>NC_089219.1:147729176-148392065 GCF_963924675.1 Phocoena phocoena
AAAGCTTTTAAGTTTGATTAGGTCCCATTTATTTATTTTTGCTTTTATTTCTGTTGCTTGCAAGATGGATCTAAGAAAATATTGCTACAATTTATGTCAGAGAATGTTTCCCCTCTGTTCTCTTCTAGGAGTTTTATGGTGTCATGTCTTATATATAGGTCTTTAAACAATTTTGAGTTTATTTTTGTATATGGTGTGAGGGAGTGGTCTAATTTTATTGATTTACATGTAGCTGTCCAGCTTTCCCGACACCACTTGCTGAAGAGACTGTCTTTTCTCCATTGCATATTCTTGTCTCCTTTGTTGTAGATTAACTGACCACAGGTGTGTGGGTTTATTTCGGGGCTCTATATTCTGTTCCACTGATCTATAATATATGTCTGTTTGGGGGCCAATATCACACTGTTTTGATTACTGTAGCTTTGTAGTCTTGTCTGAAGTCTGAGAAGGCTATGCCTCCAGCTTTGTTCTTTTTCCTCAGGATTGCTTTGGCAATTCTGGGTCTTTTGTGATTCCATATAAATTTTAGGATTATTTGTTCCAGTTCTGTGAAAAATGTTATGGGTAATTTGATAGGGACCGCATTAAATCTGTAGATTGCTTTGGGTAACATGGCCATTTTAACAATATTAATTCTTCCAATCCAAAAGCATGGGATATCTTTCCATTCCTTTGAATCCTCTTCAGTTTCCTTTATCAATGTTTTATAGTTTTCAGCATATAGGTCTCTCACCTCCTTGGTTAAGTTTACTCCTAGGTATTTTTTCTGACATGATTTTAAACTGGACTGGTTTTTTACTTTCTTTTTGATATTTCATTGTTAAAGAAACGCAACAGATTTCTGTATGTTAATCTTGTATCCTGCTACCTTGCTGAATCCATTTATTAGTTCTAATAGTTTTTGTATGAAGTCTTTAGGATTCTCTATATAGAGTATCATATCATCTGCACATAGTGACAGTTTTACCTCCTCCCTTCCAATTTGGATACCTTTTACTTCTTTTTTTTGTCTGATCGCTGTGGCTAGGATTTCCAATACTATGTTGAATAGAAGTGGTGAGAGTGGGCATCCTTGACTTGTTCCAGAATTCAGCAGGAAGGCTTGCAGCTTTTCACCACTGAGTATTATGTTGGCTGTTGGGTTTGCTGTAAATGGCTTTAATATGTTGAGATATGTTCCCTCTATACCCACTTTGGTGAAAGTTTTTGTCATGCATGGATGTTGAATTTTATCAATTGCTTTGTCTGCATCTATGGAGATGATCATATGGTTTTTGTCTTTTCTTTTGTTAATGTGGTGTATATCACACTGATTTCTTTGCATATGTTGAATCATCCTTGCAAATCTGGAATGAATCCACCCTGATCATAGTGTATGATCCTTTTTATGTACTGTTGGATTTGGTTTGTTAATATTTTGTTGAGGACTTTTCGTCTATATTCATCAAAGATACTGGCCTATAATTTTCTTTTTTTTGTAGTGTCTTTGTCTGGTTTTAATATCAGGGTGATGGTGGCTTCACAGAATGAATTTGGGAGTTTTCCCTCCTCTTCAATCTTTTGGAATAGTCTGAGAAGGATAGGTGTAAGTTCTCCTTTTTATGTTTGGTAGATTTCCCCATTGAAGCCATCTGATCCTGGATTTTTGTTTGCAGGAAGTTTTTTTTATTACAGATTCTATGTCACTTCTAGTGATTGATCTGTTAAAATTATCTGTTTCTTCTTGACTCAGCTTTGGCAGAAATTTGTCCATTTCTTCTAAGTTGTCCAATTAGCTGGCATATAACTGTTCATAGTATTTTCTTATATATTTTTTGTATTTCTGCAGTATCATTTGTTATTTTTCCTCTTTCATTCCTTTTTTTTTTTTTTTGAGTCCTAACTCTTTTCTTCTTAGTGAGCCTGACTAGAGGTTTGTCAATTTTATCTTTTCAAAAAAACAGCTCTTGGTTTTATTGATCTCTTCTATTGTTTTTTTATCTCTATTTTATTTATTTCCTCTCTGATCTTTATTTCCTTCCTTCTGCTGACATTTGGTTTCGTTGTTCTTATTTTTCTAATTCTTTTAGGTGGTAGGTTAGGTTGTTTGGGATTTTTCTTGTTTCTTGAGGAACTTCCCTCTTAGAACTGCAATTGCTGCATCCTAATATGTGCTGTCATTATTGTTTGTCTCGAGGTATTTTCTGATGGCCATGTCCCGCTATGCACGTACTGACATTGGGTTCGGTCCAGACCACATCCCAGGCCCTCAGGGCTGTCTCCATGCACCTAGATGGAGTCCTCTCCCAGGGCTAACCACACGAGTTTCAGTGCCTAGCTACTGCATGTACTAGCAGCCTCCCTCCCCACAGTGCATGTTTCCAGCTTGGAAGTGTGATGAGGTGGCAGCCAATAGTACTCGTCCCTCTCCACCCTAACAGGTTAAATTTTTAAAAGGAAAATGTATCCAATGTATTACTACATAACGTTTTTTAAAATATAGCCATAAAAAATTTCTGGAAAAAATATGCTAAAGTACTAATGGTGCTTGATTCTGGGTGGTATGAACATGAGTGAAAGACATTAACTTCTTAGTATTTACTGTTTAAGTTCCTACCAGTCCATCACAAGGGAAGATGTAGCATTTTATTGGTTGATTAGTTTATTATTCTTATCAGAGATGCCCATATTAACAACAGTTGCCTTCTCACAGTTCCTAGAACTATACCTAAGTAGCATAGTGATAGTGTTACCTTTATTACTGTTGAGACTGTTACAAAGACAATATTAGATGGAGCTTCCTAAATCTCCTATCACATATTCTAAAGCAAAGGTCTACAGTCAAGATTTCTGCCAAACATTAAAAAATAATAATAAAACTAAGGTGTAACACTGCAGGCACAGGTAGTGTGCCACCTGCATAGACCCTTATGCTCTTTGCTGTGGTATGCTTAATACAATCACATCTGCAGGTGACAGGAGACTAGTTCTAGATTTCTGTACCCAAGGTAATTGGAATACTTCCCATAGGAACCAACTCCCCAAATCTTTCCCCTTACCTAAGTGATTTCCAACAATAGTCCATCATGAAGTTTTATAGTATCTCAGAAAACCAGCTCTGGCTTTTTGGAATAAGCCTAGCAGGTAAAGTAATAAATCACCAGTATTTCCTTAAGGGCTGCTCAAGTTTTCTGCTAAATACAGCAGGCATAATATGCTTCATATCTGAGTTTGAGACCAAAACCCCAGATATTTCCCAGTTGTATGGTTCTTGATTTTCCTAGGTGTCCAAAGTCTTCAGGAAATTCTCTTAGAACAATGAGATAGCAACCTTGGGCATGTTAATGTACCTCTCTAAGCTGCTGCTTTTTCAAAATTAATTAAACAGATAAGTAAGTAATAAAATCAAAATATCTCTGTGAAGATAAAATTAAGTTCTATACAAAGACTTCAGCAGAGACTGAAACACAATAAACATATATATTACTGTAGCCACATTAATAAACATCCCTCTGGCTGGAGGGCTCCTTTACCATAGGGCCTTCCCACCATGCTATCCTCCAGATTTCTACTATACTCTAAAACAGTGAGGGTTTCTTCCCTGGGCTCCAAAGTTGACAGCCATCTTGGGCCTAGTCTTCAGAAATAGCTTTGAGTTTTCCATTTCCTTAAAGAGATTACCTCACAAAGTACAAACACACTTGCCTCCCTCATTAGGGACAGTTTCCTAGGAGATGTACCTTGTTGGTAAGCTTAAACTTACGGCAAATACAGATGTTCTAGTCAGTTTAAACCACCCATTATTGCCCTCAGGTAATAAGATTATTGTCAGTCCATTTGTGACTCTATGTAATGCTCCCTAAATGTATCTGAGACTGAGTTCCTATAGGCTTTGCTAACAGAAACCTGTAAAGTGTCAGGTCCTATTAACTGTCAGATTGCCATCAGCATTATCCCTCCACTTCCCAGACATGCCTCAACCCCTAGCAATGGACACAGGCCACGTTCGATTTACAGTGTATCTCTCTTATTTACTCGCTTGGTTACTGAATAGTTCTTTTTAAAAGCACTGACCTGTTCTCTGGTTACAAATACTTAGAGCCTCGGTTTTGCTGCTAATGAACTGTATGATCTTAGAAAAGTTGCACGTCTCTAGGTGTCAGTTTTGTAATCAGCCAATTAAGGATATATTTAATGTCTATGATTTAATTTCTATCATTCCACTACTAGATAAGTATCTGAGACAAAAAAAAATTGTGAAAGATATATACAGATTTACCATGGAAAACACAGCAATCCCACCAGCTTATTTTAAGACTGGAAGTGTATAAAAATAGGTTTTTAGGACCGCTGTGTACGGCTGTGTAGGCTGTGCACTGCAATAAGTACCTGGCTGAGGCGGGTGCTTAAGTACAGTGTGCGTTGGGTCCACCAAAGCTTACACCTGGAAGAAGGAATGCCTTTTTCTTCTGACATAGGTGGTATGTGCTAACTGAACTATATTCTCATGATGAACTGTTTGCTCAAAGGGGGTACTGCTTTCTAATTCATCCACCCAGCAGGCTATGCCTTTACCTAAACTACACAAAGACACCTCATTTTACAGGTCACAGGTGGCCTGCAGAAGTAGAACTATAAAAGAATCCTACACTACTAGTAACAACTGATCTCATCACATAAAAAGATCTCCAAAACACAAAGACGCAGGAAAAGTCTTCAAGATCAATTTCTCCCCAAACTGGTCACACTTAAGAGTGCAGACACACACACACACACACACACACACACACACACACAATAAAGAATTCTTCAGAGGAGAAATGTTCACGAACAAAAACCCGAAGTCAAAGAAAAGGCTTATCAAAAATCTAAATAAATCATGTAATATAAACAACTTACTATTTTAAGACTAAAAATTTTTGTGTCTAAGACATCTGGAAAACACAGACACAATTTTTTTATACTTACCCTCTTCACACAGAAATTGTGAAAATCAATAGAACAATATAAAGCAGTTAAAATACACTTAAAGAAAATATAAACAAAGAATTTATTACTCTTAAGTATTAAATTATTTTAAAAGTAACATTTAAATAAAAGGAATAAAGAAAGGTGTTTTAATGACCCTAATTTTAAGAAAACATCAAAATCAATAGCATGGAGCTTGTGAAGCAGCCATAAAAAGAGAGTGGCAAGTGTATGCGTGTGTATATATATGGGTTACCTGTACCCTTAAGACACAAGTGATGCTGGAAATTATTTTTAATAGCATTTAAAATTAACTCACCAAAAAAAATAACATCATATGATTTTTAATAATATAGCTACGCCGCCATATGTAAATATAGCTTGGTAATCTCTATGGTGAACTGAGAATGAAAAGCTATAAATAACAGAGACATTCTAATAATTTTACACTAAGTTTGTTTATATAAAATCTAATAGGCTTCTCCTATCTAATATAAAAATGGAAAGTACTAAACAGCATGAATGGAATTTCAAAGGTTGTTCTATCTTACCAACCTAAACAAGATATCACAACCTACTATCTAACTCTTAGGCCTTTTTAGAATAAGAGGATTATCAGAAAATCTGCTTAATTTTAAGAACAACAAAGTAAAATAAAATTGTGAACAAAGAAATTTGATAACTTATTTTAATGTTTATTTTTCCTAGAAAAATTTCTTATAGATATTATCCCCTTTTGTATTCCAAAAAATGGAAGATTAACATGGCCACCTAGAGGAGAAAATATGATCAACAAATAGAGGCCATAATATTTTCTTACTTTTTCTACAGTGTCTGTATTTCAGATTTATAATATATAAACTGCTCTAAAGGACCCAACTGAAGGGGTTAATTATGAATGAAAGAGACTTAGGGAGGACACTAAAGCAGCAGTGATGACCAAACAGAAGCTAAAGCATCATTCATTTTTGCAGTGGACTTGACAAGTACAGCCTTTATAAACTTACTGTGTGACCTTAGGTTAAAAATTACTTATTTGATCTAAAATCTCCTCTCACTTCTGTAAAATGGAAATAATCTTATCTACCACAATGTGTTGCAGTGAAGCCTAAGTATAACAATGTGTACAGAAACTATCAGAGTCAGGCACACTGACTCAATGAATGGTAGTTCTCCCTACTTGATCAGAAAGTTCTCTTGCACTGGTCCTCCTAATCCCTATCCAGGCCCTCCCTGACCCTCTCTACTCTTGTAGATATTTCCAATATTGGCTGTTCCAAAGCTTCTCTACTAGAATTATTCAGAGTTTGAGAAATGGGGTAATGGTTCTTTACCAGCCCTAATGAGGTAACAATATGTCATGTAAAAAAATGTACATTTAAAAATATTTTTCCTTCTACCTTATAATTCCCTTTAGTCACCTCAACCCACATTAGTCAAGTGTTACCTTCATAAACCTGCAGAATAGTATGCAGAATAAAGGGTCAGAGCAGTAAGGAGAAGCATAATCTACTCTACTGATCCCTTTCCTTGTACCTCAGGAGAATGAACCAAATCCTATAAGAGAACTATACTCAGTAGCCCTCTTAGGTGACCGGACATGAAGTGAGCAGTACTTCTCCTGAGTCAACTATGCAGAGGCACAACCACCTGACAGAGACTCAAATGTGTATTAGAAGCAAATTCCCATCCTTCCCAAATATATACCAGAGGAGGGTTACTATTGTTGGGTTGGAGGGAGAAGGTGAACCCCTTCAACTACCTCTCTTTCTTGACTCTGAAAGTTGATACAGAACAAGCGGTATGAAAGTGCAGGCAGCAAATGTACACTCTCTTCCACTTATTCTCTCCTAACCACCTTCAATCTCATGTATGATTCTACATTACTAAACTGTACACTGAAAGTAACTGATCATCTTCTACTGGACAAAGGGGCTTGTCTGAATTCTCATCCTCCCCAGTTTCTCTGTGGTGTAGCATTCAAAACTCTCCTTCCGTGTCTGAAGAAACGCAACATCCTCCTGATTCCCCACTTTATGGTTGTTACTTTCTCTTCTCTGTTTAAGTGACATCCTTAATTCTCTGTTAATGAAAGGAAATGACTCTCTTATCTTTTCTCTCCATACATTCTCCCTCAACAATTTAATCCCTTCCCTTGGTTCCTATCTCTAAGTATATACAATCTGAAAAAACCTTCTCCCAAACTCCATTCATGATTTCAAGATCCACAGCCATTTCCAGTTGCCTAAATATTCTGCCTTACCATATACACAAAACCACTTTTATCTTCCACCCCAACCCATTATCCAAGAAGAAACCATCCCTCTCTGGATTTCTTATTTATGTTAATGACCTCATCATCTTCCTAGTCATACTTGCTGGAAACTAGCGTCATCTTTGACACTTCCTTCCTTCTTTCTAATGTTCCAAATACATTTAGTTCCTAAATCCAGTAAATTGCACCTCTGTAATGTCTCTCCTATCCTCCTATACTCCTCTTGCCACTACTTCAATTCAGATTTTTACCATTTCCCACATAGACGACTCCAAAGACCTCCTTAATTGGTGTCTTTTCCTATAGCCTTCCTGTTGCTACATTACTCTTTCTAAAGCACATCCCTGGTCATGCTTTCTCGGTGAAAAACTTTTAGTGAGTTTTCACTGGTTAACAAATTAAATCCAAACTTCTACTCAGTGAGGCACTCCAGGCTTTAGACCTCACCTCTTTCCTTTTTATTTTACATATATATGTGTGTGTGTGTGTGTGTATACTGATATACAGTATATATATGATACATATACATATATATATTTATATACACACATACACACACACACACATATACATACATACACCTATGTTAGAGCCAAGAGGACTTTTCTCTTGTCCTGAAATAGTCCCTGCATTTTACCACTGCGTACTCTGGCGTTTATGAACTTCCCTCTATCTAAAATACCTCTGCTTATTCTTTTCAACTTTATACCCATTCTTCAAAGCTGAACCCAATTGCCATTTTCATGGATGTTCTCTCACATCTTCCCCAATGGATGGTAATTCACTCTCTTCCTTAAAACTTTTTAGCATTTTATACGTACTTCTGCATCTTTGCCTGTGGGCATGTTCAGAACTTACTATCACTTGAAATTGCTTTTCTCTAAAATCTGGAGCTCTGAAATCTCCCTCTCTAATCAAGTTTTCCTATTCTTCCCCAACTCCACTGATTGCTGTTGAGTGTATTTTGCACTCACAGCAATCTCTGATTTTTCAATTAGCAATAATCTGTGATACAAAAAACTATCCTCCTAGTCTACTGTTATCTTACATTACCACTTGATCATCTCCCCATCCTAAATCCCAATGACAGTATTTTAACAACAACAAGGATATCCATCTCTACCTGGATATTCCACAGACACCTCAAATTCAGCACGACTGAAACTAAATTATCTCCCTCCCACAAACTTACTTCTCTTATGCTTTCTAAACTAATTAAACAATCTTAATTCCTTACTCATTGCATATGTTCAGTCACTCACCAGGATATTCTGAAACTACCCCTCAATCTACAAATACTTTGTCCCTCAATTAACATTGCTAATGAGGATCTCATCACTGTTTATCTAACCAGTCCTTTTGCCTCCAGTAGTTCCTACCTCCAATTCATCTTCTATTACAGTAGTTAAATAATCTTTCTTAAACACACTGACCTAAAAGTGCCACACTATCCAACTTAAAAACCTTCCAGGGTTCTACATTCCCTATAAGACAACATCCAAACTCGTGAGCATGGCATTCAGCACAGATCCTAGGTTAAAGACACTGAAACACACTGTCTTCTGCTTTCCTGCAATTACTATTACATGGTGGTTGAACAGTTCTCCCTCAAGTCTAGTTCACCTATCCTGTGAAGACTGCATCATACATCAGACCCCCTTTCGCCACCTCCCAAACAAAGTCTCAGTCCTCCTCCTCTGTATTTCTACATTACGTTGTTCATGTAACTAGCAGACCTCTTAACACACTACATTACACATGTACTCACTGGGCATCCTCCTCCAGTCTGTGGGCTCTTTAAAACAAGCTTGTTTTTATTCATCTTTACATCCACAGGATCTAGTATGGCACATAAAAAAACTTCCAACAAATGTTTATGAAATAAATAATTTCAGAATGCCTAAAATCAATCTACCCTGGGTGCTTTATCAAATGATTTAGGGTAGAAATGGTAGAAAAGTACAAGTGGGTCCTAAATATATAGGTGAAATGAAATGAGAGGGTGATTCCAGAGGTGAGGGCAGGAACAGAAGAGCCACTGAGATTATGCTTCTCTCTTCACCCCTTTTCCCACAGATTGTTGAGCCACGCGAGAATAATAGGACTACAAGGAAGAAGCAGAGAGGCAGAAGAAGGAGTGAGCAGGGAAAAATAAAACCCTAAACTGAAGCTGCAGAAAGGGAAGTGTCTAGGGTCACAGACCACACACTCAGGGCTTGCTAGCAGCTACTCACTATCATCACCATCAATGCTTCACCACCCATAACTATGACTACCATTTACTGATCACTTACCTATCACGCGCCAGACACTACGCTAAAAACACCACACATACCATTTGATGTCCATGACAACCCTATCAGCAAGGTATTAGTCACACTTAGAGACAATGAAACAAACCTAGAAACTATCAAGTACACTGCCCATTAAGTACACTGCCCAAGGTTTCGCCCGCTAATATGGTAAGTCACAGGGCCAGAATGTGAACAAGGATCAGGCTTCAAGACCCATTCTCTTTCTGCTCTACTATTCATGAGCCAGGGTTTACATTATTTAGTTATCTTTGTAAGCACATGTCTTATTTTCTCTAGTACTAAGAAAGGTAATTTTGAGGGTAGAGTCCATGTCTAATATTTTTTATTTCTTTCCTAGCATCTCATAATGAGCCTTCCATATTTGATTAATTTCTTACTGTACTATGTACTAGAAGAAATAAAAGGGAGGTATATCAATCTTTAGTTAGCACAAAGCCAAATACAAAAATTTAACTCCTTTGACAGCTGTATGTGCCAGAGTAAGTCATCAATAGTAATAGGCCCCAAAACACAAACCACAGCTACAATATTAAGGTTAGTTTGTATTTGATATAATAATAAAAATGCTATTTAAAATATATTGCTCTTTTCTTCATATCTGGGCATAAATATAATAATTACTAGGAGTAGTCACACATTGTATCAAGCACACAAACAACTTACTTAGATGTGGAAATAAAAATGCTTTCGGTAATGGTAAAACCTTTTTTATTTCTCTCTTAGAAAGACATAAAAACACTTGAGAGTGGACCTGTATCTTCTACATAGGTTGACTTCTAATGTCAATGTCGGCACATGAGGCAAAAATCAACAGGGGACAAAAAAATCCTTGAAAATTCCTTAAATTTCCCTTAAAGTCTCGTACTATACAGTACTGGCTCTCAATAAATCTATCTCAGACAGTTTTTCCTCCTACATGGAAGAGATCACCAATCCTTCTGCTTCATGCCACATGAAGTATCTGGCTCGTGTTAGGGCCCATACTGAATGAAAAAGCATTCATTTACACACTAGAATCATATTCAACACTGTGAGATTCTTAGACCATATCAGTTCCTGTAACAGGTATTTAGGAACTGATTCCATGTGAGACAACAGCAGATTCACACTTCCCATCTCACGATTGCTAGGCATATGTTCATTATGAAAAGAGAGCTAGAATTACCACTGTATCTAAATTATTTGGTGTTTTGCTTTTGGGTGTTTTGGTTTTAGTTTTGGTTTTTGGCTTGAGCCCAAAGATTTGAATTTGAATAAATTATATTCCCAGAAATGTGACCCTACCATATATGCTATCTCTTATTTATTGTACAACCACAGACACCTAGAGTTTTAGAAACAAATAATCAAATACTATAGTGTAAAAAAAACAAAAACAAAAACGTAACCTATCTTACCTTCATCTATTGATGCTTCGCTACTGTATCCATCATACTCTGCAGAGAGAGGGCTGTATTTCTGTCTCGTTTCCCAAGTATAGCTCCTTTGTCTAGCATCTGCCAATGGTAGTCTGGAATTGTGTGTTCTGGATAAGGCCTCATGATATTTACCCAGTGCTTCATCTTCACTTTCAGAGGATGAACCACGCTCATCTTTGTCAATGTAGGAGTTATCTATTTGGAACGACAAGGAGAGCAGATCAAAATATAACGCAATAAAATGTAGCGAATTTGCTATAGTTGCATACATGTTACATGCTTATATATGTAACACATATATTCATACACACACACACACATATATATATATAAACATATATATACACATACACACAATCTGAATTTTCAGCTTTAGAAAAATAGTTTTTCATTTAAGAAGCCCAAGCTTTAGATTTTTTATGTTTTCATAGAAAAAACTGACTTGTATATTTGAATTATATAAATAATATTAGTCATAGGGATTTTCCAACCACGGTACAGGAAAACAGAGTAATAAGGCTCTCCATCTTACACAATTATTTTTAAAGCATCAGTAGCACACAAAGGAAGTTATAAGTATTGCCAATACATATGGACCTGATTCAAATAATTCATGCTACAAGAGACGTTTCTGGTTATCATCTTAGTCAAAATTTTCGTAACTGATGACGCTCAGTGTTAGAAGCAGAACAAAGAAATGGACAGACATACACTATTGATGGAATTATAAGTGGTACAACTTTTCTAGAGAGCAATCTGGCTATACATATCAAAGTTTCTAATCTGCATAGTCTTTGACCCACTTCTAGGAATTTACCGATTCCATTTCTAAGAATTCAGCCTGAGAAATAACTAACAAGTGAGCAATGATATGTATTTGAGAAAATTTACTGCACTGTGTTTAACAGCAAAGGAAAACAAAAATAAAATATGAGCTAAATGTGCATCGCTGAGCCTTGGTTAAGTAAATTATGATACATCTATGCAATGATATCCTATACAGTCATTAAAAATGAGGAGGTGAACTTACAAGTACTAACAGGGAAAGAATAACTACCACATCATGTTAAGAGAAAAGAGAAGCTTTTCTCATGTTAAGAGAAAAGAGAAGAAAAGAGATTAACATACGTATGCCTACATGCAACATATACACACATACATGCAGTATAAGTTTACACGTACATACAAAAACGTCTGGAAGCATATACACCAAGCTTAACACACTATCTGTGAAAGGCAGACTTACTATGAAAATTCTACTTAAATATACCCAAATTTCAAATAAATTTTTCAGAAGGTAAATTAATTAATTTTATATTATTTTAAAAAGCACCAGTGGGGCTTCCCTGGTGGCGCAGTGGTTGGGGGTCCGCCTGCCGATGCAGGGGATGCAGGTTCGTGCCCCAGTCCGGGAGGATCCCACGTGCCGCGGAGCGGCTGGGCCCGTGAGCCATGGCCGCTGAGCCTGCTCGTCCGGAGCCTGTGCTCCACAGTGGGAGAGGCCACAGCGGTAAGAGGCCCGTGTACCGCAAAAAAAAAAAAAAAAAAAAAAAAAGCACTATTACCATTTTTTTAAGGTAAAAATTTTGAAACTGCATCATGTTGAGATTCATTCAGACCATGATGCAACCTTCTCAGAATTATAAACAACTCTAGAAGGATAAAGAGACCACAGCAGTCAGAATTTATTAGTTCAGTCTAGAGATTTCTCTCATTATACTCAGCTAAGGTCATCTGCAGTAGACAAATCAATGTTTGAAATTCAGGTGGGGAGACACAGAATGAGTAATTTTAAAATATGGGATAGAAATTGAATGCTTACAGTTAGAAGTAAGGGAGCTTGGACGTCACTAGTCTAAGTCCTGCTTTTTAATTCAGCAAAATAAAACCATCAAAGGGTGAAACTATGACTGATGTTATATTCTGCACTGTCCAATTTAGTAGTCACCAACCACATGCAGCTATTTAAACTAAGTAGAAACAATAAAATTTAAAATCTAGTTCTCCAGTGCTACTAACCACGTTTCAAGTGCTCAATAGCTACATGCAGACAGTGGTTACTGTATGAAGCAATATAGATATGTAGAACTTTTCCATCATTGCAGAAAGTTCTATTGGACAGAGATGGCATCTGCTGAGATGGCAGATCTAGTCTAGAACCTAGGCATTCTGACTCCCAGGGTTTAGCACTTGTGGGATACCATGGTGGTGGTCTTAAGGCAGCAGGAGAGTTCTGAGGAGGGTAACTAGAAATTCACCTACTACAAAATATTACCTAAAGTAGCCCTGCATTCAGGAACAGAGAAGGAAACTCTTCTTCCTCTTATTATACCTTGTGAGCTCTGTCAGAACCTAGGACACAGGTACTAGCAACATTATAGTTCAGCTAATGAAGGGACAATCCATCCGGGTCAAATGATTTTCAAAACGATTTTAGAACATAACATGTTTCAGTTTAGTACTGACTATAATCTAGAATACTTCAGAAATATTTGATTTCTTTTAGGTAGCACATGTTTCTTAATGAAAACAAATCAAAACAAAATTTAAAATTCTGTATTGCTACTGCAGTATTTATTACTAGCATCCATTCTACTGTTATTTTATGAATAAAATAATATGTAAACTATTCTTCTTAATTTTATTTCTCTTTTAATTTTTGCTACTTCAAGTAATAAGGCTACCAAAACTAAACCAAGGCTACCAAAAAAAACACTGAATCTGACATTCAAAAAACTGCTACAAGAATAGACTTCAAAATGGAGGTATTTCCAAAAATTGGCATTCCTTTTTACTTAGCTCATCCATCCTGGATCAGCCTCTATTATATCATTTAAAAAACATTCATATAATTGATAAATAGCAGACCCTATTATGCACAAAGTCATGTAGCAGAACTGAAACAGTCTTCTTCATTTCTACTGCTACTCAGTATTTTGGTTATTTTATGAGAATGTAAATATACATTAAAATTCTGTATGTATCTTTTATAAATAAAAGCCAGTGTACTTCTGGCCTTGTGATCAGATCAGCAATTAATGAAAATGACTAAAGGATAACCAGGTGTACTAACTAGCGATATGAAGCAATTCTGCAACCAAAACCAAGTAACTGTCAGCTAATTGTTTTAAAAATTGTCACAAATATTGTGGATGAAAACTGTAACTGCTTAGTTGGAATCTTAATTCTACATAGAGAACTCATGAATAATAATAGATTGTTCATGTATACACATTGGAAACATATGTCATATAAAACTCTTAATGTATGGCTAAATGAATAGATACATATCCTGAAGCATGTTATTCAATAAGATAAAAATCTATTGCTCTCAAGGAAAAACATAAAACGTTTGGTACATTCTTACTAGGAAAGATGTGAAGAGCAACACGGTATAAAGGGATTAAGGGTTGGTTACAAAAATATAAAATTTTTAAATCTAACTGTAGCACACCAAATAAATTCCAATTAAAGTATGCACACTACTTAAGAAAACCACAGAATTTCTGATTGAAAAATAAATGGGCATTAAGTAAAATTAAGGCCCTTAAAATTGGCCAAATAATGCAGGGACCAGGGGCAGTAACTAAATTAGAGGTATACAAATAACATGAATGCTTTTGAAATGACTGTGAGAAAAAACTGTATGACTTTAAAAATGTCTCCCAGTAAGAGGATTCAAGAAAGTCTTAAATTAGATATACAGACATGTATAGAAAAATTTAGAAATTTGGATGTTTTCCTAACGTAAAAAATCAAGAGAAAATTTTATCACTCAAACTCACATTAGGAGACCTCACCTTTTTCTGGTATTATCTCAGAATATTTTTCATCTTTACTCTTTGCTGTTCCTTTTTTGGCAGAAATGGCTTCGTTTTTCTTTGTTTTTATGTCTCCTTTCACTTTGTAGTATTTTGTTGGATTTGTTTGTTCTTTGATTTTCCATAACACTTACCTTTAGAATTAGTTGATGCTGCTGGATGTATGTCTTTTTTCTTAATGGATTTCTGTATCATATGTCTATTGCTTCCCAAAATACCTTTTGGAGAACATTCACTTCCTGAACACTTATTCCCTTTGGATCCTTTACTTTTAATATGTTTTTCAGCCTTCTTTAAATAATTTTCTTGCATTTCTTGAAATCTTACCTCCTTTAGGTCATGCTTACCATTATTGGAAATTCCTAATCCATATTTTCTACATCTGTCAGTACTTTCAAGTTCTTGGCAAGTAGATCCAGCCCTTGCATACTGCTTGCTAACTGATATCCTACCATCACTCATCTGGCCTTTCAAAGAAGAATCACCAGCAGTATCGGTTTCTTGATATTTTGATAGTGTCTGTTGCCTATTATTAATATGTTTAAATACTCCTTCTTCATTCATTCCTTGATCTTGCTTTTGTGAAACTGAAGTATTATAGCTATTTATTCGATTTGCTTGGTGCTCTAAATCGAATTGTGTTTTCTGACAATTAGTGTTTTTAGAGACTTCTGGTAACGTGGTATTTTCTCGTTTAGAAGTATCTACAGCTTCTGTTGCTGCAGGGCTTTCCTCTTCTGGGCGGAAGCCACTTATCATACTTGCTACCTGTTCAGCAACCGAGTCAGTGAAAGCATAGCTGACTTCCCCCACAGCAGTGGTCAAATCTTCCACAGCATTACTGATTGTGTCCACCAGAGAGGACACTGAAGGCAGATTCTGCTGAAAATTTTTGAAAAATGCCATTTTCTAATTCCTTGTTCCTAAAAGGTGCAAAAATGGAATTTTCTCTTCTCAAAAAATCAACCACTTTCAAGTCTGAATTTAACATTTACTTAAATGGTGCTATTCATTAGCCCAATATCAATATTTCACATTGTATCTTTTAAATTTTCTGTAAATGCTTATGCAATGGAAGAAATATGTTGAAGTAAAGACGCTTCAAAAAAAAATTCAAACCACTTGGTTTAAACGTAATGACTTTTTCCCACTCCACAGCTATCATAACAGCAGCAAGACAATATTTTCCCCTCAAATACTATTGAGTTTTTATTCTATACCTGCAAGAAGAAGTATAAAAAGGATTTTTATTATGTACTTTTTAGTTTATTTATTAATAGTCTATGTATGGGAACTACCCTATCTTATTAATAAAGTACCAATATCATTTCAAAATAAAAAATATATTAAGGGTTTCCCCTATATATTCCCCTAAATATATATTTGTTTACATATCTAAACAATTTTGCATAGAGGTTAGAATAGGGAAGAGCAGAGGGTGAACATTTGCAGAGTTGCTATTACATGTAAGGCATTGTGATTCACAAATTTTATCTTACTTGATCTTACAATAACTCTAGGAGGTAAATATTATTACTCTTATTTAATAAGTGAATAAGAAACAGCCTCAGAAAAATTAATAAGGTCCCCGAGACCTTTCCAATGGATCCTCAAGGTCAAAACTATTTTTACAATAAGAGTAAGAGAATATGTAACTTTTCATTTTCATTCACTCACAAATGAGCACTTGGATTTTCCAGAGGCCATATGACAGACTGAATGCAGAAGCAGAGAATCCAGTTGCTTCCTTCTTCTGTGCCAGTCATTAAAGAGATTTGCAATGTAAAACAATGTCACTCTTCTCACCAAACTTTTTTTTTTTTGGTTTTAGAAAATATATAGTTTTTAAAATTAATACATTTATATTAACATGTAATAGGCTTATTGTTGGGTATTTTAAAATAAATCGATAAAAAATATTTTAAAATTTTCTTAGCCTTTAACTTCTAATTTGGTACATACCAATAGCTATAACTCACATAAACAAAAGCTCTTTGGGGTCCTCAATAATTTTTAAGAGTGTAAAGGGTAAAAGCATTTTTTACCAAAAATGCTAAAACACAAAATTACTGGAGGCTGCTAAAAGAGGTATCTTTAACCAGTTCATTCTACACAAATGATGAAAAAACAGGACTGAAGTGACGTAGGAGAAACATTAAACTTGATCAAACCAAAACCACATAAAGTACTATAGTTTCCTAATGCAAAAGCTGCATGACGTAATTCGATAATAAGATTTTCATAAACAATGAGGCTATCACTTTTTAAGTTATCAGAAATAAGGGAAAAGCACCTCTTCAACATATATTCATGGACAAGAAAAGCAAGGTTTCTCTTCTAGTGTTCCTTACAATTCTTCTCAATTAATGTCTTACTTTTACAATTTTCAACTTACTCCTGTTATCATTTACATAAGCCAGTCTTTGGAAATAGCAAATAAAGAACTCTTGTAATTATTTTAAAATATAAAGTGTTTTCATAAGAGAAAGAACAGTTTCACAGCCCTCATCTTTCCTGCTATCTAGTAACACTAAGTCATATAATATGCCTGTGGTGCCAAGGGAGGGAGAGGAACACTAATTTTCATAATCAGACTTTATACGCTAAGTTACCAGGGAAAACCACATTCTCCAAACAATAAAATTATTCATCACTGAGAATTCAACAGCATGTAAAGATAAAGGGTGAATACTTTCAAAAGCCTTCTAGGGACACGGGAAAAAAGCTCTCTAGGGAACTATTTGGACAATGGATTAAAGCATAAAATGTAATAAGATATATCCTTCTTCTTAAAGCATATGTGTTCATATAACAGGCTCAAAAGCATACCTTATATTTGAAAAATAAAAGTGTCATTCAATGATGGTATACAATTCATCTTTATGCACTATGATAGCAATTCATGGGCAATAAAAAGATAACTGAACATAATTTACTTAATACATCTTTTACTCTCAGAATAGTGGCTCAAGGTTAGTTTACTACATGTCAAAATCAAGCTTTTTATTATATATATATATTTTTAAAGAAAGTAATAAATAGTACAGACAGAAAGACCAAACAAGGGAAAGCAGCGATATGATACTTACAAATTTTATCTTGTGAATTCTTCTTTGTACTGTATCCTGAACCAAGATCTGGAAACCCGCCAACATTTTCAAAACAGAACTTCTTATTAATATAGAGAAAAAGGAGCAGCATCAAGATAATAAACACCCCAACAGCTGACAAAAATCCAACTGCCTCTGGAGATACTAGAGGGGAAAAAAAGTCACAGCTGTAAGCATTTATTCTTCTTCAAGTTACAAACAAGAAGGAAACCCCTATACATGTGTTAGATTACTGCCTTATTTGAATTATATTTAAAAATTTTCATAGTTCACAACAGTTCAGTTTATAAGAAAAACAAATTGCACAATTTAATGAGTTGTTCAATTTATTCAAGAGTATTAAAATCTTCTAAAACTTTCCCTATAAATTATGTGGGTACAATCTTAAAAGATGAGTCTATAAAAGAGGCAGTTATCATATGTTTAAAAGAGGCAGTTATCATATGTTTAAGTCCATTGAAAAGTATTACAAAAATTTTAAAACAAGAATTAGAAAAACTTATTTCCCAAGCACAGGTCTATCACTTAATCGAATTTATGAGAATGTATATTATTCTTCTTATCTCTAAAAGCTTCAATGGCCTTTTTTAATTAAACAAACTCTGGACTTCCTGACATTGAAAGCTGCAGCCTCTCTTTTCAATATTACACTCCAATCAAATGATTCCACTCACTGCCTCAGAATCAGTTATATGCATTACCCCATGCCTTGTTTTTGTTTGCCCTCTTCCCCTTGCCTGGAGTGACCAAGTGTCCTCTCTACCAAATCCCACTCATTCATTCAACCAACAAATATTTTTGGAGCAGCAGCCATATACCAGGCATTATCACATACCCATTTCCTGTCTTCCTTGAACAGTCTAGTGAAGGCAGTTACAACATGGTGCAATAAAGGTTATGATTGGGGAAGAACAAGGACTATGAGAACTATAGAAATACTTAACCCAGTGTTGAAGGATCAAGTAAGCTTTTCTGAAAGTAATGGCTGCTGTGATTATATTTTAAGAATTAGCTAACTTAACACTATTCCAGGCAGAATAAATAGCATGTGCATATAGAGACAGCAGATTATGATATATTCCAGAAACTCCATGAAACTTCGTTATGATGAACTACCAGGTTCTCAAGAGAATCTGATCTCAAGAGAATACATAAACTCATCCAGGGAGATTTGGTAGAGTGAGAACAGACAAAACCTTCTCCAACTTCTCCAATCCTCAGCAATCTCTTTTCTTTCAACTTTTGCATTATCTCTCTACACCAGTCATTTGGAGTTAAGCAGGAACTAAATTTTTCTATCACCAGTGCCTTCCATATAATACTCAACTATTAGTTGAGAATGAATCTTAAGCCTCAAATATCCCCTATTCTTTCTTCCCCCACTGCTCAAGCAGCAACTAAAATGTCATCTTCTTCAAGATTTTTCTTTCAATCAGAAGAGCCATGACAATTAGCATCTAACTCATTTGTTAAAAATGAAGTCACCCACCAGTCAATGATGAGTGCTTTAATCTCCTAGCTTTTCATTATTTGTGAAAGCCAGGCATCCAGGTGTAGAACTGATATGACATTACAGCCTATTCAAAGCTGGCTCAGTAATATTGTCACAGAGGATGGAGCAGAGAATGATATTGTAAGGGAGGGGCAATGAGGGTGAGGGAGAAGGTGGCAGGAATGGTAACAGTGCTACCTGAATATGAGGCTGGTGTTGAGGACCAGATCCTGCTACCAAAAACAAGAAGTTATGCCCAGACATTAGCCATGTATAATTGCTTTACAATGTTGCATTAGTTTCTGCTATACAACAAAGTGAATCAGCTATATGTACACATATATCCCCACATTCCCTTCCTCTTGCATCTCTCTCCCACCCTCCCTATCCCACCCTTCTAGGTGGTCACAAAGCACCGACCTGATCTCCCTGTGCTATGCGGCTGCTTCCCACTAGCTATCTATTTTACATTTGGTAGTGTATATATGTCAGTGCTACTCTCTCACTTCTTCCCAGCTTACCCTTCCCCCTCCCCACGTCCTCAAGTCCATTCTCTACATCTGCATCTTTATTCCTATTCTGCCACTAGGTTGTTCAAAACCATTTTTTTTTAGATTCCATATATATGTGTTAGCCTATGGTATTTGTTTTTCTTATTCTGATTTACTCCACTCTGCATGGCAGACTCTAGGTCCATCCACCTCACTACAAGTAGCTCAATTTCGTTTCCTTTTATGGCTGAGTAATATCCCATTGTATATATGTGCCACATCTTCTTTATCCATACATCTGTCAATGAACACTTAGGTTGCTTCCACGTCCTGGCTATTGTAAATAGTGCTGCAATGAACATCGTGGTACACGTCTCTTTTTTGAATTATGGTTTCATCAGGGTTATATGCCCAGCAGTGGGATTGCTGGCTCATATGGTAGTTCTATTTTTAGTTTTCAAGTAACCTCCATACTGTTCTCCACAGTGGCTGTATCAATTTACATTCCCACCAACAGTGCAAGAGGGTTCCCTTTTCTCCACACCCTCTCCAGCATTTATTATTTGTAGATTTTTTGATGCTGGCCATTCTGACCAGTGTGAGGTGATACTTCATTGTAGTTTTGATTTGCATTTCTCTAATGATCAGTGATGTTGAGGATCCTTTCATGTGTTTGTTGGCAATCTGTATATCTTCTTTGGAGAAATATCTTTCTAGGTCTTCTGTCCATTTTTGGATTGGTTTGTTTGTTTTTTTCATATTGAGCTGCTTCTTTATTTTGGAGATTAATCCTTTGTCAGTTGCTTTGTTGGCAAATATTTTCTCCCATTCTGAGGGTTGTCTTTTCGTCTTGTTTATGGTTTCCTTTGCTGTGCAAAAGCTTTTAAGTTTCATTAGGTCCCATTTGTTTATTTTTGTTTTTATTTCCATTTCTCTAGGAGGTGGGTCCAAAAGGATTTTGCTGTGATTTACGTCACAGAGTGTTCTACCTATGTTTTCCTCTAAGAGTTTTATAGTATCTCAACTTATATTTAGATCTTTAATCCATTTTGAGTTTACTTTTGTGTATGGTGTTAGGCAGTGTTCTAATTTCATTCTTTTACATGTAGCTGTCCAGTTTTCCCAGAACCACTTATTGAAGAGGCTGTCTTTTCTCCACTGTAAAATCTTGCCTCCTTTATCAGAGATAAGGTGACCATATGTGCGTGGGTTTATCTCTGGGTTCTCTATCCTGTTCCATTGATCTATATTTCTGTTTTTGTGCCAGTACCATACTATCTTGATTACCGTAGCTTTGTAGTATAGTCTAAGTCAGGGAGCCTGATTCCTCCAGCTCTGTTTTTCGTGCTCAAGATTGCTTTGGCTATTCGGGGTCTTTTGTGTTTCCGTACAAATTGTGAACTTTTTGTTCTACTTCTGTGAAAAATGCCATTGGTAGTTCGATAGGGATTGCACTGAATCTGTAGATTGCTTTGGGTAGTATAGTCATTTTCACAACATTGATTCTTCCAATCCAAGAACATGGTATATCTCTCCATCTGTTTGTATCGTCTTTAATTTCTTTCATCAGTGTCTTATAGTTTTCAGCAGACAGGTCTTTTGTCTCCTTAGGTAGGTTTAATCCTAGGTATTTTATTCTTTCTGTTGCAGTGGTAAGTGGGAATGTTTCCTTAATTTCTCTTTCAGATTTTTCATCATTAGTGTATAGGAATGAAAGAGATTTCTGTGCATTAATTTTATATCCTGCTACTTTACCAAATTCATTGATTGGCTGTAGTAGTTTTCTTGTAGCATCTTTAGGATTCTCTGTATAGTGGTATGTTATCTGCAAACAGTGACACCTTTGCTTGTTCTTTTCCAATTGGGATTCCTTTTATTTCTTTTTCTTCTCTTTCTAAGAATTTGTCCATTTCTTCCAGGTTGTCCATTTTATTGGCATAGAGTTGCTTGTAGTAGTCTATTAGGATGCTTTGTATTTCTGTGGTGTCTGTTGTAACTTCTCCTTTTTCATTTCTAATTCTGATTGAGTCTTCTGCCTTTTTTTCTTGATGAGTGTGGCTAATGGTTTATCAATTTTGTTTATCTTCTCAAAGAACCAGCTTTTAGTTTTATTGATCTTTGCTATCATTTCCTTCATTTCTTTTCATTTTTTTCTGGTCTGATCTTTATGATTTCTTTCCTTCTGCTAACTTTTGGGTATTTTTATTCTTCTTTCTCTAACTACTTTAGGTGTAAGGTTAGGTTGTTTATTCGAGATGTTTCCTGTTTCTTAAGGTAGGATTGTATTGCTATAAACTTCCCTCTTAGAACTGCTTTTGCTGCATCCCACAGGTTTTGGGTCGTTGTGTTTTGTCATTTGTTTCTAGGTATTTTTTGATTTCCTCTTTGATTCTTCAGTGATCTCTTGGTTATTTAGCAGCATATTGTTTAGCCTCCAAGTGTTTGTATTTTTTACAGATTTTTTTTCCTGTAATTGATATCTAGTCTCACAGTGTTGTGGTCAGAAAAGATGCTTGATATGATTTCAATTTTCTTAAATTTACCAAGGCTTGATTTGTCACCCAAGATATGATCTATCCTGGAGAATGTTCCATGAACATTTGAGAAGCAAGTATATTCTGGTTTTTTTGGATGGAATGTCCTATAAATATCAATTAAGTCCATCTTGTCTAATGTGTCATTTAAAGCTTGTGTTTCCTTATTTATTTTCATTTTGGATGATCTGGCCATTGGTAAAAGTGGGGTGTTAAAGTTTTGGATGATCTGGCCATTAATGAAAGTGGGGTGTTAAAGTCCCCTACTACGATTGTGTTACTGTCGATTTCCCCTTTTATGGCTGTTAGCATTTGCCTAATTGAGGTGCTCCTATGTTGGGTGCCTAAATATTTACAATTGTTGTATCTTCTTCTGGGAATGATCCCTTGATCATTATGCAGTGTCCTTCTTTGTACTTGTAATAGTCTATTTTAAAGTCTATTTTATCTGATATGAGAATTGCTACTCCAGCTTTCTTTTGATTGCCATTTGCAAGGAATATCTTTTTCCATCCCTTCACTTTCAGTCTGTATGTGTCCCTAGGTCTGAAGTGGGTCTCTTGTAGACAGCATATATACAGGTCTTGTTTTTGTATCCATTCGGCCAGTCTATATCTTTTGGTTAGAGCATTTAATTCATTTACATTTATGGTAATTATTGATATGTATGTTCCTATTACCATTTTCTTAATTGTTTTGGGTTTGTTATTGTAGGTCTTTTCCTTCTCTTGTGTTTCTTGCCTACAGAAATTCCTCTACCATTTGTTGTAATGCTGGTTTGGTGGTGCTGAACTCTTAGCTTTTGCTTGTCTGTAAAGCTTTTAATTTCTCCGTCTAATCTGAATGAGATCCTTGCTGGGTAGAGTAATCTTGGTTGTAGGTTTTTCCCTTTCATCACTTTAAATATGTGCTGTGCTGCCCCTCCCTTCTGGCTTGCAGAGTTTCTGCTGAAAGATCAGCTGTTAACCTTATGGGGATTCCCTTGTATGTCATTTGTTGCTTTTCCTTTGCTGCTTTTAGTATTTTTTCTTTGTATTTAATATTTGATAGGTTGATTAATATGTGTCTTGGTGTTTTTCTCCTTGGGTTTATCCTGTATGTGACTCTCTGCACTTCCTGGATTTGATTGACTTGTTCCTCTCCCATGTTAGGGAAGTTTTCAACTATAATCTCTTCAAATATTTTCTCAGACCCTTCCTTTTTCTCTTCTTCTTCTGGCACCCCTATAATTCGAATGTTGGTGCGTATAATGTTTTCCCAGAGGTCTCTAAGACTGTCCTCAATTCTTTTCATTCTTTTTTCTATATTCTGCTCTGTGGTAGTTATTTCCACTATTTTATCTTCCAGGTCACTTATCCATTCTTCTGCCTCAGTTATTCCACTATTGATTCCTTCTAGAGAATTTTTAACTTCATTTATTGTGCTGCTCATCATTGGTTGTTTGCTCTTTAGTTCTTCTAGGTCCTTGTTAAACATTTCTCCTATTTCCTCCATTCTATTTCCAAGATTTTGGATCATCTTTACTATCATTACTCTGAATTCTTTTTCAGGTAGACTGCTTATTTCCTCTTCATTTGTTTGGTCTGGTGGGTTTTTACCTTGCTCCTTCATCTGCTGCATATTTCTTTGCCTTCTCATTTTGTTTAACTTACTGTGTTTGGAGTCTCCTTTGCGCATGCTGCAGTTTCATAGTTCCCGTTGTTTTTGGTGTCTGCCCTAAGTGGGTGAGGTTGGTTCAGTGGCTTGTGTAGGTTTCCTGGTGGCCTGTGTTCTGGTGTGTCAGGCTGGATCTTGGCTTTGGCATGGGCAGGGCCGCATCTGGTGGTGTGTTTTGGGATACCTGTGAACTTAGTATGATCTTAGGCAGCCCTCTCTGCTAATGGGTGGGGTTGTGTTCCTGTCTTGCTAGTTGTTTGTCATGGGGTGTCCAGCACTGGAGCTTGCTGGCTGTTGGGTGTAGCTGAGTCTTAGCACTGAGACAGAGATCTCTGGGAGATCTCTCACTAATTGATTTTATGTGGGGCTGGGAGGTCTCTGGTGGTCCAATGTCCTGAACTTGGCTCTCCCATCTCAGAGGCTCAGGCCTGACACCACGTGGGAGGACCAACACCCTGTCAGCTACATGGAATTATCAAGATAGTGGTCATTGGCAAGTGAAACCGCAAGAGAAGAGGCCCATGTTATGCCTGGTCCTGCTGATCAACTTTCAGACCTCAGCTCATTCTGGCAACAGGGCGACTGGGTCAGTGACATGAAGCAGGACAGGGTAAATGAGGCGGGCGGCGCTCAGCCGGTGCGCAACCTGAGGGGCCCGGTCGAAGCCCTCAGGGAAGGCCGACAGCAGCCAGGACTCCAGCCTCCTGTGGCTGCAGCCTCTTTGGGGTCTCCCTCCCAATGTCAAGTCGCTCTCACTCCTGCTTTGGCGGCTGTGCTTTCACCCTGAGCTTCCTGATGAGGCAAGTGCTCCCTGAGGCGACGCATGAAAAGCACAGGCCACGCTCAGAGTCTGTGTCTTTACTGCTCATACTGCTTCTCCTGTTTTCCTTCTCTCCTTCCCTTCTTGTCTCTTCCTATGCCTTGCCTTAATCCTTATTTCTGTATTCCTCCTTCATTTCTCTCCTCCCCTCCCACTTTTAAATTTAACCTAGGGAGAAAGGTCAACTATAAACAAGTATAATATAGCAAGCACTATAACAGAAGTATAGAATATAAAGTACTACTGAAACACAAGAAGGAATACTACCTGGCAAAGTTCGTAACACTTCAGAAAGGAGATGACACTTGGGTAGGGTATGAAAGATTACTAGAAACTCTATTAAAGTGTAAAGGGCAGATGAAAGAGCATGATCCAAAACGAGAGACAGTGTGCATGGCATTCTATCAGCACTAATGGGCAACATTCTTGGCTGTCTTATTTACCTCTGTATCCTCCAAGCACCTAGCACCACCAGCTGACATTATACAAATATTTGTAAATGCACGAATGAATGTGTGTTCAGGAAAGACCAAGAATATACCAGAACGGCTATGACTGGAAATGAAAGCAAGGTCCAAACTGTCAAAGAACCTTGAATACCATCCTACATATTTTGTACTTGTAGAACGATATTGCTTAAAACAATAGAAAACCTGGAAAACAGCAGGGAGTGAATGGCGGCAAAATATGAAGACTAAGCAGTAGCAGTGGTGGCAGAGAAGAGGGGTGACTTTGTTCAGGGAAAATTGATAATAACCCAGTCAATTAATGTAGAAGATGAGGATAAAGAGAAGTTGAAAATAATTCTAAAGTTTCTGGCTTGAGTGAATGGGTGAATTAGTAACAGCATTTACCAAAATGAAAAAAATACAAGAGGAAAGGCAGGTGGTTTAGGGCATGGGAGCTAAGAGAGCAGTAGGAGAGAAGCAGGTACCAAGGTTAGGTTTTGACATGTTATATTAGCAATGTCAGTGGACTACTTCACTGTGGATGCCTAGTAAACAGAGGGAAACATGCAGATAATGCTCTGATGAAGGTCAGGTTCGTTATAAAAGAGTTGGGAGTTTTCCCCTTTGCTCATCCAATTGCATGTCAAAGACATCACTGACTAAATACAAACCAAACTGGCAGATGATAGGTACTAGGCTTTAATGGTAAATCTCTTACTTTACAAGTTTTTAGATAAATATATACTATGAAATTTGAACAAACTACAAAAAGAATCTTTTCTCACTAAGAAAAGGTGAAAGATGCCTTATACTTACAAGGCAAATATACTACTAAGGTAAATATACTATACAACTCCTTTTTTATCCATTGCTTGACTAAATGCCCATTACCTACATTTCATTGAAAACATTTTGCATTTAAAATATTAAAACAGTAATGTAATTGTAGAAAAGAAATAGTTTTCTAACAGAAAATATTAAAAAGCTTCAGACTTTTATTTTTCATCCTTATCTCAGGATTGAAATAGCATTTATGATTTCAAATGAGATAATACCAGAAGTTGATCAGTAACAGTTCTAGGTATAAAAACATTTGATAAACCCCACCTGTCCATAAAACTACAAATAGAAAAATACACCGAAATTACCCTAAAGATATGAATGCTATACACCATCAAAAAAGTTAAATAAAATTACACTAACTCAGATCTCACAAATATAAAATATATTTTCATTCAGTATAAGATGGAATTTACTCCAAACTCTTATTTATACTGTAAATCTGCTTATAACGCCATTCGACATATTTCTAAGATTATGATTAATTTATCTATAGATAAATCTACTCTTTTCAAACATTCTAGATCATCCACTGCAAGCAAGTAAATGCTATTTAAAAATGTACATTACCTCTTAAGGAGAACCTCCAAAATCTCTAACAGTGCACAGCTAAACTGTTTAGCTTAATATTACAGATTTGAAGAAATAAATTTGCTGAATCAAATTTAGAGTTAGTTAATAAGTCAAAATTCACTGATGTATTGTTTTCTCATATCCAAATTTTTAAAACTTTAATGTAAACAATAAAACCAAGACCAACAAATAACAAAATTAACAATATCAAACATTTAAAGAGTGCTTAGTATTTGCTAAGGGCTGTTTTAGAAAGTGCACTACGAGCATTATCTAACTGAATCCTCACTATAACCTAATTTTTCAGATATCGGTACTGAGGCTCAATAAGAATAAGTAGAATTTCCCAGATCTTAAAATTATTATTCAGTGACAAAATCTTGATATGAATACAGGCACACCGATTCCTGCTCCCAAAATGTTAAACACTAATCCTTACTGCTTCCTCTTTGCCAGGCACTATTATAATCTCTTTCATTTTAAAATGTAATGCTCAAAACAATTCTGTGATAGGTAAATACTATATATTATCTTAGTCTTTAGATGAGTAAACTGAGGCCCAGAGAGTAATACATTTGTCCAAAGTCACAAATCTAGGAAATGGTAGAACCTGGATTTAAACCCTGACATTTTGACTCCAGAGTCCATGGTCTTAAACACCAAGTAACACTACTGCTTTCTTATATGTCAACCTGCAGTATAAAAAACAAGGGAAAGCCATGCGATCAAATAATATAGCTTAGTACATATATTATGAGAAAACATTTCATGGTTTTGCTTTTTATATACATTGAAATACAGCAACTGATTTCAGCTTTCTCAAAATAAATATGTAAATCATAAAACTGGAATCATAATATTTCCTATTCAAGATACTTTTCAAAATATTCTAAAATTAACTTTAGAACTCGGCTTAGAAGCCAAAATAAATACTATATACTTATTATTATACACCATGTTTGAAAAGCTAATAAAATAAATAAAAATCTAAAAACAAAAAGTATTCTATAGAACAATAAGCTTGATATGTATTAGTAATGCTCAATAAAAATACAAGGAAAATGTCTGTGAACTATATGATTCTCTCTATGAAGTATCTGAAGACTACACTGAAAAGTCAAGAAGCATACAAGATATATTTCACCAGAAAATACAGTTTAGCTTGTCCAAGATTAATAATTATTTATGCTATGTAGATGGAAATGGCTTTAGTAGTTATCTGTACTAGATACTTAGAAATGAATATATATATTTATAAAAGATAAACTAAAAAATACCACTTTTTGTCAAAATTCAAGCTTCAATAATAATAGTAAAATTCATTTTAATTTCTATTGATAAAATGGTCATGGAAACAAAAATATTACAATCTTATAAAATGAAAGCAATATCGAATCTATTTTGACATTGAAAGTATTGTAGAATTTACTTAAATTCTACTTTCTGTTGTCACAAAAGAACATTTTCTATGTAAAGTTAATGAGAAAAACACAAAGATATACAGAAATATAATTATAAGGAAGGTATTTATTTATTAAGCCAACATATTTTCAATATAAACTTATTTATATAATAATATTCTTCTCTAAATAAAATTTGTGTCAAAACAAATTAACTATAAATTACAAAATAAATATTACAAAACTATTTTATCCATTATATTTTAAATGCAAAATTAAACAAGGAGTACCTATGATTCTTATAATTCTTTAAAAAAGAAGGATAAAAAGAAACAACTTACAATTTGCTTTATAAGGTCTGTGTTGCTGATTTGTTCTACTGGGCAGGAAACACTAGTCCTCTAAAGTCATGGAGACTTTAATAATTCATTTAATAGATGCAATTCTATCTCTTGAGCAAAATGGGAACTACAAAAGAAGTCAACTTTCATTTTAAAAGAAATACTTGCTTCCTATTTAATAAGGCCTAAATATTTTTCACATATTTTAATCAGAAAAAATCCACAATTTATTTTGCTCTGGTTTGGACATAAAATAGAGAATTTATCAGAGATTCCAAGAAACAATGTGGGAATATAAAAGATTAATTTGATATGTTTTGTTTAAATTTCCTTTTGTAACATCTCAGTTACTTCCACAAATGAAAACTTACGTGAAATTTTTATATTATAATATAAATGATGCAAAACTGGAAGAATGACATATAAATCAAAGAAAGGAATAATACATATCTATCCGTATAATACTAGATTTTATTAAAAAACAATGAGTTAAAAAAAATGTTTACTCGTAAGTGATATAATTCACTGCTGAGTAATTTAAAGGGACAATGGGGGTGGGGGAGGAGGCACAGATGGCAGTGATGTGGGACACTGACTAAGATCTTAGTCTTAGTCAGTTCCTGTCTGTCTCCCCTGGGAGACAGTTACCTGACAAGGTTGATAAAATAGATGCTACCCAACTTGTTTCAAACGTCAAACCATCAATAAATTAAACCTTTGTTTCCTATAAGTAACATGTAGTAAATTGAAATTTCATTCAAATATCGTAACAGCAGCAGAAAATACTAAATCTTGAAAAAATTTGAAAAAAAAACCTCAAACATTAAGTATGAAACACCAAATATATATTTAAACCTTACACTTAAGACTTAGACTTGATAATAATATACTTACGACACTTATGATAATATATTTAAAGCAAATACTTATTAATTAATAATTAATAAAGCTCTGTCTCTGGGAGAGATTTGTCTTCAATGGCAGTCTTGATTGAGGCTTCGGAATTATAATTCCAATGAAGTTTAGACTAAGGAAAACTTTTTTCCTGGTGAATCACCCAATAGCAAAGCATAGTCATTCTTTTAAACAACAAATTAGGGTTCCCTGCTTCAAATTTTTTGTCTATTCAATGTATATGAATTTCTCCAAAATTATCTGAATGTCAAATGGTATGGGCAAAAGATGAGGCCACTTCTTCCTCTACTTTACTTTTCCAACGATTATTTGCCCATCCCTTTCGGTAAGATCCTCATTAGTAAGATTTTGAAAATTCAACACCAACTGCAGGAGAATCTTCTAGTTCAAGCCAATTTGTGATGTCAAACAGTTTCAGATATGCTTATTTCAGACTTTAATTCTGAACCATTAAATTCTGATAAATACAAACAAGTTTCTTTCAAACCTAAGACCTTCCTCCTATATTTTAATATTATGTCAACTGGTTCTCTTCTTTAAAAATTTTTTTGGCTTTATATATCTTTTCCAACTTTACTGAGGCATAGTTGACAACAGAAAACTGCATATATTTAAGGTAGAATTGTGAAATAATCACCAGGATCAAGCTAATTAATATATCCATCACCTCACATAGTTATCATTTTTGTGGGTGTGTGTAGTGAGAGCAATTATGAATTATTCTCTTAGCAAATGTCAGGTATACGATACAGCATCATTAATTTTAGTCACGTTGTTGTACATTAGATCTCCAGAACTGATTCATCTTGTATAAATGAAACTTTGTACTCCCCTCCACCAACATCTTCCCATTTCCTCCTCCCCCCAGCCCTGGCAACCACCATTCTACTCTATGAGTTTAAGTGTTTTAGACTGTACATTTAAGCGAGGTCATGCAGTATACGTCCTTCTGCATCTGGCTTATTTTACTTAGCATAATAATGTCCTCCAGGTTCATCCGTATTGTCACAAATGGCAAGATTTCTTTCTTTGTTAAGGGTGAAAAATATCTCATTGTACATATACACATTTTATTTATCCATTCATCCATTGATGGACATTTAGGTTGTTTCTATATCTTGGCTGTTGTAAATAATGGCTGAAATGAACATGGAAGTGCAGATGCCTCTTAGAGATTTTGGTTTCACTTGCTTTGTATATATACCCAGAAATCGTGGATCATAAGGTAGTTGTATTTTTACTTTTTGAGGAACTTTCACTCTTCCATAATGTTGGTACCAATTTACATTCCCACCAACAGTGTGCAAGGGTTCCCTTTTCTCCATATCCTCTTCAATACTTATCTTTTGTCTTTCTGATAAAGGTCATTCTAATATGTGTGAACTGATATCTTGTTATTTTCATTTGCAGTAATGACGTTGAGCATCTTTACATATATACCTGTTGGCCAATTGTATGTTTTCTTTTGAACATTTTTTTTGCGCTACGCGGGCCTCTCCATGTTGTGGCCTCTCCACGTTGTGGCCTCTCCCGTTGCGGAGCACAGGCTCCGGACGCGCAAGCTCAGCGGCCATGGCTCACGGGCCCAGCCGCTCCGCGGCATGTGGGATCTTCCCGGACCGGGGCACGAACCCGTGTCCCCTGCATCGGCAGGCGTACTCTCAACCACTGCGCCACCAGGGAAGCCCTTTTGAACATTTTTGAAGCAGGTTATTTGCTTTGTTTTCTTTTGTGTGTCCTTGTTTGCTATTTATTTATTTTTTTGCTATTGAGTTGTATAAGTACCTTATATATTTCATTTTATTTTTTAATTGAACTATAGTTGATCTACAGTATTATATTAGTTATTAACTCTTTATCAGATACATGGTTTGCAAATATTTTCTCCCACTCCATAGGAAGCCTTTTCACTTTGTTGATGGTTTCCTTGCCATGCAGAAGTTTTTAAATGTGATGCAATCCCACTGGTCTACTTTTGTTTTCACTGCTTGTGCTTTTGGTGTCATATCCAAAAAATTCTTTCCCAGACCAATGTCAAGAAGCTTTTTCCCTATGTTTTCTTCTAGTAGTTTTATTGTTTCAAGTCCTACATTTAAGTGTTTAATCCATTAAGTTGATTTTTGCATATGGTGTGAGATAAGAACCTAATTTCATTCTTCTGCATATGGATATCCAGTTTTCCTAACACCATTACTGAAGAGATTATCCTTCACCTCTGTGTGATCTCAGCACCCTTGTGGAAGAATTGTAGATGCATGAATTTATTTCTGGGTTCTCTGTTCTTTCCACTGGTCTATATGTCTTATTTTATGCTAGTACCATAGTTTTTTGATTACTGTAGCTTTGTAATGTATTTTGAAACCAGGAAGTGTGATGTTTCCAGCTTTGTTCTTCTAACTCAAAATTGCTTTAGCTATTTGAGGGTTTTTTTTGTGATTCCATACAAAGCTTAGGACTGTTTTTTTTTTTCTATTTCTGTAAAGAATGCCATTGGGATCATGATAAGGATTGCACTGAACCTATAGTTCACTTTGGGTAACGTGGGCATTTTAACAATATTAATTTTTCTAATTCATGAACACAAGACATCTTTCTATTTATCTGTGTCTTCTCCAATTTCCATCATCAATGTTCTGTTTTCAGTGTACAGTGTTTCATCTCTTTGGCTTTTATTCCTAAGTTTTTAATTATTTTAGTTGCTATTGTGAATATGATTGTCTTTAGGGTTTTCTATGTATATGAACATGACAATGTCATCTACAAACATAATTTTACTTCTTCCTTTCAAATTTGAATGCCTTTTATTTCTTTTCTAACTGCTATGGCTGGGGCTTCCACTACTATGTTGAAAAGAAGTGGTGGATTGGGAATTCTTCCCTTGTACCCTGCACCAGATCTTAGAAGGAAAGTTTTCATTTTTTTCCCCCCACTTATCATAGTAAGTGGGCTTTTCATATATGGCCTTTATCACATTGAAATAAGTATCTTCTATACTAATTTTGTTGAGAGTTTAATTATGAATGGATATTGAGTTTGTTAAATGCTTTTTCTGCATTTATTGAGATCATCACATGGTTCTTTCCTTCCATTTTGTTAATGTGTTATAGTAAATTGATTGATTTGTGTATGTTAAATCACCCCTGCATGCCAGGGATAAATCTCAATTGGTAGTGTTCCAGTGCATGTGAAAAAACTGTGAGCCAGGATCTGAGGCATGAAGACAGTGGCACCAGGCTGGGGAGAGGTGGAGGGAGGATATGGTAGCTCCAGCCTGGAAGTGGGGAGGAGCAAAAAGGTGGCTCTAGCCCCCATACAGGTGTTGCAGCAACTCTACTCCTGGGCAGTGGGGTGAAGGAGACACAGTGGTGGGTACTCCAAGGAGACTCAGTGGGGTGGATTCCAGGCAGCTCCATCAGCTGAGGTCAGTTTTGACATCGTGGAGGTCCTCAGTGGGTGAAAGCTGCAGGTGTCCACAGCAGTGGGGAGGGCCACTAGGCCCCTCAATGGCAGTGGCAATAGCTGGAAGAGTCTTGCTGCTTGTCTCTCCCCCCGAGGGGAGGTCATGCCAATGGTATCTTTCTTGGTATCAAGCTGTAGTGGACTTGGAGATGGAGTGATTCAGGTAAAATGCTTTTTATACTTTCCTATGAAACTATTCTCAGTTTTTATGTTCCACTGGATAGCTCCAGTTGCTTCACTATACTCCAGAGCTGTCCTAGAGCTATTTTCATTGGTAGTTAGTTGATTATTCATTGTTTTTGTGGGGGGACAAGTGTTGGGACCGCCTAATCCGTTATCTTGCTGACATCACTCTACTTCTCTTCCTGAAGTGATTAAAACATCCTTTGCTCACCCTAAAAAAAAAATCTTTCTTTAGCACTAAACTTGATCCATTTTGGGAAGACACAACCTTTGCTGAAAATAAGGCATATGGATTTACTGTGTCTGAATATGTATGTGTGCAATCAAAAGTGCATCTACCTTAACAGCATATCATGTTTTCTTCTTACCACTAAACAGGTCCAGCACACTTTATTTAGTGGTGATAAAAGCTCAACATCATATTGCATTCCTACTTCAATACAGCAATTTGAAATTTAAAGACTATTTACCTGAATTCCCAACACATATTGAATAAAAATGTGGAGCTCCATTTGCAAAGTTATGCCTTTCTACCTTTTTTGTTGATATAACATACCAGATATAATGAAAGCTAAAATATTTGACATTTTAAAGAAAAATTACTCTGAGAGCTTTGCAAACAGCTCTAATACATCCCCTCTGATTTCAGCTACAGTTAGCATTACTGAACAAGCAAGGTAGTGTTGGAATCAAATAGGAAGCAGTTTGAGTCTTGGTACTTAGAGGCTGTGAATACGATTTTTAAATATTAAAATAGGGACTAATTAAAAATGTTTTAAAAATAAAGAATGGTTCTGCAAGTTAACCAAATCACCTGTAACAAAATCAGCATTAATCACACAGCTGAAGAAAGAATATGTCAATCAAAAAGAGACGAGATAAGCAATGGAATGATGAAACTAAGAGGAATAAAATCTGGTGGTGTACCATGACACGTCTTTCAGTAATGTCTATTTTAGTTAGAGATCTAGGGAGATATTATATAATTCAGCTAGTCAGTAAACTTTTTTATATTTTAAATGAACAAAATACAAAACTAAATAATAAAATTTATGGAAATTTAAAAAATAAAATTCAAAATGATGAAACTTTCATGCTTTTAGTGGGTATCTTTATGTACCCATGGGGGCAAATGTTCTTTTTTCTGTCAGTGTAAATCCCCGAGAAGTACTAAATTGTATCTTAATTTATTCAGTAAATACTAAGAAATAGAAATGAAAGCCTGAATGAGACAAATGTGGTCCCTGAACCCAGAGGCTTAATAAAATACTACAGGGGCACCTAACCTTGGCTTGGGAGATAGAGACTTCCCGAAGGAACTGACTCCTAAACTGAAATATGAAGACTTTAGAGTAAGAAAGAAGAAACAAAGCAAAGAGAAAGAATAGTATTTATAGTATTGGAAAAAAAAGCCCACAGGAAAGAGATAATGACATATTAAGAGAAAAGAATAAAAAGTGTAAAGTACCAAGAGATAAAGCTGGATAGTAAGCAAGGGCAAAATCATGAAAGACCTTGTAAAGACTGTTGAGGAGTTTGAACTTTATCCTGAAAACAACAGGGGCTCTATAAAGTATTTTAAGCATGGAAGTGATAAGTTCACTCTGGTGTAGAAATAAAGATGGGAGTGGACTAGTAAAAGACATTTTGTAATTTCAGTAATCCAAGCGAAAAATGGTGATACCTGACATGTTAGGTGCCTCAACTGAACAGGCTAGAAGAAAAAGGTACTTCTTGGAGCCTACCTTTCAGGCTGTCTCAAATATATAAACTGGTAAAACACATATATAAGGACCGATATTAATTTTTAAATACTTTTCCTATACTTGCTCCATTAATGCTTCTATTTCCAATGACAGAGAACGTCCAATCCATGGCGTTATATCACACTCATCTAACAAAATATAAATTACTTATAGATTTTGTGAATGCATATAAAAGTTGGCAATCCATTCACATGCTTTGACAAGTGATCTTTCTTCTATGAATATCAACTGATATTCAAGTAAATGAAATATATAGTCTGTGGGTTAAATGCCAAATGCTATTATTTTTTAAAGACAACCATGGCAGATACATGAGAAATTATTAGTACAAGTTATCAAAATACCAAGTTTCAATTATCTAGAAAGACATGTGACACCATGGAACAATCTTTATGTCTCAGTGAAATATGTCAGGATAACTTGTTAATTTCTTTCTGTGAAAGAATGACTAGTTATGTAGACAAGGAAAACACATACGATGTCTAGCTTTCTTGGGAAAAGCTCAATTTTCTCTAAAATGAAATTTCAATTTAATCTACAAACTTACAGACAGGATCTAGATTCTAGATGAAGGTCTGAAACTCCAACAAGTAAGTCACTGGGCTTCATGGCAGGCCATACCACTTAGGCTATGTCTCAGGCGAGCACTGATATTAGAGCCAGTTTTGCCTTGTGCCAACCTCTCTAGTTGATCATAATTGCCCTAATTGGTGACCAGGTCTAATGTCAAAGAGGCCATATAAGTCACTCCCTCCCTAACTGAATATTCTCTTTTTCTGGCCCAGCAAACTAAAGTCAGGGAATAGCAAATAGCTGTGGCCATGACTGAGGGTTGAGATATGGATATGGATAGAGAAAGAAAGAATGAATCTACACAAAAGGATGTAAGATGACATCTAAAACTCAATGATTCATAATCAGCTTAAAAAGAATCATTCTATAAAACTGTAACTTAATACCTTTACCAATAACCTGAATGAAGGAACTGAGAATATGGTCATTAATTCTGTAGAAGATGCTAGGAACATTAGGTCGGGCATGGTGGCTAATTTATTAAAAGAAAGATACATGAGGAACCTCAATATATTAAAGAAATAAGACATCAAAACAAAATAAAGTTCAATACAGATAATGGCAAGTTACTATCCCACCAGGGGCCAAACGCTGATGAAGGTTAATGAAAATGTTGGCTTAAAATATGCTAGGAAAACATGTAAAATAACGGTATAACACAAGTAAGAAATCAGCAGTGTAAAGTTTCTAACAGGTGAAAACTAAGTCTTCTGTTATGCTATCAGATTCTTATTAACGCAGTATGGTCTCCAATTTCAAAATACAACCGAGAACAATAAAAAGGTTCACAGAGAAATAATTAAATATCTATTAAAAGTTCTTATGCCAAAGGTGAAATTACTTTGCACTGTGGAAGAAATGACAAAAGGTGTTGAAGGTTTTAGTATATACAGAACAGTTAGACCACATAATACAGAACTCTAAGATTAGAAAATGATGTGTAATGATACTCAAAAACTTGATTAGAGAAATAACTATTTAACTGTGAGGATTAAGAACTAAAACAGGCTATCAAGAAAGGCTGGAGGAATATAAAACTTAGAGCATTGAGATTAGCAATTTGCTTGAGAGAAAGGCTGAGAACATCCTGTTTTAAACAAGTCCCAAATGGCTAAAGTTAGTGTGATGAAGATATTTAGAAGGTTCATATTCATAAAGGAATTTTGAGACTTTTCAAAAACAGGGATATAAATTAGTATTGATAGATGATAATTATAATGCTGAATATAATTGTATAAAAATGCTAAGGTAGATCCAGAAACTCAGAAAAGTTGTAAAAGAAGAGTAAAGGATGGATTTGGAGAGTATGTTACAGCAAGGACTAAGTCAAAACAGCAGAAGAAAATAAACTGAAAAAGCATTTGTTAGAAACAATCTAAATGTCCATCAATAGATGAATGGGGGACTTCCCTGGTGCTGCAGTGGTTAAGAATCTGCCTGCCAACGCAGGGGACACGGGTTCGAGCCCTGGTCCGGGAAGATCTCACATGCCGCCGAGCAACTAAGCCCGTGCGCCACAGCTATGGAGCCTGTGCTCTAGAGCCCATGTGCCACAACTACTGAGCCCGTGTGCTACAACTACTGAAGCCCGCGCAACTAGAGCCCGTGCTCTGCAACAAGAGAACCCAGCGCAATGAGAAGCCCGCGCACCGCAACGAAGAGTAGCCCCTGCTCGCCCCAACTAGAGAAAGCCCGCCCACAGCAACAATGACCTAACACAGCCAAAAATAATAGATAAATAAAAATAAATAAATTTTGAAAAATTATTTTAAAAAGAGCACTTGTAAATGAAACTAAGAAAACAGTATTAACAAAGAAAAGTGATATTTGTAAAGATCAGGCAATGTTTAATAAATGTTAGAAGGCAAAGTCTTTGCTGGTGCAAGTAAAGACCTAAAGGTCAGGTCAGAGTCTATTACAATTCTGACCATTAAAGAAGGGGAATCAACTCCTCCTCACATTCTTTCCTCTTTTATTAAGTCTCCCACCTTCAGTCTTGGCGAGTGTGACAGCCAAACCTCTTTAAATTGCTTGAAAACTACTTCCTATGTTTTTACTCCTCTCAACACATAAAAACATACATATTCTTCCACTTAGCCTTTAGTTTCAAAGCAGTGAAAAATTCCTAAAGGAAAAAAATTTTCTGAGAACTAGATTTCAATTAACTTTGATACTTATTAGAATATTCGTTTGGACAAATCACCATCTTTTAGTTAAATGGATGGCTTAAGTCAATTATTAATGAGGTTTACTACATCATTCCCCTAGATCTTTTAGAGTGAAAATATCAAAAGATCAAGGCGATGGGGGTAATTCCTTTGAATGTTTTATATGCAAATAGCCTTTTACACTTAAAAGAGGGGTATCAGCGCTCCTACAAATCACTGAAATAGAAACAGCTTTTACTAACTGTCAAGATAAACTGCCGATTACTCCCTATAAATCAGGAAGGATAATTTCTAAGACAGAGTTGCTTATTCATAATAAGTGTTATGTTTCCAATATGCCCCAGCCCTTTTTTTCCACTCCAGTTTTTCCCACATACTTGGTTGAACCGCCCTTCTGTCTCCCTTCTCTCTTCACTTGACCTTGTCAATTCAAATCTCTTACCTTTCACGACCCTGCTCAGATGTGGACTTCTCCAGAAAACCCAACAGGACTTTAAGGATGAGTAAGAGGCTCTAAATGTATGTTCCCATGGTGCCTGAACATGCCTCTTTCATAGGACTTATCACAATGGATCGTAACTGCCAGTTTATTTGTCTACCTCTGCCAAAAGATAGCTCCATAAAGACAGGGACTTTAAAATACATCACTGTTTCCCTTCCTAATGCCTAGCACAGGACCTAGAATATGGTAGGCATTCATTAGGCATTTGTTTTAGGAATGAGGAATAACTGTTTCATAAAAAATTTATAATCTACCCTCAAAACTATTCACATTTTACTTACAAATTCTAACACCACTAAGGCATATCATGCAATGGATTAAAGGGAGCAAGTTAAGGAGCACTTGCTAGCAACTGATGGGCCAGCAAGCAGCGTTCCATAATAGCATTATCTTTGACGAGTTCATCACTGTCTAATGTCTTGTCGTCACTTTTAGAAGTCCAAGACTTGTCTTTATCAGGGCCTAGAAGATCTATACGAGGAATAAAAATAAATTTTGGCATAGAAATGGTCAATCCATCTTTCAGAGTCTGCTGCACGGCAGCCACGTTCAAATGGGAGAGGATATATGAACCACTTTTAAAATCTACACTGGAGAAAACTCTTTTACAATAACAGGACAACCATCATCCTGGTATTAGGGTACCTGAAAAGCTGAAACAGCAATTAAAAAGTTGCCTGATGAGCACAGAATAAAAACCTGCCTGGTGATGCTCTACCAGACATCAAGAATTATTTTAAAAGTTTAATAATTAAAATGAGGTGATACTGACATAGGGATTGACAACAGACCAATAGTACAGGATAGACAGGCCAGAAATAGACATATGCATATATGGATTCTGATGTATGACTAAGATGGCTGCAGACCAGTGGAGAGAGAACATCTTCTCAATATACTGTGCTGGGAAAACCAGGAATAGGGGGAAATGAATTTACATACAAGCCAATTCCACATGGATTACAGATCCAAATGTGAAAAGCTTTGTATTTTTTTTTTAATTACAGAGACTTGTCTTCACAATTAGAAGACAAGTCTTTGTACTTTACCAGGGTAAAGAAGGATTTCTTATTAACAAGACACAGCAAGAGCAAACTACAAAGAAGAAAATGACTACATTAAAAATTAGAATTTCTAGTCATCAGTAGATACCATAAAATGAATAAGCCCACCAAAGAATGGGATAATACATCTGTAACACATATAAGGGGGAAAAGGCTCATACCTAAAATATATAAAGAATGCCTATAAATTAATTTCATATATACATAAAATCAGGAAAGGTGCATGGGAACTTCTAGAGAATAGCAGCATTCGACTTCTTTCCTGGGTAGTAGTTACATAGGTGTTGGCTCCAAAACACTATTTTTTAATGTTTATAATGCTTCAAATTAAAAACGAACTAATATTATGGATAGTCCTTAGGGGTAGTTTACCTAGGTTATGGTGATACCTGATAAATCATTCCAGCTCTGCAAGAGCTCTTATCTGGACTACCTACTTCCAATCCTGTCCCTCTTAGTCTATCCTCACCACAGGATCCAGACTGAGCCCTTCAAAATATAAATCAGAACTAGCTATCCTCTGCTCAAAACGTCCCCATGGTTCCCCATCTCCTACCTGATCTGGCTCTCTATTACTCCTCTGATCTCATCTCCTACCGCTTCCCGACTAGCTCATTCTACTCCAGCTACACAGGCCACTATGATGTTCCTCAAATATTAGCCAGGTTGTTTTTGCCTGGCTGTTCCCTCTGCTTAGATGGCATTTTCCCAAATTGTCACACAGCTAATTCTTTCACCTCCTTCAAGTCTTTGCTCCAATGTTACCTTCTTAATGAGAACTATTTTGTCTATCCTACTGAAAAATGCAACCCATTACCAAACTTTCCTCTCCTTTTCCCTAGTCTACTTTCCATATCTATTTTCAAAAGTACCAAATCATTTATTAATTTTGTTAATTGTTTATTATTGCTCTTGCCCTACTAGAATGCAAGCTCCAAGAAGGCAAGAAACCGGCTGACCTTCAGATATGTGAAAATAAATGCTTATTTTTATAAGAGATTTAGAATGGATTGTTCTGTAGCATTACTGCAGTGATAGCTTGATCTCCATGTTCATGAACATAAATGTAAAAAATGATTATCAAAAACCAAATCCAGAAGGACTTGGAGAAATATATCAAGACAAAGTTAGATTTATCCCCCAAATGCAAACATGATGGAACATTAGAAAATCAACTGATATTATTCATCCCACTAACAAAGTAAAAAAGAAAACACAAGATCATTTCAATAGAGGTAAAAAATTCATTAAGAAAATCCAACATCTGTCTATAACATAAAAACGAAAAAACTCAGTAAATTCAGAATCGAGGGAAACTTTCTTAGCTTGACAAAGAGAATCTACCAAAAATGAATAGAAAACAAAATTAAAGGTAAGACATTACAACACAAAAGCACTCACTTTAAAATGAGGAAGACAGCAAAGCTGCCAACTTATCACTGCAAATTTTCATAACTGAAATGAAGGTCTTAGGTTATCTCAGATTCAAAACAATGTTCGATTTCTAGTCCCAATGAAAACAAGAGTCACTGATCTTAAATTTCTGTTATCTCATCTCCTGTATTTTCACAAATATCTTGAAAATAAAACTTCATTACTTGGAGGCTAGTGAAAACATAATTCAGTCTTAAATGCTGTATTTTTAATCGCAAGAGGATGAAAATTATGAAGCATTCCACTGAAGAAGTTTTTAAAAGAAGGCATAAAATAGCCAGAAAGAAAGCAGTAGGAAGAAATAATAGATAAAAGCATCAATTACTAAAATTAGGTAAAAATAGTAAAAGAATCTAAGAACTTTTTCTTAGATTTGGTGGGGGTGGAGGAGAACTAAAATAAAATATGCACATTTAGCAAGTCTAATCAACAATTACAATAAAACTAACACTAATTTAAGTCTTACTATACCATATTTTACAGGTAATATTTCATTCATATTCCATAACCCTCAAAGAAAAGAAAATTGAAACTTGATAACTGAATAATTTCAAATTCACAGAGTTGTAAGTGGTAGAGTCAAGATTCAAACAAAGATTTTTTTTAACTCAGATCTCATCATCTGAACCAATATATCATTTACAAATACAGAATACTATATACAAGAACAGGGATATAACCATAGGTAGAGATGATATTTAAATTTTTAAAGGCAAATACTTTGTACACTTCAGCACAGATACATTCCCAAACATCTACAAAATTAGCATAAAATAAAAATGTGTAAGTACAGAAGAATGACCTTAAATAAAACTCCTAGGCCCAAAAATATTTATAAGCAAGTTTTCAAATATATTCTAGGACACAAGATAAAAAGCTTTAAGTTCATTTTTCAAAGCTAGCCTCATTCTGACATCAAAATTTGACAAAAAATATTTTGTATGAAACATATTATAAATTAGGGGGTGAAAACTCAAATACGTTCAGAGTTAAGTAAGCAAAATAAATGTGTAAATCTAGTTGGATAAAAGATTATGATTAGCAAGAATTACAAAGAAGAAAAGAGAAGACTCAAATTACCAGCATCAGGAATGAAACAGAATATCACTATGCATCCTGCAGATATCAAAAGAATAATAAAGGCATGCCACAAACAACCTTACATACATAAATTTGACAATTTGGTGCAATGGACCAATTCCTCAAACGGTATGAACTATCCAATATAAAATAGATAATTTAAATAGCCCTAAAACTATGAAAAAAGTTGATTCATGATTTAAAAACTACTGAAAAAGAAATTTTCAGGCCCAGAAAAACTTTGAATAGAAAACTCTACCGGTCATCTCGGAGCGTCTGTGCGGGGTCCACAAAGCTGAAGTGTGGCGCGCGGCCCTTTCACAAGAGGAACGCTGGTCTGAAGGGCTGATGTGTGGCCTCAGCACGCGATCCCTGCTATGAGCAAGTGAAAATAGACCAAGCACAAAGGGAAAAAAAGGAGGCCACTCCTTCAAGACTGGGAGAGGTGGCTGTTCCATCTAATGCATAGAAACCAACACAGAGAATCAAGCAAAATGAAGAAACAGAGGAATGCATTTCAAACAAAAGAACAAGATAAAACCTTAGGGAAAAAACCTTAATGAGAAAGAAAGAAAATTGTCCATGAGGATATAGCTACTTATTGGATACACCAGAAATACATCTACACGTGGAACAACTCCTACAGAACACCTACTGAACGCTGGCAGAAGACCTCAGACCTCCCAAAAGGCAAGAAACTCCCCACGTACCTGGGTAGGGCAAAAGAAAAAAGAAAAAGCAGAGACAAAAGAATAGGGACGGGACCTGCACCAGTGGGAGGGAGCTGTGAAGGAGGAAAGGTTTCCACACACTAGGAAGCCCCTTCGTGGGTGGCAGAGGGGGGAAGCTTCAGAGCCGCAGACTAGAGCACAGCAACAGGGGTGCGGAGGGCAAAGCAGAGAGATTCCGGCACAGAGCATCGGTGCCAACCGGCACTCATCAGCCCAGGAGGCTTGTCTGCTCACCTGCCGGGGCAGGCGGGGCTGGGAGCTGAGGCTCAGGCTTCGGTTGGAGAGCAAGGAGAGGACTGGGGCTGGCAGCGTGAATACAGCCTGCAGCGGATTAGTGCACCACGGCTAGCCGGGAGGGAGTCCGGGGAAAAGGCTGGACCTGCCGAAGAGGCAAGAGACTTTTTCTTCCCTCTTTGTTTCCTGGTGCGCGAGGAGAGGGGATTAAGAGCGCTGCTTAAAGGAGCTCCAGAGACGAGCGCGAGCCGCGGCTAACAGCGCGGACCCCAGAGACGGGCATGAGACGCTAAGGCTGTTGCTGCCGCCACCAAGAAGCCTGTGTGCGAGCACAGGTCACTAGCCACACACCCCTTCCGGGGAACCTGTGCAGCCCGCCACTGCCAGGGTCCCGGGATCCAGGGACAACTTCCCTGGGAGAACGCACAGTGTGCCTCAGGCTGGTGCAACGTCCCGCTGGCCTCTGCCGCCGCAGGCTCGCCCCACATCCGTACCCCTTGCTCCCCACGGCCTGAGTGAGCCAGAGCCCCTGAAGCAGTTGCTCCATTAACCCTGTCCTGTCTGAGCGAAGAACAGACGCCCTCCGGCATCCTACAAGCAGAGGCGGGGCCAAATCCAAAGTTGAGCCCCGGGAGCTGTGCAAACAAAGAAGAGAAAGGAAAATCTCTCCCAGCAGCCTCAGAAGCAGCGGATTAAATCTCCACAATCAACTTGATGTACCCTGCATCTGTGGAATACATGAATAGACAACGAATCATCCCAAATTGAGGAGGTGGACTTTGAGAGCAAGATTTATTATTTTTTCCCCTTTTCCTCTTTTTGTGAGTGTGTATGTGTATGCTTCTGTGTGAGATTTTGTCTGTATAGCTTTGCTTTCACCATCTGTCCTAGGGTTCTATCCGTCCGTTTTGTTTCTTTAAAAAAATTTTTTTTCTTAATATTTTTTATTTTAATAACTTTACTTTATCCCCCTCCTTCCTTCCTTCCTTCCTTCCTTCCTTCCTTCCTTCCTTCCTTCCTTCCTTTCACTTTTTCTCCCTTTTATTCTGAGCCGTGTGGATGAAAGGCTCTTGGTGCTGCAGCCAGGAGTCAGTGCTGTGCTTCAGAGGTGGGAGAGCCAACTTCAGGACAATGGGCCACAAAAGACCTCCCAGCTCCGCATAATATCAAACGGCGAAAATCTCCCAGAGATCTCCATCTCAACACCAGCACCCAGCTTCACTCAATGACCAGCAAGCTACAGTGCTGGACACCCTATGTCAAACAACTAGCAAAACAGGAACACAACCCCATCCATTAGCAGAGAGGCTGCCTAAAATCATAACAAGGCCACAGACACCCCAGAACACACCACCAGACGTGGACCTGCCCACCAGAAAGACAAGATCCAGCCTCATCCACCAGAACACAGGCACTAGTCCCCTCCACCAGGAAGCTTACACAACCCACTGAACCAACTTTAGCCACTGGGGACAGACACCAAAAACAACGGGAACTATGAACCTGCAGCCTGCAAAGAGGAGACCCCAAACACAGTAAGATAAGCAAAATGAGAAGACAGAAAAACACACAGCAGATGAAGGAGCAAGATAAAAATGCACCAGACCTAACAAATGAAGAGGAAATAGGCAGTCTACCTGAAAAAGAATTCAGAATAATGATAGTAAGGATGATCCAAAATCTTGGAAATAGAATAGAGAAAATGCAAGAAACATTTAACAAGTACCTAGAAGAACTAAAGATGAAACAAGCAATGATGAACAACACAATAAATGAAATTAAAAATACTCTAGAAGGGATCAATAGCAGAATAACTGAGGCAGAAGAATGGATAAGTGACCTGGAAGATAAAATAGTGGAAATAACTACTGCAGAGCAGAATAAAGAAAAAAGAATGAAAAGAAATGAAGACAGCCTAAGAGACCTCTGGGACAACATTAAACGCAATAATATTCACATTATAGGGGTCCCAGGAGGAGAAGAGAGAGAGAAAGGACCCGAGAAAATATTTGAAGAGAATATAGATGAAAACTTCATTAACATGGGAAAGGAAATAGCTACCCAAGCCCAGGAAGCGCAGAGAGCCCCATACAGGATAAACCCAAGGAGAAACATGCCAAGACACATAGTAATCAAATTGGCAAAAATTAAAGACAAAGAAAATTATTAAAAGCAGCAATGGAAAAATGACAAATAACATACAAGGGAGCCCCCATAAGGTTAACAGCTGATTTCTCAGAAGAAACTCTACAAGCCAGAAGGGAGAGGCATGACATATTTAAAGTGATAAAAGGGAAGAACCTACAACCAAGATTACTCTACCCGGCAAGGATCTCATTCGGATTCGATGGAGAAATCAAAAGCATTACAGACAAGCAAAAGCTAAGAGAATTCAGCACTACCAAACCAGCTCTACAACAAATGCTAAAGGAACTTCTCTAAGTGGGAAACACAAGAGAACAAAAGGATCTACAAAAACAAACCCAAAATAATTAAGAAAATGGTAATAGGAACATGCATATCGATAACTTCCTTAAACATGAATGGATAAAACACTCCAACCAAAAGACACAGGTTCACTGAATGGATACAAAAACCAGACCCATATATATGCTGTCTACAAGAGACCCACTTCAGACCTAGGGACACATACAGACTGAAAGTGAGGGGATGAAAAATGAAATGAAATATTCCATGCAAATGGAAATCCAAAGAAAGCTGGAGTAGCAATACTCATATGAGATAAAATAGACTTTAAAATAAAGAATGTTAGAAGAGACAAGGAAGGACACTACATAATGATCAAGGGATCAATCCAAGAAGAAGATATAACATTTATAAATCTATATGCACCCAACACAGGAGCACCTCAATACATAAGGCAACTGCTAACAGCTCTAAAAGAGGAAATCGACAGTAACACAGTAATAGTGGGGGACTTTAACACCTCACACCAATGGACAGATCATCCAAACAAAAAATTAATAAAGAAACACAAGCTTTAAATGACATAATACACTAGATAGATTTAATTGATATTTATAGGACATTCCATCCAAAAACAGCAGATTACACTTTCTTCTCAAGTATGCATGGAATATTCTCCAAGATAGATCACATCTTGGGTCACAAATCAAGCCTCAGTAAATTTAAGAAAAGTGAAATCATATCAAGCATCTTTTCTGACCACAACGTCATGAGGTTAGAAATCAATTACAGGGAAGAAAACGTAAAAAACACAAACACATGGAGGCTAAATAATACGTTACTAAATAACAAAGAGATCACTTAATAAATCAAAGAGGAAATCAAAAAATATCTAGAGACAAATGACAATGAAAACATGATGATCCAAAACGTATGGGATGCAGCAAAAGCAGTTCTAAGAGGGAAGTTTATAGCAATACAGTCCTACCTCAAGAAAAAATAAACATCTCAAATAAACAATCTAACCTTACACCTAAACTAGTCAGAGAAAGAATTAAAAAAAAAAAACCCAAAGTTAGCAGAAGGAAAGAAATCATAAAGATCAGATCAGAAAAAAATGAAAAGAAATGAAGGAAATCATAGCAAACATCAATAAAACTAAAAGCTGGTTCTTTGAGAAGATAAACAAAATTGATAAACCTTTAGCCACACTCATCAAGAAAAAAAGGCAGAAGACTCAAATAATCAGAATTAGAAATGAAAAAGGAGAAGTTACAACAGACACCACAGAAATACAGAGCATCCTAATAGACTACTACAAGCAACTCTATGCCAATAAAATGAACAACCTGGAAGAAATGGACAAATTCTTAGAAAGGTAAAACCTTCCAAGACTGAACCAGGAAGAAACAGAAAATATGAACAGACCAATCACAAGTAATGAAATTGAAACTGTGATTAAAAATCTTCCAAGAAGTAAAAGTCCAGGACCAGATGGCTTCACAGGTGAATTCTATCAAACATTTAGAGAAGAGCTAACACCTATCCCTCTCAAACTCTTCCAAAATACAGCAGAGGGAGGAACACTCCCAAACTCATTCTATGAGGCCACCATCACCCTGATACCAAAAGCAGACAAAGATACTACAAAAAAAGAAAATTTACAGACCAATTTCACTGATGAATATAGATGCAAAAATCCTCAACAAAATACTAGCAAACAGAATCCAACAACACATTAAAAGGATCATACAGGGCTTCCCTGGTGGCGCAGTGGTTGAGAGTCCGCCTGCCGATGCAGGGGACACGGGTTCGTGCCCCGGTCCAGGAAGATCCCACATGCTGCGGAGCGGCTGGGTCTGTGGGCCATGGCCGCTGAGCCTGTGCGCCCAGAGCCTGTGCTCCGCAACGGGAGAGGCCACAACAGTGAGAGGCCCGCGTACTGCAAAAAAAAAAAAGGAATACAGGGGACTTCCCTGGTGGTCCAGTGGGTAAGTCTCAACACTCCCAATGCAGGGGGCCTGGGTTCAAACCCTGGTTGGGGAACTAGATCCCGCATACATGCCGCAGCTAACAGTTTGCATGCCGCAACTAAAGATCCTGTATGCCACAACGAAGATCCCACATGCTGCAACTAAGACCCAGCAGAGCCAAAATAAATTAATTAATTAATAATAATAAATAATAATTTTCTTTATAAAAGGGAATACAGAACAATTTCCAAAATAAGGAAGACAGCGGTTCCATAATAAAATATATTTAGGAAAAACTGGATTAGGACTTCTAGAGCCCTCAAAATGCTAATTCTCCAACCTTAGCCACCTCCATGCCAGCCCGTGGAGTGACTCCACAGAATCTCTAAGAATCTGGAGCAACACTTAAAAATTGCCAATCTCTTCTATCGTTCTCACATTCTGGATATATTTTATAAAATGTAAATAGAGAGTGAAGGAGGGAAGAAGAATGAATTATGTTACAATAGTAGTGAACTTCCACAAGGCGTTAATTTCTAAGTACATCTTGGGACCAGGAAGAGGGAACAAGAACTATATAAGATAGCAGATGGAAAGATTTGCAAACTTGACATGCTTATTAAAATTGGTTTTACATGCAAAATTTATACTGAATAAATTTTAAAATATGTAAATTGCAAACGTATGCTTTTATATGTGATGACAAATCATACTGATGTAGTTGAATTTTAAAGATACTATAAACTGAAATGAAAATACACATATACCTTAGTGTTTAAATAAAAAGTGTACCTTGGACATTAAAAGCACCAAAGATTTCAGTGTTAAATTTACTCAGCATAAAACAAACTGCTGAGCATTATGCTGTCTACCAAACAGATTTTCACATTAGCCATTAGATGGCACCATATATCTACAAGATAACATAACTGTATACTAAACTCTAATTTTCCCCCATGTGTTTAAAAAGTATTATAAAATAGATCTAACTTTTAAGTAAATATGATACATGTTATCTTCTATCATTGTTAAATTTTAAGTTTTCAAGTGAAGAAAAATAATATAAGCAATTACCTTGGTATCACCCTTTCTGGAACATTACAATTTAAAATAAGTAATTCAGGATATGGGGATGTATGTATACATATAACTGATTCACTTTGTTATACAGCAGAAACTAACACAACATTGTAAAGCAATTATACTCCAATAAAGATGTTAAAAAATAAAAGAATTAGAAATGTGACATGTTATATTCTCTTTTCATTATGTAATAAAACTGGAAAATACACAAATTTTAAAATTAAAAAAATAATAAAACAAATAAGTAATTCCATTCAGAAATCAAGCTGGAATGTTCTAAAACAACTGTTCAAAAGTTAAATGTCAGGTGGCTAGAGAATGTCTTCCCTTAAGATAAATAGAAGATCAAACTAATTTTCTACCTTAATATTTTTTTTACTTCTTTTCATTCATAAATCTACACTGTCCAATTTCTAATTCTTCTCAATAATCAAATTTCTATCTACTGTTCTTAACTAAATTTCATCATATCTTATTCTCTAATCCAGGACTCTCTCAATGCATATCAATTTAAAGTGTAGCTTCCATACAACCCAGCAATCCCACTACTGGGCATATACCCTGAGAAAACCATAATTCAAAAAGAGTCATGTACCACAGTGTTCATTGCAGCACTATTTACAATAGCCAGGACGTGGAAGCAACCTAAGTGTCCACTGACAGATGAATGGATAAAGAAGATGTGGCACATATATACAATGAAATATTACTCAGCCATAAAAAGAAAGGAAATTGGGGGCTTCCCTGGTGGCGCAGTGGTTGAGAGTCCGCCTGCCAATGCAGGAGACACGGGTTCGAGCCCTGATCTGGGAAGATCCCACATGCCGCGGAGCAACTGGCCCCTCGTGCCACAACTACTGAGCCTGCGCTCTAGAGCCTGTGCTCCGCCACAAGAGAGGCCACGATAGTGAGAGGCCCGCACACCACGATGAAGAGTGGCCCCCGCTCGCCGCACCTATAGAGAGCCCTCGCACAGAAACGAAGAGCCAACACAGCCATAGATAAATAAATTAATAAATTTTAAAAAAAAGAAAGGAAATTGAGTTATTTATAGTGAGGCGGATGGACCTAGAGTCTGTCATACAGGGTGAAGTAAGTCAGAAAGAGAAAAACAAACACCGTATGCTAACACATATATATGGAATCTAAAAAAAAGAAATGGTTCTCAAGAACCTAGGGACAGGACAGGAATAAAGACGCAGACATAGAGAATGGTCTTGAGGACACAGGGAGGGGGAAGGGTAAGCTAGGACAGAGTGAGAGAGTGGCACTGACATATATACACTACCAAATGTAAAACAGATAGCTAGTGGGAAGCAGCTGCATAGCACAGGGAGATCACCTCGGTGCTTTGTGACCACCTGGAGGGGTGGGATAGGGAGGGTGGGATGGACACACAAGAGGGAGAGGATAGGGGGATATATGTATATGTATAGCTGATTCACTTTGTTATACAGCAGAAACTAACACACCGTTGTAAAGCGATTATACTCCAATAAAGATGTTAAATATATATGTATATATTTATATATATATATAAAATCCAAGAAGCCATATTTATGTAGAAACATGAAGGGTATGAAAGTGTGGTTACAGAGCAGGCTTTTTCGATAAATACCTAACTAATTTGTAAGATGATAAGCATGTGCTCAGCTTCAGCCTACTCCTGGTTGCCTGGTTACTAGGGGTAAGATAGGGAAGATAATCCATTCTTGCTACTATCATGGAAGGCATTTTTTTAAATTACTTAACAAAGCTTGAATTGGCTTTTCAACTTCTTTTTCTTTACTTCGGTCATCTGGGCATAAAGTGGAATTTGATTTAATTTTGTGCAAGATCAATAGAAGATACCTCTCAAATGTTTATGAAATTCTTATTGATTGTTCTGAATATCAAATACCACCCTGTTTAAAGTCATCATATCAGAATTGAAATATCTGTTCCTTGAGTAATTTAAAATCTCATTTAGTGTGAAAGAACTTAGACATATACTTGTTTAATTTTCTTTCAATTAAGCCATTATATAATTGAATCTCACCAGAACTACTGAATTATGTTACAGTTGAATAAATTGAAAGAGCTTATTTAAAAAATAATAAAATAAAAAGTGTAGCTTCCAGGACTCCCCTGGTGGCACAGTGGTTAAGAATCCACCTGCCAAAACAGGGGACACAGGTTCAATTCCTGGTCCGGGAAGATCCCACCTGCCACAGAGCAACTAAGCCCGTGCGCCACAACTACTGAGCCTGTGCTCTGGAGCCCATGAGCCACAACTACTGAGCCTGCATGCCACAACTACTGAAGCCCGCACGCCTAGAGCCCACGCTCCACGACAAGAGAAGCCACCACAATGAGCAGCTCGCGCACTGCAACAAAGAGGAGCCCCCGCTCGCCACAACTAGAGAAAGCCTGAGCACAGCAACAAAGACCCAACACAGCAAAAAAAAAAAGTGTAGTTTCCTAGTCTCTATCCTGATATCCTCTGCTCCAGATGTATGTATCAACTATTTAGATACCAAAATATGGCCCTATTCTGATCATCACTTTTGAATTCCAATTTAAGATAGAGTACCAGGGATAAGATTTATCCTACTACCTAAAAACACTAAAACATGAGACAAAATATATGAAATAATGGCACCAAGACACTGGACACAGGCAAGAAAGGGCAGTGATCACTGAGGAAAAAAAAAAGAGATTATTATTTTCCAAGCTTATCCTAGAGAAAGTTTCCAGGTTGCAGCAAAGAGAAAGGGAACCCAAGCTGAGCCCAGTGGTCTCCCTGAGCTGAGATGAACGTGGGGATAAAAGGAAGCTAAGGAGGCTAGAGTTTGCCTGGTTGAGTACCAGAGAATAGAAAGCTGTGTAGAGAAGTCCAGAAAGCCACACTGAGGCACCCATGAGTATACAGCTGAATATTGCTAAAGACATTCACATGAGAAAACCACCAGAGTCTGGGAAAAGAATCCTGCAAAAGAATTAAAGAGAAGAGTGATCAAATATCACACAGCACAGCAACAGTGTCTATTCTCAAGTCCAAAATGAAAAATACCGAACCTTATGGGGCACTGATTATAATACTACAATATCTTGCTCAAAAGTGAGGAAAAGTTAACTCTAGAGTAAACCAGGGTATGATCCCACCAAACAATATTAAAAGCAAGACCAAAAGGAACAAACTGTTTCCAAGTAACAACCTATTACAGAACAAAGGTCAAAAAATAAACAAAATAGCCAACACAACAAGGAAAACTTCAAAACGTCTGGAATCCAATAAAAAATAATTAGGCATGCAAAGAAGGGGGATGAAAATTAGAAAAAATAAAACAAAACTGACTCAGAAAGGTGACAGAATTAGTAGACAAGGATACATGGTTATAGGTAATTTTGCCGTAAGCATCTTTGCTGTATACGTCTTTGCTACGTATCAACCATAAATATTTTCACCATATAACTAATTGGTCATGAGGTAATTTTGCCATAAAGGATAAAATAACAACAAAAAAGGACGTTTAAAAGGACATAATGAAACATAAAAATTAATAAATTGAAAAGACTATATAGCAAAATATAAAAATGTTGAATATATTTAAAACGCGTAAAAAAATTCATAGCAATACTATACGAATAACTGATTTTATTTTATGAGTTGTAACAAGCACTGTCTCCAAGTCTTTCATTCACAGCATTTTATACATTTTTTTCCTTCTTAATACACCTCCTTGTTTGGCACTGCACTTGTACTTTTTCAATACAATTTCTTTCTTCATTAAGAGAGATATCAGTTTCCAAATACTAGGATGCAAACCTGTAAACTGAGCTTTGAATTTCCAGTGAAAGCCTTCTACACCAGGGCTCCCCAACCTCGGCCACACAGTAGGAGGTGAGCAGGGGGGTGAGCAAACAAAGCTTCATCTGCTGCTCCCCATTGCTCCCCATCGCTCACATTACCACCTGAACCATCCCCCAACCCTTGTCTGTGGAAAAACTGTCTTCCACGAAACTGGTCCCTGGTGCCAAAAAGGTTGGAGACCACTGTTCTACACTGTTGTTTGTTCTTGGTATGCTGTCACATGTCTGTTGATAGACACTGCAAACTTCTATGGGAAATGTGAGTTCAGCTCTGAACCTTCACATCGCTAAAGGACTTGAGAAATAATACATTCTTTTCTAGAATAGTATGCAATCTGGCTTTACACTCTCTTATTTCACACTTCCAGTAAGTTTTATCACCATATTTTCTATCAACTCAATATATGTAGTTGTTATCATGCACTATTTTAAGACCACACGCCTACTGGTCACTGTATAGACCATTATGAGGGCTAAGATTTGTGTAATATAAAAATGGGTGCACTGTGTCAATGGAGAAATGAAACCAAACTGTCAACGAGTTATTTTATCTTTTACGGTAAAACTGCCTTACACCCAATTAGTTAGGTGAAAATGCTTGCAGCAAAGATGGTTAAAGCAAAAATACTAGACACAGATACTAACAGTTATTATGATGTATCCCATGGGTTCAAAAAGCTGGAGGAAAGACTGAATGTGTTAAGAAGCATGGATATACATTTTTAAAAACCTAAATCAACCTTCTAAAGATGAAAACTATAATATCGGAGGTAAAAAGATTAACAGCAGATTAAATATAACAAAATAAAACATTAGTCAACTTGAAGACACACCAATAGAAAGCATCTGAATAAAACAGAAAGAAAAAAGATGGAGAAAATGAACAGAAAAGCAGTAAACTGTGAGACAACTTCAGGTGCACAAATACATACGTATATAATTAGAGTCCATAAAAAAGAGGCCAGAGAAGGGAGAAGAAAACATTTGAAAATATGAAGTTCAAAATTTTTACAAATTTAATGAAAATAACAAACTAAAGAAGCTGACTGAACCCAAGTATAAGAATCATGAAGAAAATTACAAAAAGGAGTATGATATTCAAATTGCTTAAAAACAGTTATTAAGATGAAATCTTGGACTTCCCTGGTGGCCCAGTGGTTGAGAGTCCACCTGCCGATGCAGGGGACATGGGTCCATGACCCGGTCCAGGAAGATCCCACATGCCACAGAGCGGCTGGGCCCGTGAGCCGTGGTCGCTTAGCCTGCGCGTCCAGAGCCTGTGCTCCACAACGGGAGAGGCCACAACAGTGAGAGGCCTGCGTACCACCACCAAAAAAAAAAAAGATCCATCTATATGCTGAAACTGTATACAAGAGACTTACTTTAAATACAAACACACAAAGGTAAAAAGTTGTAAAAGATATTTCATGCAATAGTTACCAGAAGAGAACTGAGGTGGCTACATTATTATTAAAGACAGACTTTAAGACAGAAAATGGTCACAAAAACAAAGAATATTATATTAAAATAAAAGATTTAATAGAACAAAAATACGTAAGAATTGGAAACATATACACACCTAACAACAGGGTCCCTAAATATATGAAGACAAAATTGAAATAACTAAAGGGAGAAATAGTCTACAACAAGAGTTGGAGACTTCAATATACCATTTTCAATACAGAACGTCTAGAGAGAAGATCAGTAAGGACATAAGGGACTTGAACAACACTATAAACCAATTAGACCTATCTTATCAAACCTATATAGAATATTCTACCCAACATGGGAAAATACACACTCTTTTCAAGTGCATATATAATAGTCCCCCATGACAGGCCATAAATTAAGTCTTATTAAATTTAAAAAGACTGAAATCATACAATCGATCTATTCTTGACCACAGTGAAATGAAACTAGAAATCAGAAACAGAAGGAAAACTGGAAAATACACAAATAAGTGAAAATTAACACACTTTTAAACAAACAATTGTTTAAGAAGAAATCAAAAGGGAAATTAGAAAATTCCCTGAGATGAATAAAAACAGAAACACAACATATCAAAACTTATGTGATGTAGCAAAAGCAGGGCTAAGAGGAAAAGTTCTAACACATACATTAAAAAGATCTCAAATCAATAACCTTAATTTCCATCTTAATACACTGGGAAAAGAAGAGCAAATTAAACCCAAAGCTATCAGAAGAAATGAAATGATAAAGATTACAGTGGAGATAATCAAAATAGAGAATGAAAAACAACAGAGAAAAATGAATGAAACCAAAAGGTGGTTGCTTGCAAACATCAACGAAATTGACATACCTTTAACTAGACTGATGAAGAAAAGGAGAGAAGGCTCAAATTACTAAAATCAGAGAGTGGGGACATTACTACCAACATTACAGAAACAGAAAGAATTATAAGAAAATATTAGAAACAACTGTACATCAACTTGCATAATGTAGATGAAATGAATAAATTCCTAGAAACACACAAACTACCTGACTTAAAAAGAAACAGAAAATGTGAATAAATCTATGAGAGTGAATCAGTAACTCAAAAGCCTCCTAAAAAAGAAAAACCAAGGACCACATGGCTTCTCTGGTGGATTCTAGCAAACATTTAAAGAAGAATTAATACCAAACTTTCTCACACTTATCCAAAAAACAGAAAAGGAGGGGGACTTCCCTTGTAGCCCAGTGGTTAAGAATCTGCCTGCCAATGCAGGGGACACGGGTTCGAGCCCTGGTCCAGGAAGATCCCACATGCCACGGAGCAACTAAACCTGTGCGCCACAACTACTGAGCCTGTGCTCTAGAGCCCGTGAGCCACAACTACTGAGCCCATGTGCCACAACTACTGAAGCCTGTGGGCTCTTAAGGCCCGTGCTCCACAACAAAGAGAAGCCACTGCAATGAGAAGCCCAAGAACCACAACAAAGAGTAGCCCCCGCTCACCACAACTAGAGAAAGCCCACGCACAGCAACGAAGACCCAATGCAGCCAAAAATAAATAAATAAATAAATAACTTTTTAAAAAAAGAAAAGGAGGGAACACTTCCTAACTCATTATATGAGGCCAGCATTAACCTGATACCAAAGTGACACAAACATACTACAATAAAAGAAAGCCACAGGCAGACAGTCCTTAAAAATATACATGCAAAAATCCTCAACAATACACTAGAAAACTAAGTCCAGCAGCATATTAAAAGTATTCTGCACTATAACCAAGTAGGATTTATTCCAGGAATGCAAGAGTTGTTCAACATCCATCAATGTAATACACGTCATTTGTAGAACAAAGGAGGGGAAAAAAAGTGATCATCTCTCTGTTAATGCAGAAAAAGCATTTGATATAATACAACATGCTTTCATAATTAAAAAAAAGTCTCAATAAACCAGGAATAGAAAGGATCTTTCTCAAAATGGCAAAAGCAATATATGAATAACACACAGCTAGCATCATAGTCAATGGTAAAAGACTGAGAGCTTACTCTCTAAGATCAGGAACAAGACAAAGATGCCTGCTTTTGCCACTTCAATTCATTATCATACTGGAACATCTAGCCAGAACAATTAGCTAAGAAAAAAGAAATAAAAGGCATCCAAATTGGAAAGGAAGAAGAAAACTTATCTCTGTTCACAGATAATATAATCTTATATGAATAAAACCCTAAAAAACACACCAAACACACACACACCAAAAAAAAATAAATATTCAAAAAAATAAATAAATTCAGCAAAGCTGAAGGATACAAATTAACGCAAAAAATCATCTGCATTTCTATACGTTAGGAATCAATAACCTGAAAAGGAAGTTAAGAAAATAATTCCATTTAGAAAAGCATCAAAAATAATAAAACACTTAGGAATAAATTTAACCAAAAAACCACAGAACGTATACACTGAAAACCACAAAATTTTGGTGAATGAAATTTTAAAAGATGGAAATAAATGGAAAGACATCCATTGTTCATGGATTGAAAGTTAATATTGAGGTAACAATACTACATGAAGCAATCTAGAGAGTCAACGAAATCTCTATCAAAAGCCCAACTGGGAGGGGGTGGGAGATCAAGATGGTAGAGTAGAAAGATCCTGAACTCATCTCCCTCCCCCCATGAGCACATCAAAATTACAACTACTTACAGAACAACTATCTATGAGAATGACCTGAATACAAGCAGAAAAGATTTTCCACAACTGAAGATATAAACAAGGAGCTACAACACGACAGGTAGGAGGGATAGAGACACAGTCCAGTCAGAACCCACACGTCAGGGCTGACAACCCCAAAACAGAAAGGATATCACAACTGCAGAGGTCCTCCCTGAGGAGCAAGTGTTCTGAGCCAGCCCCAGAGTCCTGCACCAAGAAAATGAGCCCCCAGAATATCTGGTTTTGAAACCCAGCACGACTCACATTCAGGATAGCTGGGGGCTATAGAAAACAGAGACTACTCTTAAAGGGCACAGAAGCAGTAGTTTGAAAGGCACCTGCATCAGACCCACTTGCTAATCTTTGAAAGCAGTCATGCATTGCCAGGACACACAGCCAGCCTCAAGGGGAGCCTGCTCTACCCACTAGCAGGCCCAAAACAGCTGCACACTGCCAGGCTGCAGAGCCAGTCACACAGGGAGCCTGCTCAACCTACCAGGGGGCCAACAATACTCAGTCCAGCTTCAACAGAAGGGTGCATGCTGCCCACATAGAGGACACCACTGGAGAATCCAGCTCTGATGGCCAGAGGGGAGCACCTTGCTAGGCCCCATAGGACACTCCCACATAATGCCACTTCTCCAAAACTGGGACATGTAAAACACCTACTAATACACAAAAATAAACACAGAGAATTAGGCAAAATGAGGAGACAGTGGAATATGTTCCAAATGAAAAAATAAGAAAAAAACCTCAAAGAAAAGAACTAACTGAAATGGAGATAAGCAATTTCCCTGATAAAGAGTTCAAGGTAATGATTATAAAGATACTTGTCAACCTTAAGAGAAGAACTGATGAACAGAGAAAATTTCAACAAAAAATTAGAAAATATAAAAAAGAACCAATCAGTGCTGAAGAACATAATAACTGAAATGAAAAATATACCAGAAGGAATCAACAGTAGATTAGATGATACAGAAGAATGGATCAGGAATCTGGAAGACAGAGTACTGGAAATCAAGCTGAACAGAAAAAAGACATTAAAAGAAATGAAAGATAGCTTAAGAGAACTTAGAGACAACATCAAGTGTATTAACATTCACATTATAAGGTCCCAGAAGGAGGTGGGAGGAACAGAGAACACACCTGAGAAAAAAAATAGCTAAAAACTCCCCTAGACTGGAGAATGAAAAACATCAGGTCCAGGAAGCACAAAGAGTTGCAAACAGCATGAATACAAACAGGTCCACACTAAGACACATTATAATTAAAAGGTCAAAAATTAAAAATAAAGAGAGAATCTTAAAAGCAGTAAGAGAAAAGCAACTAGTTGTATGCAAGGGGAACTTATATAAGAATATCAGCTAACTTTCAGCAGAAACTTTATAGGCCAGAGGGAGTGCCATGATATATTCAAAGTGCTGCAAGGAAGAAAACCTACAACCAAGAAAACTCTATCTGGCATTGTTATCATTCAGAATTGAAGAAGAGATGAAGAGTTTTACAGACAAAAAGCTAAAAGAGTTCATCACCACCAAACCAGCCTTACAAGAAATTCTAAAGTGACTTCTCTAAGCAGGATAAAAAAAAGTCCACAACTACAAAGAAACAAATGATGGAAGGAAAAATCTCACTGGTAAAAGCAAACATACAGTAAAGGTAGTTGATCAATCACATACAAACCTAGTAAGAAACGTTAAAAGACAGAAGTAGTAAAATAATCTATACATAAAATAAATATTCAAAGGATACACCAGATAAAAAGATGTAAAATATGACATCAAAAACATAAAAAGTAGGGTGGGAGAGTAAAAACGTAGGGCTGTCAGAATGCATCTGAATTTAAGAGATCATCAACTTAAAACAGACACCTATAGATAAATAGAGTGTTATATATGAGCCTCACGGCAACCACAAACCTAAAACCAATGACAGATAAACAAAAGAGAAAGAAATCCAAACATATCACTAAAGACAGTCATCAAATTACAAAGGAAGAGAGCAAGACAAGAAGAATGAAATAAAGAAAAGGCATAAAAACAACAAGAAAGCAATTAACAAAAGGGCAGGGCTTCCCTGGTGGAACAGTGGTTAAGAATCCGCCTGCCAATGCAGGGGACACGGGTTTGAGCCCTGGTCCGGGAAGATCCCACATGCCGTGGAGCAACTAAGCCTGTGAACCACAACTACTGAGCCTGTGCTCTAGAGCCCATGAGCCACAACTACTGAAGCCCATGCGCCTAGAGCCCGTGCTCCTCAACAAGAGAAGCCACTGCAATGAGAAGCCCGCGCACCGCAATGAAGAGTAGCCCCCGCTTGCTGCGACTAGAGAAAGCCCACGCACAGCAACGAAGACCCAATGCAGCCAAAAATAAATAAATTAAATATTTTTTTTAAAAAGGGCAATAAGTACACACCTATCAATAATTATGCTAGTTGTACATGGACTAAGTGCTCCAATCAAAAGACAAAGAGTGGCTAAATGGACAGAAAAACAAGACCCATATATATGCTGTCTACAGGAGACTCAGTTCAGATCTAAAAACACACATAGATAAAAGTGAGGGGATGGAAAAACACATTCTATGCAAATGGAAATAAAAAGAAAGATGAGGGCTTCCCTGGTGGCGCAGTGGTTGAGAGTCCGCCTGCCGATGCAGGGGACACGGGTTTGTGCCCCGGTCCAGGAAGATCCCACGTGCCACAGAACGGCTAGGCCCATGAGCCATGGCCGCTGAGCCTGCACGTCCGGAGCCTGTGCTCCGCGACGGGAGAGGCCACAACAGTGAGAGGTCCACGTACCGCACAAAAAAAAAAAAAAAAAAGGTAGCAATACTTAGACAAATACCGTCTTTAAAACAAAAACTGTAACGAAAAAAAAACAAGAAAGGCCTTACATAATGATAATGGGATCAATCCAACAAAATATAACGCTTGTAAATATATATGCTCCCAACATAAGAGTATTTAAATAGAGGAAATATTAACAAATATAAAGGGAGAAAATGACAGTAACACAATAATAGTAGGGGACTTTAACATCCCAGTTAAATCAATGGACAGATCATCTGAACAGAAAATCAATAAAAATCCACTGGCCTTAAATGACACCTTAAACCAGATAGATATATAGAACATTCCATCCAAAAGCAATAGGATACATATTCTTTTCAATGTGTGAATATGGAACACACTCCAAGATAGATCACATGTTAGGCCACAAAACAGGTCTCAATAAATCTAAGATGATTGATATAATATCAACTATCTTTTCTGACTTCAACACTATGAAACTAGAAATCAACTACAAGGAGAACATTGGGAAAAAAAACTCACACCAGGAATATAAACAATATGCTACTAAACAACCAGTGTGTCACTGAATAAATCAAAGAAGAAATTTAAAAACACCTGGAAACAAAGGAAAATGGAAACACAACATTCCAAAATCTATGGGACACAGCAAAAGCAGTTCTACAAGGGAAATTTATAGTGAAACAGGCCTACCTCAGGAACCAAGAAAAATCTCAAATAACTTAAACTTATACCTAAAGGAACTAGAAAAAGAACAAATAAACCTGAAGTTAATCTAAGGAAGGAAATATTAAAGATCAAAGCATAAATAAATGAAACTGAGACTAAAAAAAAAATAGAAAAGATCAATGAAACTAAGAGCTGGTTTTTTGAAAGATAAATGAAATTGAAAAACCTTTAACCAGACTCATCAAAAAAAAAAAAGAGAGAGGTCCCAAATCAGTAAAATCAGAAACAAAAGAAGTTACAACCGACAGCAAAGAAATACGAAGAATCATAAGAGATTACTAAAAACAATTATACATCAACCAATCGGACAACCTAAAAGAAATGAATTCCTAGAAATGTATAACCTTACAAGACTGAATCAGGAAGAAATAGATAATATGAACAGGCCAATTACCAGTAATGAAATTGGATCGGTAATCAAAACTTACCCAAGAAACGAAAGTCCAGGAGCAGAAAAATTCACAGGTGACTTTTACCAAACATTTAAAGAAGTGTTAACACCTATTCTTCTGAAACTACTACAAAAAATGCAGAGAAAGAAATGCTTCCAAACTCATTCTACAAGGCCAGCATCACTGTGATACCAAAATGAAACAAAGACACAACAAAAAAGAAAATTATAGGCCAGTATCACTGATGAACACAGATGCAACAACCCTCAACAAATATTAGCAAACCAACACTCAACGATAAGTTTAAAGGATCACACACCATGATCAAGTAGCATTTATCCCAGGGATGCAAGAATGATTCATTTTCTGTAAATCAATCAGTGTGATACACACACTGACAAAATGAAGAATAAAAACCACATGATCATCTCAACAGATGCGGAAAAAGGCTGCGACAAAATTAAACATCCATTCATGATAAAAACTCAATAAAGTGGGTATAGAGGCCATATATGACAAACCTACAGCCAACATCATATGCAACAGTGGAAAACTGAAAGCATTTCTTCTAAGATCAGGAATAAGATAAGGATGCCCACTCTCACCACTTTTATTCAACATAGTAGTAGAAGTCCTCGCCACAGCAATCAGACAAAAAGAAATAAAAGGAATCCAAAGTGGAAAAAAAGAAGTAAAACTGTCACTGTTTGCAGACGGCATGATACTACATGTAGAAAATCCTAAAGATGCCACCAAAAAACTATTAGAACTAATAAATGAATTCAGTAAAATTGCAGGATACAAAATTAATATGCAGAAATCTGTTGCATTTCTATACACTAACAAGTATCAGAAAGAGGAATTAAGAATACAATCTCATTTACAATTGCATCAAAAAGAATAAAATACCTAGGAATAAATCAAACCAAGAAGGTAAAAACATCTACTCAGAAAACTATACGACACTGACAAATGAAACCGAAGATGACACAAACAAATGGAAAGATATACCATGCTTAGGGATCAGAAGAATATTGTTAAAACATCCATACTACACAAGGCAATCTACTGTGGTTCCAGAAAAGACAAATCAATAAAAGAAAATTTAAAAATCTAACTACAGAAACTGACCCATGTATATACAATTTAGTTTATAATAACAGAGGTATATCGCATTAGCAAGGAAGAATTATTCAACAACTGGTATTTTTATAACTGGTTAGTTAATCAGAGATAAATGTTAAGCTGGATCCTTCCTTCACACTAAAATAACTTGCAAGTTAATTAAAGACTTAAATGTTTAAAGATGCCCACATTTTACAGTACTTAGAGATTCACTGAGTTGAAAACTGAATTCTCTAGGGAAATCATCTCCAAGCATAAGCCATATTCACCACCTGTAACACTCTCACTCTGTGGACATATTTCTTAAAAGTCTGTTTGTGGTAATCTAACTTTGGGGGTTGAAAGGTGGAAAAGAGGGACTTCCCTGGTGGCACAGTGGTTAAGAATCCGTAAATGCAGGGGACACGGGTTCGAGCCCTGGTCCAAGAAGATCCCACATGCCGCAGAGCAACTAAGCCCGTGCACCACAACAACTGAGCCTGCACTCTGGAGCCCACAAGCCACAACTACTGAGCCAGCGTGCCACAACTACTGAAGCCCAAGCACCTAGAACCCGTCCTCTGCAACAAGAGAAGCCACCGCAATGAGAAGCCCATGCACCGCAACGAAGGGTAGCTCCCGCTCGCCACAACTAGAGAAAGCCTGAGGGCAGCAACAAAGACCCAACGCAGCCAAAAATAAATAAATTAAAAAAAAAAAAAGGTGGAAAAGATGAAGCATATTTCAGCTGATGTATGGAAACTTTCCTCTGTAGATATTTTCCCTCCTCTTGAAAATGGTCATAAGGCAGCATAAATAACCAGAAAATTAAATTTATTGCTCAAAGAACCCAGCCATATATATCTCTTTGTATATGAAGTTCATATAAATAAAAATGTACTTAAGCCAATGTTAATCCCACTCTTTTGTCTGGGTCTTAGGATGAAATAGATCCATAAGAACAACAACAAAAATCTCCCTTCTCCCCTACCCTGCTTCTAATGGGAAAAAAACCTTAGGAGAGAGAAATCAAAACTAAATTGATAATGGGGGCACTATTATTATTGATAATGGCAGTAGTGGTTGGTATGTATGACATCAATTGTCAGGGTGACATTGAGAATCCATCCCTAATCCTCTTCTCTGAAGGGTTAAAAAAAAAAAAAGGATGGGTAGTATACCCTGGACATCTCCACTTCAAATCAGTGAGACATCTATCCTGAGCCAAAGTGTGCCTAGAACTCTTCCCTTGGACTAAGGGCTGGGCAGTTAAAAACATTCTGGTTCTTCTGCCCTACTGCCTATACATAACTTCCTTTCCTTTTTCAGGGTCAGTTATCAAAGAGTGTATATAACATAGCTGAATAATGCATATTGGCTTAGGAAAACTGGAAAGAGCCTTTAACTTTATGAAGTTGGTCCACAGATGTCATTCTGCAAAACACCTTAGTTTTACACTCACAAAACTCCAACTAACACAGGCTTTAGAAAAAGAAATAAGAGGATAAGACAGTAAGTGGTACTTTCAGACACAAGTATTTCAGAGAAAGAAAGGACCTGGTGAGGTACAGGACTGGCTCTCACACAGTGCTCATCATGAGTGTGCTCTCCGTTTTTATGACAATGACTCCAGATTCTTGTACTCCTGTGACCTTCACAATACATTCTTTCCCCTTAAGTCCTGAACTTCAACCTCCCCCTTCAACTACTGAGGGGCTGCTTTACTCACTTAATGCTGATATTAACTTAAAGCAGCCTCAATTTGGAATATAAAACTAAAAATAGCAAGCATGTGTCAATGCAGTAGGCTCTCTTCCCTCTGGGTGCACATAAACCTCTCATTAAGAAGTTCAAGGAAGCTGAGAATGAATCAAAGAAAATACAGCTCCATGATTTCCACCTTCTATTAAATTGTAAGTGAAAGTGTCATTTTAATTATAGTAGCAAAAGCCCTATTCTTCGTTACCATCAAGGCTGTATAAATTCACAACCTAATTGAAAATTCTTGAGCCAGGGAAAAAAAAAAAACCTTAAAACTTAAAATGTACTCCAACACAATAACTACAAAAATCTATTCGTCCCTTCAACTCAAGAATATCTCTTGGGCTTCCCTGGTGGCGCAGTGGTTGAGAGTCCGCCTGTCGATGCAGGGGACATGGGTTCGTGCCCCGGTCCGGGAGGATTCCACGTGCCGCGGAGCGGCTGGGCCTGTGAGCCATGGCCACTGAGCCTGCGCGTCCGGAGCCTGTGCTCCGTAACAGGAGAGGCCACAACGGTGAGAGGCCCGCGTACCGCAAAAAAAAAAAGAATATCTCTCATTAGCACTACCTAGAAGTCACTGAGCTGTACTGAAAGGGAAAGAAAGCTATCCTAAGTGCCAGAAAAAATGAAAATAGTATAAATAGGGAGAACTATATTATGACTCTAGATATTTTTAAAAGATAAATTCAAACTAAATTACATGCTGGGAAAAGGAGTACATTATTTATAACATACTGTTTAGTCACAATAAAGAAACAGGAATAAAACATAATTAGGATTTTTACGTAACTTTTAGTATTTCACTTTTGAGTGTTGATTTAACAATATATGAAGGATGATTTTACTGGATTTGCACAGAAATTGAACATAGAGATCTGCTTATATGCCAACATCCAAGATTAGTGGTCAGAATTTTCCATACTACAAGCCACTTCCTCATTCAGAGATCAGCAAAGTGTTTCCTATATACATATTCCATCATTTAAATGAATTCCTGAAACATTTTGGAAGACTCATGTTAGTGAACTCACTAGTAGCTCTCATACACTCAAAATGCTGAATGTCAAACCACTAAAAGAATGAGCAGTAGAAACTATGAGAACATACCTTCCAGATTCATACACACAGAATACATCTGGCCCATTGCTAAGAGTCTGCAAGTTCCAAGAGCTGTCACTACCCCCTTAAGTAAGGTAATAATATGCATATGCCAACTCACTGGCTACAAATGCTTTCATGTGCTTTGTTTTATTCAGTCCTCATAAAAGTCTTGTGAGTTATGTTCAGAAAACATTAATTGTATCACCATTTAATATATAAGGAAATTGAGACTCAAAAAAATTAGTGACTTATTCAATTGTCCAGCCTGGATAAAGCAAATTGGGAAATTTAAGCCATGTCTCCTGAATCCAAAATGTGGATTCTTTCTACTAAACACTAGCTCTTCTAAATACTAGAAAGAAGAAAAAGTACTTTTTATTGTTCTTTTACTCTGGATCGTTAGAACTACAAAAGGTTTGAAGTGTGGTCACTAACCAAAAAATTCCTACCCTACTCCAGCCCCCCAAAAGTCACAATACAGTTCTATAACTTTGCAAATTCTATATTCAAAATTATTATCTACATTTTCAGATACTTATCCAATGTTTCCCCAAAAAGGGATAGCTAAAAACACCAGTAAAAGACGGAAATGGAAATGCTCAGACTGCACTGAAGGGGAAAGGGGAGGAAAGAGAACAAATCTGTCTACCAGCTGAAAAGGAGGATCTCAGGGCACAGGCAGGAAAGGATGTTAACCTAATTGGATTACCATTTATCCACAAAGCAGTGGCATCCAACTCAAAGGAAAAAGCACAGAACATACAGAAACGCTCCATTAATTGTCAAAAAGCTGGGGAAGGCAGCACCACGCCCAGCTTCCCCTCCTAGCTCTATTTACTAGAATCACTCTAGCTATTGTCTACAAATTCTCTTTCTCTCTTATACCTTGTACTCTCTCCACAACTGTATCAGGAGAAGAAACTATCAGAATTGAATGGATAGAAGATATCCTCTAATCCAGCCCCATAACTTGTAACCCTACTGCTACCAAACACAACCTTGTCAACACTCATATAAGGCTCTTCTGTCAGGTGGGTGATAACTACTCCCCCTAAGATGTTAACTGATGAGGTTTACTTTATTATTCAGGATCATATTTGGAAGAAACCAAAAAGGTCGGGGTCATCTAGACTAGTGATGAGCAGCACACAAAGAACCACACAGGTGACCACTTAGCTTCAAGACAGTCTTTGATTCAAACGGGTTGAAAGATTAGAAAGCTGATCTCTGTTACTATTTCTCAACTGTGACCAGTCATTTACATTTTACTGGCTTACCTAAGTGATCTTCTTCTAGTTAAGGAAAAATATAGCAGATAATAAATCTGAACATCTATACATTTTCCCCATGGAAAATAAAGCCATTTTCATTTTTAAAGAGAAAAATTCACCACTGATACCTCCTATTCTGTAGCCACTAATACAAGAATTATTTTCTACAATTTCCTAAACAGGTTGTCATTTGCGTTAGGATATTATATGTTGATTTGTGAATACTAATTAAACTCAACTCAGTAATGCTATAAAGACAGACTTAATATATAGAAAATACTATATTCAAGACCATAGAGAGTCCTTTAACATAAAACTAAATATCACTTTCCAGGCTAAAATGACTTGGACATATTAACACACACATTCACCTGTGTAAGGCATAGCATTCTTAATTGTGAGTTCATGAAAGACATAAACGATCTAAAGTAATAAACATCAAAGGAACGTAATTTCAGGTGATGCAAACTTTTGCACAGAAAGAGTGGCCAATAAGACTAAAATTAGCTTAAAAAAAAGACTAAAATTACACTATGTAAGCAGTTTATTTTTTTGAGATAAAATACAAATATCACAAAAGCAACCATTTTAAAGTGTATAAATTCATTGGTTTCTAGTATATTCAGAGTTGTGTAATCATCACCACTATCTAATTCCAGAACATTTTCATCACTCCTCAAGGAAACCCCACACCCATTAGCAATATCTCCCCATTCCTCCTTCCTCCCAGCCCTGGCAAGCACTGATCTACTTTCTGTATATTTTTCTATGTATTTATCTATTCTGGACATTTTATATGAATGGAATCATACGTGGCTTTTTGTGTCTGGCTTCTTTTCACTTAGCATAATGTTTTCAAGATGTGTCCATGTTGTGGCTTGCATCAATATTTTATTCCTTTTTATGTGTGAATAATATTCCACTGTATGGATATACCAATTGTGTTTAATCCATTCATCAGTTGATGCATATTTGGGTTGTTTCTACTGTTTTGGCTATTATGAAAAATGCTGCTATGAACATTCATGTATAAGCTTTATATGAACATATATTTTCAATTCCCTTGAATATACACCTAGGAGTGGAATTGCCAGGTCATCTAATAACTACAGTTGTCCCTCAGTGTCCATGGGGGATTGGTTTCAGGACCTGCTGTGAATGCCAAAATCCAATGATGCTGAAGTCCACAGTGAGCCCACTGTAACCACGATTCTGCATCTATGGATTCGGAAAACCATCAATCATGTATTAAGTTCACCATCTGAAGTTGGCTGAATCCACAGATGCAGAACGCACAGATGTGGGGTGTCGACTGTACATTTATTGAAAAAATCTGCATATAAGTGAACCTGTGCAGTTCAAACCCATGTTGTTCAAAAATCAACCGTATATGTTTAACTTTTTGAAGAATTTCAAACTGTTTTCTAAAGTGGTTGCACCATTTGACATTCTCACCAGCAATACATGAAGATTCCAATTTCTCCACATCTGACCAACGCTTGCTACTGTCCATTTTTAAGATCATCCTTAGTCAAGCATTTGGAAGTGGACAACAGAGAATCCTTATAGAATTCTATTTTGTTTATTTTTCCCTAGAAGCTGCCAAAGAAATAAAAAGTATAACTGAAAAGGAGTAAATAAAACTGTCATTATTTGCAGGTGATATAACTGTCTACATAGAAAACTCAAATTATCTATAGAAATATTAAAACAGTTTAGCAATAAGACTGGATATAAAATCAATATACAAAAACTTATTGCATTTCTATTATCAGATTTCTTTTACCACAGCAACAAAAAAATATGAGATTTCTAAACATAAATCTAACAAAAATTATGCAAGATCTTTATAGAGAAATTTTTAAAACTTTATTGAAAGGCATTAAACAAATGCAAAGATACACCATGTTCAAGACAAGAAGTTAAACTCCATATTTATGTAAAAATTCAATGTAATTCTCATTAAAATTTCAAAAGGGCTTTTTGAGAAACTGGACAAACTGATTCTGAAATTTATACAAAAAAATCAAAGGCCCAGCAATAATCATGACACCACTGAAAAAGAAAAAGAATCTGCCCTAATAGATAAGAATCACAAAGCTCTAATAATTAGTGAAGTAAAGGAATAGGTAAGTGTTTATTAATGGAACAGTGGAAAATATTTGGAACACTTAGCAAATTGTGCTAGAACTCTATAAAGAAAAAATGAAATTAGGTTCCTACCTCAACCATGTAAAAAAATTAATTTCATCTGTTTCAATGACTTAAATATGACTTTAAGGTTTAAAAGGTAAGACTTTAAACTTTTAAAAGTAATATATTATTTCCCCCCCCAAAGTCTCAAAGAGTGCTAAAGAGAGAAAAGGAGAAAGAAAGAATGAAAAAAATATTTAGAAGTCAGACTAAATTAATATTAAAATTTTTGCTCAAAGACCATAGACATTTCTGAGTATCTGCAAAAAATGGAAACTGCCTAGCTCCATGCCTCCCAATTTTTCCTCCCCAAACTATACAAAACCGGAAGTAAAAAGTAAATCTATATAAAAGCCATGTCCTCAGAATAACTTGAATACAGAGAATACTGAAACCTCAAAATAACTGTTAGTAAAAAGACAAAACTTAACAAATCATAGGGCACAATCTCTCACATCCCTACCCCAGCTCGAACCCCACTGAAAGGCTTTGTCATGAGCAAAGAAAAAGAAAAACTGCTGAGAAGACAGAAGGGAGAAGACGACAAGGGGGCCAAAGGCTGACCTAAAACTACAGTCAGAGAAATAAGCCCACCCTAAATCTGAAAATATAAAAAATAAATAATTGAGTAGATTAGAGCACAGGGAAGGAACCTCAAAGTATCAATACATGGGAGCTGACAAGGCAAGCATGATTTAAACTGGTGGTCTGGTGGTCTTTGTAACTCAATTTCTGGAGCAGAAAAAGGCAAGAAGGGAGAAGGCCCTTTGGCAACTGGGTGAAGATGAGGAAAAGCAGCAAAATGGGATAGAGTCCAGCAAAGACCAAAGAATCACAAAATCAGAGGATTCAGAACCCCTTCTCTGCCAAAACAAAATACAACAAAAGACCCTTATTCTATCTGTCCATTTCAATCTCCTCTTCTACTTAGCCTGAAATTCTCTCACTGAAGCCACACCTTTAAAGTACACAGCTACATCTAGAAGGAATTTATCCAGATGATTACCCTTAACATAAACAGAACATGTAAGACTGGGGAAAAGTGGGCCTATTAGAGTGGATTCATTGATAAGTGGGAGAATGTAGCTCACTGTACTTCTTGGGCTCACTGGTTCATTAACATTTCCCAGTCTGTTTTGAGGTTAGATGTAGCCATGACTGAATTACTGACAAGGGATATGAATCTGAGGGAATGTGCACTGCTTCCAGGCCTAGTCCATAATCATCTCCTAGGCATAATCCTTCCCTTCCTTCCCTCTCCCACAGCCCCTGCTTGATGCAGATGAATGCAGCAACCTCCAAAACTACACAGTGAAGGTGCCCGAGCCGCAAGACAGAAGACTGGATCCCTGAATCACTGCTCAGGAGTGTGGTGTAGCAATCTGGTACACCTGATTTAGATAAGCGAGAAATAAACCTTTATCGTATTCAAGTCATTATTTGTTCAGGTTTGCTTCACATAGCAGCTAACAATACCTTAAATAATACAATATGCTGACTAAGTACTTCCTAAGGAAGCAGAAAAACATTAACTAATGACATAAGATACAGAAGAGATATATGTCAACATGGAGGGAAGAGTAGTGGCAGAAGTAAAATGTTAATGACAGAGAAATCAGCAAGGATTCTGAGCTCTGGTTAATGAGGAGTTGAGGCGGGTACCTGAAAAGTGTACAATAAAAAGAGAGGGGTATTTTAAGTGGAGAGGTGAAGCTGTACAGAAAAGGAAATATAATTTTATTGTGTAATAAGCCTTTACTGCAAACATTATTGATCATAAAAATGTAAATTCTGAAAACTAAAACTGAAATACAACTATACAGAGGAAATGGGATGTGGACAACTGCATGAAGATGATGAAATAATATTATTTTCATAGTGATTAAAATTACTGAATTTATTATTATTTACTTTTACTGATTGGTTTTACTCAATAAATGTCCTCACATTCACTTAACGTGTATTAACTAGTTTAATCCTCACAACAACACACAAGGAAGACAATACTGTTATCCCATTTCATAGATGAGGACAGTGAGATACATAAGGTTACCCACCTAAGGTCAAACAGTTAATAAGTGGCATTAAAGACAGTATTAGAACCCATGAGTCTTGATTCTAGAACCATATACCTAACCAATATGCTAATCAACCAGAACTAACTCCTTACCTACAAGAGCAGGAAAACAACAGATGCCTAAATATTTTCAAAAGCAAGAAACAGAGACACTTTATTCAGAATATGAAGGTAAGCAGGAAAAAAGACAGCTAAAAGGGTTAAGAGCCTCTGCCTCTGAGAGTAGGTTGGGTGGAAAGGATGGAAGGGCTAAGAGAATGCTCTTATTCACAATGTAAGAAGCATTACTTTGATTTATAATCAGAGCTTTAACTTTTAAAGAAAAGAGATAATTAAGACAAATGTTACATACATCATAATTTTGCTTGAATTCAGACTTGCTGCAGCTTCCCTTTTAAAAGTGGATCTAACACAAACCAACACCACAAGTTCCTTTGTAACAGAACACTTTAAGGTGAAATTCAACTATACCATTTCTATTCGCTTAGTATACAAACTATGGCTTGTTACCTTGTCGACTCTCTAATTGTCAAAATCCCAACCCCTAGAAGAACCACTAAATTAAAACCGACTGAGAACATTTATTCCTGCATGATGCTTTTAGTTGAGAAAATCAAACAATTATCCCTGGCAGAATGCAAGACAACCATTAAGTGTGTGTTTTAAAATTAATTCCAAAGATAACAAATTCATTAAGATAATAAACTATTCATGTTCAACAACTACAACATCTTTTTAATGTTTACATGCAAATCTGTATTAACATTAATCCTGTATTTGGTCTTCTCTTCTCTATCTAAACTCACTTCCTGGGTGATCTCAACTAGCCTCACTGCTTTAAATACCACGTACCCCCAAATTTATCTCCTACTCTGACCTTTCTCCTGATTTCCAGATATCCAACTAACTGCCTTCCTGGTATCTATGATAAATAGGCACCTCAGAGCTAACGTGCCCAAGACAGAGTTCCTGATTTCTGTGCATCATCACCCCTGCCCCAGCAGCTCCTCCCTCAGTCTTTCCCATTTCACTTAATAGCACCACCGTTCAGAAGTGATGCCAAAACCTCTTAGTCTTCCTCCCTTACCCTTCCGCCCCCTGCTCATATTAATCTTTCAAGTTTTGTCAATTTTACCTGTAAAACACGTCCTAAATCTAAGCATTTCTCAACTTCTCCACAACTAACGTCATAACCCAAGCCCCATCATTTCTTACCTAGACTATTTCAATAGCTTCCTATGTGGTCTTCTTACTTCCACGTTTAACCCCCTACAGATCATGTATTACCAACAAATCACATCACTCCCCTGCTTAAAACCCTCTTTTAGCACCCTATTGTGTTTCAAACTAAGCACAAACCCCTTACTATGGCCTATAAGTCCATACAGGATCTGGATACCATCTATCTCTCCTATCTTATTTTGTGAGACTTTCCACACTCACTTACTCACTCACTACTTTTCCAGCCATACTTCTTTCAACATCTTGGACATGACAAGCCTTGTTTCCACCTCAGAACACTTGCATTCCCTGTTCTCTAACTATGACCTTCCCTGACCTTCACACTCCAGCTCCTTCTCATCATGTAGATATCAGCTTAAATGTTATCTCCTCAAAGAGTCCTGTCCACACACACACACACACAAACACATGCTTTCTCTCTCTCTCTCTCTCTCTCACTCACTCACCATTGTGTTTGTTCTTTGGTCTTAATAGCATTTATGGCCAGCTAGAATAATCCTATTTGTTTATTGTCTGTTTCCCATCAGCCCCAAGAATATAAGCTACAGGATAGCGGGTAAGTTGTCTTATTCACCACAATATCTCCAGTACCTAGAACAGGACCTGGCACTTAACCACTTGCTGAACAAATTAAATATACAAGAATACATAGACACACAAGAGGAAGGTAACACAAGAAATTCAATCACCTACCTACATAACCAGCAGGCCTTCTATAGGCTTTTGGTTTCCATCAACTACACAAGGAGAAAGCTGACATGTGGACCTCTAAAACTGGATCCCTGCCACTGCTACCTCTTTCATGGCACTGCAACCCATAAACTCACACCATCTCTTCCACCAAAGAGTAAAATGCTACTGGAGGATAGAAGACATAATAAAATAGCGATAGAAGCCACCTCAAAAAGGAAAAAGAAAAAAGAAAAGAAGAAAAGCCAGCCTTTGTCTGCAACTCTAGGACCTTAGACTCAGGGGTTGGTGAGACAGAGACGGAGAGGTTACAGTGCCACACAACCGGTAGGACCATATTACTAATATGGCCTTTCCCTTCAGATTTTAGACTGTTTTATTCACCCTAAGTCAAGAAAGGGATGAGAATACCCAGGGATGCTTGGGTCTCCTCTACACATGGAGAAAAAATAGGGACAATGCCAAGCAACTTATAGTAAAACTATAGTACAGATGCAGTTTTTCTTTAGTGTCCTCTATTTAGATTGCCCTTGGCATCTATGACCTACCCATCCTGGACAACGTCCTAGACTGTCCCACTTCTGCTTTTCACCCATCTACCCAACCCCTTCTCCACAAGGTCCTGGGTATGCCTTCAGGTCCATAATTTCCCACTTTCCACAATTAAAGTTAAATATCTGACACACTATGGCAATATGTTTAGATCCAAATGCTAGAGGACCAAGGAATAACTCTCCATCTTCTCTACCCACATAATACATTTTGAAATGAATTTCTAAAGATCAGATAGACTCTAATTATAGCAAATGTCAGGAGATGAGAGACCATGGGACACTGATAGGAAAAACATTTCAGATGAAGCAGGTTCTTCCAGTGTCCTTTAAATCATACCATGCAAACATTTATATACTTTATAGACAGAGGTTAAAGAGATACTCAACCTCTCTTATAGGAGAAATGAAAATCTGAATGACGCAGAACTACAATTTTTTACTTACCAGGTTAACAAAAAAATCCACAAGTTTAAGGTACACTCTGTTGACAGAGCTGTGAATTCATATATTTCTGGTGGGAATGCAAAATGGTACAATGCATAAGGACAAGAATTTTGCAATTTCTATACAATCGTGTAAGAATTACTCTTTGACTCAGCAATTGCATTTTTAAGACAAATCTACTTAAAAACAGACCACTAATAACAAATGTACAACAGTATTCATTGTGACATTATTCCAACAGCAAAAATATTAAAACAAAGCGATTTCCACTGGTAGGAAATTAGTTAAATAAATTATGGTATGTTCACAGAATAGGGCACAATGCAGCCAGGAAGAGGACTAAGAGAGATCTCTACCTACTAATTTGAATTCAACTCTATGATGTAAAGTTAGGTTTTTTTACAAAAGCAAGATATAAAACAATATACATATATTTCACCTTTTGTAGAAAAAAAGTTATACATTTCTTACATTTACCATATATATGTTATCACATATTTTTCTATATTATTTATAGACAATTAAATCCAGAATGTGGGACATTCTAAAATCTACTAAGTTGGTCTCTTAAAAAGTATGCATAGCTGCAGCAAACATAGAAAATGAATATAATTGTTGAATTTAGGTGAGGAGTCTATATGGGTTCACTATTTTATTACCTTTTCTGTATGTTTGAAATTTTTCATGATTAAAGAAAGAAAAATGTAACTTGAGATATATTAATACCCCTTAATGGCTTCCCATTTCATTTACAGTCATGTCAGAATACTTTCATGACCTACAAGACCCTATACAACCTAGACCTCTATTTATTACTTGTCTGGCTTTATCGATTCCTTTCTCTGTTACTCTGTTCCAGCCACACACTGGCCTCTTTTCTGTTCTTCAGGCAAGCCAAGCACACTCCTGCCTCAGGGTCTTTACACTTGTTCCTTCTGCCTGGAATGCTCTTCCCTCAGATATTGGCATGGCTTACTTCTTTCACTCTAATCATTCTCAATCTTCTCAGTAAGGCCTTCCGCGAACACCCTAAATTCCTGAAGAGATAAGCCGCAAGCCCTATTCCCTTTCCATGATTTATCTTTCTCCATATCACTTATCACTGCCTAATATAGTGTACACATGACTTAATTATTATTAGTCTCCTTCCCCTAGGAAATAAGCTCCATGAGGGCAGCCACTTCTATGTTCTCTGCTCCCAGCACCTTTAACAGCACCTGGCACACATACATTAGTAAAATTTAAAAATATATCAGAAGTCATTATGTAGTTTGAATTCTAACTTTCATTGCCCATATGCAGTGCAAACAGCATCTCCCATTTTGTGGCTTGCTTTTTTTTCCCTCTACTTACAGTATCTCTTATGGTACAAAAGTTTTAAATTTAAAAATGGTACAATTTATCAATCTTTTCCTTCAGGGTTCTGCTTTCGGTGACTCAAGAACTTGTTTTCCACACTGAAATCATACTGTATACCAAATATTCTCCTAAAAGTTTTAAAGTTAATCCAAATAGAACTTTAGTTTAAAGCATGAGGTACAGACCAACATTTTTTTCCCCAAATGGATAACCATCTGTCCCAGCATCATTTAATAAGTATCCAACCTTACACCACTGAATTGTGATATCACCTTTTACATAAATTTCCATGTAAATGAGTATCTCTTTCCGTTCTCTCTATAGTGTCTGATTAGACTATTTGTCTGTATCTGGGCCAATTCCATACTATCTTAATTACAGTAACTTTACAACCAGCTCTGGGTATCAGCAGGACAAATCCCTGAAGCAGAGATGGCTAACTGCCTCCAATATCCATTCTCTCTCTCCTCCTTTTAGTTATGGAATCAACCTCTGGATTTTGCTTGTTCTGCTCTGGACTATTCTAAGCTTCCCTTGCAGCTAGACATGAACACATGACTAAGTTCTGGCCATTTACATGTGAGTAAAAATTATGTGTTTGCAACTCCTGAATCACATCCTAAAAAAGAGCTACTTTCTCCCTTTCCCTTTCTGGGGATTGCAGTGTAGACATGGTAACTTCAAACATCCCAAGGAAGACAACATCTAAAAGACATCAAAGCAAGACAGAAGAAACTCATCAAGTATAATCACCTAATTCCATCCTGCCTATCAGCTTGGACTTTTACATGAGACAGAAGTAAACCTTTCTTGTTTGGCCACTTGGTCTCTGAGAAGCAACCAAATGAGTATCTTATTAATAATATCCACCACACACCCATGTTCCTTACCTGAAAGCTAACTTAGTTCTTCTTGACTATTTGCTCTATCATATACATTTAAGAATTAACTTGTCCACTCCCTGAAAATTTCTGGTGGGATTTAGATTAGAACTGCACTGAATTCATAGATTAATTTGGGGAGTACTGCCAATTTAAACATACTGCATATTTTTACCCATAAAAATTATTTATCTCTTCATTTATATTTCTTCTTTTAAGTCTGTATATAAACCTTTTTAGTTTTCTGCATAAAAGCCATACACAACTTTTGTTCATTTTGTTCCTGGATATTTAGAGATTTCATAATACTCTAAAAGAGATCTTTTGTTGCATTTTCTAATTATTTGTTGCCTATTATACAGGAATGTAACTGATTTTTTTTTTTTTTTTTTGTGGTACGCGGGCCTCTCACTGTTGTGGCCTCTCCCGTTGCAGAGCACAGGCTCTGGACGCGCAGGCTCAGCAGTCATGGCTCACGGGCCAAGCCGCTCCGTGGCATGTGGGATCCTCCCGGACCGGGGCACGAACCCGTGTCCCCTGCATCGGCAGGCGGACTCTCAACGGCTGCACCACCAGGGAAGCTCTAACTGATTTTTATATAATGATCTTGTACTGATCAAATTTACTGAACTCTTATTCTATTAATTTGATTATAGAGTCTTCTGGATTTCCAATATTGATTATCAACATCACCTATGATACTAGTAGCATTATCCCTTCCTTTTTAATCTTATACTTTCTGTTTCTTCGTCATGGTTTACCATACTGGCTAAGATCTCCAGCATGATGCTGAAGAACAACATTCATGTTTCTAATGCTTCATCGTTAATATTTAGTTTATTATCTGTTTTTGACAGATACCCTTTATTAGGTTAAAGAACGTTCTTTCTATTCCTAGTTTAAGAGCTTTTATTATAAATGAGTAATACATTTTATCAAATGCTTTTTCTGCTTCTACTGAGGTGCTCACGTGATTAACATGGAAACTGTATCAGCAGATTCCCATGCAACATTTTGAGATGAACCAACTTGTCATACATCTGTATGTTTTCTTCCTCAAAACATTGCTGGGTTTGGTTTGCTAATTCTTATATTTATATTTCTAAGTAAGATTAGCATGTGTTTCCCTCTTTCACACTGTACTAGTCTGAATGAGTATTGAGGTTATATTCTAGTCTCATGAAGTAATTTGGGGTAATGCTCCATTTTTCTTAGTCTCCGAAACAGTTTTAATAAGACTGGGTTCCTTTCTTCTTTGAAGGCTGGAAAGTAGTTGCCAGAAAAAAATCATTAGTGATTAATTCAACTTCTCTATGAGTTTAAATTATATTTTTCACTGAAATTGTCCATTTCATCTATGACTTCAGTTTTGCTATCAAAAAGTCATTAACACTTTTAGGATTTTTGAAAGCTCACTTGTAACTGCAATTATATCCCCTCTTACAAGCCTAATATTATTTACATGTTGCTTCTGTCTGATTGTCTTAATTATCAATGCTGGAGATATTCCTATTTCATAAGTCTTTTCAAGTTACTAGCATTTTGCATACCAATGTTTTCTTAGGTCAGTCTCCCAAATAAAAACAAAAATAAACAAATGGGACCTAATCAAACTTACAAGCTTTTGCACAGCAAAGGAAACCATTAAAAAAAAAAAAGAGGGCTTCCCCAGTGGTGAGCGATTGAGGGTCCGCCTGCCGATGCAGGGGACACGGGTTCGTGCCCTGGTCTGGGAGGATCCCACATGCCGCGGAGCGGCTGGGCCCGTGAGCCATGGCTGCTGAGCCTGTGCGTCTGGAGCCTGTGCTCCGCAGCGGGGGAGGCCACAGCGGTGGGAAGCCCGCGTACCACAAAAAAAAAAAAAAAAAAAAGAAAGAAAGAAAAGAAAAGAAAAGACAACCTACAGAATGGGAGAAAATATTTGCAAATGATGCAACAGACAGGGGCTTAATCTCCAAGATATATAAACAGCTCATACAACTCTACAACAAAAAAGCAAATAATCCAATCAAAAAATGGGCAGAAGACCTTAACAGACATTTCTCCAAAGAAGACATACAGATGGCCAGTAGGCACATGAAAAGATGCTCAACATTGTTAATTACTACAGAAATGCATATCAAAACCACAGTGAGGTATCAACTCACACCTGTCAAAATGGCTAGCATCAAAAAGTCTACAAATAATAAACAGTGGAGAAGGTACGGAGAAAAGGGAACCCTCCTATACTGCTGGTGGGAATGTAAATTGGTACAGCCACTATGGAAAACAGTATGGAGGTTCCTCCGAGAACTAAAAATAGAATTACCATATGATCCAGCAATCCCATTCCTGGGCACATATCTGGACAAAACTATAATTCGAAAAGATACATGCACCCCTATGTTCATAGCAGCACTATTCCCAATAGCCAAAACATGGAAACAACCTAAATGTCCATTGACAAATGAATGGATAAAGAAGATGTGGTACATATATACAATGGAATACTACTCAGCCATAAAAAAGAATGAAATAATGCCGTTTGCAGCAACATGGATGCAATCAGAGATTATCATACTAAAAGTGAAGTCAGTCAGAAAGAGAAAGACAAATACCATATGATATCACTTATATGTGGAATCCAAAATATGGCACAAATGAACCTATCTACAAAACAAAAACAGATTCATAGACATAGAGAACAGACTTGTGGTTGCCAACAGGGAGGGGGGAAGGGAGAGGAATGGACTGGGAGTTTGGGGTTGGTAGGTGCAAACTATTACATTTAGAATGGATAAACAACAAGGTCCTAATGTATATCACAGGGAACTATATTCAATATCCTGTGATAAACCATAATGGAAAAGAATATTCAAAAAAAGAATATAAAAGTAAATAAATAAATTTATATTAAAAGCTAAAAAAAAGAAAGTACTAGCATTTTGGCTCTCTTGATCCTCTTACTGTAACTGTTTCTATTTCATTAATTTTCTTTTACCCTTAGTGTTTCCTTCTTTCAACTTTCTCTGAACTTATGAGATAGCTCTAACTTCTTGCGCTGAATACTAATCTCATAAGTTTTCATTCTCTTCTAACTTAGGCATGTAAGGTTTTTTGATTTTCTTAAAAATGGCCCAAAATTCTTTGGCACTACTCCCATTAAGAAGTAGGGCCTATGTCTCCTCCCTTTGAATGTTGGCAGGCTTGTAAATGCTTATGCCAATGTGGCAGAAGTGGTACCATGTGCGTACTTCTAAGATTAGATCATAAAAAAGTGATACATCATCTACCTTATCTGTTAGATCTATGACCACCATGTGAGAAGCCACTAAATATATCTACAGCTCTCATTTTCAGTTCCTGCTATTTTTTAATAACAACTTTATTGAGATAAAGTTCACATACCATAAATTATATCCTTTTAAAGTGTATAGTTCAGTGGTTTTTAGTATATTCATAGAGCTGTGCAACCATTACTACTGTCTAATTTCAGAACATTTTCATCACTCCAAAAAGAAACTCTGTACTCATCAGTAGACACTCCATTCCCTCTTTCCCCCAGCCCCTTGCAACCACTAATCTACTTTCTGTCTCTTTGGATTCACCTACTCTAGACACTTCATATAAACTGAATCATACAATACGTGATTCACATAAATAGAATCATACATATTTTATGTCTATCTTCTTTTACTTATAATGTTTTGAAGGTTTATCCATGCTGTAGTATAATCAATATCTCATTCCTTTTTAGTGCTGAATAATATTCCATTGTATGGATATACCACATTTGTTTATCCATTCATCAGTTCCTGGACATTTAGGCTGCTTCTACTGTTTGATTCTTATGAATAATGACATTACGACTATTACTATACAGGTTTTTGGGTAAACATGTTCTCAATTCTCTTGGGTATGTACCTAGAAATAAAATTTCTGGATTATCTGGTAACTCTATTTTTAACTTTTTGAGGAAGTGCCAAACTGTTTTCCAAAGTGGCTGCACCATTTTACAATCCCACCAGTAATGTACGAGGTTCCATAACCTCACAATAATCATTATAATAAATTAATAATAATATTTTATTTAATGATTATTAATAATAATTCATCAACATTCATTATTGTCTTTTGGGTTTTAGCCATCCTAATGGGGGTGAAATGGTATATCTCAGCGTGCTATTTATTTGCATTTCCCTAATAACCTTCTACACTGTTAAACCCTGAGGGTTCCCTAACTTTTCTGTGGGCTCAAAAACACATTTAAAGGTATGTTTGCTATATTTTCTCTAGCAGTTTCAGGTGTTTTACAGCAGAAAATTTTATATTATCAAGTTCAAAATATCGCTGAAAAAAAGAAATCCCTGTTTCTTTAACCAGTCATTACATTTAGAATTTTGCTTGCATAAAGAAAGTATTCAATAAATACCTTGTAACTAACTAGTAGGCATCAGATTAAATTATTCAGGATCAATTCAGCCAAATCCACTTCAATCATTCATTTATTAACTCCAATGACATCTATCATATGTCCTATGCTCTTTCAGGCACTGGGGACAGTCCGTCAACACTAATGCCTTCTTAGAGCTTTTATCGTAATGGAGGAGACATACAGCTCCTCCCCCCAGTTATTTAATTGATAACTGCCAATTAAAATAGATGTTATTAAATAAGGAGGGTGATATCATTGAGATTAAGAATAAAAAAGGATGAGGGCGCGACTTAAGACTTATGTCAGTAGGGAATGTGTGACTGCAAAGGAAAGAACTAGAGGAATCAGTCATTCAAAGAGCTGGTGCGGGAGAACATTACATGGATCAACAGAGGCAGAGTTCGAAGTGAAATGCCTTGAAATGGAGGAAGGGTCCACAAGCCAAGGAAGGCAGATGATGGCCCCAAGATGATGGAAAGATTGAGGAAACAGATTCTCCCCTCAAGCCTCCAGAAGAAATGTCTGCCCTCAGCCCAGTGGAACTGACTCTGGACTTTCACCTCTAGAACTGTAAGAGCATAAATTTGTGTTGTTTTAGCCACCAAAAGTTGTGGCCAATTATTACAGCAACTGAAGGAAACGAACACAGATTTCGGTATCTGAAAGTGGGGTGCCACTAAAACAAATACCTAACCATGAGGAAGTTAGGTATTTGTTATGACTAAGTAATTGGAATTAAGTAATGGGAAGAAGTTTGAAGAATTTTGAGGGGCACAACTGAAAAAGCCTAAATTGCCTTGAACGGACTTTTAGTAGAAATATAGATGTTAATGACCCTCGTAGTGAGGACTCAGAAGAAAATGAGGAGCGTGGTACAGAAAATTCGTATCGTATTAGATCTAGGATACCTAAATAGTCATAAACAGACCACTGGTAGAAATATAAATGTTAAAGGTGCTACTGGTGAGAGCGCAGAAGGAAATGAAGAACATAAGAACATGTTCCTGGAAACTGGAGGAAAGGAGGTGCTTGTTACAGAAAGCTTAGCTAAATCGTGTTCCACAATTATATGGAAAGTAGAACTTGTAAACAACAAACTTGGATATTTAGCTGAGGAGATTTCAAAGCAAAGTGCTGAAGGTGCAGCCTGGGTTTCTTCATGCTGCTTATGGTTAAATTTGAGAGGAATGAGATAAAGTGAGGGAAGAACTGTTAAGCAAAAAGGAACCAGTACTTGATGATTTGGAAAACCCTCAGCCTACCCAGATTGTAAATTATGCTAAAATCAGGGATTCAATGTTAAGAAAGTGTGCTCTGGAGACAAAGCCAAAGTGTGGCTAGACAACCTTTTGCCAGTGCCTCAAAATGAACAAAAGGTCACAACGTTCAGTGACACAGAGGGCTCTCTGAAGAGATTAGACATGTGACTCATGGATCTCCTCAGCCGTCCTGGCAGAAGCCAAAAACAGAGATGGAATCATCCAAGAAAGACATGTGGAGGGGGGTCTTGTCTTATGGAAGGAACCCACATAACGAACAGAGAAGACTCACGAGAATCTTGCCTGAGACTGCTATACCAGCAGAACACCACCACCTCAGACTGAAAGGGACAAGAGCGGACAAAATGAAAGAAGACAAACAGACCAAAATTCTACAGACAGGAAACAGGCTGATAAAAATACCCAGGTGCAGATATACACTACCTTTCCTGAAAAGGAAGGATGACTCCAAGGGTAGAGTCTTAAATTCTGAGAGTGGAGCCTCAGACCTCAGGGCCAAGAGCAACAGAGTATTATTTCCAGGCCTTGAAATCGAATATACTTTTTTTCCAATTGGATTTCAAAACTGCTTGGTACCAGTGACTCCTCTCTTCTCTTCATTTTACCACCTTTGGGGTAGAAATGTCTGTAACTGTTATCCTGTTCCATCACTGTATTTGAAGTGCAGGTAACATATTTGCTAGTTTCACATGTCTAGAGATGGAGAGGAATTCTGAACCAGGATGGATCATATCCAGTGTTTCACCCATACCTGATGTAAATGATTTAGATGATGTGACTTGAGTTGATGAAATTTAGATGACATTTTGATGATTTACAGATGAGACTTCTGAGTTGATGTTATAATGTAAGGCTTTGTAGATCAGGGTAAGGCACTTTGATTTTATTCTAGGTATAGTGGGAATCCACAGAAGAATTCCAATCAGCAAAGTGATATGACCTGATTTCAACGTAAACATTTAAATGTAAACATTTAAAAGGATCGTTGATATGTACTGAAAGGAGATAAGAGTGTAAGTAAGGGAACCTGTTAGAAAACCATTACAGTAGTGTGAGCAAGAGAAGATAAGGACACAGACTACGATGATAACAGCATGAAGGAAAAAAGAGGATAGATTCAAAATATATTTTGAAAGTAGAATTGACAAAACTTGCTAATAATAATAAATTAAATGCAGAAGATAAAAAAAAAGAGAGAAATACGGATGATTCTTAAGTTGGGACTTGAGCAACTGGGCCGACTGTTCTATTTATTAGCTGAGATGGAGAAGAGGGAGGAAGGTACAGATTCACGTGAGAAAATCGAGATTTGCATTTTAGACACGCCAAGTTTTTATTCTAACAGACATCCAGATAGAAATATCAAGTAAGTAGTTTGATATAAGAGCAGGAAGCTCAAGGACAGCTCAGAGCCAGATTTATAAATTTGTATGGCATTTAAAACAACAGAACCAAATAAAATTAAACAGAAAGAACAGATGGAAAAATGAAGCAAGCCCAGGACCCAACTCTGGTATGTTCCAACATGTACAGGTCTGACAGAGGAGAGAAGCCAGCAAAGGAGACAGAGAACAGCCAAACAGGTAAAAACAAGCTGAACATAATGTTAGAGATATTATCTTGCCAGAACCATTGATACTAATTACAATTATTCCACTTGGTATAACCTTCATAGGCTCTACTCCATGAAAGTCCAGTTTAAAATGCAAAAGCTTTAGGGACTTCCCTGGTGGCCCAGTGGTTAAGACTCTGTGCTTCCACTGCAGAGGTGCAGGTTCAATACCTAGTTGGGGAACTAAGATTCCACATGTCACGCAGTGCAGCCAAAAAAAAAAATTTTTTTTAATAAAAAATAAAACGCAAAAGCTTTAGCTCTGAGCATTCATTTTTAAAATATTCAAATACTTATGGAACTTCCACTAGAAGAGGACACTGAATGCTGAGGGGATACACATACATTCAGAGACTTTTCCATTGCATAGCTGCACTGTGACGATTTTTAAAATTTTAATCACAGATTTTAAATTCTTTAGGAAATTGGAAGAAGTGAAAAAGTTGGACTAACACAGAGAAATCTGGGCAAGGCATGGTCGGAGAACCACCTGGATACGAATGGAGATAGCAATAAAGAACAGCAAGAAGAGCCATAATAAAAAGGTGTGTGTTCAGATCATCATCTGTCGCTACCTACACTATTTTCTCCATTGTAGCTTTCTGTTCCCCTTGTAGCCACGAAAAGCCCTCCACACATTTTATTTTCCTCCCCTCTAGCTATCTCTACTCTTGTCTTGATTCTCTCTTCATCTGACCACAGTTTTATAGTTTTTGATCTCAACTGATTTGTACGGTGCCTTTTCCTGTCCAAGTAAGTCCTGTGTTTTAAAAAGTTTTCCTGGGACAAGGTAGTAACTATAAAATTATCTAAAACATTTTGAGCAAATATGGATTAATACGTTATAGTTGAAGACTAAAAATGTTTACATAGACAAAGAAAACAACATATAATTTGTCCCCTCTCTCCCCCATCTCCACAATCCTAAATTTGAGATTTCAGGGAACTGACTTCAATTTTCTCTTTTGTGGTACCAGACATATAGATAGATTACACTTTAATACAGGAAGGAGACAATTTTTAAATGAACAGCAATCAAAGGCAGTGACACATAGACAAACTAGCATGATTACGCCAAATTCACCTAAAAAAGAATTAAAAACCTTTTACTCAACTCTAAAGAAGCTGAGGCTTTTCAGACCTGTTGAAGACTTCCTAAAAGTATGCTGACATTCCCTGGTATGTCAGTCATACCCACGCACCACAAATACTGACATCGTCTCAAACCTCCTGAGGGTGAAATGTTAGGGCAAGGAGTGCTGCTAGCTGGCCAGACTCAGGAGGGCCAACCCGGTTTTCAAGAAAGACGTAAGAAAAGGAAAGTCCCCCAAGTTTAAAAAGAGAAAAGAGTAGTACATTTATGAAGATTTCTTCCCCTGACCTCCCCTTTCTTCACACCCTTTCACAGGTGTGACTGCTTAGGAGTATGGGGACTCCCAAGGTTTTCCTGATTCTTCCAAATCTAGAGAATACCTGATTCCTTGCCTCCCACCTAATAACTGAATTACCTTTCCTGGGGCCACCTTGTTCAACCACCCAGTTGTCAGGTGGCTCCTTCTAAGGAAGCATAGACAGTTGTTGGTGTCAAAAGATGTTGTGGTCTTTGGACATGTTCCCGATTTGAATTTCAACCAACTCCTCACATCTCTCTGATGGGGTACAGTAATAGAACAGAAGTCAATGGGAGATCAGCATGCACTCAGATTCCAGATTCTGAAAGGGAACAAAAATCAAACCCTCCATTCTTTGCCTCTTCACCACATCTGATAACCAATATGCTAGAAACCAGGCTTTATCAGCCCATGAAAACTAAATATAAAGTAACAACTCTCAATAACCACATAATAAGCAGTATGTACTTGATGAATGGTTAAGTCTACAATACAAATAACAAATGTTAATATTTATTAAATTTTATACTCTGTAAGTCCAAATTATCTGCCATTGTACTAAAATGTATCATACACTGTGAAGTGTTCATTTTGTATTTAAATATCCATGCAGAGCACTGACTCACCTTTTCTAATACAGATAAGTTCATGTACTCCACAGGTTCTTTCTCCACCTGTTAAGAAAATTTTTGTTAGAAATTAAAACCAGATCATAACCTGAGTTTGACTGTTACAAAGACTGTTACAATGTTTTAAATTAGCTTCTAGAAATGGGCTCATAAAAACGTTTCCTAATTCTTCTCTTTAAACTTAACTATACAAATATGATAAATCTGATACGCAGAATCTTCCTGAACCCATAAATCAAGGTCTTATAAAGTCCTGGAATAAGGAAGCTCCACTCAAGTATTTTATTTCAAATGGCAAGCTTCTCAAGAGCAGAAATCATAGCACCATTTCCTAAGCACCTCTTTACATCATCTAGAAGGAAACAATGCAAGGAAGACCCACTTTTGTATCTGAGCCTTAATATATACAGGTAAGCTGTCATGGAAGGGTCAACTCCTTAAAGGCACTATTTGCATTTTATCATATATACTCATATTGTGATCTTTCCCCATTCTCCACCATCCCACTCTTATAAATCTATAAAACAAATTTTATAAGTACTATGATGATAAGCTAACAAATTTAACCAAAATATACTTTATCTTAATCATTATCAAAAATTACATTCGCTATCGTAAGAGTAATATTACTTGTTACCATAAAAATAGGTATTTCCTTCACTCTGAAACATAGTGCCACTACCTGAAATGAATGTAAGCTGAATAAAATTCTGTAGTGTTCTATATATGCATAACCTTATAATTATGCCGAAAATTATGTTTAAACTTTGCATAATAAAAATATTAAATAATTTCATCATCTTACCTCATTATAGAAGCTTATTATGAACAGTTACTTTATAAGAAACGGAAATAGCTTACAGCAATAACATGAGAAATAAAAACCATGATATCCACTAAAAAAAAAGTAGGTCATCCAGGAAGCAAGCTAAAAAACTAGAAAACAGTATTTCTATCACTAAAGTAGGTTAGAGCTACATTCTAACTTGGCTGTAACAATGCCGTTGCTTCTTTATTATCAACAATACAGACTAATCACTGTTATCAGGAAGACAGACTTAGCAAGAAACACGTAACATAAAGTTATGATTATAAAAGAATTATTATTCAGCAAACCTCAGTATAAACACAGTGAAACCTTATCAACTGGAATATTACCAATGAGTAATCACTGATCGGTTGCTGAAGGGGTAGAATGAACTATACCTATATACCACCTTATCTTTAAAAGTGAGAAACTAGTCAAATGGCAGGAAGGGGAATATTTACCAAATTATAAGAAGAAACTACTTTCAAGAAATTTAGAAGAACCACATAATAACAACATAACTATAATGTATATTGACACCATCACTGATGTTTTCATAGGCTACTTAGAAACAGTTCTTATATAGTCATTAAGACCTATTCTCCAGATGGTAACACTTATAACTTAGTTTGAGTCATGTACTTAATTCATGTAACAAGCCTGCACTTTTTAAAGCCTGTAATTGAAACTAGACTTTCCGCATATGTAATATAAATTTGTTAGGTTTTACTCTACACACCTAATCGTCACTATAACTGCATCATTTTTACAAGGCTTAGTATTAACAACAACAAAAACTACTGTAGTCTAAACTTTTCTCAAAATTGCAAATGACAATGAAAGCTAACTCCCACTTTTAAAAGTACTCAATTTATCTATATCAAATGAAAGAATTTTATAAATAGTCAAATAATTACTATATTTTAAATTTATAGTCAATTGACAATTACATTTGCCAAAGTATGCACAAAAATCACATAATTAGGAAAAGCAACTAATATTGAGCTCTACTCTTCTCGATATTTGTTCTGAAAATTCTAACCAACAAGTGAGATTTCACTGATGTACATGTCTAACTCAAGAGCAATCACTCTTATTACTGAAATAAAAAGGAATATTAAAGATAGGTAAATGTCAGACAATAAAGTAAAATTTGGGAGGGGAAAACTTACTTTTAAAAGTACAAAAGAAGAAACACAAAAAGTTAAATAAACATTATTATCAAACAATTAAATCAATATTCTTTTTATCCTCAACCCTTCCTAAGATGAGAAAGAGAGTAAGGAAAAAAATATGCATTGCATAGGTTAAATGTATACTTTTAAGGTACATGTTTGGGAATCAAAAGGCTTCAACACTTTTTCAATCTGAGATACAGTGAACTATGTACAAATTTTATGTCTTCTTCAAAACTTTCTAAAAGTAATCTGAAAAGTTTACAAGAGAAACGTCAGATTTGTAAGCAAAAGGCAAGTCACAGTAGGCATATCCTGACTTAGATATGGTGGTAATACGAAAGTGGTTTACTGATTTTAAGAGCATAATGCACAAGGGGAATGATTATTGACTTTTTAAACTTCAGCTTTTTGAGGTATAACCGACATAAAAAAATGTAAGATATGTAAAGTGTATATCATGGTGATAATCAAGTATGTATATCCAATACATAGGGGAATCATTATTTTTTATTTATTTTTACTGAGATAAACTGCCATAGAACACAGTTGAAGGTGTACAACGTGTTGACCTGATACTCTCACATACTGCCGTAAGACTTTAGTGTAAGCTAATACCTCTACCGTGTCACATGATTATCTTTTCTTTTTTGTGGTGGGAACAATTAAGATCTAGTCTCTTAGCGACTTTGAAGTTTATACACATTATTGCACTATGCTGTGCATTAGATCTCCAGGACTTATTTATCAACTGGTTGTGAGTTGCCCTTATGCAACATCTCCCCATTTCCCCACCCTCCAGCCCCTGGTAACCACCCTTCTATTCTGTTTTTATTTTATGAGTTCAGCTTTTTCAGAATCTACACATAAGTGTTACCATATGTTTGTCTTCCTCTGACTTGGCATAATGCCTGTAAGGTCCATTCATTTTGTCACAAATGGAAGGATTTCCTTCTTACCCATAGCTAAATAACATTCCACTCTATGTATACATATACATGTGTGTGCATATGTGTGCGTGTGTATCTCAAATCTTCTTTAGCCATTCATCTGCTGACAGACACTTAGGCTGTTTCCAATCTTGGCTATTGTGAATAATGCTACAATAAACATGGCAGTGCATACATTTCTTTGATACACTGTTTTCATTTCCTTTGGATATCTACCCAGGAGTGGGACTGCTGGATCATATAGTAGTTCTATTTGTAATTTTCTGAGGAAACTCCATATTGTTTTCTGTAATGCCTGAACCAATTTGAAGGAACGATTATTTACGTAATCAATTAGTCAATCTCTTTAGAAAAAGATGAGTTTTCCACTAAAATGAAGAGTCAAAATGAACTCATATAAATATAATTTTTCACATACCAAATTTACTTCAAAGACATTATAATAAAGACCTGGAAATCATATTAAAATGACTGAATATAAAATGACTAAAATTCAGAAATAAATTTGTCTAGTTCATTATAGATAAACAAACCAAGGCACTAAAGGTTAAGTGACGTTGCCCAGTCACTAGTTAACTGTCACTATTTAATTGTCAGAAAAAGGTAATCGGAACACTAAGTTTAATAGAGTGAAAAAGTAAACATTGATATTTCTTCATTTTTATGACAATTATTATATTGTTTTCTAATTCTTTAAGGTAATTTAAATAAAAGTGAATTTCTCAAAACTATTTTTGGAGAGAATACTAGCATTGTCTTGAAATAATCATCTCAGCAACATGGAAATGAGAAACAGAAATTGACAAGCTTAGTCAAAGTTACCATCTTTTCCCTCAGGCAAACCCATGTAGGAGCATAATATAAACTAATCCTCTACAATTGGAATAGGTCAGGGTACAAGAGGACATAGATGTGTGTGGGTTCACACATGTGTGCTGTGAATGTGTGCATGTGTATGTTTGTATATGAATGTGCACATACTTAGAAGTGTGCCTGGGAACCAGCAATTCGCTTTAGAGGGGAAGGGATAGATATTATAAAGTATGTATGGACTTTTCACATGTCTACAGAAGGAAAATATGTAGTGATGTTATATTCCCATCAAAATACGCCCAGGTATACAAAAACGAAATTAAACCCAAACATTTGGTTCCTTTAAAATGAAACCTTTTTAAAACTGACTTTATTTTTTCCGCCACATTTACTTTGACCATTAGCCTAAATCACTACAATTTACAGCTTCTATTCTTCTATTAATTTCTTCTAAGTCAAACACTGCAAGACTACTTTAGAACTATCTTAAATTCCATCTCATCTGAAGATTTCTCTCCAAAAAACATGCATTAAAGTAGCCACAGCCTTTTAATTCATGTCTAGCTCACATTAATAAATTGTTATAGCTAATTCTTCAGCAGATACCTATACTTCCATAATAGGCATAAAACTTTAAATATTTCCTATTAATGTTGCCAACTCCTCCCAACCAACTTAACCCATTTAGACTACAGTCCCTAATCTCTAGACACTTTTTAATTTGTCCCTATTTAAGTCATTCAAGGAATAACACCAATTTTAGTCCCCAGTGTTGTCCCAGTGTTGTTGAAAGATCATGGTTGGCACAGCATAGTAAATACAGTTTCTCTTTTGAGCCATACAAGTTCCTATAAATTTATTCAATAATTTTTCTAACAGGTATAAGTTTTACCTTATAAATTTACTGTTCACAAACGTAATCCATTTTTCCCACTTTTGACCACTCAATTCAGTTTTTTTGTTAATTATGTTTTTGACTCTTAGAAGCTCATTATTACTATAAAACCTTGAAGAGGTATATGCTCACAAGAAGGCAGTCTACTTAATTTAATTTTCTATTTAACTGAGAATACCTTTTTTTTCCACTATTGCACCAGATCATTTTTTTAAAGCTACTAATATTCATTACTGCATCAATCAGTAAGCTCAGAATACTGAACATAATTTAATATTTCATTAAAATCCTCTCTTTTGATGACTCAATATCAATTCTAATAACAGCCCTAAAATGTGAAAATAGGAAACTACTGAATACACATATGGATCCTAAAAGTTTGTTTTTAAATAAATTCCTAATAACAGCTTGCTGTGTTGTCACTATTTCTTCCTCCTAAAAGATGAAAAATCAAGGATTCCAATTTGTTAGGTTTCAATTAAAATTTTACTACATATACATATAAAATATGTGAATATTCATTTTACTCAAAAACTTGGAATGTTTTTATTTACAGTAGTTTGATCAGCCTTATGTTATCTCTATATGCATGTTCACATTAAGTATTAACAAGTGAGGATCTGGGGAGGGTGGAGGTAAGAATGAACGTCAGCTGAATGGAAATCAAATCCATGAAGACAATCTACTCTACTACTACACACACACTATGGACAAACATTATAGTCATTTTAAAGAAAGCAACAATGCCAACAGTATTACTCAACAAATTGTATAAATAAGCCAATACTTGATTCTCTCTGCTTTCCACATTGGCATACACTGTTGCATTCTAATACTACTTAAAATATCAAAAAGTGAAATGTTTCTTAATACAAATATTTCTCTAGTGTTCCCTACTTTTTTCTAATTTTGTTTAATGAGTTAGAAAAGGAACCTAAAATAAACTGTAAATTACTCAAAAGTACTGTGAACAAATTTACCTAATATACAAACATGTCTTAAATCTCTGTGAAATATTAGAAATTTTATTCCTGTCGAAAGCCAAAGGATCTCTTCTAGGAACATCACTGCTTAAACTGAACTCTAAATCTTCCAAATATAAACTGTTCAATAAATTGCCTTAGTCAGCCACAGACTGACAGGTAGGACTTTCTAATTATATTATCCCCTGTATAAATTGTAATGACAGAGCTTTAACAATAGAATGGAAAGAAGGAAAGGAGTGTGATGTTCTCCCTCAAGACTAATAATACATGTTTGTATTTTTTTTTTAATTGGTCCTTTATTTTATTTACTTTTTTTTTTTCTTTTTTTTTTTTTTGGCTGTGCAGCATGCAGGATCTTAGCTCCCCGACCAAGGATTGAACCCATGTGCCCTGCCGTGGAAGCACGGAGTCTTAACCACTGGACTGCCAGGGAAGTCCTGTATTGCGTTTTTTAATTCCACATTTCAAATGGCTTTGGTTTTTTTTGTTTGTTTGTTTTTTTGCGGTATGCGGGCCTCTCACTGCTGTGGCCTCTCCCATTGCGGAGCACAGGCTCCGGACGCGCAGGCTCAGCGACCATGGCTCATGGGCCTAGCCTCTCCGCAGCACGTGGGATCTTCCCGGACCGGGGCACGAACCCGTGTCCCCTGCATCGGCAGGCGGACCCCCAACCACTGTGCCACCAGGGAAGCCCTATACTCATTTTTTGTCGGCAGGCGGACCCCCAACCACTGTGCCACCAGGGAAGCCCTATACTCATTTTTTGTCCTGCCGATGCAGGGGGCGCGGGTTTATGCCCCGGTCCGGGAAGATCCCACGTGCCGCAGAGTGGCTGGGCGCGTGAGCCATGGCCGCTGAGCCTGCGCGTCCGGAGCCTGTGCTCCACAACGGGAGAGGCCAAAACAGTGAGAGGCCAAAACAGTGAGAGGCCCGCGTACGGCAAAAAAAAAAAATTAAATTAAATTAAATTAAAACGTGAGTATACACACACACACACAGATTCTCTAATTTACCCTTCTTTCACAATTTTAAAAAATGCTACCCACAGATGTTAAGTACTTAAAGTTAATATATAGCAAGTTAACAATAAAGATGAATATTTTTACTTCAGCAAAACATTCTGCCAGGAGTCTTATGATAATCTTATGGAAGAGACAGAAAAATACAGACTGGATGAAAGAAGGGTGTAGGCCAGATCACTAACTTCTTCACCTCCGACTGGAATTATATTAGCTCAGAGTGGTAACACCATCATGTTATATTTGTCTGAAGTCCTGATTAGCAGTTATCTGTCTGATTGATAAAAAGAAGAAATAAATGATTAATTGCTATTGTAAAATAAGGGTTTTCCAAAAAGAAGGAAATAAAAGTAACCCTTAGTACTTAAAAGTCTAAACTAGGGACTTCCCTGGCGGTCCAGAGGTTAAGACTCTGGCACTTCCAATGCAGGGGGCACGGGTTCAATCCTTGGTCAGGGAACTAAGATCCCATATGCCACGTGGCACGACCAAAAAAAAAAAAAAATTAAAGGGCTAAAACGATGGAGCAGGACAAATAAGCGTATGCTTAACAGATACAAATAATCTGTTCTTCAAATCAAAACACTGGTTAGCCATGCAAGGGACTGAAGACACATGACTTGAAAGTAGTCCAGGTGAAAGAGACTGTAATTTTGGTTGATTACAACCTCATCCTGAGTCAACAGGAAGTTCCAAAAAGGCTATTCTAATATTAAACTACATGAAGAGGATTATGCACAAGTCAAGGAGTGATACAACAGTTTTAATGTACGATATTCAACAAAACATCTGGAATGGAGTGGCCCACTACCATATTTCAAACATATAACTACAGACCATCCAGAGGAAGAGTTAAATATTTTGTCTAGAAAAGAAAATGCTCAGGAGATGTCTTCAAATGGTAGAAGTGATGTCGTATACACAGAGAATAGTGAACTTTTAATATATTGCTCTAGAAAGCAGAACTAGGATGAGTGGATAGATAGAAGTTACTAAATGGAAGATTTTTGGTCAAAACAAAGACCTTATGAACTATAAGAATTATAGTTCCGCACTGGCATATTGGTTCAATGAACTCATTATCATTGAATATTTTTATACAAAAGGATGATTCATCTCTTGGTGTTCAGACTATATTGTAATCGCATGGTTAAAATTATCTGTCTCCCCCAACAGAGCACGTACTCCTCGAGGGAAGAAATGTGGTTTTATTCATCTTTACGGCCCCACAGAGTCTAGCACAGAATGCTGAGTACAGCAATGGCTCAGTAAGTCTACGGAATTAACAGGTGAATGAAGGCACTGCATGTTTTAACAGCCACTTCTTTGGGAAGGTGAGATGAGATGCCCCCTTGGGCCCCTAAAATTCTAAGATGTCCATAGTATAAAGCCCTCATCCAGAGCTTATTCTATTTCATAACATAGCATGGGGTGATGTGTATAAGCAATCTGCTTTAGTATGTGATAAACAGCACGCCTTACCTGACATCTTTATTTGAAATGCTAGTATTAACTAATTTCCTTGCCAAACTAGAAAAGACAATTCCTGACCTTTATATTATGAAGCCTTAAACAAATGCTTAAGTATGAAAATATTAATCAGGAGTATCTCAAGCACAGAAGAATCTCTTGAATGGGGAAAGCAAAAATCTCGTTCTTTAAACATACAAGTAGTAATAGGCAGAGCAAAATGCCATCAGCTGACTTAAAAAAGGAATCGATCACATTTAACTACAGGGAGGCGGGGGAGAAGGGAAGGTTCAATCGAGAAAAAGGGGGAAAACTGGAAAATTTTTAAAGAAATTACAAGTTATAGGATCATATCTGGATACTATCTGGCTGATTCTTCCTCGCCTTCTGCAATAACGTTTTTATCTTTACCAAGTCGTAAGAAATTCTACTACAAAGTGGTTGCGGAAATAAAGTACAAAACATAAATTAGTGTATTCGGTTTCTTGATTTTAAACCTCTAGTAAAAAGCATAGTAAGGAAAAGTTTGAAAGTACCGCTCTGGATAACAAGAATATCAAAGATTATTGGTAGATCTTATTCCCAGTGCCCTCTATCACTTTAGCTAAAGCAGACACTTGAAACTGTTTGAATGTGTGTCTTGCATATAATAGGTAATCAATCTCTTAAATAAATAAGATAAACGTAAACACACAACTAAAACAATTCTGGAGCTGGCAAAGATGTATGCCACTAGGGACTGGTCACCAAGATGGGAAGTGCTTTGAGAAGTTTTACTTAGGAGGAACACATAAAATTTAGCCTAGTGATGGTATTGCTGTAGGGGCCTTGCACATCTGTATAGATGCATACAAACACACAGGGAAATTTTACAAACTACTTTCATTGTTTGTATTAAGGTAAGAGTTAGAGAGGGGCTGAAAGATGATGTAGACGTTCACATAAATCCTAGACGAGTTAATATTAATTTTCAAAATATCTTCCTTAAAAACAAAGCAAAAAAAAAAAAAGGCAAAATATAGACACTTCATCCCAGTTACATGTTTTTGGAAGAAGAGAAAAATACACTCTAGTGCCAACTATGTACCTTATCTAGGAACTTAATTTATTAAGCTACTTTTTTGAAAATATGAGTATTCATGGCACTATAACACTTAAAGGACTGATATATATGCAGGATTCTAAGCGTGTGCGTTTGTTGTAAAGATGTATTTATACCTCTTCCGTAGAGAAAATACAGTTTTGAGTGTTAGGGGGAAAAAGCACTTGAGAAGGAAATAAACCCCACTTCAAATTTCCTGGTCCCCTACAACAGCAATCAAAAGAGGAACGGACGGAGAGTACAGCCCAGCATCGACTCCACAGTAGGGACTGAGAAGGGTTAGGACCGGGACAGCAAAACTGGGCTCCCAGTTTGGTAGGAAGGCGGGTATTGTGGGAGGATGGCTTGCTGAGGCGAGGTCAATGGAAGGGGGTACACCCTGCGGTCCCTCGCTCCCCCAGCCCGTCCCGCCGGGTCGGCAGGGCCGCACCGGAGCCCCACTCCGCGCAGCCAGGAGGAGGCAGCGGCCCTGGCACCATACCTGTCAGCCGGACCAGCTCCTCTCCGCGCCGGGCCACGGACCGAGGCCGACGGAACAGCCAGGGCCGGCGAGAGTCGGGAGGACCCGCGGCGCCGCTCCGCCCACCCGCCTCCCGGGACGCATTCGGGGACCTTGCGCCTCCACAGCCGCCCTCCCAGCCCCATCCTCGCCTCGGCCTCTCGTGCACCTCCGAGCCCCCGCTACCTGGGCTTCCGCCCTCCTCACCAACCACGGACGGCCTCCACTTACCTTCAATCGCCATGATGTGCTCGCCCTGGACCGCACCAACTGGATGGCGGGGGCGGCGAGCGGGCGTGCGGGCGGAGGACGCGCCGGGGCAGCCGGCGAGTGGAGCTGGGCGGGGTTAGCCCCGCAGTCGCCGGGCTGCGCGGCCTGGGGGAGCCGCGGGCGGGGCGGTCTGGGGTGGGGCGGAGCGCCGCGAGCGCGCGGAAGAAATGGAACCTTCCCCGGCCGCCACTGCCGCCGGCACGTGACGCCGCCTCGCCCCCACCCCGCCTCCCCCACCGCGCCTCGCGCCGGGATTCGAAACAGGTGCGGGGTCCAAAGAGCCCCAGCACCGGCGCCCAAGACCAGCCCGAGGCGCACTGAGTATGTGCGGACGGCTTCCACCCGCTCGGCCGGGGGCTTCTCTGGGCCCAGGACCCCGGCGGAGACATCTCCTCCTCCCTTGCTTGCGGCCTTCGAAACCGATGAGGGAGGGGCATGGGGGAAGGATGTGGTCAGAACCATGGACAGGTCTCAGTTGAAACTGGGCTCAAGAATCCCCACCCAGTGACTCCCTCAGATTTGGTAATCTGAAGGTCTGTTTTGTTTTTGTTTTGCTTTGCCTGAATCAGCCAAATACTCGCCTCAGATCTCCGCTGTGGGCTGAGAGACGGCTAGCTGGCAAAGAGCAAACGGGAGAGAGACAGAGGGATCCTGAGGACAGCTGCTTCTCTCGCTCTCTCTCATACACAAACACACACACACACACGTGTGCTCGTGCACTTCACCCCTTAGACTCCTGATAAAGCTTGCCATCAACCTGAGCTTGGTTTTCCCTCGGAAATGTGCGCTGGCATTTCTCTCCATACATTTGAGGTATACAAAAATAGAGATGAGACAGACGTTTTGACAAAGGGCCTGAAAAATCAAGTCACGTTCAAGTTCTTTTAACTGGCAAACCTATGAGCATTATGAACCGTCACAGGTCAACGTCGAACACGGAACAACTGGCCGTTTAATTTGGACATGAGGTACTTGAGCCACTCAACATTTACCCAACTCTCAGCTTCATTTGGTACCTCGAGGACCTTGACAATGAACGGCATAAACAACATGGAGGAATAGGGAGTTGGTGATCCTCCTTGCAGAGAAAATGCTTACTCCTAGTGCAAAATAGCTATACTGGAGACTGACACAAAGAAAATTTTGCACTTATGTAAGTGAGATTGGACTGTAAATCTAGAGCAGAAATTGTCTTTCACTGCATTTATATAATCTCTCCCTCAGTCACAGTTTATGTTCAATAGACATTCATTCTTTACCATTTTCATTAGTTCGGTGAATATTTATCAAACCAGGAACTGTGCTAAAAGCTAGCTACAAACAAGAGTTGATATTGAAAGATCAAATAAAATGCTGTCCTACCAGAAAATATTAAAATGTATATGTTTTAGGAAAGCTCTGTGTGTGTGTATGTTTACCATAGATATCCGTGAGATTCAGGTAAAATATGTATAGTGCCAAAGATATTTTCTCCAAGCAACCTCCCTTAAAATAGTCTTGAACTCCAAGACGTTGGTTTGAACTTGAAACCACAGTTCTGGGTTTGTGTTTTCTGGCTGGCTCTTCTCAGCCTTTTAAAGAATTTTATATTGAAAGCCAAAAGAAAAAAATCATACTTACATCATCAATTACCTAAGTATCATATATGGGTCCAAGTTATTTGAGCTCCCATAACTCAGGTTAATATCACAGTTTGCTCAGAAAATGAATTTGTGTGTGTGTGGCGAACATGAGCTTCAAACTTGTCAAATCTGGGAATTTAGGCCAAGGCTACTCGATATTGATGACATTTCCCCCCAGATTAGAATGCGTAATTCTCCCTACCAATATTGCCTCTTTTTAAAAAATGCTGTCCAGATACTAGTTGGGAAATTTCTATGATTACTGTTGGACAATATCATATGGCTTAACGTAACTTTACAACGTTTCATATGGCTTCTGAGTTTGCTTAGGGGCCACTTAGAATTGAGATTTAACTTCTTATATACTCTTATTTCTAAAGTATGCCATGGGTTTGATACTTTTAATTTGGAGGAGTGTCAATTATTTATAATTTAAATATTTTTAAATTTTATCAGTCATGCATCCCACCTAAGGACAAGACGTTTTTGTAATTTTGACCATATACCTCTAAATAATCTTTAGTCTGTACACCTTTACATTGTAGGGGATGTTCAAGAAATGCTTCATTTTAAATTCTTCATTCTTCCTTGTTAATGAATTATTTGAAAAATAGTTTCCAAACATATAGTTCAAGCAATTACCCAATTTTCCCATCATGTGCTGTGGATAGTTAGGGGCTGAGACAGGAATAGAAAAATAAAAGCAGTCAAAGTAACTACTTTTCTTATGACTAGGAAATGGAAATGTGTTTTTGGTATTTTAAGTTTCAACTCAATATTTCATAGATATATTGTTTAAAATGATAGTTTGACTTACAGGAGGACACAATACTTAATTATCCAGTGGTATAGCTGAAACATCAGAAAGCAGAAAAAGAAAGCACTGAAGGTGAATCATGTGGAAAGAACAGCTCAAAGGGAGAGTGAAAGGTAATTGCACCTACATTAGTTAAGTAGTTTTCATGTGCCAAACAAAATAACCTACCACTATTAATAGCAATACTATCTTGATGGAAGAGTATGTCCCAAGTTACAAAAGTTCCCAATGTACTTTTAAGAAATAAATGATTTTTAAATTTGGAACCTCGCTGTATTTAATTTAAGCTATTCAACTGAAAAAGTCCACAGCCATTAAAAGAATGGAGCAAAAATTCTATCTAGTAATATATATTTTATTCTAGTATATATAATTAAATATATGCTTAATTCTAGTATTATATATTACGTATATAAAAATAGAGTCTTAACAAGTACCTATACCAAAAATTACATTTTGGAAAATTTAATAAGAGTTATCCAGGGATTTTGAATGTTTGCATAAGAGAGACATTTTTAAACTTTAAGCTTTATTAGCAGTTGCAATTATCTGAGAAGATGTGGCTAGATATAAGGATCTAATGAAAATCTAGTTAAAACCATTAATATTGCATTTCTTTCATGAATCATAATGTCATGGAAACATTTATATATTAGTTATTTATTCTAGGAACTTTTTCCAATCAGAGCAACTCAACTTGAACTAGCTTATGAAAACTGGAAAGTTAATTATAAAGGTATAAGTATAGACATAAAGCTGGGCCTCAGTATCAGCAATCTCGGGAATCTGAATGCTATCACAATATTTTCTGCTCCTTATCTCTACCTGTTCTGCATGTTGGTTTTTCTGCTTGCTCACCACAAGCTAACTTTATCCCTATGGTGGAAAACATGACTCCTGAGAAATTCCAAGCTTTACAGCTCACAGATTCTGCCACATTTCTGTGCCCCAAGTCCATAAATTCCAAAATAGGTGGGATGTCATTAGCTCTACTTAAATAAGGTAACCTACCCCATACCAGTTAGGAAGCCAGATACTAAAATTAGCCTAGCTTGGGTCAGGTGCATACCTCTGACAAAACCTCTGTGGCCATAATGGGAGGGTCGTGGAGGAATACAGTGGCCCCTATGGGACCTATACGGATGAACGGGGGAGAAAGGACAATGGTTCCCAGAAAGGGATTCTTGGACAGAGAAAACTTAAGTGATGCCTGCAAGGGTACTGTACTTCAACACATTTCCCTGAGGTTCTCTTAGAGCAGAACTGTTCAAAAGAATTGTCTGCAATAATGAAAGCTGTCTATATCTGTGCTACGCAATACACGGGCTACTAGCCATGTGTGGCTAGTGTCTACTGTATCAGACAGCACAGCCTTAGAGCTACAGAAATGGCATGGTGGGGTTCAGGGAGGGACTGCCAGAGAAGATTGCTCAGTGGGCACTTACTTGGTGGGATAAACTGTAATGTCTTTGGTGGGAGGAGAACAGTAATAACTTCCCATTTGTGGATACTCTACCTGATAGAGTGGTACAATAAGAAATGTATCTATCCTGCTGTGTGGAGGTAATTAACGATGAAAATGGAAAGAAAAAAAAGTAAACATAAATCAGAACAATTCTTTTTTCTCTTCGATTTCCTCCACCAATTATTTTCCTCAAGACTTGTCACTTACTCCACTACAGGCAGCAAAGTAATAGCTAAGACAGAAAATAAACGTGGAGCATTCTAGAATTCTTTTTATTCACTTAGATCAACTGGTAGCTTTCCTTCTTGCCCTCTAAAACTTTAGAGATGGCACAAGCTCTACCAAAGAAAAGAAAAAAGAGAGCAAATAGCATAGACGCTAATTTACTACCCTACACTTTCTTCCACTGTATTTTCTAAGCCTTTCATGCAGACTGAAGAGCCACCTACACTCCTCTCCCTTTTCATCTCCAAATATGATGTGCTCCTGTATAATCTCTGTTAATATTTATTATTGATCGGTGAAGTTATTGCTATCAGGTAAATGTATGGAGCAGTACACTGTGGTTTACTGACACAGTTACAACACAGCAGGATACTGGCCTGTCAGTGTGGAGGAGTGAACAGAACTTCTAAACATATAGAGCAATTTGACACAAAATGTTCAACAAGTACATGCTTATGGGGATACGAACTAAATAAGCTAAACGTTCTTATTCACAGCAAAGTAGTATTTTGTTCTAGGTAGGAGTACTTGATTATATTTTTAAAAATGTTTTGGGACTTCCCTGGTGGTGCAGTGGTTAAGAATCAGCCTGCCAACGCAGGAGACACGGGTTTGAGCCCTGCTCTGGGAAGATCCCACATGCCGCGGAGCAACTAAGCCCGTGCGCCACAACTACTGAGCCTGCGCTCTAGAGCCCACGAGCCACAACTACTGAAGCCCGCAAGCCTAGAGCCTGTGCTCCGCAACAAGAGAAGCCATCGCAATGAGAAGTCTGTGCACCGCAACAAAGAGTAGCCCCTGCTCGCCACAACTAGAGGAAGCCCACGCGCAGCAACGAAGACCCAAAGCAGCCAAATAAATAAATACATTTTTTCACAGCTAGATGCTCCCATAATGACAAGTGACAGTTATATAACAATTTTCACTTAAAGGTCAAAAAATATACCACAGACCTTTTCAATGACATAATTATGTCACACACCAGTAGATGCAGCCACCTATCATGTAGAAAGCAGAAGGCAGCTTGTAGAAGGTCTCAAGAACATACATATGTAGGAAGGAAATTGAATTCTACACTGAAGAAAATAATTGATACTGAGTTAGATGAGAAAATCTACTGCTACAAAAGTCATTCAAATCTCCTTAGTTCATATAACTATAGATGTGTGGGCCTGATTCAGAGAAGGTCACTAAGAGCTTTTATTGCTTACATTTATCAAATACAAGAAGGACAAACATAGAATTCTTTGGATAAAAGTAGGTACCTACTAAATTTTTGTTAAACAAATAAATCATAATAGGCTTAGGTGCCTAGATCTTTTATATTAGTTGTTCTTAAGCTTTGAAGTGTACATCTGTACACCAGTAAGATAAAATAGCCATTGATCATGGCGATAAAGAGAAACTTAAAAGAACTCCTTAAGAAACTTAAAGAACTTTTTATCTAGAATCGTATTTCTCATTATTATCTTCCCAATTATTTTTTCCCAATATAGAATTTCTCTTTGCTTAACTATATACTGTTATAAATGAAAGGGAACATTTCATAGAGTTCCATATAACATGCCATACTCTGCCGTTAAAAAAATTTATTGATTTTTTTTTATTTTAAGGTGGAACAATTTATTAAAGGAATTATGGAATATCTTTTGAGGATTCAGAAATAGATTATAATAGATTGTTGTTGGGCCAGGACAATGATGAGATGGAAAAAAATAAAATAAAAATTAAAAAGTCAATGCCAGGAAAATGAGATTCAAATTGGTCAGAAATCTCAATAACAAAGTGGATGTTAGAAAAGAATGGAACAATGTGTACAGAGTACTGAGGGGAGAATGACTACGGAACTCAAATTCTGTGTCAAATCAAACTTAGTCAAGAGTGAGGACAAAATTAAGTTATTGAAGGAATGCATAGATTCTCTCGTGCACTTTTTTTTTTTTTTTTTTTAGATTTTAACTTGATATAATCCGACAAAATGAGAACGGAATCCAAGGAAGAGAAAGCTATGGATCCAAGAAACGGTGAAACTAACCTATGAATACAATGAAAAGAAATCATAGGATGACAGCTGGGCAGCAAGCCTAGAAAGCAACACATTTAAATTAGAAAAGAAAGTCTGAAGAATATGCTCAGGGAGAAAATTCTTTCCATTCAACAATTAATATATTACAAAGCTGGAAGATCTTATTATTATCATGAGAAAGGTATCTATTTCTTCTCTCAGTAGAAAAAAGAAAGGCAATTAGATAGTCTACAGGGGAAAACCATATATTCCATACATCAAGCAAATTAAATAGGGTATGATTTTGAGTAGCTGTTAGGGTTTAAGACAAGAAGATCCATTTGACCTTGACACTGTTTGGGTCAGCACTGATTTAGCAATATACAATTACATTTTCTAATCATATATCTTGCATCAGAATAAATAATATTTATTTAATCATAATATTATAAAATATTAAAATACAATATTTGCTCTAAGATGTTAGAAAGAGTATGAAATACTTACCGTAAAGAACAGAATGTTGGGCTTCCCTGGTGGTGCAGTGGTTGAGAGTCTGCCTGCTAATGCAGGGGACACGGGTTCGAGCCCTGGTCTGGGAGGATCCCACATGCTGCGGAGCAACTAGGCCCGTGTGCCACAACTACTGAGCCTGCGCGTGTGGAGCCTGTGCTCCGTAACGAGAGGTCGCGATAGTGAGAGGCCCATGCACAGTGATGAAGAGTGGCCCCTGCTTGCCACAACTAGAGAAAGCCCTCGCACAGAAACGAAGACCCAACACAGCAAAAATAAGTAAATTAATTAATAAACTCCTACCCCCCAACATCTAAAAAAAAAAACAGAATGTAAATGTTAGCAATCTTGACAACACCGAAGTAAGGACAGAGCCATCAGAGGCTAAGAAGTAAAGCAAAGGGATGAGAGAAAAAGAATAGTTTAGGGATGGTAATTTCTCTCATCTTACATAATGCAGAATTAGAAGTTTTCTTTTTTAATTGATGAAAGATAAGTAGAAGTTATATATATTTTTCATTGATATAAATGAAAAATAGAACATGGGTATATATATTCTTTTATTATTCATATATATGGTATAGTATTGAATATATATTTAGGAGGAGAGGGTGAAGGGAGAAAAGGTGAGAAATAGTGCGTCTAAGCCAAATTCCTCTTCCTTCATAAATGAGAGTAAATAGATATTGTCTAAACTTATAAATTAATAAAGAGAAATGTAAGTATATTCTTTAGAATTATGGTGATAATCACAAGAACCAAAACCAGAAACATATAAAAGAAGCTTACCTCTTGGGAATATGCTGGGTGTATGGGAAGTCTCAGTTGGAAAATATTTCTTTTTATTTTGTTTTATACCATTCTATACATGAGTATGTTTTATTAAAAACAAAAGCATAAGTTAAGCAGCTCCCACTTTCACTACCCTCAGGATAAAATCCATACTTCCAAGGTTCTTGACAGTCTAATTCCAAATGACCTTTTCAAGCTTGTCTCCCAGAATTCACGTATCTGATCATCTCAGTTTTTCCTGAACGTCCCCTGCTCTCTCACACCTTCATGCATGTCTTTTGTACACAATTATCTTTCTGTCTTAAGGTGGAAGCTAGAGATCTTCTTTGCCGGGGAAATTTCTATTCATCGTTTAAGAATGAGATCAGCAAGGGGACTTCCCTAGTGGCCCAGTGGCTAAGACTCCATGCTCCTAATGCAGGGGGCCTGGGTTCGATCCCCGGTCAGGGAACTAGATCCCACATGCTGCAACTAAAGATCCCGCACGTGGCAATGAAGATCCCTGTTGTGCCACAACTAAGATCCTGTGCAGCTAAATAAATAATTTTTAAAAAAATAGGGTTTTGATTTCACAAAAAAAGTAAAAGAATAAGATCAGCAAGAAATCATTTTAAAAGGAGAAGTTAGACTATGTAAAAATTTAGGACACTATAAACAAACTTTAAAGATAAATACAAATTGGGAAATGAAATATTTGCAGCAGTTGGAGAGCAGTAAAGTAGTTAGAGCATGGACTCCAGCGCCAAAATGCCTACTAACTGGCTCTACCACCTAACAGCAGCAAGGTGTTGGGCAAGTTATTTAACTTTCATGTGCCTCAGTTTCTTCATCTGTAAAATAGCAATAATAATAGTACCGACTTCACAGGATGTGTTTGAGGAAGAAATTAGCACATGTAAAGCACTTAGAACCTGGCTTATACTAGGTGGCATATAAGTTTTAGATATTATTGTATTGTTGAGGATTTTAAAGAGCACTTAAAATCAATAAGAAAACAATATGTTGGCATCCACTAGAAAAGGGGTTGTAGATATGAAGAGTCAATTCACAAAAGAAGAAACACTAATGGGCAATAACTATGTGAAATTGCTCAGGTTTACCATTGATAAAAGCAGTGGAATTTAAAACAAATGAGACTTCTTTCAAATATCAGTTTAGCAGAGATTTAAGTGTTTGATAGTGCTTAGTTCTGACAGGGGTATGGGGAAAATGGACACGCTCCCAAATGTGAGGACAAGGGAGGGGAGTGGCTGGGATAAATTGATATAATGTTTCAGGAGACCAATGTGGCAATCTTAATCAAAATTAAAGATACCTACAGTTGAATTTCTAACAACATTGGTTCAGACTGCATGGGTCCACTTATACTCGGATGTTTTTCAATGAATACATACAATTATATTAAACGATCTGCCCTTGGTTGAACCCTTGGATGTGAAACCACTGATACGCAGGAACTGTGGATATGGAGGGCCAGCTATAAGTTATACATGGATTTTTAACTGTGAAAAGAGTTGGTGTCCCTCACCCCTATCTTGTTCAAGGGTCAACTGTAATATATTTTTGACCCAGTCATTCTAATTTTATGAATTTCTCCTAAATAAATAATTAAGTTTGCAAGACTATCTTTTTTGTTTGTTTGTTTGTTTAGAAAAGTAAACAATTAGAAAAAACTTAAATGTCCATCAACAGGAGTCCGTTAAATAAATTAGGATTCACCCATACAATAGAATACTATGCATTTATCAAAAATGGATAAAGTTGAGCCATATTTATTGACATACAAAGATATCCATGATGTGTTAGGACTTTTTCTTTTAAATCTAGCATTTGGAGGGCTTATTCTCCACTAGGTAATTAATTTGCAACATTTTGTTTAACTCTCATCACAACTCTGTAAGGTATATCATGTTGTTAAATCAGTATTATAAATAAGGAAACAAAAGTTCAGAGCCATTTGGTGACTTACCAAGGTCACAACTCAAACCCAGGTCCACTGATTCTGAAGCCCACAGTCTTGATGTGAATGCATAATGCATATAGGTTATAGGCCAGTTCATACACTGTGAGCCCATTTATTATATTATATATAATAAATATATGTTGTGATTTTATGTGTCAACTTGACTGGGCCACAGGGTGCCCAGATATTTGGCCAAACATGATTTTGGATGTGTCTGTGAAAATATTTCTGGATCAAATTAACATTTAAATTAGTAGACTGAGTAAAGCAGATTGCCCTCCCTAATGTGAGTGGATCTCATCCAGTCAGTTGAAGACCTGAACAGAACAAAAAGACTGAGTAAGAGGAAATTCATTTTGCCTGCAGCCTTGAGCTGGGACATTGGTCTTTTCTTGCCTTTGGACTCAAACTGAAACACCAGCTCTCCTGCTGTTCTCCAGCCTGCCAGCTTTTGGACTGGAACTTACACTGTCAGCTCTCCTGGCTCTCAGGCCTTTGGACTTGGACTGGAACTATACCATCGGCTCTCCTGGGTCTCCAGCTTGCCAACTGCAGATCTTAGGACCTATAATCACATGAGCCAATCCCTTATTCTCTCTCTCTCTCTCTCTCATATATATTATATAGATAGATGATATAGATATAGATATATAGATATACATGCACACTATTTGTTCTGTTTCTCTGGAGAACCCTGACTAATACATATGTAATAACACATTTTTAAGACACAGGACTGTTGGATGTATATATACCAAACTGTTAACAGTTGTTTTTTCTGGGGGCCAGAAGCATGGGATAGACTTTCACTTATTTATTTATTTTTATTTTTTTTTGCGGTACGCGGGCCTCTCACTGCTGTGGCCTCTCCCGTTGCGGAGCACAGACTCCGGACGCGCAGGCTCAGCGGCCACGGCTCGCGGGCCCAGCCGCTCCGCGGCATGTAGGATCTTCCCGGACCGGGGCACGAACCCACGTCCCCTGCATCGGCAGACGGACTCTCAACCACTGAGCCACCAGGGAAGCCCCTAAACTTTCACTTTATATTTTATCATTCTGTGGTCTTTAAATTTTCACAACTAGCAAGAATAGCATTTAAAATTAAAAGTATATAATTATATTCTGAAAGTAAAGTTAAAAATGGCTCCTCCTCCTCTCGGTGATGTCTCCCAACCCTGTTTCCCTTCAATCAGGGGGAAGAACATGCCTGACCTTTTACATTTACATATATTATAAAATTTAGAGTATCTCTTCATCATTGAATGGGCCTTAGGCTGAGTCCTACTTTAGGAATCCTGTTTCATTCATCTTCCTGGTCCCCTTTCACTGAGGAAAATAAAATGGGAAGTTCCTCAAAGGGATTTGGTTTGAGCTGGACAGGGCAACCTAACCTGAGGGATGAGGTATATATTCAACTCACCTTTGCCTGTGTTCTCCTTTTCTTTGTTTTCCTTGAAAGGGTTTTACTGCTCTCTGTTAGGGGCCATTCCCTTTTGATTTAGCCTCCTTTTATGTCTGAGGCTTAGTTATATAATCATAGCGAAGTTCTTTATTTTCTCCAAATTTCCTATGTAGGGCTTTTCTTTTGGTGCTGGTCATTGGGTAGTCACTTAATGTTCTGAGCTGTATCACTACAGAATGGGAGAATCTAGATCCAGGGGATAATTTTAAAGAAAAATTTGGACAATGATATCAAGGATCCACAGCCCAAAGGAAACCCCTGTGTATAAGCACCTCCAAATTGGGGGCAAGGGTTGGATTTATATGCTTCTCCTTTTTCTCCTTACTGCCATGGGAAGATCTAGAAAAAACCCCAATCTTGTATTCTGATCTCCCTCACGCTGACCATATATGACTCTCATTTTCCCCAGTGTATATTAAATAAGAGTATATGCTTGTGTGGTTGTACAGAATATAAAAGTAGTAACTCTAAAACTTTGTTTTGTAGTTAAAATGGCCAAGAGCTGAACTAAACCTACCTGATCTATGTTCTCAGATTATCCAAAGCAATAAGCTAGAGTGGGGGACTGGATAAGAACTCTATCCAGAGTACTACACTATTTGTCCTGCACTTGCACAAGCCTGAGAGCAAGTGCCTCCTTAAAACTTGCACCCGAGACATTTTGCTTATCTCACCCTTAGTCCTGACCCTGGGTCCTGCCATCTCTAGCTTCCCTGGGTCACAGCAATGGGAGAGGATCCCAGCAGTGATAAATCTTTCCCACTCCCAGCGCCAAGCCCACAGTGGTTCCTCGTTAATAAAAATATATTTAATTAATGAGAAGTCTTCAATAAAGTCCTCCAATAAATGAAAGAAAACAGAAGAGGTAAGACCTAAGCCAGAAGTAGCAGAAGTGGAAAGGACCTGGAGTTTTCATTGAGAATAAGTTTAATTTCCATAAATAGGGTACCTACTAAAGTTATTCATGTGATTTTAGGCTGCCATTTTAGATGCTTATTATCTACCATAAAGAAAGCAGTAATCCCACCTTTTTCTGCCCTGGTTAAGAAACTACCTGGAGTGAATTCAGCAGCAAGATATTTCTAATTATATTCTATGAGAAAAGGTTAAAAAGCTGATAATGTTTCGTCTGAAAAAGAAATGACTCAGGGACTCCATGATAATTGTTTTCAAATATTCGAATGGCTGCCATCTGTAAAGGAAGCAGGCTTATTCTGTATGGTTGCAAGGGTTAGAGCCAAAACCAGTGGGTGGCAGCTGCAGAGAAACAGATCTTGGCTTGTTATAAACCCTGGTGCCCAGATTATTATTGTTACAAGTAATCACTCTTGGTTTAGTATGTAAAATAATTGGATTTTTTTTTACCACGGTAAACCAGATTGTAATCATACCCTGCATACAAGCTCTACTGGAACAGAATAATGCTAACAGGCCGGTCAACCAAAACCTTAGATGGATGGCAGATTTGGGAAGCTTCCACGTCTCCTTCCTTCCATCTCTTTCCCCTCTTACTCACTTGGCTTTTTTTTAAATTCATCTTATATGAAGTTTTCCCAGGTGGGCTTTCTTCCTGGGGAATTCCCTGGCAGTCCAGTGGTTGGGACTCAGCGCTTTCACTGCCGTGGCCTGGCTTCAGTCCCTGGTCAGGGAACTAAGATCCTGTAAGCTGCGTGGCACAGCCAAACAAAAACCAAAAAACCTCTTCTTGGAACCCATCCCATGCTCTCTTCATCCCTCCCTCTCCAAAAGTCCAGCTCCCCAGTAGCCTTCATTTTATCCCAGCTACCTGCTGTCAAAATCATAAGGACCATATGCTGATTTTGTCACATGGACCAGACCTTAGATTTTGCATGCTCCCACCCCTTGTCCATCTCTATCTATCTCATCTCCTTCCCCTTCATTTATATTTTTGATTTAATACCCACATATTCACCTCTAATCTCCCTAAGGTCAAGAAGCTAAAATGGAGAACAACTGATGCCCATACAGATACTCCCCATTTCTGAGATTCTGTGATTCTAAGACAAGGTTGGGGTATAAATGAACATGTTGTACTTGAAGGACGGTGATATTTGCAAGATACAGGAGTTGTATTAGGGAATAGTTAAGAGTCATATTAGAAAGTTGCGAATGCCAGAGGGAAAATGAGAACGCTCCGAAAACCATGTAGGTTTCTTGTAATAAGAAAACGATATGTTCAAACTGAGGTTCTAGTCATTAAATTACAAGGTGGCGTGTAGATTGGTAGAAGAAGGTTTAGAATAGAGGCAGGAACTAATCAGAAGAGGCTCTGGTAGTCCAAGAATAAGAACATGAAAGTATGGACAATGGCAGCAGCTGTGGGAATAAAAACAAAGACTTGAACTGGAGAGGCATGTTAGAATTTTGACGAACAATGTACCAGACATTATTGTTTTATCTGTCCAGAAAAATATATCCATTCTTTTCGAGGAGCTGCTCATCTCCCACTCCAGCCGTATGATTCAGAGTGGACTGAGATGCCGCCAAGAGATCGCTCCCCATAGAACTCCTACTGCAGGGAGCACAACTGACTAAGGGACCCAGCTGCTGCACTTCGAAACACATCTCCAAATTTGCATGGAGGCCACGCCTCCTGCAGGCTGCTCCTGCCAATCACTGAGTATGACAGGAATACCAAGGCAGATCAGTTCCTGAGAGACAAGGGACTCCTATTTCAGCCAACTTCCTTTGGCTCAAGAACTACTCAGTGGCTTTGCTGAACCTTCCATAGCCTGCACAGCAATCTAGGCCAACTACTTTCTCTCCTTCACTCAGGGTCAGACTGCATCATGGTCTGATGTCTTCCCAGCCCTGACCAGCTCCCTCCCTTTCACACAGACATTTCCTCGAATAAAGTCCTTATATTTTAATTCCATTCTGACATCTGCTTCTTAGAGGACACAGACTACTGCAACTGCCAATCCCAAATATAGTACAACATCCACTAGCCACAGTGATTGGTCCAAGGGATAAGCGTGTGACTCACGCTGGACAAATAAGAATACCTCCCTGAGACTGGCTGAATGTAAAATGGAGACCATACTCAGTTTTTCTTTATGCACTTTGAGCTGTAGGCTGTGACATCATCTTTTACTGGTGTCCCAGCCTTGTGAAAAATACTCAGAAAGTATAGTCATCATCCAGATAGAAAGAGCACATTCTAGTGGCATCAGTTTGCTGGTTCCAATTCCAGAGGTTCCTAGACCTGTTCTAGTGCCTGCACTTCTTTCTTCGGTTCTGTGAACAACCCCTGGATCCTTCCAGAAAATTCCCTTTTTTCCTTAAACTAGGTGGAGTTTCAATCCCATTAGCTCTCATCCAATTCAAACTCCATCATTTTCAACCAATATATATATATATATATTTTTTTAACAGATATAGGATTAAGTATGGAAAAAAGCAAAATTAGTTCTAATTTATTAATGTTATAAGCATAAGAGACCGAATTAATGGTATTATTCATAGAAATATGAGGACTAGAAACATTTTATGGGAGATGATTGAGTCACAAGAGGATACCCAAATAAAAATGTATTGTAGGGTATTGAGGTTACTAAAAGATTGGAACCTTAGTGAGGGGTCTCAGGCATGAGAGGTAGGTAAAGCATAGACTTACTACTTGAAACTAGGAGGTAAAATCAGTTTACCGAGACAGTACATTGGGCTTTTACAATGTAATGAGATGATCGCTTCCTCTATTTTTTATTTTGTATATATTTTACATAACCTATATGAAATTGTTACTAACATACATATTCTTCATTAATGTAATTTGGCAATTAGTTCAAATTAACTATCTTTTATTTGTTTTAACAAAGGTTAAACAAGGTTAAAGCCAAAATAATAAACAACACAAACAATAGCATTTACCATAAATATTTCTGGGTGTAATCGCTTTAAATAGCACTTCCATATATCTAAAAGAATGTGAGCGAGGATCAAGAAGAAAATATCCTACTGATGTGTCTTTACAACTTAAAAAAAAATAACTAGGAAAGGGAGAGATTTGAATGCTAACTCATTCTAAAGCTAAGTCAAAAATGGATTAAGTTTTTAAAATTTTCCCTTCGTGAATCCTATTTCTGAGTCACATGATAGCATATTTTGCACTTTCCTTAAAAATTTTAAGTCCAAAGTCATTGTTATAACAGTGATACATTTGAGGACACGGAGGATTTAAAAATATATGACTTCTCTTTAAGAGATAAGAAACCTCTTTCCCAGAAAATTGATTAGGCGAGTAGGTGATGAGGTGGCTGTGATAATTATGATATTGTGCCATGTCCTCAATGATCTGAATTCTCAATTTGAAGTTTTCACAAAGAACATTTGGCAGCAACCTCATAACTTTTGCCAAGAAAAGTTGACTCTGTTGGCCATCCAAACTAGCGAGTTAAACAAAATGTCCCCCAACAGGGTATTAAATACCCAAGTTTCTTTAAAATACCTGCCTTAATGAATTCATGTATTTTCTTAACTCCTGAAATAAAATCAGATTTTTCGTTTTTGTGTAGCATAGCATAAAGAAGGCCTTCTCTATGTTTGTATCTCAAACCGTGGTTCCTAATACTGTAACAGTATCGCCTGAGACTTGTTAGAAACACAGACTCCCAGGCTCCATCTCACATCAAATGCATCAGAACCTTTGGAGGTACAGCCTGAGGATCCATATTTTTTAAAGCAAGTGATTCTCATGAAAAGCAAACCTTTACTCCAAAAGAATTGATTTTAAATACAGAACATTTTCCCCTCTCTAGATGATTTTAAGTTCAGGAATATAACATATACTGAAGTTTTTCAACTTTAAAAAGTATTGAAGAATACTTTATGTCTCAGGAAGAAAGATTAGAGAAACAAATCTTTTGGGATATCTTCCTATTCCATGACACATCTCCCCTTCTCTGAGAACAGTCTTCCAAGCTACCAGTGGTGAGACCCTGGGAGTCATGTTTGTGTAGTATACCTTAATCTTTGGTCATGATTGATTGGGCCAGGGGTAATACCTAACCCAGATGCACCAATCAATCCCAGTCAACCTCCTTCTCTCATTTGAACTGAGAAAATAAAAGAACATAATAATTGGGAGCTATCACCTAAAGGTTTAGAATGAAGTTCACTAACTCTTGACACCAAGGTCCCCAGAGCTGCCCTGTTCCCAGCCTTAATTTAAGTCTGATATAAAAGAAGATATTTCAACTGTGAAACAAGAACAGGACAAAATGGAACATTTAGGGTACATGAAAAAAAGATTTTTGATATTAAAAATAATATAAATTAAATTTCAATATAAGGGCTGAAGGATACAGTTGAAGACATCTCCAGAAAGTTGAGTAAATTGACAAAGATATAAAAAATAGGGAAAACAACATAAGTGGACACAGAAGTTCCAATATTCAAATAAATGGAGTTTCAGAAAAATAGAAGAGAAAAAATCATCAAAGAAAAAAATCTAGGAAATTTCCCATATCTGAAGGACATGATTTTACAGATTGAAAGGGCACTCTGAGTGCCCAGGAAAATTAATGAAAAGAGACCCACATGAAAACGCATCTCATGAATGTGTGGAATGTTGAGGACAGCAAGAAGATCAGAAAACAGATGTATCACAAGGATAAATGTAGAACAACCTGATGCATAATAGTTGCTCAATAAATTGAATCAGGTTGGCTTTAGACTTTTAAGCAACACCACCATAAACTAAAAGGAATTAAAGCAATGCCTTTGGAATGCTGCAGAAAAATATTTCCTAAGCCTCTATATTCAACCAAGTTATGAATAAAGTGGAAAAGTAGAATAAAGACATTTTCAGACCTCTATGATCTCAAAAAAATCTTACCTCCTATGCACCTTTCCTCAAATAATTATTTGAGAAAGTTCTCCAATATAGCAGTGAAAGAAACCAAAGAAGAGGAAGATACAGATTATAGAAAACCGGAGCTCTAACGTGTGAGAGAAACTCTTGGGATCCCAGGGGGACATTTGGACAATCATAGAAGGCAATGAGTTCTAGTGGGCCAAGTCAGAAGACAGTAAGAGAGAGACTTCTTCATGAAGATGAATTTGATAGAACACTTGAGGTGCCTGAAGATCTTGAAAGGGTATTTAGACACTTGGGCCTCAATTAGTGATGGGTACATAGAAAACAAAGAATTTTTTTTTTAAAGCAAAAACAAGACAGTGATCAACTTCAGTTTGCAGGAAGGGAAATGTAGTCATCGTTTACTATATAGCTTAGCTCTGAATAGCAATCATTTCGTCCTCACAATGTAAACACTGATATTGATCTAGCCAAAGTATAATGCAACATCCTTGCAGTATAAAAACTTTGGAAAGTGTGCATATGTGTGGTAAGAGTAAGGAAGGGAATGAGAGCTAAACCCTTATCTTCTCTAGTGGGATAAATAATAACCAAAATGGAAAAATTGAATAGTAAAAATACAATATGTTATTTAGAGATATGTAGATATACAAAAATAATCAGGTAAACAAGGGGAAATGGTTGCCTATTAGGGGGAAGAAAATGGTGGGAGAGGACAAGGAGAATGCTGGTTTTTATTACAAACCTTGTAGGAATATTTTGATTTTTAAATTATGTGCACATAAAACTTGGATTCTTTTTTTAACATCTTTATTGGAGCATAATTGGTTTACAATGTTGTGTTAGTTCCTGCTGTATAACAAAGTGAATCAGCTATATGTATACATATATGGATTCAAAGAAAAAAGTGAAAAGAAGTAAGAAAGGATCTATTCACTTAAGTCAGAAACACAAGCTGGAAAGGTCTCACAATCTGCGTGTCACTTTGGGTTCTCTGGGAAGCAAATGCCAAGGTAGAGTTAGAAGTGCAAGAGATTTATGGAAAGAGAAAGGGGAAAGGGAATAGGAGTAGGAGTAGAAAGCCTCAGACACAATGCAGGTCTGATCTCTGTTAAAGAAGGGGAAGGGGGCTTCCTTCGTGGTGCAGTGGTTAGGAATCTGCCTGCTAATGCAGGGGACATGGGTTTGAGCCTTGGTCCGGGAAGATCCCACATGCCACCGAGCAGCTAAGCCCGTGCGCCACAACTACTGAGCCTGCGCTCTAGAGCCCGTGCTCCACAAGGGAAGCCACCGCAATGAGAAGCCCGTGCACTGCAGTGAAGAGTAGCCCCTGCTCACCACAACTAGAGAAGGCCCTCGCGCAGCAACGAACACCCAACGCAGCCAAAGATCAATCAATCAATCAAAATTTATTTTAAAAAAGAAGGGGAAGGAAGGATATTGGGTAGAAAGAGCATCAGACTTGTGAGTCAACTCTGAGGAAGTTTCAGCCAGTCCAATGGCAAGCTCCAGAGCAAAGATTGCCTCTTGGAGGAATTCCCCTTTGATCAGAAGTGGCCAGACCCTAGTCTCTCTACCACGTTCAATCTTTAGCTCAGTCTCTTCCTAGAGAGAGCATATCCTTGCCTCGAGCACTGCAACATATCTTTCAGCATCTCCATGGTTCATCATATAGGGCTTCCTTCCTGAGAAGAAACTTAGATTAGTGGGATGAACTACAGCACTCATCTCTACAGTTGACTGAGGGTTGCAACTCAGCATCTCCCTCTTCCACTATCCATTCTAAATTTCACACTCACTGAGCTATCGCTTCTGGAGGTCTTGGCAGGTTATAGGATGGTTGTAGCCAAACACATGTCTCTGAGGAGTCTGAGCCCCTGACTCCTTTATCACGTCAGAGTTACTGCACTTTTCCATTCACAGTCACAATTGTTCAAGAGAGTGCCAATAAGCACCCAAGAAGATCCCTGTATTCCATAGATATTCTTCTCTGCCCTTATTATATTACAGCGGTCTTATGTCCTCTTGATAATCAGGGTCAGTTATCCCTGACAGAGGGTGACCCTCTTCTTTCCTGCTGATCCCTGAACACAGGAAGCCAAAGCACACAGGTGGCAGTTTTAGCTTATAGTTCAATGGAAACCTGCCCCTCTTTGGGGAGCTAGGGTCTGTAAACCTGCAAAAGCCCCGAATTATGGGGATAGGAACCGCAAAATTCCCCCGTGGGTCATGGGAAATGACGGTAAATGGGGCCACTTATGCTTCTACCGCTTCGTTCCCAAGCCATATACCTGATTCAGTGAAGTGTACATACTGTATCTCATAGGATGTCACTCCTTCCTTACAAGGTATGCTTCCAAGCTGGCCCTTCAATTGTAACTTCAGCAGGTCTTTCTGGTGTGCTATCAGATCTGCTACTTCTGGATGATGTGATAGGTGATACAACCAGCAGATCCCATTGTCATGGGCCCCCTCCTGCAAATCCTTTGCTGTGAAGTTGATCTTCTGGTTATAGGAATACTGGGAGTGATTCCATGCTTATGAATCAGGCACTCCATAAACAACATCATAATGGTGCTGGCTGAGGCTCTACAGGAGAGAAAGACAAATCCATACCTGGAATAAGTTTCTTTTCCTGTGAAAATTAATCACTGGCCCTTCCTGGATGGAAAGGACCCAGTGTAATAAAATTTAAACCTTGCGACCTCAAGAAATAGTGCCTTATTGTGAGCTCAGCATTGGTCTCTGTTGCTGGCAGGTCAGACATGCAGAGGAAGTAGTGGTTAGACAGGCCTTGATAGGCAGGACTCCATGCTGTTGAGTTCATGCCTAGACTCTACCTCTGACACCACGATCACTCCATTCATGAGCCAGTTCTGTGATTCCTGATGTTAAAGGCTGGCTAGCATCGACTGGGTAAGTTATTTTGTATACTTGGTCATTCAGTGCTTCTTCCATGTTGAATGGGCCTGCATATGCCACAGTTGTAACAGAAGGGCCATGACGACACTTTAGATTTCCAGTTTAACTTAGTTCTTATGTCTAGCAGTTCTCAAAATGTCTAGGCATTCTCCTTTCTCCAATGTATAGTTACCTGAGTAAATAGCTGAAGGTCCCTTTGGAAAAGGACTGGAAGAATCTTTACCATGCATTTTTCCTGTGGACCTATTCACCTTTTCAGTCAATAATTTTAGGGTCTGAAAATTGGTATAGGTCCAATTGGCTTAGTAATTGAGCAAGGGATCATAACCTTTTATTGGGGCAGCTGCCCCCAGCCTTATGCTCACCTATTCTTGCTTTCTTTCTCTCTCTCTTTTTTTAAATATTTATTTATTTTGGCTGAACTGTGTCTTCTTTGCAGCAGGTGGGATCTTCGTTGCGGCATGTGGGATCTTTTAGTTGCAGCATGCGGACTTAGTTGCAGCATGTGGGATCTAGTTCCCCGACCAGGGATCAAACCCAGGCCTCCTGCATTGGGAGCACAGAGCCTTACCCACTGGACCATCAGGGAAGTCCCCTCTTGCTTTCTTTTGATTTCACCCCTTTTTGGCTTCTCATTTATTGTCCCTAGGGATGCCATCTTCACTTAATTATCTCCACAGCTGCCTTGTAGATTAAGTCTCCTTAGGGATCTCTCCAAATTTACCCTCATAATCATAATTGTTTTCTCCTGGATTCTGGTAGTCAGGAGTCACCAACTGGCCTCCGTTGCTTCATAACCCCATCGTCATTGCTACTGATGAGCCCAGCTCTGTGATTGCATTTCCTACCATCAGCCCTGGCCTACAGAGAAGAGCAAATACTTCTTGGCAATGCTGGTGCCCGTCTCATGAGCACATTCCTGATAGTTTGATAAACGATGTGACTTCTAGGCCCTCCTGTGGAACATAATCCTCTGGTGGGTCTTCTTACTTCACATAATATATATATTCCAACATGCCCATTTCCCTGATACTTTAAATCCCTTCTGTCACTGTCTGCCATGGCCACTTAGGCATTTCAACTCCACTAAGTATGAGCCATCACTTTCTCCAGGTTTCTAAGAACCACCCCTTCTTCCATTTAGAAGTGTCCTCAGGTTAATGAAATCCTGCTTATCTAATCTTACTTTCTGGTTTCTTTGATCAAGCACCCCAGATCCTGCCAGTATACGTGAGCTAATTCTTGCAGCTTCTTTGGGTACAACCCCTTTGCTCCCTTTTCAGGTACAGTATGTACCCAGCTGGGCGTGCTAGGAAATGTGCCTAGTGATTAACCTAGCATCCAGAAGAGGAAGAGGGAGTAGCTCTTTGGAGGGCTTCTGTTGCCTTGTTGAGGCAAAGGCTCTGCACTATCTTCCCACATGGGGCACATGCTAGCTCCTAAGGGCTGGGGTGGGTCACTTTAGCAAGACAAGCCACCTCTCGGTTCTCTTTATGAGTTTTTTCTGATAATTTTCTCTAGAATATTGATATTTCTAAAAGTTGTTCCCATGAACTCACTTGACAACAAACTTTTCTAAAAAAAAATAAAAAATTCTTAAAAACACCATGAGGGGGTACTTCTCTGGTGGTCCAATAGTTAAGACTCTGTACTTCCACTGCAAGGGGGCACGGGTTGGATCCCTGGTTGGGAAACTAAGATCCATATGTGACACGGTGTGGCAAAAAAAAAAAAAAAAAAAAAGAAAGAAAAGGAGAAAGAAACCACACCACAAGGATAAGAGGAGAGGAAATATTTGGGAGCAATACATTATAAAGGTATGTTCCTGTTGATAAAGATTTTTCTAATTACCTCAGTACTCTACTACCCGTTGTTATCCTGTACCACAGTTGACTAATTAAGATACTCTTCTTGGATATTTTTTTTTTTTTAGAATTTATACTATGACTGCAAGAAAAACAAAGTACATTAATAGCAAATGTTCCCTCTTCTCCTCATTCTGCTTTCACAGCTCTCCAGCAAACATGCATATAAATAAAAGACCTACAAATAAGATGTTTTGCCATAGAAATAATGAACCCAGAACTACACTACTGTGTAGTCACAGGGGACTTTGATGATCTGTCTTCCAAATGTGTGCAGGTGTATTCTAAGATAAGGATAAAATAATAGAAAAGCTTCACATCACACTCATTGGCCCTACATCCCTTGTCCCTAAATTCAACTTTGCTTTGCAATGCAAAGTCATTATATCATTAGCCCTGCTATGGACAACCAAAGTCATTATATCATCAGCCCTGCTATTGACAACCAGAATAACCGTGAGTCATCATCCCTCCTGTTAGTCATGGTCCTTCCACTAGGGTAATCCCTGAGCCTTGTAGGGATGTGCTCTGAAATTTTATTTCTTAGTTAAGTATAATAATAGCTATCATTTATTGAGCACCTAATATATATTACATCATTTAACTCCCAACGTCACATAGATATTATTATACCCATTATACTCATAAGGAAATGGAGGACCAGAAAAATAATTTACTTTCTCAAAGATACTCAGCTAGCAGGTAGCAATCTAACTGACCAAAAAAGCATATGCTCTTGATTTTATCAGAATATTGCTGCATATTATAAATGCTGCCAAAATAATCCAGCCTGGTCATTTCTTCCATGGGTTTCTTCCTGATGGGAATTAACCTTCCCCAGACCTGCTATGAATCAATTATGGTCTCTTCTGTTTTCCTTTACTATCTCTTAAGCACACACAGATAAAGAATAAAGAGATGGGAAAAGAGCAATGATAAATAGTGATGGCTCAAAGTTTCACCTGATAAATGCCCATATTACATAAAGCAACATGTACATAATGTATTGTCGGACATATAACATAAGGGACTATACCACCTTTGCCATTAACAGCCCAAAGGAGGTGAGAGCAAAGCTGTACTGGCATAAGAAAGTGACTCCACGTGGTAATTTGAATCCAAAGGAACAAATGAAGAGAACCAGAAATTATAAATAAGAAGGTTAATATAACAAAAGCTATAAATATATACTTTCCTTTTTTATCTTAGGTTCTTGAAAAAGCAAAATTATGTAAAGTAATAACTATAACAACTTTATGTTTAAAAAACATAAAATTATGTAAAGTAATAACTATAACAATGTACTGCTGGGTTTATAACATTTATAGATGTAATATAGATGTATAATAATACCACAAAAAGGGAGGAAAGAGAATAGAGTTATATAGGATAACAATTCTATATCTCATTGAAATTGTTAGTATAAATCTGAAGCTGTTAAGATGTATATTGTAAGCCCTAGAGCAACCACTAAAAAACCCCTCAAAACAGTGTGGTGAAAATAAGTGAAATAAGCCAGACACAAGAGGACAAATATTGTATGATTTCACTTATATGAGCCAAAAATAGTACCCAAAATAGTCATATACATAGAGATAGAATAGTGGTTTCCAGGGGCTGGGGGAGAGGCGAAGTTATTGTTCATAGGTACGATGTTTCCGTTTGGAGTAATGAAAAGTTCTGGAAGTTGGGCATTATGATGGTTATACAACAACGTGAATGTACTTCATGCCACTAAATTGACTTAAAAATGGTCAATTTTATGTTCCGTGTATGTATTACCACAATTTTTTAAAATTAAAAAAAGGAATGAAGTATGAATGCATGCTATAACCTGGAAGAAACTTGAAAACATGCTAAGTGAAAGAAGCCAGTCATAAAAGACCACACATTCTATCATTCCATTCATATACAATTCCAGAATAGGGAAATGTATTTCTGAATGAGACAAAAAGTAGATTCAGTGGTTGTTAGGGCTGCAGAGGATGGGTAAGTAGGAGGATAACATATAACGGATATGAGGTTTCTTTCTGAGGTAATGAAAATGTTCTAAAATGGACTTTGGTGAACATTCCATATGTCTGAATATACTAAAATATATTCAATTGTACACTTTAAATTGGTGAACTTTATGGTATGTGAATTATATTTCAATAAAGCTGTTATTTTAAAAACTAGCAGTAAGACCAAAATGTCCATTAACACTGCTTCTATGCAGTACTGCACTGGGGGACCTAGGACAAATAAATAAATGGCATAAAGATTCAAGGGGAAGAAAAGACTGAACTACTCTATTAGATTGTAAGCTTCTTGAGGACTTTGTTTTGTTCCTCTTTGTACCTTTGGAAGTGCCTAGAATTCAACAAAGCAAGCCTCAAACAAGTTTTTAATTAACTCAACTGAAATTGAAACCAATTTGCAGTAGATAGTCTAAGCTAGACAGTCTCTCACTTTTTTTTTTTTTTTTACTGCATTGGGTCTTTGCTGCTGTGCACGGGCTTTCTCTAGTTGCGGCGAGCAGGGACTACTCTTCGTTGCGGTGTGCGGGCTTCTCATTGCGGTGGCTTCTATTGTTGCAGTGCTCAGGCTCTAGGCACGCGAGTTTCAGTAGTTGCAGCACACGGGCTCAGTAGTTGCAGCATGTGGGCTCAGTAGTTGTGGTGCACAGGCTTAGCTGCTCCACAGCATGTGGGATCTTCCCGGACCAGGGTTGGAACCCATGTCCCCTGCATTGGCAGGCAGATCCTTAACCACTGCGCCACAAGGGAAGCCCCAGTATCTTGCTTTTAACATGAATCTGTAGCCAAAGATTACCAGATATTTGAGTAACAAATACCTCCAAGATAAAAGGGAGACCTGAAGGAACAGAGAAAAGGAACTCTGAAGAAACATAATGCAGAAAACAGAGGTTTTTCTGTTTTTAATTCTTACAATTAACGTCTCAGAGAGGAAAGAGCAGTATTTTATTCATGGAAAAAATAATACATTCCTATTTAAAAAGTAGACCCAGGGACTTCCCTCATGGCGCAGTGGTTGAGAATCCGCCTGCCAATACAGGGGACACAGGTTTGATCCCTGGTCCAGGAAGATCCCATATGCTGCGGAACAACTAAGCCCGTGTGCCACAACTACTGTGCCTGCGCTCTAGAGCCCATGAGCCACAACTACCGAGCCCGCGTGCTGCAACTACTGAAGCCCGTGCGCCTAGAGCTCGTACTCTGCAACAAGAGAAGCCACTGCAATAAGAAGCCTGTGCACTGCAATGAAGAGTAGTCCCCACTCGCCACAACTGGAGAAAGACCATATGCAGCAACGAAGACCCAACACAGCCAAATATTAAAAAAAAAAAAAAGAACTCAATGACCTGATGTGTCGATTTCTATGGAGGACAAAAGAAGGGAGAAATCTTGAAACAGGTGACCTATTCAAATAGTCACATTATTTAAGTGGAAATGCCCATGTCTCCTCATGAAAACCTTGTAGTGCTTTGTGCCAGCATAAAGAGATAACTCCAGTAATCAAAGAAATGCTTATTAAGCCAATGTTGAGGTACTATTTTAATTTTACTGAACCACCAGTTATTCACTCAACAACCTACTTTTGCTAAATGTCATCAAGGTTGTCATGAATTTGGTATATATATGTATGCTGCTGGTGGCATGGTAAAATTAATACAGCCCATTTGAAAAACAATATAAGATAGTTATCAAAAATAGTTTAAATGCTTATTGCTGTTGACTCAGTAATTTAAAAATTGAAATTCATAGAAAGAAGTTAGGAATGTACAGGGTACCTCTATAACCTTAGATGATAATCTTAAGGGCAGCTACTACTGATGCCATGAATTGTCCTTTGGCAGTGAAATTGGTTTGACCCACAATACCATGTTTGATGTGCTCTTATTCTTACTTTTGACTCAGAGCCCTGCAAAGGAACCAACAGACAGTTTGTTAAACAGTTACATAAGCAGTCTCAAACACAAGGCACCCTTCCTCCAGCTCCTTGTCTACATGGTTAACCACTGTCCTATAATTTATAAGTGTATAGGTTCTCTCAGTTAAATTATATGCTCTCCCAGAAACATCACGATGTATCCACTTTTTAAAAATCCCTGGATGGATGATTGGTTTAAGAAGATGTGGTAGGCAGTTCCCTGGCAGTCCAGTGGTTAGGACTCTGCGCTTTCACTGCTGGGGCCCAGGTTTGATCCCTGGTCAGGGAACCAAGATCCCACAAGCCAAGCAGCATGGCCAAAAAAAAAAAAAAAAGGAAGATGTGGTAGAGATTATACAATGGAATATTACTCAGCCATAAAAAAAGAATGAAATATTGCCATTTGCAGCAACATGGATGGACCTAGAGATTATCATACTAAGTGAAGTAAATCAGAGAAAGACAAATATTATATGATATCACTTATAAGTGGAATCTAAAAGAATAATACAAATGAATCTGAAACAGACTCACAGACACAGAAAACTATGGTTACCAAAGGGCAAAGGGAGGAGGGAATAAATTACGAGAATGGGATTAACAGATACACACTACTATATATAAAATAAACAAAGATTTACTGTATAATACAGGGAACTGTATTCAATATCCTGTAATAACCTATAATGGAAAATAATCTGAAAAAAATATATATATATATAACCGAATCACTTTGCTGTACATCTGAAACTAACACAGTATTGTAAATCAACTATACTTCAATAAAAAATTCCCTGAAAGACTCAAGCTCCAGCCTTTCACAACTCAGTAGCATCAGGCCTGCTCTAGGCTCCTTCCTCCTTTTGCCCTGCTGTCCCCTCCTTCTGCTTCTCTCTCATAGCAATGTGACTTTTTTCAGCTTACAAGACCATCGGCTTCAGCACATGGAAACCTCTAATTCAAAACCCCATCCTGATACCTTATAACTATTCTTTTAGCTGTTGCTTACAAATCTCTTTTGACACTCATGAAAAAGTAGGTCAGCGGAGTAGAAAGGCATGTGGTAATCATTCAGTATGTCCAAAGTATTGTCACTAAAAAAGTTTGTTCATGAAGTTTTAAAATATTTCTCAAATTATATTGAGGATATGGTTGAAATCTGGAAAACCTACTTCTCTCTTTAGACTTGCCTCAAATTCACACACTCTTAGTCCTGGCACCCTGTCCTCTTCAGACTGTGAGAGAGGCACTGTCTCTTTGTTCCCTGAGCATCTATAAGATTGCACAGACCCTTATCAGAGGAGCTCTTCTATGTTTTTGTTCCCCTATATGCTATGAGCATCTCAAGGTACTGTAGGAGAGACAAAATGTTACCTCTACCCTCTCAGGGCCAGCTGAGTCTAAGAATTAAGTTGACGTGACAGGTTAACAGGAGTAAAGCATACAAGTTTTATTTAATATTTTTACATGTACGTGGGAGTCTTCATAGGAAAATGAAGACACACAAAGTAGTTAGGCCTCAGTGTTTGTATACTAGGTTGAACAAAGAGTAGTAATTATGGAAAAGTAACTGAAATATATGGGAAGACTAAGGAAAATAAGGGTCACTTTAACAAGGCCTGCTGGTAAAGATTTCTTTTGGCCTCAACTCCCCATCTCTGGGGATAAGGATGTTCTTTTCCTTCTGGTATAGGAAGGGCATCTTTCACATGGAGTTTTTTTTTTTTTTTTTTTGCGTTACGTAGGCCTCTCACTGTTGTGACCTCTCCCGTTGCAGACGCGCAGGCTCAGCGGCCACGGCTCACGGGCCCAGCCGCTCCGCGGCATGTGGGATCTTCCCGAACCGGGGCACAAACCCGTGTCCCCTGCAACGGCAGGCGGACTCTCAACCACTGTGCCACCAGGGAAGCCCCTCACATGGAGTTTAGTGCGGGGGTCTGGAACCAAACCTGCAGCATCTCCCAGCTCTGCCTGTATTCAACATTCATTCATTCAACTCATGTTTGCAGAGTGACTAATACGCACTGTTCATGGCGCTGGAGTTAAAGCAGTGAACAAATCACACCAATCCTGCTCTCTTATGTTCTAGCCGGGGAGACAAGTGAGAAGTAAAAAAAAAAGAAAGAAAAAAAAATTCCTCATCTTGATAAATGCTATAAAGAGAGGAAATCAGGGTTATTAGAGGACGGGTTTGGAGGAGACACTGTTTGAGCCGGTGGTTAGGGAAGGCCTCTCTGAGAGACAGTCGCTGAGCCAAGACCTGAGACAAAAAGCCCCAGCCTGTGAAAACCCAAGGCAAAGCCCTGCTGGGCTGGGAGCAAGTGCAGTGGCTCAGAGGTGAGAATGAATTTGGAATGTGTGGGAACAGCAGGGGAGCCAGCATGGCTCAAATGCAGGCAAGGGGGAGAGGGTAGGAGATGAGAGTCTGAAGCAGCAGGAAGCAGAAAGCTGTGGTCATCAGGGCCGCAGCTGAGGCCTTGGGCGCTTGCTTTCTCCTCTGGGCTCTGCCACTGATTTCCTGTGTGAAATGAGGACAGTCACCCTGGGTCTCAGTTTCCTCGCTGCAAGATGAGAGGCTTGGACAAGATGATGTAGCCTGCCACAAGAGAGCACTTAATGCTGTTTGTTTCCAAGGAAGAATCTTTAAAGTTCTTGGCAGCCTACGTTCTAGGCCCAGGGCTGCTCGGGTCTGATAAGGACTCTCTGCAAGCTGGCTCCAGGTTCCCTTTCTAATAGTGTTTTCGTAAAGGGTAGCCGTTAGGACTCTTTAGCTGGGCTGCTCTTCCTGTAACCAGAACACAGAAGTCTGCCCACCTCCCCAGGTCTGCTTATGTGCAACACCCTCCTGTCTTTTTTCTACCTGTTCATCTGTCATCTGTTCTTTAAGCTACAGATTAAACCCCACGCTGCTCATAAAGCCTTCTTTGATCACCCATCCTCCTTAAATCCAAGACAGCGGATTCCCTCCCTTTATGAGCAATCATATGTTATTAGCCGTTTTCCTTTATACACATTTCAATCTTCCCAACATTATTCTAACCTCTAACCTCTTCAGGGTGGTGTATAAGTCAGGGTTAATCAGAGAAATAGAACCAATAAGGTGTGTGTATATGGTGTATGTGTGTGTGTGTGTGCACATGTGTGTGTAAAGATATTTATTTTAAAGATTTGGCCCACTGATTTGGGGGGTTGGCAAGTTTGAAATCTGCAAGGCTGGCTGGCAGGATGGAGGCCCAGGGAAGTGCTGATGTTGCAGTCTTAAGTTTGAAGACATGCTGGAGATAGAACTCTCTCTTTGCTCTTAAGGCCGTCAGCTGATTGGATGAGGCCTGCCCACATGAGGGAGGATAATCTGCTTGACTCACTGTCTATTGATTTAAATGTTAATCACAGCTAAAAAAATACCTTCACAACAATGTTTAGACTAGCGCATGACCAAACAACTAGACTAGCCAAGTTGACACATGAAATTAACCATCATAGGTGAGGGTAGAGCCTTATGAATCTTCGTTTTCTTCAGTGAACTCAGCACAAATGCATTGTGTGCAGTAAATACTTGATAAAAAGATAACCAAAGGGCTCTAATTAGTGTTGTATATTCCTTCATTCCACAAACACTATGTTTAATGATCACCTACTTTCTGCCAGGTACTGTTGTAAGGGTTAGGGAAATAGCAATGAGCAAAACTGAAAGTATTGTAATTAAATCTGATTCTTTTTTGTTCATATGTGTTGACATCTTGTAGACCCAGTCTGAGAGGGTTTTTATTTGTTTGTTTTAGTTTTGTTTTTAATTAGCTGATGCTGTAAAGTTCTAGAAAGTGAAACCCCTTCAACGGTTTGGTCATCAAAGCCGTCAGAGTAGGATCCTAAAATGCCTATTGAGGTTAGGTAATTTGCATAATTGTGTTAGAGTATGTGGTAGACAGAATTGTAAAAATGGCCCCTCAAGATTCTCGTCCCCTGGTTACTCAAACACTAGTCTAGGTAGTGCTGAAAAGGGATTTTGCAGATGTAATTAAAAGTCCCAAGTCAGTTGACCTTAAGATACAGAAATTATCCAGGTAGGCCTTACCCAAAAGACACATCCTTTAAAAGCAGAGAGTTTTCTCTGGCTAGCCACAAAAGAGGAAGTCAGAGATTCAAAGCATGAAGGGGATTCTAAAAACCATTGCTGGCTTGTAGAAGAAAGGGCTTATTTTCCAAGAATGGGAGCAACCCAAAGGATTTAAGACCTGCCTCCCACAAACAGCAAAGGAATGGGACCTCAGTCCTGCAACCACAGGAACCGAATCTGGCCAACAACCTAAATGAACAGATTCTTCCCCAGAGCATCCCAACAAGAGCCCGCTGGCCAACACCTTGATGTTGGCCTTGTCAGACTCCACACAGAAAACCCTGGAGAGCTCACACAGACTTCTGACCTCCAGAGGTGCAGGCTAATAAACAGATGTTACTTTAAGCAGATACGTTTGTGGTACTAAGTTATGTAGCAATAGAAAACGAACACAGAGTACATAGCTAAATAGTGATACGGCCTGTTTTAATATCTTATTTTTTAAGCGGCTGAGAAAGTAAAACTTTTTCTCATTTCAATAATCTTTGACACATATTTGCATAAAAGAAGAATGTTTTGCTATGTGGTCAGTGGTATTTATCTACCAAAATACCACAAATCTGAAACTTACCAGTTCTGCTTTGGGTGAAAAAAAGTCTATGGTTAAAGTATTAAGCTATTATGCTAAAAGCAAAATAAATTAATGAGGATCCATAAGCCATATCTACTGTCATTTGTGTAAAATATTTAGTATCATCTTTATCACATGTTATGAGAATAAGTAATAATATGGTCAAACCCCTAGTGTTAAATACCCCAAGGACTAAAAAACTTATGAAGGAAATGAATAATTTGTTAATGCTTTGGAAATGAAGGCTTTAGGCAAGCAGAGCCGAGTTTCCTGTTCTTAATAAATGTAGATGGAAGTGTTTCATGGTAATTTAATATGCCTGGAATAAACTCCCACTTTGCATCTGGAAATTTCCTCCTTTTTTATTTATTAGATATTTTTCTCTAGACTCACTCATCTCCCAAAACCTCTCAGAACCACCAACACACCCTGAAGGCAATCCAGACCCCAATACTGACTTTTGAATATAAATAGAATATGGGAGCAGGATGTCAGTCATGGTCTGGATCAAAACATCCACTGTTCAGGTGAGGAAGCTACAGCCCAGAAAAGGACCTTGTCCAAGTCACAGGACTTTGGTGGTAAGGTTGGGGCCCAAACTAGTTTTAAGATGGTAAGTAGAAATCTAAGTAAAGCTGCCTGGACTGATGCCTGTCAGAATTAACTTGGTTAACGTGTAGGAGCTACTTACGCAGTTTTCAGTTTTGAATTCTGGGCCCCTAAACAAAAATTATCAAAAAAGTCTCCATCCTCCTTATGCTTGTTAACTGTGAAATGAATATACTCCCTGTGGTAGGTCATCTTTGAGGACTGTTAGATAGTATTTATGTACATGGCTTAAAATTACCTCAGAGTCCTGCAGGTTAGCTTATCTACGAAAATAAGGTTAGCTTTGATATAGAACAGACAAAGAAGCAGAAATCAATGCAGAAAGCCCCTGACCTAATAATGGAGCCAGGGGTTCTGGCCCTACAATGACCATCTTTCTCGCTCTGGGTTAGGAGTGTCAGATAATACGTATAAGGACCACTAGCCAGAAGGGGACAAGAATGTCAGCTTTATTAATGGCTTGACAAGTGTCCAATAATCTCCACAATGTGGGGAATCTATAGTGCAACTTAGACTAGAAAATCTGCTTAGAACTGGTGCCAAAGTGGGCGTCCCTCACCTCTGCCCTGGATTCTGAGGGTCCCGGGGGTAAGCTGGACTGGAGGCTCTGGGTCTGAAGTGAACCCACTAAAGCAAGGCTGCTAGGCTGAGGCCCAGATCATTCACATGACCACAAGCAGGATAAACAGTTCTCTTTATGGCACAGACAAGGGAGAGGCCACGGGCTCTGCTTTACCCGCAGAAGGACAGATGTAGAACCTGTGCCAGAGGACCTGCTGGGCCTATTCCTGTTTTGGAGGCCAATAACCCTGCTTGCTATCAACAGTCAGGAATCAATCCTTTGTTCCTCTCTGGGGAAGAGCCAGTTGAGAGTGGAGATTTGAACAGGTGGTGGCAGTTACCTCCTCTGGGAAGAGGTGAGAATGCAGGGAGAGTACTAGGAAGTCTCCCTCCAACATAAAATGTTCACTCCTCTTTACACAGGGTTTGAAATCAACTTTGTTTCAATATTTTAGAGAACTCTGAACCCGGAAGAATTATTGACAGAAACTTCTGAGAAATTGATAGAGCAAATAATCATTCTTCACGTTGGCCTGGCATTAAAGGTGCCTCCCCAGCAGAACCCAGGGCAGGTAGAAAGTGGTATTTGGAGGACTCCACTATTTCCAGGCTGTATGACCCTTGGAAAGTCCGATCCTCTTTGAATCTCATAAAATGGAGACCAGCTAATCTGTCTGCAAGAATTGTTAGAAGAAAAAAAAAAAAAAAAAAAAAAAAAGAATTGTTAGAAGGTTAATAGCCCATAGTAGATACTTAATAAATGGCATTACTAACAGCTCCTACTTTTTCCATGGGTATGGATACTAAGAGAATGAAGGGGAAAAATACATTCAAGCTAATTGGAGTAGAAAAAATTCCAACTAAAGAATAAGACTGGGGCTTCCCTGGTGGCACAGTGGTTGAGAGTCTGCCTGCCAATGCAGGGGACATGGGTTCATGCCCCGGTACGGGAAGATCCCACATGTCGCGGAGCGGCTGGGCCCATGAGCCATGGCCGCTGAGGCTGTGCGTCCGGAGCCTGTGCTCCGCAATGGGAGAGGCCACAACAGTGAGAGGCCCGTGTACCAAAAAAAAAAAAAAAAAATAAGATTGGGCTTCCCTCTGTCCAGATTTCCAAATAAAGACTCTTAGTTGCTATCTGTAGGTCTCTCTATGTGTACATTTATGTGTGAGAATAGCTGCTCTACTGTTGCTCTAATTACTCTAATGCTGAATTTTAAACATATTAAAATATTCAATATGTACCAGGTACGTCGGCAAACACTGTATGTATATTACGTTGTATCTACCAGGAACCTGGCACATAGTGAAGACTCAGTAAATGCTTGTTGATGAAATGAATAAATGGTCCTCGTAATAACATTATAAAGTATGTATCTCTATTTTGCAAATGAGGAAATGAAGTTAGATATGCAAGTTAGACTTGTCCGAGGTCACATAGCCATCAAGCATTATAGTTAGGACTGGAAACCAGTTCTCTGTGGTTTCAGAACCCTGAGTCACTGTGTTAACACTACCACACACACACACACATGCTCACACACATGTGTTCACATGACACAAACTCCCGCCTTACACATGTCTTTACTTATACATAGGGACTCTCTTCATGCTGCTACGGTATGCTAGGGTTGGTTTTCTTTTTTAAACCACTGCCAGGTTTAGTTAGATAGGTACGTAGGGGTTCCATAAGGAATAAAGAAGTATGACAGTTAGTGTCATTTATATGACCAGGTAAACATTTATTGTATTAGGCCCCATGGAAGATGCAAAGATAAATCAATCTGTACATATTGGATCTTTAAGGAGCTTCCAGTTTAGTGGGGGAAATGAAATAAGTATATAGATATTTATGATACAAGGTGGAAAGACATAAAACCATAGAATAGATGTAGACTAAGTGCTATAAGAGTTCAGAGAGGGGCTTCCCTGGTGGCGCAGTGGTTGAGAGTCCTCCTGCCGATGCAGGGGACACGGGTTCGTGCCCCGGTCCGGGAAGATCCCACATACTGCGGAGCGGCTGGGCCCGTGAGCCATGGCTGCTGAGCCTGCGCGTCCAGAGCCTGTGCTCTGCAACGGGAGAGGCCACAACGGTGAGCGGCCCGCATACCGCAAAAAAAAAAAAAAAGAGTTCAGAGAGGAGAGAGGTTGAATGCATGTTAACCGGGAAGATGAGATTAGAACTTCATGAAGGAAGTTAGGTGAAATAGCCCTTGAAGCTGTGTGGATTTAGGAAGGGAACTCCAAGATGAATAGCATGAGCAAAGGACAGAGGTAGGAAAGCAGCGGGTCTATATGAGAAGCTGCATTTTTAGCTTAATAAGAGATAAAAAACAGAATGGAGAATGAAGATTAGGGAGTTGGGGACATATCACGGGGAGGAGGGGGAGGGAATGATATTAAATAGGAGGCCAGGAAGTTTCGGTTTTATCATGAGGAACGGGTGAAGGATTTTTTTTAAATGAGAGCTGCTTGATCCTAGTGCTGTCTTAGAACACCAACCTGACAGCGATGTGTAAAATGAATGGCCTGGGGAGAGCCTGGAGCCAGAAGTCCAGCTAGGAGACCAGCTCTCACAGCATACTAGGTGGGCAGTCCCGAAGGCTGGCCACGAATGGGGCAGCGGCAACGGGACAGGATGGTGAGGTCAAATGGACAGGAGCCCTGGGTGCAGGTGAGGGACAGGAGGCAGTGTGGTGGATGAGGAACAGTGCTGGGTTCCAGCCTGTGACTGGCTGATGGGAGACAAGGGGACACGGTGATAGGTCTGCACCAGCTCACTGCAGCCCCATGAGGCACATGTTATTAGCCCTGCTTTACAGCCAAGGAAACCAGACTCAGAGTAATCTGTCCAAGGCCATGCCCTAGACCTCAGTGGGCTTCAGTTTCCTCATCTATGAAAGAAACGAGAGTGCTGGGCTAGGTCTAAGGTCCTTTCCTCGTTCACATCAGGTAAATGCATGACCCTGACCCTGAGGGAGATAACAAGTAGAGTCAGGAAGCCTGATAACTAGGTGTTAGAGAGAGGAGGGTTGGTAGGAGGTACCCTTTTAAGAAGACACATCTCCAGACCTGGCTGATTGGAGGAACGGTGAGGTCAGTAACAGAAGCTGCAGCAACACAGGAGGCTCATGTCTGGGGGGAAATCTGCTGCGTTCAGATTTGAACACGTTGAGTTTGGGGTGCTGGCAGGACATGCAGCTATAGATGCACTAGTGGGAGATCACACAAGAGCACATACCTGTTCAGTCATTCCTTCCTTAGTTGAGGGCCTGCCCTTTCTTCATCTATTTATGCTCTTTGCATTCACTCCCTCCCCCCTTCATCGCTCCCTCCCTCCTCTCTCTCTTCCTTTTCTTCCTCCCTTCCTCCCTTCCTTCCTTCCTTTCTCATATGCTTTCTTTCCTCTCTCTTTTCCCTCTTTTTCTTTTACCCAACGGAGTTAAAACATGTAGGAGGCTTTTTAAACTGAAAAGCTACAAAAATATAAGGGACTATTATTAATATTTTTTCTATCAGTGGTTCTCAACTTGAGACAATTTTTCCTCCCAGGAGACACCTGGGAATGACTGAAGACATTTTTGTTTGTCACAACTGGAAGGGGGTGATACTGGCACCTAATGGGTCAAGGCAAGGAATGCTGCTATCCTACAACGCACACAACAGCCTCCCCCCAGATGTCAATAGCGGCGTGCTTGAGAAACCCCACTCTGTACCCTAGGTCTGGCTGCGACCACTGCAGCGTTGCTGAGTTCTACCCGTGGCGCTAGTTTAAGGCAGGGAAGATTGGTTTATTCAGTCAGAAGTCAGGCCATTAGAGATGGAGGCATTTGGGGAATCTGAAATTTTTACAGTGGATTGTTTTTCAAATACAAAAATAATAACTGACATTTTTTGAGTCCTTACTATGTGCTAGGCATTGTTCAAAATATTTTATATATATTAACACAGTTATTCCTTCCAACCATACTTTCAGGTAGGAACTAACAAATTCACACAGCAAGTAGGTGGCCAAGCCAGGAAGCAAACCCAGGCAGCCTAGTACCTAAGCCACACTCTTAAACATGTCACCATGTTGCTCGATATAGCAAAAATGAGACTCCTAAAATGTTTGGCATATTCCTTCAACAGTTTTCGTAATAGAAGCCTAGATTATAGAACTCCATTTATACTTTCTCATTAAGGCTTGTTTTTCTTAAGCTACTCAGTTTTACAATGACTAGGTGAGCTACACTTCCATGGTCATAAAATAGAGATTTTCCTCGTTGCAAAGCTAATTGACTGCTAAAGGACCTAATTTGGCCTCATTAGCAAGATAACTGCTTTGCGCCTCGGTTTCCTCATCTGTAAAATGGAAATATTAACTACATTGTAGGATTTCTACGAGGGCTAAATGAGATAATACAACCTCTTTAGCATATGTTCTCATCAACATATGGTCCTTAGACAGGTGCCAGTTACTGGCGCATGGGGAGATAAGTATAGCATTAAGAATAAGCATTGGGGCTTCCCTGGTGGCGCAGTGGTTGAGAGTCCGCCTGCCGATGCAGGGGACGCGGGTTCGTGCCCCAGTCCGGGAAGATCCCACATGCCGCGGAGCAGCTGGGCCCGTGAGCCATGGCCGCCGAGCCTGCGCGTCCGGAGCCTGTGCTCCGCAACGGGAGAGGCCACAACAGTGAGAGGCCCGCGTACCGCAAAAAAATAAATAAAGAAAGAATAAGCATCAAGAAACTTTGATAGCAATTTGCCAGAGTAATTTTGTATCTGTTAAATCTAACAGTTAAAAGCAACCTTGAATTTTCATTTTTAATAAAAAAATTTCACTTTTCGAATAATACATTTTTATTGTATTCTACAAAACTATTTGTCCATGACAGATAGGGAATTTTTTAAAAAACATACTGGTTCATCATCACAGACAGTATGCAAAGGACAGAAGTAACACGCGTTGAACACTTAAAACGGCACCGGACATTTAGTAAGCGCTTAATAAATGTTAGCAAATAGTAATAATAGCACTAGATTCTAACAAAATGAGCTATCTATCCCAAAGATGTATGTTCCTGAGATTTATCTTCCAAGTCATTGTAAGTTCATCCTCAGTTCTATTAAATCTCTTTCCTACAGTGTGAGCCATTAAGGGAAGTGCTACTATACTCCTTACTCGTTTATCATATATTATCAGACACTAAATATTTTAACAGCTGGTGTCTGCCATTGGTCCCAAAGGGAGTATCACCAGCATCTTATGTAGCTATTCTGGCTGTTATTCTGCCACAAAAGGTGACATAATCTTACACTGTTCCCCAACTACCAAGGGGTCAGTCTCTCTGACTCATCCTCAGGTAGATGTCAAGGAAAACCAGAGCTAGACAGTAGTTACAGTGGTCAAAACAGATGCTACTCAGTATTGTTGCAATGTGAGAAAAGAGACTTTAGTATAGAACTGGGCTTGATTCCAAATACAGCATGGGCAAATGGGAATTTATAGCCAAGGAGCACGATGGGGGTCAGGGGATGGAAACTTTCTAAGAGGAAACAGCGGGGGTCAGGAGATTCTGCTAGACTGACCTAACAGGATTCTTGCTGAAGACAGGCCGGAGTGATCAGATATCATCTGGTGGAGGATGAGGAATGCCATCAGATAAAGAGGGTGATCAGATGTCAAGGGCCAGGGGCTCTTGCTAAAACTGGATTTTACAAGGAAGTGCACAGACGGGCCTAGGGAGAAGGTCCAGGATCCTAACTAAAGTTTGGTCAAGCAAAGAATCTTGGTCAGTGGGAGACCACTGACTCACCCTTCCTGCAGTATCTTTCCATGGTCCAGCGTCCCTTTCCTGAGGAACTACAGTCTTTACCAGCCCAGGCATTACTAGACCACTGTTCCGCAGTTCCCTTCACTAAGGCAGCAGAGGCACACTTTTCAAACAAAACAAATTCCAGGATCACAGAAATATTAGTGCTGAAATGGTTATACCTCTCCTTGATATTATTGACTGACTACAAGTTTTCATTTAGTAGATAAATGAAAGGGGTGGGAGAAATAAAAAGAAAAATCCATCGCATGTAAGTGGTCCAGCTCGTCGGACAAGAGTGCCCACTGACCTCCTTGAATTAATGTTTGCCTCTCTCCCTCCGACCTATTCCGCGCAGCCTATTTTCTCTATCCTCTCTTGAACCATTAGACTCATATCACCTCCTCTTCTGAAAGCCCCTAGTGGTTTTACAAGGTCATGGGCAGGTAGGTCCTGACTCTAGACAGCCTCACTGTTCTTCCAAATTAATGCTGCCCTGATACCCTCTGACTTAAGAATCTCTTGAGAATTTGGTGATGCCCTTTAGGATAACCAAAATTGCAATGGCTCATTGGGATCACAAAACAAAGGTCTAGAACAATTTTCCTAAAGACTCTCATGGTTCACCAGGCCAGGTACCGAACTGAAACTTCCTGTGGAACAGTATTACGTGAGCCCTTTTTTCCAAGAGTTTTTCATCTGGAATACGAGTCAGAGCCCTTGGAGAGTCAGGATGCGGGGCTCACATTTTCTTCTTTATTGAAGCTCCCAGGGAGGGCCTCTTACCCGCTTAAACATTCACATCATGATAAAATCTCTTTGCCCCAGGGGAACGTGACTAGATTTCTTTTGTTAAAATCTCATTAAAGCCTGCCTCAGCCTGTAATAATTTGTTAATAGATGGCAGTGCTATTTGGCTGCTACTGGGTTTTCCTTCATTTCTTCTCAGGTCTCATAATTGTTGCCTTATCTCCAAGGCATTTGACTGTCACTGAAGTGTAAAAGATGCTACTGCCACTGCAGACCACTGGGGGAACAGCCCACATTATCTGTGAGGAAAGGGACGCCTCATTAGTTCCTTCATTCCTCTTTTCCCTTTTTAAGAGTCTTTTTATTCAGCTGAAAAATATGGCTCTTCTTATAAAGCCAGGCCAAATCCTAGGTATTTTCCCTGCTCAGTCGTTTGAGTTAAGCCTACCCGCTGAGGGTCTCTCCCTTGGGTTGTGTCTTTACAAAACCACCACAGCAGATGGTTTAGATTTTTTCAAAAGGTGTTTTCTGAGTGTCCATCCAAATGGCAGCAACTAGAGCATTTCTAGAGGTATGTGACAGTGTCTGTCTATGGGTGGGGAGATAAAAACCTCAGAGGTTTGCGGTAGAAATCACAAGGGATCATGGAGGTGGGAGTGCCTTATAAACTCTAGCCCATGGAGACGGAGGATCATGAAGTGATTTGGAGTACCTGGCCTCTGGCTGAATTTTGGGCGGCCCTGGTGCCCATAAGCTTAAATAGAGGCACAAGTACTCAACACTAGACCTACCAGGCCATGAATTCCCTTTACAAAATAGAAAGCGGGGCGTGTGGGGAGGAATGCGTTGTGTGTTTTCATCTGTACCGCGCCATCTGTTGATCAGTTTCTGCCATCAGTCAGAATACAAACGTGATGCCTGAATCACGTAGTCATCCCATACTCTCCCCGCCAGTTACGGGGGTAAAGATTCTTCTGATGATTTGACAGGGAAAATGGAATTCTGTAAATACTACTACTGGTACTAGTCTCACTGTTACTGCTAACATCAATAGCTACCATTTACTAAACACTTACTCTGCCAGCCACTGTTCTAAGATCTAAGATCTTTACTTGTATTAATTCCTTTACTCTCACAATGACCTCGTGAGATAGGATTATTATTAGTCCCGTTTTAAAGAAAAGGAAACTAAGGGTTTAGTGATGAGCAATAGAACACGAGCATTCTGACTACAGCGGTTCCTTCCTTATCTATTTAAGTTCTTTCCATTAGCTAAGCTAAAGTGTATTTCAATTTATACTGGAAACAGAGGGTCAGTTCACCTTCCTTATGCCAAACCACCATAATGGACGTAAGAGTGGGAAGGCAGTTGAATTATCCTGAGCTATTGGCCAGCTACGTCATAGTTATTGCTGTGCCTTAAATCTAACTTCAGACTTACCTGCTAGAGAGGGAGGCTCTCTTGGAACAAGTGACTTAGCATTGGGGTCAGTGAGAGGCAGAGGGGATACAATGAATAAGGTACGGAGATGTAAAGAAGTGAGGATGGCCTGGAACAAGGCTGGTGGGAAGGGGGATGAGGCAGGTGGGGGCCTTCACTAGAGATAAAGTTGCAGAGTTAAACAGACTACCTCAAAGACCATCCTAAAAAGCTTGGATGGTGTGCTGAGGGTTTTAATCAGGTGGGAAGCATGAAGAGTCTGTCATAGCGTTGCAAAAGATAGATCAGGGAAAACCCTTACTACTGGAGCAGTGCAAGGGAGAGATGATGACAGCTTAAGTTGGGGTTGGGAGCAGTGGTAGAGAAGAAGTGAGGGGTCAGGAACAGAGAGGGTAGGAAGATGTAAGATTTGCAGGTAGTTATAGGGGTGTGGGGATGGAGCAGAAGTTCTCTGAGAAGGTTCCCAGGTTTGGGGTTTAAGTGATTGGGTGGATGCGGAAGCAAATATAAATAATTCAGGCGGAAGAGCAGATTCTGGGGGAGGCATAATGAATTTTGTTTTTGACATGCTGCGTCGGTCCTGGATGGAGAACACTGAAGTGAGACTGTTGATCCTACAGCTGGATGTGGAGGTTTCATGCTCAGAGAAAGAGCTGAGACCAGAGATGGAGACTTGGAAGTTTTCGGCCTAAAGATGGCAGAAGTGCAATCGTGTGATTACCCAGATCTAAGAAGAAAAGGGGCCAAGGACTGAGCAGTCGTGGGAGGATAATGGTATGGGACAGTGCCTGGAACAACTCGTCAAAGTTCTGGAACTTCTGTGTTCATCCCACGTTTGGAACATCTTTGTACCCTGGCTTTTTCTTCCTGGTGGCAACTGGATAAAAAGGAACAAAAGAGCCCGGGTGTTTGTCTTTGAGGATAGCAAGAAAGAGTGTAGTTAATGAGTGAATAACCTTCTCAGAAGTTAGTCCTGAGGAGAAAAGAGGTCTTAGAGGAGTAGGTATGAGGGACACCTATGAGGGGGAAGGAACGCAAGCTGACTGACCCCTGGAGGGGCATCGGGGATGAAGGAAGGGGAACCAAGGCCCCTGGAGCTGGGCTGAGAGAGTGCTTACCTGGCAGGAGACCCCTGTGTTTTCTGACCTGAGCTGAAGGAATGGCCTTATTGTCTTCCAGAGAGCATGGATAATGTCACCAGATCACAAAAGCTGACTGCTATGAATGCCAGGTTGGTGCCAAAGGGATTTCCTTCTCTGGTAGATGTGGCTTGATACTCCCATGGAGGAACAGGGAATCATTCAACAAGACTGCTTCGGGTCTTCTGTGTTGGGAAAGAAGAGGTGGGTTGTCTCACCTCAGACCCTTCACCTTCACATCTGATTTTTCCTTCCCAACTGGAAGAAAATATATCATGAAGACACTTTGAAGCCTATTAATTTTTTTTAACATCTTTATTGGGGTATAATTGCTTTACAATGGTGTGTTAATTTTGCTTTATAACAAAGTGAATCAGCTATACATATACATATATCCCCATATCTCTTACCTCTTGCATCTCCCTCCCTCCCTCCCTCCCTATCCCATCCCTCTAGGTGGTCACAAAGCACCGAGCTGATCTCCCTGTGCTATGCGGCTGCTTCCCACCAGCTATCTGTTTTACATTTGGTAGTATATATATGTCCATGCACACTCTCTCACTTCGTCCCATCTTACCCTTCCCCTTCCCCATGTCCTTAAGTCCATTCTCTACATCTGCGTCTTTATTCCTGTCCTGCCCCTAGGTTCATTAGAACCATTTTTTTTTGTAGATTCCATATATATGTGTTAGCATACGGTATTTGTTTTTCTCTTTCTGACTTACTTCACTCTGTATGACAGACTCTAGGTCCATCTACCTCACTACAAATAACTCAATTTTGTTCCTTTTTACAGCTGAGTAATATTCCATTGTATATATGTGCCACATCTTCTTTAACCATTCCTCTGTCTATGGACACTTAGGTTGCTTCCATGTCCTGGCTGTTGTAAATAGTGCTGCAATGAACACTGTGGTACATGACTCTTTTTGAATTATGGTTTTCTCAGGGTATATGCCCAGTAGTGGGATTGCTGGGTCATACGGTAGTTCTATTTTTAGTTTTTTGAGGAACCTCCATACTGTTCTCCATAGTGGCTGTATCAATTTACATTCCCACCAAAAGTGCAAGAGGGTTCCCTTTTCTCCACACCCTCTCCAGCATTTATTGTTTCTAGATTTTTTGATGATAGCCATTCTGACTGGTATGAGATGATACCTCATTGTAGTTTTGATTTGCATTTCTCTAATGATTAGTGATGTTGAGCATCCTTTCATGTGTTTGTTGGCAATCTGTCTGTCTTCTTTGGAGAAATGTCTTTTTAGGTCTTCTGCCCATTTTTGGATTGGGTTGTTTTGTTTTTTTGATATTGAGCTGCATGAGCTACTTGTATATTTTGGAGATTAATCCTTTGTCAGTTGTTTCGTTGGCAAATATTTTCTCCCATTCTGAGGGTTGTCTTTTTGTCTTGTTTAAGTTTTCCTTTGCCGTGCAAAAGCTTTTAAGTTTCATTAGGTCCCCTTTATTTATTTTTGTTTTTATTTCCATTTCTCTAAGAGGTGGGTCATAAAGGATCTTGCTGTGATTTATGTCATAGAGTGTTCTGCCTATGTTTTCCTCTAAGAGTTTTATAGTGTCTGGACTTACATTTAGGTCTTTAATCCATTTTGAGTTTATTTTTGTGTATGGTGTTAGGAAGTGCTCTAATTTCATTCTTTTACATGTAGCTGTCCAGTTTTCCCAGCACCACTTATTGAAGAGGCTGTGTTTTCTCCATTGTATATTCTTGCCTCCTTTATCAGAGATAAGGTGACCATATGTGTGTGGGTTTATCTCTGGGCTTTCTATCTTTTTCCAGTTATCTATATTTCTGTTTTGGTGCCAGTACCATACTGTCTTGATTACTGTAGCTTTGTAGTATAGTCTGAAGCCCAGGAGCCTGATTCCTCCAGCTCTGTTTTTCTTTCTCAAGATTGCTTTGGCTATTCGGGGTCTTTTGTGTATCCACACAAATTGTGAAATTTTTTGTTCTAATTCTGTGAAAAATGCCATTGGTAGTTTGATAGGGATTGCATTGAATCTGTAGATTGCTTTGGGTAGTAGAGTCATTTTCACAATGTTGATTCTTCCAATCCAAGAACATGGTATATATCTCTCCAACTGTTTGTATCATCTTTAATTTCTTTCATCAGTGTGTTGTAGTTTTCTGCATACAGTTCTTTTGTCTCCTTAGGTAGGTTTATTCCTAGGTGTTTTATTTTTTTGTTGCAATGGTAAATGGGAGTGTTTCCTTAAGTTCTCTTTCAGATTTTTCGTTGTTAGTGTATAGGAGTGCAAGAGATTTCTGTGCATTAATTTTGTATCCTGCTACTTTACCAAATTCATTGATTAGCTCTATTAATTTGTTTTGTGGAGACCAGCTGTCTGGGCTGCATGAGATGTACCCTTCAAAGTGTCCTAGATTTGTAAGCTCCTTAATGACAAAGATTGGAACTTCTACTTACTAAATTTTCCTTTGTCAGACTATGAAACAGGCTCCATTTCAAATCCACTTTTTCTTGCTTTTCTGGAACTATACTCATTATCTCTCTACCATGTCTATATTCTTTTTCCTCTCCACCAGGTCCCAGAGCCTTCCTTCAAAACTCATTCGTGAGAAAGAGTCTCAAATTGTTCATGCTGATAACACTTAACAGGGCTGCCATATACAGCTGTGCAGGCTGGCGCGGTGCAATTCTGAGGCTTAATTGGTGACACTTCAAAGGCAAATATCAAGCCAAGGAAAAAATCTGAAATGATGGGATTTTAGTCATCACTTGAGCAGATGAGGGGTTTCTGAGGACGACTAAGGAAACTTCCCCCAGTCTCTGAAATGAAGTAAGCAGCGACTTCTCCTGATGACAGAAATCTGTTCTTGCTCCCAGTGTAAACTCACAGGCAATTAAAGTCAATCCCACGTTGTCATTAAAAAAAGCCAATTGACATTATGTCGAAAGACATCATGTGTCAGCCATTTGCCCTCTCTGTAGACCTCCAGCTTTTCTCCTGCACTAAGGCTAACTTTCCTTCAGAGGTTTTATATAAGGCAGAGTTATTTTTGCTCTTTGAGCCTGTGGGATTTTTCTACTTCTCAAGTAAATACTTTTGGTGAAATAGGTCCAGCTCTTTGGAATACAAATCCTTAGCTTGAGGTTGCTTGAGTGGAAATTTTTAACAAGCAGTTCCCTCAGCTACAGAGCCATGCAAAATGTGATTTTCTTAATATGTGTGTTGCCACAGAAGCTAATAAATGGACATTCTTCTGGTATGGACACATCATATTACTCAGCTTGACCCTAATATCACTGGCAAAAAAACCCATTTGCTGCACTAGCAAACAGCTGAATTCATTATGTCCAGCTGCATGAATAATCCTCAGACAGATGCTTGTTGACACAGACAGAATGCCAGTCACTGAGGGGCGACAGGGCTGCCAGGAGGAGCAGCCGGTGTTGCCATGGTTCCTCTTGCTGCCCCTGTGGTATCCCACTAATCAGAAGTCACCACTTGCTGCCGATAGGGTGATGGATGGCAAACTCATGACATCTCGTTACTTCTGAGACAAAGGGGAAAAAAAAGGACACCAGGAAGGAAGGAATAATCTCCAGGTATAGGTTGGGGGGTGGGGACTGATGTACACCCGGAAGATGAAAGAGTTGAGTTAACCACACTTGCCATCACTCAGGGAGCTGAAAAATAGGTCTTCAGTATGCAGCCAGTTGCAAGGAGTAATCTTGTATTTTCAGGCTGAATGGGCTCTCTGAAGGACATTTGGGCTCCTCCCTGCCTTGGGGCTGAATCATCCCCGTGCCCATACCAGCCTGGGTTGGGAAGACTTCACTGAAAGGAGACTGCATGGTCACCCCATCACTCATTCTGGGTAGCACAACCCTGTAGAAAACAAATTTGGGAAGGACTCCTGACCCTTGAGAGAGACAGCACCTGTCATCTCTTGTGAGAATTCCAATGGTCAGTGGAGCTTTCAGTGAGAGGCCTTGCCTTGTGGAGCATGAAGTGACCCTGCAGGCCACCAGGCAGTCCTCTTAGCAATCCTTTCTTGGCCTGAAGCTACCTCCACTTTCCTGACAATTCCCAGACTAGTCAGAGGAAGGTAAAATCATCCAACCAACCCACGCAGGCACACATCTGATTGTAGTTTCCATTGTATTCAAGCAAGAGTTAATTGTTAGAGTGTTCGTTCTTTCAGAGTGTTACTGTTCCAACTGGTTGCGTCCCCTCTTTGTTCTCAGCAAAGTTATTTTCTTCTTGGGTTATCCTTGAACTCCAGGCATCCAGTCCCCTAACTCTTCATTGAAAAACCTTCTCCATGGAGCTCTTTCTAAACCAAGCCTTCAACCTGATGTAGTTTCCTCCTCCCTGGTACTCCTATAGCAGTTTGTGTGCTACTGTCACTCCACTCATTCATTCATTCATTTATTCATCCATCCAACAAGTATCTACTGAGCGCGTACTATGTGTAGACCAGGCATTGTTCCAGGCCGTGAGGACATAGTTATGAATAAGACAGATGATGTCCTGATCTCATGGAGCTTACAGTCTAGTCGGGGAGATATTCAGTAAACAAGTTCCATCTACTGTTGCTGAGAGTAGGGTTAAAAATTTTTACAGCTGAGGAAATAAAAATTATAAGCCCTCCAAATTCTCTGATTCAGCCTTGGTTCAAATTATGACAACAGTTCACAGAGATGTTTGACAAGCCTTGGGGTGAAACAAATTTCTCTCTTAATAAACAGTGTCCATATTCTGTTTGAAGTGCTTTCCTGAAGCTGCCAACCTCCAACTTTTTTTGTGATCCCAAATTCCCCACTTCTCCTTCTCCAACAAGAATCTTTATTCTTACAGGGCAGCTGCTTAACTAGGTATGAGAGAAAGCAATCTTACTGAATTAATTCATACTAATGTGTGAATGACTAATCCACACATAATTCTCAAAGTGTTTTTGACATTTTGTGATAATCTTTACTGACCCTAAATAATATCTAGATTTTTTTCAGTCCTCAGTATAAACTGGAAAAAGAAAGGCAATATAGGAAAAGTTTCTATTAGGTTGTAGGCTATGGGTTCCTTGAGGGCAGATACATTCTCATTTTTGGATGCTCAGTTACCTAGCCCAAATGATTGGGTATCTAATCAACATTTATTGAATTGAAAAGAATGGAGTAATTCAGAGAGAGATGATAAGAAGAGGGAGGGAGAGGGTAGAAGAGCAAGGCAAGTGAAGGGAGGGGGGAAAAAGAAACAGGAAGGAAGGAGGGGAAGGCAAGAAAATCAGGAGGGAGAAAGAGAACTAACAGAGCCCAAATTATGGTACGGTTTCTGATTTATTTTGCAGTCAAGGCCCTCAGAGAAACTGTAGCAAGGAGGAATTTATTCCAATAGAAAAGGAAAAAAATGCTTTTGCTCCAGAGTGCCGGCAAGAGAATGGAATCAGGAGATGCCGAGCCCTAAGGATACATATTGATCAAAGCCATAAATTTCTCTTTTCCAACACGATAGAAATGACTCATGACAGATGCCTGGCCACTGTCAATTAGCCTCCCTGCGGGTCTTTTGGACCCAGAGGAATGCGTCCGCGATCATCTAACAAGCAGAGGAACTCAGGAACTAACCCTGTTAGGGTTATAAAAATTGATCTCTGCAAATTCAATATAATTAAAGAGTCTGCATTCATCCATAGAAGGCCGCAGTGGAATTTTCCACTGAAGCCAAACTAAATCAGAAACTTGAGAGAAAAGTGGAGGTAAAAAGGCAGGGAGCCAGGACCACCAATTTTCTTTTGGGTTTCAGGAAATAAGAGAAGAAATATTTTTTAGATGCTAAAAACAAAAGTGAAGCCGCAGACTCTGGATACAGGGTACCCAAGAGACCAAATGTTCCAGCATTTAGAGAGAAATGGGCTCAGGGACTCTGAGCAATGGAATCCTTGAGCAAGCTGGGCCCAAGAACCAAAGGGAATTGGCATCATCTTTGCCAAGATACACCCCAGGGAGTATAATCTCTATGGTCTGTGATGGGCCTTCTCTAGACAGATAGATCAGAATACTTCTGCTCAGTTCACAGCCAGTAAAACTGTATGTATGTATTATTTATTTTTTTTTTAATTTTATTTATCTATTTTTGGCTGCGTTGGGTCTTTGTTGCTGCGTGTGGGCTTTCCCTAGTTGCGGTGAGCAGGGGCAACTCTTCACTGCAGGGTGCGGGCTCTAGGCGCGCGGGCTTCAGTAGTTGTGGCACGTGGGCTCAGTAGTTGTGGCTCGCGGGCTCTAGAGCGCAGGCTCAATAGTTGTGGTGCATGGGCTTTGTTGCTTCGCGGCACGTGGGATCTTCCCGGTCCAGAGCTTGAACCCATGTCCCCTGCATTGGCAGGTGGATTCTTAACCCCTGCGCCACCAGGGAAGCCCTAAAACTGTCTGTATTTAAATGTTTGCTTTGATGCGCACCAACAGTGAAAACATGGTGCTTGGATTTAGAGTCAAACAAAACCCTGACCCTACCGCTCACTAGTTTTATGACCTTGTTCAAACTACTTAATTTCTCTAATCCTCCATTTCCTCCCCTGTAACGTGGAGAAAACGGTCTCTCTCTCTACCATTTAATGAGTGTTTTCTATTGTACACACTCTTCAAATACAATCTTCTTTATTCTTCACTACCACCCCAAGAGGGAGGTGTTATTCTTGTCTTCTGACAGGTGAGGAAAATAAGGCTTAAAGAGATTGCCACAACTTGCCCAAGGCCACAACTTGCCCAGGGCCACAGAGCTGCTAAGTGTTAGAGCAGGAACTGACACTTGGACTAACTTCAGAGTCCACAGACTTACACTGGGTGGCATCGCCCCTCCAGCTGTCCTAAGACCGTGGAGCTGAACAGAGGTGAAGATTTCCCATGTTTCTGTTCAAATATAGAGGAAGGAGTACTCTCCTTTCCCCATCACTTCAAGATCTACGAACAAAAAAACAAAAAGTCCTCTCCTGCTTCTTTTTCAGTTAACAGAAGGCACAGAGACTTTTTTTCTGGTTTTGTTTTGTTTTTGTTTTATCTCAGTGACATAGAATCATCCTAAACCTAAGGACTGGGAAACACAAATCTCAGCCCCCAGGTCTCCAGTGAACAGAATTGTTACAAGGAACTGCCATTTGTCAGGTTTCCTCATTACCCTCCACAGGGCAAGGGCACTGCCAAAGCATGGACCCTGTTTCTGTGGACCGTCAGTGGCTACAACCTTGAAATTCAACCTCTCCAGCTTATTAGGACAACAAATTACCCAATACGAGAGCTGCGGGGTGCATTCAGGTGGAAAATGGTCTCTTTTTTATGAAATGATTTAATTAGGAGGCATTTTCCCATCAGCTCAGTTGTCAGAGCACAGCCAGGGCAGCCACTGAGAAAAGCACTGGGCCTCTGCCTTCCTGGCATCCTCCGTTCTGCTGCAGCCTCTCAGAGAAGGAGGAAATTGAAACCACTTTAGGAAAGAACAGTTCAAGCTGCGAAAGGAGCAGATCAGGCCTGAGGGCCATTTTGTACAATCTTCTGGGAGTCCACTGTCTCAGGCTGTGATTCCCCTATTTGTGGACTGATTCTCCAGCACAAGGATTTTTCAAGCTCTCTGCTTCCTGTGCTTCTCCCTTCTGCTCCTTACCCCCTAGTCATGACCTCCTGCAGCTCTGGTAGCTGAGAAAACAAAATGAATTTCAAAGGGATCCTTGCTGAAAGTGTATAACTCTGAAGGATGTTTGGGGTGGAGTACTAGTGGCAGGTTGAATCAAGTTTGGTCTGTGCTGTCCAGAGGCTGAAAAGTTTCTAAAATGCCACTGGAAATCTAATTATATATACATATAAGAGCCCATGTTCCATTCCAGACCAGCACAATTTGGACATTTTTGGTGCACTGCCATTACATTTTCAGCACTCAAATATACAGAATTTGGATCTGTAGAGATGACATGTCACTCTGCATTACAGATTGGAGCCTCCATCCCCCCTCTCACAGACTTGGGAATTAGCAGGGCATGAGTCTCCCAGACACCAATAGGAATTTTTTTTTTCTTTGCAATTTCCTAGAAGGAATGAGGTAAAGATGAGGTTTAGGATTAGTGACCGCAAAAATGTACATCAGTGTTGAGAGGATCAGAGCTCCATGAGTTTAGTCTGGAAGGAATTCATGGAGAAAGTGAGCTTTGAAAGTGGTTTGAAAATATTTGACAGATCTGTGGCTCCCTTTATGCATGTTTAAACTTCTTTTTACCCAAGAAAACCCAATATTCCCAATTCTTTCTGCTCACTTTGGAATGTAGCATACACATGTAATCTTTTAAAGGGATATATTTGTTCATACTGTTGTAAGAAAGTATTCCTTTTCATTTGGTGTGAGGTTGTGATGGCATATGAGCAATGCTGTCACCTAGAGCAGTGTTCATGAAAAACCAAACTGAGCTGAGACCTTTTACTGGGTTGTGAAGTCAACTGAGTGGGTCATGACCAGCACTTCTTTTTTTTTTTTTGCGGTACGCGGGCCTCTCATTGTTGTGGCCTCTCTCGTTGCGGAGCACAGGCTCCGGACGCGCAGGCTCAGCGGCCATGGCTCACGGGCCCAGCTGCTCCGCGGCATGTGGGATCTTCCCGGACCGGGGCACGAACCCGCGTCCCCTGCATCGGCAGGCGGACTCTCAAACCCTGCGCCACCAGGGAAGCCCATGACCAGCACTTTTTAAAAGGTGATAATCAAATGGAGGAGAAAAGAACAGAAAACATCAGTTTAGGAATGTAGGTGTGCTCTTGCATGCACACTGGGTCACAGTATAAAATGCAGTTCTTACAGCTCTAAATGCGGCATTGGAAGACCTAGGTTCTAAATTTGGTTCTTCTATAAACTAACTATGTGACTGAAAGCAAGTACTGAATAACCCTTCACTAAACTTGCCTTTTAGCATCTGTAAGATGAAGGGCTCTGGTAAAATTCTAAGCTTCAGTGAGTCCATAAAATATGAAAAATATAAATGTATTCCTGCGCAAATGTACTGCATCCCAAAGTCAAGTAGAAATGGGTTGAGGGTGTTTTGAATTATCTGCACTGTTGCTCCTCCAATGACATGCATGTGGCCATTGAAGACTTGGCTAAGATAAGACTTTGGATCCTCTAGCCACACTGTCAAAGGCATGCTGAGTTTATTGCACGTTTTATGGAAAGGATATATCAAGTCATGATGACATTTTAGAAATAAATATGTCAAAGACAGAAATCTTGGCACAATATCTTGCTTGTGGTCTAAGCATCTCCTCTAGCAACACTTCATCTCCCTGAAAAAAGAAGCATAACAAGAAATACAAAGCTTTGTGGAGCCGGGGATGGTGCCCCGTGAGTGTTGACACACACTCTCGCCACTGTTTCCCATTTATATGTAATGTCGCGGACGCATTCCAAAATGAGAGGTTCCCTTCACGCGTTCTGTACCCTAGGCTACTCATCACCTACAGAAAGTCTGACTTTCACCTCCACTGGCCGCCCCTCAGGCCTCAAGTGCAACTCAAGTGCAATCTGTCATGACATGGCTCTGTGGACCAGTCCCAGCCTGAGTCAGGACTTCTCTGAGAAATCACGACCATCAGTTCTCACAGGAACGCACTTCAGGTGGTCCAGCCACCTGATTTTCTGTATATCCTACATGTGTGACATTGCAAAGTCCTTGAACCCGGTCCCCTCTATCCTCTGAAACTGAGATGTAATGGAACTTGATTTGTCTCGATAACTGATTATAGCACAATTATCGCAATAATTGTAATGTTTTGTAATTATGTAATTACTTGATTATCTCTTTCATTACACTGTGAATAACTTGAGGTGTACAATTTAGTCATTATATCGTTAGATTCCCCTACAGCATGAGCACCTCCTGGCACATTCTAGGCTCTTCATAAATGCAGCTGAAATTCAGTTCATCACTGGGGAAGACAAAAGAAAAGGTGTTATCTAAAAAACAAGTAAACTGGTGGTGTTCTTACATTTGGGATCTTACATTTAAATGTATTGGTGTCTGGTATCGAAGTAATTCACTTCTAACCTAAAGGAACTGTTGAAACTTAAAGAGACTTTGGAGACCACCTAGACCGAGGGTTGACAAACTATGGCCTGCGGGTCAAATCCAGTCCACTGCCTGTTTCTATAAATCATATTTTGTTGGAATGCAGCCATATGCTGTCCATATGTAGCTGCTTTTGTGCTACAACTGCAGGTTTGAGTCGTTATGACAGAGACTGTATGACCCACAAAGCCTAAAATATTTATCTGGCCCTTTACAGGAAAGGTTTGCCAACCCCTGATCTAGACGGAGCACCACTCTGATTTTACATGTGAGGGCAGTGAGGCCAGGGAGAGGAAATGACTTGCCCAGACTTGTTAACAACCCAGTTGACACGATGCTCTGGGTCTCCACTGCCCTGTATCTCTTCTTCATTACCTCGCTTTTTCTTCACCTGAGTAACAAGAGCTCACTTTAGAGATATGAGTCAGAAGAGGTAGGAAACTGTCCCGTGTTCCTCTGCTTTGCCAGGGAAACATTCCTGAGCCTCTCAGAGCTGCTGGGTGATGTCCTATTTTCCCATGTGTGTCCATTTGAAGGAGTAATGGGGTCTCAGCCTGAACCTGAACTTCGTCCAGCCTGGATTCAGACAAACTTGGGCGTGTTTGGAGAATCATAGCACTGGGCCTCCTAAGAGGGGTTTCCCATGAGTCTCCCAGGAAAGAGTTCATCTTATGGAGCAAAGGATAAGTCCATGTGGGAGGAGGAGAGACACGCAGATGCTTCTCCCTCCATGCACTAAGGACACCTGCCTGAGTCCTAGGATGAAAGGCTGCAATAAGGAAAGAATTAAAACTAAGTGAGCGGTTCCACAGCACCTGGCAGGGGTAAGGAGGGCGTAAGACAGGGGATTCATAGGCCTGCAGCCGGGGGCTTCGGCACAATGAGTGGTGGCCTGTGGTTGCCTCCAGGTGCCTTCAAGGGCATAAGCGAGCTCTCTGATAGACCTCAGCCCAGCAGGCTGGGGCAGGACTGGAAAAAAATGACCAGTGCTAGTGATAACCCAGAGGACTCTTCTATGTGTGCATGTGAGACGCCCGTTGGGGTCTCCTGGAACCATCAGGGAGGGCTATGACGAGGCTGGAGGGTTCACAGCAAAGGGGGCTGAACAGGTGAAATGCTATTGTTTTTATCCCTGGCTGGTAGAGCAGGTGGCACTGACAGCAGTGCGAATCCCCTCACCCGTCTCGGCTGGTGTTAGGGCACCGCAGAGGGCGAGTTTGGGCTCTTCCCAAGCCATATCCTCGGACGCGGACAGTTCCGCCTCCAAAGCTCTGTTGCCGAGTTTATTAACCCTGGTTCAACAGGGCGGGGATAAACTCCAAGTCATCCAACAAGCAATTCCCTCATTGTCAGATACCGCTGCCTAAAAATAGTCAATGTAGTTGATGGTATTGGCACAGCCAACCTAAACTTGAGTGGGATCCAAAGGAATGGCTTTTGGCCTGTGAGGGAAAAAGCAAAAGAAAACAAACACTTGCTTAACAACTGTGATTCCCATCCACAGTAGGAAATATTGGCTTATAAATATTGGCTTGTAAATAGGGCTTAAAATAAGTCAGACAGAGAGAGGTAAGTCTCTTCATTCCACATGGGTGGTTACTGCCATGAACTAAAGACCATGGAGGGAGGTGTGAAAATGGCAAAAGAGTGAGGGCAGGGAAAGTAGGGAGGGTCTGAAGTTTGGGTTAGATAACTTCTGAAAAACATTTTCTAGGCTTACATGTGATCATGTGTGGTGACTTTATTTGTAGGCAAATGGTATCTTATAAGGAGTGAAGCTGTGTATTAAGAAAAATTACCTAGGGACTTCCCTGGTGGTAGTCCAGTGGTTAGGAATCCGCCTTCCAATGCAAGGGACGTGGGTTTGATCCCCGGTCAGGGAACTAAGATCCCACACGCCATGGGGCAACTAAGCCCGTGCCCCACAACTAGAGAGCCCACGTGCTACAACTAGAGAGAAGCCTGTGTGCTGCAACTAAGGCCTGATGCAGCCAAATAAATAAATATTAAAGAAAGAAAAATTATCTAAAGCTTAGAAATAAGACAAAAAAATATTACACATGCCATTTAATGTCATGCCATCACATTGTCTAACAAGCCCACCTAAGGGTCATCTGATGCTCAAAGAGAGGTAACTTATAGTTAGACTTACTAATTACTAATGATTTGGGCCCAGACTCTGTAAAGTTAGATGTTAACTTGAGAATATTGCTAGGCTACAAATGACGTCTATTCAGTAGAAATGCAAATGAATTCTTTCAAAAAGAAAACATAACCTCAAAGGGTCTGATCTTGTTGCCATACATGACACTAACTAGTTACATCTTCTTTGCAAACCTGCTTCCACATCCTTTCTTTTAAGGATCATATGAAACGGTCCCTTGTATCCTCCTTTGATTGACTGGGCTTTGTCATCCTGCTGGTTCCCTCACTAATGAATTAGATAAATCTTTGACTATACGTCTGTATGACAGTCATGTTTTTTAACATTTTATAGAACCCCACCCCCTCCAAAATTCACTGCGGGCTTCCCTGTTTATAATTATCCATCTTATTCTCTGTGCATCAAAATGAATTAGACTCAGCTGGTAGATTAGACAGTCTTTTTGTTTTTCAAAAAATGAAAGTTCCTTTTGTTTCTGCTTTGAAGCTAATTCACTTCAGCAAGTTGCTTAGTGACCTTTTGGGCCCAGCGTTGTACTGGTTACTCCATGAACTACAGAAGATAAGTCAGAGCCCTGTCCTTACATATCTTGCAGATGAACTGGAAAGATGAATATTATGCATTTTTAAATAGTCATCTACGTTGAGACATTGCTATGATATGCTCAGACCAGTTAGCTACCTTGAGCTCTGAGGCTAATCTAATTTTATTCTAGGATCTAGAAAAAAAAGGTAGCAAGAAAGATGACTGTAGCTGTAACAAGTTTCTGCCTCTCTTGGCTCTCACCCAAACTAATCGGCCTCGGAGATTGATTTCCCCTCCAGCCAGCATGTTGTTCAGCATTTCTGCTCATCACGCTTCCGGCACTGCTTCCTCCGAGGACTGTCCATCATTCCTAAACCATCGCTGGTTCTCTTGATAAATCAGCAGACAGATGCTGGGGATACAGGATGGAAATTCAGAAAATATACTTGATTCACAGCCTCATTCCTCCCTTCTTGTTACCTTGCTTAGCCTCTCAATCAGAGAGAATCATCAGGCAGTGTGGCAGTGAACCAGGAGGAGTGTGTATTTGTGTGTGTGTGTGTGTGTGTGTGTGTGTGTGTAGGGTGGGGGTGGGAGTACTTGGACGAAAAGGGAGAAGATTCCTGGGATGAATTTAAGGGAAGAAAGCTTCTAAATGGGGTGTCCTCTAACGTCTCTGAATTTTTTTTTTTGCGGTACGTGGGCCTCTCACTGTTGTGGCCTCTCCCGTTGCAGAGCATAGGCTCTGGATGCGCAGGCCCAGCGGCCATGGCTCACGGGCCCAGCTGCTCCGCAGCATGTGGGATTCTCCTGGACCGGGGCACGAACCCATGTCTCCTGCATCGGCAGGCGGACTCTCAACCACTGCGCCACCAGGGAAGCCCTAACGTCTCTGAATTTTTATAGGCCCGTCTTTGAGAAATATTTTAGAGAATGATGCTGATTGTACAGTCTCTTCAAGGTCGGAAACAAAGGCCTGTGTGTTCACTGTTGATACAAAGAGAGAAGGAGGAAAGAGTGCGCTTTGGCACCCACATGTCCATTTGGATAAGAGGCTAAGGACTGGGTTGGGGTAGAGTGGGGAAGAGGTGGAGACACATCTGGCCATACTTCCATTAAACTACTTTATCAGTGAAATCCAGCTGGGGTCTCCCAGGTCCAGATAAGGTTTGTTTGAACTGCCTGGATTATTCCAAAGAGAGAGCCCTCTCCCAGATTTCTGTGAATTACTAGGGGCTCTATATGATCTTGTTCAGCTCTGGCTCTAACTTTCTGCCCCTGCTGAGTTCTTGTTCTCTGCCCTATATCTTATGACTGTTCTATTATTTTCACCCTGGCTTTAACCCAAACATGAAAGAACTTGGTCCCCTTTCCATAAAACAACCATTCGCAGATGGAGATGAAAGAGATTTATATGCAGCATATAAACTATTTAAAAGTGAGTAGTAGATATTCCTCTTCTTAAAAGTCCCTTGGCTATTCTGCCCTATTGCTCTGCTATCCCCCAAATGGTCTTGTTCTTTTATGCAAAGGCAGTGTTGTGTAATGGTTAGGGACATGAAAGCTGCCTGCTGGAGTTCGTATCCTAGTCTAACCCTCACCAGCCGTATACTTTAGGTAAGTCACTTCACCTCACTGTGCCTCAGTCTTCTCGTCTGTAAAATGGAGCTAATAAGCCACTTACCTCATAAACTAGTTGTTAGCATAAAAGAAGACATATATGCCAATAAGCACATTGAAAGATGTTCGGCATAATTAGGTATGAGGAAAATGCAAATCAAAACCACGATGAGCTACTACTTCACACCCATTAGGATGGCTAGAATTAAAAGTTTAGATAATAACAATTGTTGGTGAGGATATAGAGAAATCTGATTACATTACATCAGAGATGCAAAATGGGGCAGCTCCTTTGGAAAACAGTCTGGCAGTTCTTCACACGGTTAAATGTAGATTTACCATATGACTCAGCAATTCCAATCCAAGAGAAATGAAAACAAAAAACTTGTACCTGAATGTTTATAGCAGCACTATTCATGGTAGCAAAAAGGTGAAAACTATCTAAATGTCTACCAACTGACGAATGGATAAATAAAAGATGGTATAACCATAGAATGGAATATTATTCAGCCACAAAAAGGAATGGAGTATTGACACATGCTATAATGTGGAAGAATCTTGAAAACATTAGGGTACATGAAAGAAGCCAGTCACAAAAGACCACATACTATATGAATATTTTCATATGACATGTCCAGAATAGGGAAATCTACAGAAAGTAGATTAGTGGTTGCTTAGGGCTGAGGCAGATGGGGGTTGCTAAAGGAATTGATAGCTAAAGGATATGGGGTTTCTTTGTGAAGTTGATGAAATGTGCTAAAAATGACCATGGTGATGTTTGCACATATCTGTGAATATTCTAAAAACAATGGAATTGTGTACTTTAAATGAGTGAATTGTATGGTATATAAATTATATCTCAATAAAGCTTTTTATGAAAAAGGGAAGATGGGGCTTCCCTGGTGGCGCAGTGGTTGAGAGTCCACCTGCCGATGCAGGGGACACGGGTTCATGCCCGGGTCCGGGAAGATCCCACATGCCGCAGAGCGGCTGGGCCCGCGAGCCATGGCCGCTGAGCCTGCGCGTCTGGAGCCTGTGCTCTGCAACGGGAGAGGCCACAACAGTGAGAGGCCCGCGTACCGCAAAAAAAAAAAAAAAAAGCGAAGATGTATGTTTATATTTATAGCAGTACTTAGCACATAGGAAAGTTCTGAGTCCTGAGAGGAAACCATGGAACATTTAGATGAGTTATGAAGGAGAGATCAATGAAAAGTCTATTCACAAAGGTGTAGGAAGGGTTAGGGGAAATTAACAAGGTGGAGTGTCCCAAGGGCAAGAGGAGGGAATCCAGAGAGTGGGCTGTAGTAGCAGAGGGTGGCCAACAGGGTCTGTGGTTTTCAGAGTGAAAGCAGTCACTGCCTATCAGCAGCCCATCAGGGAGGAGCCAAGAGAATGAATGCTTCCTCATGGTCACTCCCCATCTGCTGGGGAGCCCATAGATGTCGTTCATACCAATTGTGTTTCCCCCCAAATCCATCTGTTGAAGTCCTAACTGTTGAAGTACTTTAAGATGTAACTAATTTGGAGATAGAACCTTTAAAAAGGTGGTTAAGATAAAATGGGTTTTATTGAGGTCGGCCCTAATCTACTACGATTCATGTCTTTATAAGAAGAGGTACAAAAAATGCTGGAGAGGGTGTGGAGAAAAGGGAACCCTCCTGCACTGTTGTTGGGAATGTAAATTAATACAGTCACTATGGAAAATAGGATGCAAATTCCTTAAAAAACTAAAAATTGACCCAGCATTCTCACTACTGGGCATATACCCCGAGAAAACCATAATTCAAAATGAGACATGTACCACAATGTTCCCTGCAGTACTATTTACAATAGCCAGGACATGGAAGCAACCTAAGTGTCCATCGACAGATGAATGGATAAAGAAGATGTGGCACATATATACAATGGAATATTACTCAGCCATAAAAAGAAACGAAATTGAGTTATTTGTAGTGAGGCGGATGGACCTAGAGACTGTCATACAGAGTGAAGTAAGTCAGAAAGAGAAAAACAAATACCATATGCTAACACATACATATGGAATCTAGAAAAATGGTACTGATGAACCTAGTGGCAGGGCAGGAATAAAGAAGCAGTGTAGAGAATGGATTTGAGGACACAGCGGGGAAGGGGAGGCTGGCATGTAGTAAGAGAGTGGCGCTGACATATATACACTACCAAATGTAAAATAGATAGCTAGTGGGAAGCTGCTGCATAGCACAGGGAGATCAGCTCGGTGGTTTGTGATGACCTAGAGGGGTGGGAGGGAGGCTCAAGAGGGAGGAGTTGGGGGATATATGCATACATATAGCGGATTCACTTTGTTGTACAGCAGAAACTAACACAACATTGTAAAGCAGTTATACTCTAATAAAGGTGTATAAAAAAAGAAGAAGAAGAAGAGATTAGGACACAGACAAACACAGAGGGACCATACAAAGACACAGAGAAAAAAGTCACCTACAAACCAAAGAGGCCTCAGAAGAAATCAACTCTGCAGACACCTTGATCTTGGATGTTGAGCTTCCAGCATTGAAAATAAATATCTGTTGTTTAAGCCACCCCGTCTGTGACATTTTATGGCAGCCCTAGCAAACTAAAACCTCCCCATTCCAGAATGTCTGTTGCTCACCTTTCTCCTCACCTCGGTCCTAATTCTTCCCCACCCCTACTTTTTTTAGAAGGCTGAGAATAAGGCTACTTGAGTCCCATTTGGGGTTTTGCTTCCCAGTTCTGCCCTATTGTTCACTCACAGGAAGAGTGTATGGGGTGCTATACTAATACTTTGATTCAAGTATACATTCTGCTCCATAAAATTTATTTTATATTTTTGGCCATGCCACGTGGCCTGTGGGATCTTAGTTCCCCGATCCCCAGAGATCAAACCCAGGCCCCTGGCAGTGAAAACGCAGAGTCCTAACCACTGGACGGCCAGGGAATTCCCTGCTCCATAAAATTTAGAATTATAAACAATATCAGATTTCATTTTATTTCTTCAAAACAGATTGAATCTGTACTAAACCTCATCCTTCTGAGTTGCCTAGAAATTCAATCTCAGTCACAGCTGGGCCTCCCCTTTCCAGATTTATGCAAAGGTCTTACGGAATCTTACAGTCTACAACATCGAGGAAAGGCCTTCTGAACTGGCTGTCAGTCACTCTGGCCTCTTTTGACCTGCTCACTTTCCGGACTTGCGTGATCTCTGAGAGAGCAGTTGCATTGCTTTTGGACCAGGCTTGGGCACAGGGGGTCTTTGCAATACCCTTCTCTGTCTGGAAGAAGACCTCAATACTTTTTTTTTTTTTTTTTTTTTTTTTTGCGGTACGTGGGCCTCTCACTGTTGTGGCCTCTCCCGTTGCGGAGCACAGGCTCCGGACGCGCAGGCTCAGCGGCCATGGCTCACGGGCCCAGCCGCTCCGCAGCATGTGGGATCCTCCCGGACCGGGGCACGAACCCGTGTCCCCTGCATCGGCAGGCAGACTCTCAACCACTGCGCCACCAGGGAAGCCCCTCAATACTCTTTTCCTTTGGCTGCTTCTGCCTCTTTTCCTCCAAGCCCGGCCTCAATGTCCTCTACCTCCGGGACCAGCCAACAAAGTTCTCTTGGCCTAGAAAATGCTGCTTCACCTTCCCCCCAGTGCTCCCCAAGGCAGAGAAACACAAAGGAATGCTAAATCCTTGGTGGGAATTGGCAAGAACATCTACAGCAATGAAAACAGAGCGTACATTAGTATCTGGGTAAGTCACCAAAACTGCTTTGTTTTGATGCAGTTTAAGGAAACTGCCACAGTTTCCTCTCTTGAGAGCTGGATCTCAGGGGCAGTGCAGCTGGAATTCCATCATGGAGGGAGCAAGCCCAGGACTCGGCTGGTGTTTCCTCTAAACTCAGATTCCTGGGGGGCATCAAGCAATCCTACAAGCGATGGCTGCTGGGTTACATTCCTTTCTGTGCCCAAGAGCCCCAAGCTGCTTTTCTGACCAGGGGAGCTGAGTCAGTACAGCTTGATTCTGTCTTTGCCTGAGGTTTCATAACAGATAGAACACAACCAGGACACCTCCCTGCCCACACCCAGTGGCTGGGAAGAACTCTGTGACAGGTGTTGTAGATACATCCATTCCTCCTGTCAAACACACCTCCTCACCCCTTGTAGCTGGAGGTGGAAAGGAAAAAAGGCAAAACCTCCAATTTCAGGGTGCAGGGTGGCCACTTTTCTAGGAAATGATTAGGACCCCAGGGGGAAGCTGTGCTCAGACCCTGAGTACCTAATGAAAAAGGATGAATCTGCCACTGTGGTGCTGGAGCATGGGTGACCCAGGTGGCTAAGGGGGTCAGTGAGGGTCAGGTGGACTCATAGCCCCCAGTGTCATTAATGTACAGGGCCTTCATTCCAGTAGCTACCAGAAAGCCAGCTTCCTGCAGGAAGCCTTCTTGGGCTTTTTCGAGAAAAGAGAACCAGTGTCCCTCCTGCTAGAAACACCCATACACACAGTGCGGATGTTTCATTCTGCCATTTGTTTGGAAGGTTGTTCCTTTGACCCCCGTAGAGGTTCCAGGATGTCTGCTCCCTTTCTTTTCTCTCTCTCCACGTGAGGATTTGCCACTCGCAAACTGGCACATCAGGCAGTTTCTCGGGGTGACAGTGTCAGCTCTCCTCTGCGGTATATCCAAGGAGCTTTCCTTGAGGGTGGACAGCGGTTTGGTAAGTGCAACAAGGAGTAAGACAGAGCACTTGTCCTCAGTCCCACAGACAGATTTGGACAGCCAATGGGAAAGTCTAGAGAGGCCATGATTAAATTTGATAGTGAGCCGTGATGATTTCACGGAGGGGATCATTTGAAGGGGGTCTTGAAAGGTAAGAGTTCCACAGTGGCGACAGGGCATTCTGTGCAGAGGAAACAGGATAGCCAAAGAGCTCTATCCCTTGACCCTGCTCTATTTTCTTCCAGCATTTAGCACCATCTGAAATGATATTTTTATCTAGCTTCTAGTTGTTTATTTTCTGTCTCCCCCATGCACTCTAATTCTCCAAGTGCAGGAAGCAGGTCTATCCTAAGTGCCCAGAAGAATTCCTGGCACATGGTGGGTGCACAATACATATTTGTAGCACGGATGAATCAGTAGGCAGTCCAAGCAAAAGGGAGAGAACGGGATTTGATGAGATCTACAAGTACTTATGTGGTTTCATTTCAACCCCACAATTCTACTCCCTAAGAAAGATGTCATTATCTCCATCTTACAAATAAGGAAACTGAGGTAAGACAAAAGCAAGCAACTTGACAAAGGTCACACACCCAGTAAAAGGTAAAGCTGGGATTGAAGCCTAAGCTAGCAGGTTCCAAAGTCTGGACTGTACCACAGGAAGAGGCTAACAAAGGCCTGAACTAAGTAAAGCCGTGGGAAAGGGAGTCAGAGAGAAGAGCTCATGCTTAAGAGTTGCTGTGCTTAACAAAATGGACCAGACGTGGCCACAGACTGAGAATCCCCTGCAGATTCATCTCCATCTGAGCCGCCAGTCCTGACCTCCTTCTCAATCACATGGGGATGACAGAAAAAACATGCAGCATTGGCCACTAACTAGCTGTTTAACTTTGGAAGACTTAGATATCTAATTTCTCCAAGCATGTTTCCCCCACATGAAAAAAATGGTGACAGATACTAGGTTTACGGTTGTTATGAGATGATGCAGATAAAGCACCCAGGACAGTTCCTGGCCCATAGGAGGTGTTCAATAAATATTAACTTACTGCTCTTTCCCCGTGGCCTCCTGCTATCTTTTGGTCTGGGAAATACTGTTCCCAAGAGGAGGACCAAAGAGGGAGGAAGTGTTAGGAGGGCATCTGCTCTGGGGCAGGTATGGAAATGGACAGTCTCAAGAAGGTAGTGAGTGACAAGCCAGGCCTGGAAGAGGTGGGTGGATAAGAGGCTAGGAAAGTACCCAGCAGTTTTCTCTATGAGGAAAACTCTGACCGCCCCCTATAATGAAGGTTCAGACAACCAGAATTCCAAGTCATGTCCCCAATCTTTTCTCTGCACAAAAGGTGTAGCCAGAGCTTGGTGAAGGGGAAGCAGGGGACCATTTGACTTGGGCCTCATACATACAAATTTGGTTGTATTTCCAAAGGAAGTTATTCATCAAGTTATTATAATTTGGGGTTTGTGTTTAAAATGTTAATTTTTAGCAGTTATCTGTGAGTTTAATTATGGATTGCACCTAGTAGTGATTTTCCATTTCTTAAAACATAATGTACACTGCTCTATACAAACTGTTTCCTGAAATAAACATGTTATTTGTGGAGTCATTTTTAAAAGGTGTTAACTTATAAACAATTAAATTATACCACAAGTTTTTGTAACTGTCTTTGAATTTTCGTATCTCCTACGTGTTGGAATTGTTTCAAAAAGAAGAAGAAGAAAAAGAAGAGGCTTGGGTTTCTGGGTCTCTTCAGCTCAAGAGGGCACAGGGCAGTGGCAGCCCAGAGGCAGCCAGAGGGGAGGTGAAGAGCCTGTTACTGAACTTGTTTACAGCACCACCTGGTGTTTATAACTCATTAAAATGTTACACTTCCTCGTCCTTAAGTCCTGGAATTTGCTGAGTAAAATCCCCACAGCTATTTTCTGAAGCCCTCACTCTCAAAATTTCTTTTTCACTCACTTAAAAAGAATAAGGCTTATAGGCAAGAATAACCCAAAACAGAAGTTGATGCCCCACGACTTTCCTTTGTTTTCTTTTAGCTTTGTACGGTGGGATGGCAGGTCTGTATGTAATACTAGTTCAGACTGACTGAGCAGTGGCTATGTGCCAAGCAGTTCTAAGTGCCCTGCATGGATTAAGTAACTTAATTATTATAACAACTCTAGAGACAGGTATTACTATTACCATAAGCCCATTTTACAGATGTGGCTACTGAGACACAGAGAGTTTAAGGAATTTCATAAAAATCACTAGAAAGTAGCAAAGCAAAGATTTGAACCCAGGGAGCCTTGCTTCAGTGTCCATGACTTTAAACACTCTTATGCTGCTTTTCCGTGTAGGTGCATGTTTCAAGAAAAGGAATCTTCTTAATTTTTATTTGGCCTGATATTAAGAATTAAATTTCCCTGGGTAAAGCTCGATGGACCAAGGATAAACAGAGCAGCAAACAAGTTAAAAATATGCCTTCAATAATCATCTGCTATATGAGGCACTAAGCTTCTCAGAAGCCTAGACCGCCCTTTAGAATGTCATACAATCCAGAAGGATGGCATACAAAACAATTTAGTGTTTGTTTATAACAACGCTACCACCACCAAGAAAGTATTATAATCCTCTTTTTAAGAGTTCAACAATTTCAGCTCTCTCCTTTTAAAGAGGTAGTAATAATAATAGCTACAATCTATTGAGTGCTTTTTTTTGTTTTAGAGAAGCATCAACTAGTGAAGAACAATGTGGGTTTGGGGGAATCATACTACCTGGGTTCAGATCCTAGTTGTTATTTTTTTTAATGAATTTTTATTGGCACATAGTTGCTTTACAATGTTGTGTTAGTATCTGCTGTACAGCAAAGTGAATCAGCTATACATGTACATATATCCCCTTTTTTGGATTTTCTTCCCATTTAGGTCACCACACAGCATTGAGTAGAGTTCCTTGTGCTATATAGTATGTTCTCATTAGTTATCTATTTTATACATAGTATTAAGTGTATATATGTCCAATGGAATATTAGCCATAAAAAGAAACGAAATTGAGTTATTTGTAGTGAGGTGGATGGACCTAGAGACTCTAGAGAAAAACAAATACTGTATGCTAACACATATATATGGAATCTAGAAAAAAAATTTTTTTAAAAATGGTTCTAAAGAACCTAGGAGCAGGACAGGAATAAAGACACAGATGTAGAGAATGGACTTGAGGACACGGGGAGGGGGAAGGGTAAGCTGTGACAAAGCGAGAGAGTGGCATGGACATATATACACTACCAAATGTAAAATAGCTAGCTAGTGGGAAGCAGCCGCATAGCACAGGGAGATCAGCTCGGTGCTTCGAGACCACCTAGAGGGGTGGGATAGGGAGGGTGGGAGGGAGACGCAAGAGGGAGGAGATATGGGGATATATGTATACGTATAGCTGATTCACTTTGTTATAAAGCAGAAACTAACACACCATTGTAAAGCAATTATACTCCAATAAAGATGTTTAAAAAAAGTATTAAAAAAAAGTGTATACATGTCAATCCCAATCTCCCAATTCATCCCACCACCACCCCTTCTCCCTTGGTAACCATACATTTGCTCTCTACATCCGTGTCTCTATTTCTGCTTTGCACATAAGATCATCTATACCATTTTTCTAGATTCCACATATATGTGTTAATATATGATGTTTGTTTTTCTCTTTCTGACTTACTTCACTCCGTATGACAGTCCTGTTTTTGTTTTTTTTTTTAAGCTTTTAAGGCCTCTCAGAGACAACCTATAGGCGACTCAAGGGTCAAGCGGCAGATTGGACCATAAGACCTCTAAGTTGCCACCAAACTGGGGATCCGGACCCATTTCCTAATTTTGCTTTGAAATACACCTGGAGAAATGAAAAACAGGTGGTCACCAACTTTCAGAGAATTGAAGTCTGTTTTCTTGCCAGTTATTTTTCTGCTACCATCAGTTTCCATAAACCCTATGAGAAGACATATGTCCTCCCTCATCCTTATAAGATCCAGTTGGACTGGAGATTACGGAAGTGATGACACAAAGCCAGACACGTCTTAGCGCTCACTCAGCACTGTCACCAAATGGCCAGGCGTCAACCTTGAAGCACAATGTCTATGCTGCTTCCTGCAGAGACAAGAAGAAAGAAGAAAGAATAGGCAGAGCCTTTGGACTTCAGGACTTGTGATCCCATTTTTGTCCTCTGTAGCCGTTAGGACTTGGCAATTCAGCCTGAGGCCAACAATACAGCGTGGCCTCAGTGGCTGAAACAAGTGAGGGATTTAGGTTTTCACGGAAAAGTGTGAAGAGAGACCACGTAGAGCTGGGGCGGCAGCTTCAGGATATGACCTGAGAGCCAGGCTCCGTCTGTCTTTTGGCTCCACCATCTTCTGTGCACAGAGTTCTGTCCTTTAGAGCTTCAACCATCACTTCTGTGTTGCAGGCAGGAAAAAGGGGAGAACAAGAGGAAAAAGTGGTGTTCCTACCAGTTTCAAAGAGCTCTCCTAAGCGTCTGCCCCAAGGTTAGGGCTCTTTTCCCTGGCCACACCCTACCGCAAGGGGGACTGGGCACTTTGTCAGCCAATAAAATCCAGGGTCCTCTTACTAGGGAAGTAGGAGGCGAGTACAGGGCAAACGACAGCAGTCTCTTCTACTTTCTCTCATGTCCCTCTGTCAGGATAGTGGAGACTGTACCCCACTTTATAAAGATAAGAAAGCTAAGAGGTGGCCAGGAGGACCTGCACAGAGCCACAGTGGGTTGGTGGTAATGTCGGTGCCAGCACCCAGCTTGGGGCCGGTTTTGAAAAATGATGGAGAACATACAAGGCAGAAAACCCATGAACATCTGTGGGCAAACAGCAGCTGTGAGCCCAGGGCCATTTCTGTGGGGAGTCAAACTGACAGATGAGAGGGGCTGCAGAGGGCAGTGAGAATGAGGGCTGCAGGACACAGGGCTCCATGTCATTCCCTGAGTTGGCAAGAGCTAGACAGCTTTGGCCTTGGCTCAGTTGGGAAAACAGATGGGCAGGAATTCGGCACAGCTTCCAAATCAGCCAAGCAGCAAAGACTGCCTTCTTTCCCTGTGTCAGCCGAGGCTACAGCTCCCACCGGTCCCAGCCAGCTGCAGAGGCCCAAGCCTGGAGACCATGACAACCTGGCCAGGACTGTGCCATGCCCCCGCCCACTGTGGGAGCCAGGAGGACAAGCAAGTGCAGGTGTTCCTCCCAGCAGTGAGGGTGACACCTAGGTGGAGCTGCCCACCAGGTTCAGATTTCTCTGTGCAGGGCGAGCAAGCCTTGTAGCAATCCACTCTCAGCCCTGACTCCTTTGGCACGTAGGACTCTAACGATTGAGACAGCCGGCCCGTTTGATTGAGGCCCAGACCTCTGTTCTTTCTCATGTTCTCACCTCCCACAGGAATGATGGCAACGTGGCCAGAGGTGAAAGGCAAATCCAGGAATTATACTGAAATGCAAGCAATGCAGAGGGAACTCCTTCCCACATCTGAAGAAAGGAGGGCTCTCACAGAAACAAGGCAAACGATGAGGGGATAGGAACGCATGTTCAGCTCAGAAACAGGACATGATACATAGAATTTTACTGCAGCTCTGGCTGGAGCATATGGTATAAGAGGAAGAAATACAAGTCTTTAGAAAGAAATGCACTTTGTGCTGTCAGCTAGAAGTGGTAGATTCACGTGGGAGGGATGGCTAGGCCCCAAGGAAAGGAGAGGGAGCTGTCTTCTCTCTTTCCCTCTCCAAAGACTACATGAATTTTGGATTATCTGTGTATCTACTCCCAATTCACTGACTCTGGTATTAAGAGCAGACTGAAATTTGTTTAGAATTCGACTTAGCTAGAAAAGTTTTTTGAATGAGACTGAAGTTTAGAATTCTGTTTAGCTAGAAAAGCCAGAAAAGCTTTTTGTGAATGATGCAAGGATAACTACCATAACTCCTTTAAAGAGAGAGGCTGGGGGCTTCCCTGGTGGCGCAGTGGTTGAGAGTCCGCCTGCCGATGCAGGGCATACGGGTTCGTGCCCCGGTCCGGGAGGATCCCACATGCTGCAGAGCAGCTGGGCCCCGTGAGCCATGCCCGCTGAGCCTGCGCATCCGGAGCCTGTGCTCCGCAACGGGAGAGGCCACAACAGTGAGAAGCCCACGTACCCCACCCCCCAAAAAAAAGAGAGAAGCTGGGAAAGAGATGGGAAAGAGAGTGGGAAAGGAGAGGGCGGGCCAGCTGTGAGGGCCCCACCCCCAGGAGGATGCTCCCTGAAAGGAGCCGTCTGTGCATGCCCACCACATCCCTCCTCCGTGAGGCTCTGGCACCCTGCAGCCACCTGCAGGTTGCACAATGAGGCTCTTCCAATGATTATAAAGAACCCCCAACCCTGTTCCCTTACCCCAGGACTTCTGTCATCTTGAGACCCTAGACTCATCAAAGCTACACTCTGCGGTCCGAAGATCTGTTCACGCAGCCGAGGGAAGGCTGGGCAGAAGGCAGCCAGCAGGCTCTCACACCACCTGCCTCCCCCTCCTTCCTCAGTGGCCCCCACGAGGGCACAATCAGGGCTGGGAGGCTTCATGAGCCCCCCTTGGCCCTCTGGGATGTGAGGAGTCAGCAGGGATTCATACCCATCCTGCCGGGACCATCTGCACTCAATTATAAGCCCTTTGGAAGCCAGCAGAGGCTGTTAAGCTGCCGCTGGTTCTCTATGATTAGCTAGTTCTTGTCTTTTGAATACTGCGTATGGTGCAGCCAGCTGCAGAAAGCATTCATGACTCAAAGCTTTTTTCCCCTCAAAGAGAAAAGTGCTAAGCTGTTATTACTATGGGAAGAAAATAAAAAAGTTTAAAACTCTTACTTTCTGGTTAAGTTCCTTTTCCTACCTTAAAATTCTACCTCTTCCCAGGATTGGGACCATTCCTTTGTCTATTTTCTACCAGCACTACATAGGTACTTGCTTGCTGAAGATGAGCCTCGGTAAGAAATATCAAGATTGGGTATAATTCCAGCTCAGGTGTTATTATCCGTGGTCCAGTAGACCCTCTTCTCTCCCTTATTTTGTGTGAGTGAGAGACCTGATGTTAAGGCATGCTTTTAATGAAACCACTCCAAAAAGTCAACTCTTTGCAATCAACTCAGGAGCCAGGGCCACTGCCGAGGCTTACCTTCTTTCCCAGGTGCTGAGCCAGGAACAGAAGCAATACTACTGCTTGGTTCGCACTTGAAACTCTCAGTGTTCTCTGTAGGTGAGAAGCAGTTAGCTGGCTATAAGCTAGCATTAATATCAGTAGGGATGCTTAAAAGAATATGTATTTCTGGGGCTATATCACAGACTTGAAATCCAGGCTCACATGTGAGTGGAGGTCCAGAGAAGATGGAGATTTGAGAGTCTTGTGAATAGTGATAATGAAAGCCATGAATTAGCTACAATTCACAGGGAAAAGAATATGGAAATAGAAGATGGGGGTAATCAGAGTCCCTTCTTCCTCATATCTCTGAACTAGGCAAATAACTCGTTTCTTTTCTCATAATACACAGGCTCTATGGTAAACACAGCACAAATATGCCAATACCCACAGGGCACTCTATGGATAAAACAGTTCTTTGTAGAGTGGATACATGTGTATGTATAAATGATTTGCTTTGCTGTACACCTGAAACTAATGCAACATTGTAAATCAACTATATTCCATTTTAAAAATATATATTAAAAAATGTTCTTTGTAGCCTGAGTTTGGCTGGCTTAAGCCTATAAATTTGCAAAACTTTAGGAACCCATCTATATATGGAATGAATAGTTCTACTCTTCATGTTGAGAGAGAAATAAAAATGCTTATTTAAATATCTAGCAGGAAAAGTACCCCAAAAGTGATTTCACCTTTTTTTTTTGATGAGCAATTTTAAGCATGTACAAGAGGAAGAAAATCTGTACCAATATGGGTTGTTCCACTGAGCCTAATGGGAGCCACATGTCTCACTATGTGAGAAGGGAGTTACAAGTTTGGAAAAGGAGAAAACAAAAGGAACCCTGTGTTGTCAGTCTGAAATTGGAGGTATGGTGTAAATTCGTGGTTTTCAATATATGGACACAGAAATAAATTTAGATGTCATGGGCACATAGGTATGTGTATACATATACACACATGCAGATATTCCCCAGCTCTGATCACTGAGATGGCCTGGGACCAGTGGCTCCACAACGGTACTGAGCACACTTAGCACTCAAATCTTCGCTTTAAGATAATTTTCCGCTAAAGAAAGCAGGGCTGGAATAGGGAAAGTATAAGACAAACTTGGAATGTCTTATAGTGGCAGAAAATAAAGAAATGCCCAAGTAAAAGGGGGATGTGTCAAGAAGACACAGGAGCCAGCTTGAAGGTGTTCCTGCTGGCCATATCTGAGACCATTTAAGCATCTAAAGGAATAACGATAATAACCAATTACAACTCACTGAATAAAAAATGAAGAATCCATACTTGTAATATTAATATAAATTAATAAAGGGGGAATGAGTGATTCTATAGTGAAAAAGTCTGGCAAGCACCACCTTAACAAGTGGTCAGTCAGCGTCATAATGATGGGACAGGTGGAAATCATGCACCGCCTGAAGAGATGCAGCAAGGAAGATGCAGCATCGGTTCTACCCTGCCAAAGATGCATAAACTAAACCTAACCTAACCTAATCTGACAGGAAACACCATCCAAAATAACTGGCCTGTAATCTTCTAAAGCGTCAACGTCTATTACTCAGCCATAAAAAGAAATGAAATTGAGGGCTTCCCTGGTGGCACAGTGGTTGAGAGTCCATCTGCCGATGCAGGGGACACAGGTTCGTGCTCCGGTCCGGAAAGATCCCACATGCTGCGGAACGGCTGGGCCCGTGAGCCATGGCCGCTGAGCCTGCACACCTGGAGCCTGTGCTCCGCAACAGGAGAGGCCACAGCAGTGAGAGGCACGTGTACCGCAAAAAAAAAAAAAAAAAAAAAAAAAAAGAAATGAAATTGAGTTATTTGTAGTGAGGTGGATGGACCTAGAGACTGTCATACAGAGTGAAGTAAGTCAGAAAGAGAAAAACAAATACCGTATGCTAACACATATAGATGGAATCTGAAAAAAAAAAAAAGGTTCTGAAGAACCTAGGGGCAGGCTAGGTAGACGCAGATGTAGAGAATGGACTTGAGGACGTGGGGAGGGGGAAGGATAAGCTGGGACGAAGGGAGAGAGTGCCATGGATTTATAATATACTACCAAGTGTAAAATAGATAGCTAGTGGGAAGCAGCCGCGTAGCACAGGGAGATCAGCTCAGTGCTTTGTGACCGCCTAGAGGGGTGGGATAGGGAGGGTGGGAGGGAGACACAAGAGGGAGGAAATATAGGGATATATGTATACGTATAGCTGATTCACTTTGTTATAAAGCAGAAACTAACAGACCACTGTAAAGCAATTATACTCCAATAAAGATGTTAAACAATTTTTTTTAATTTTTAAAAATTAAAAAAATAAAGTGTCAAGGTCAAGAAAGCCAAGAAAAAGCTGAGGTACCATTCAGACTAAAGGCCACTACAAAGGCAGACAACTCAAAGCAGCATGTAACTGAACTGCATCCTTTTGCTATAAAGGTTATTATTGGGACATCTGGCAAAATCTGAATGGGGCCCAAGGATTAGTGGCAATTTCCTGATTTGACGGTTGTTTTGAGGTTACATAGAAAAATGTCCTTGTTTACATGAAATACATACTAAATTCAGGAGTGATTTTTAGGAGTGACAGGCCCAGCAACTTGGGAATTTATTTTCAGATGATTCAGGTTCTGAATTTGTAATTTTTCTGTCTGAGAATAGTTCAGTTTTTTTTTTTTTTTTTTTTTTTGCCATGCTGTGCAGCTTGCAGGATCTTTGTTCCCTGACCAGGAACTGAAACTGGGCCTCGGCAGTGAAAGCACTGAGCCCAAACCACTGGACCACCAGGGAACATCCTAAAAATGTTTTTAAAACTGTAACTTCTTTTCCTTTTTATGTTATATGACTTAAAAAATGACTATAGCAACGAAGACAGTGATGTTGAAGATGAATTTGCGACATCAAGAATTTCACAAAATTATTTCTTGAAATAAAGTAGAAATTAATGTTATTTTATATAATGTGATTTTTAAGTATATATTTTCACTAAAACATTTAGGAGTTAAAAAAAGATCAGTGAACGAATGTGCTTTTCTAGGTTGAATTAAAATAGAATATTTAAGGTTTAAAAAAGTTTGGCTGGGGAAAAATAACAGTTTTGCAAAACCTGTGTGATCCAAAACTAAGATGATATTCAACAGCAAGAAGTATTCCAATTTCTCATAACCAGTTCTCACAAGCAAAGAAATGCATGCCTCACTTTAAGAAGGTGTCAAATAGAAACAGGCAAATCTGAAAGAATTTACCAAGTGTAATAAATTAGAGGTGAAGTCACAACAAAAGAATGTATGGCGTACAAAAAAATTCACAAGATTCCTTCTATCAACTTCTCAGAGTCCCATGAGCTCTCCCCTGACCTCTGAAAGATGGGTTTTACCAAAATCTGGTTTACACTGAACTTTTCAGGTATATATGATCTGAAAAGAAAGAAGTATCTGATAAGAACCTGCCTGGTGCTCCTTCCTTGTTGCAGCCCTTCTTTGTGTAAGTGATCAGAATCAGGCCCAAGCGACACAGAACCAAGCATGACATATCACACCAAACACCATTTCCTGTCCAATCAATTCTCATCTCTCTCCAGTAATGAAGAGGTGGACGTTCTTCTTGGACTGCAGCATCTGTGCAGCCCGCTCCACCCCGACCACAGCAGCCAACCTCTGGGCATCGTACTTGGAGTAGAGGACAGTGCAGGTCCAGGCAGCTTCCTCTCCTCTGGTGGTGGCTTGCAGCATGTTACAGACTTCACTGTAGAAGTGGGGATATGTTGGCAGTTCATAGAAAATCAGGTTCCTGATGCCTTTTATTGTGTACCTGTTAGAAGGAGAAAGAGAGGCCATGTCTCCATGAGAAATTTTATGGAAAAGCCACTGAAGAGTTTTACAGGGACACAGTCACTCTCGCTGTTTCACGCAAGGAGAAAGACCATGGCACAAATAACACACAGACCAAAAGTTACTCTAATTTGAGCCGGAGGGGCTCATTTTAGGTGACAGCGTATTTGAATTCCTAATGTTTGGCTTAAGATAATGATAAAATGAATTTGCACTTCTTGAGCCTAATCTGAGCAGACTGAGGTAGGGTGGGGAAGAATAGTAGACAAGGATTAGAAATCTGCCGCAGAAAATTTGAAAAGCAGGCATTTCCAATTTAACTATCCTTATTATAATCAGGCAAAACAGTGTTCTATAATGGAGATGAGGTCAGACCAGACCCAGTACATAAAATAAACTGCATAAACTGTAAATGCACTCCCATTAGTCTTTTCTTGTCATTCTGTAGACATGTTAACTCCATGGCAGATGTCCCAAGTTCACCCATTTACAAAATCCTGCCCAAGGACCCATTAGGCATTATGGGAAGGCAATTAATTTCAACAGCTTCCTCGTTTCTTTCCCTGCTGCACTGGGCTGCATGGTGGCGGGGGGCATGCAGACCCTAGGGACTTGCCTTACGGTTCAGGTTGAGATCAATCATTCCCTCTTGGGCTCCATGAACGAAGATTTTATACGTTGACAAGCTTCTGATTTTTCCCGTTAGACTCTCATACAGGGCTGATGTCAGACTCCCTCAGGAATTTTATTTTATTCATGGACGATAAGTTTTCCTTGTCTTTTTATCCCTTAGCTCATCCTGATCTCTCTGGAGACCCTCCTCTCCCAAAATATAACTGCAGTCAATTACTTGGTTCATCTTTCCACATCCTCTTTCCATAAAGGAATTTTAATGGCTAATGATGTTGAAAAAACACAGTTCTGTCTCAGTAGTTATCAAAACAAACAGAGTTCCATTTCTGCTTAGTATGTAGAAAACTCAAGAGAATACTGCTCCCATGCTAACAAGAAAAAGATAATCTACAACAGTGTTCCTTTTCCTGAGCCTAGACAGCTGATGTCACAGGGAAACCAAGTGAACTGATTCAACGGTGCCCTGTGTGTGTTTAACAACTGATTCTCAGTGGGGGAGGACAGGTGCTGATTTGAAGCATTTGCCAATTTCTGTGGTGTAAATACTCCATTTCAAGCTACCAGTGTCATGTTGCTGAACTTGGAACTGGGAAGAGATGTGCAACCAACCATACCTTAAGAGCTGGCATGAGCCAGCTTCAGCCCACCACTGACTGAATTCCAAAGAGTGACAAGATTGTCTGAAGAAAGACAGGACATACGAACCACTTCACCTTTGGCAGAGCACAGTGGGGAAGAGGGCAGCTGCTAAGAAAGTGGGTAGGAAGAAAAAAGCTACACTTTTAACAAGTTCTTAAAGGGCAATTATGGGCTTGCATGACAGTTCAGAATCCCTGGGATTCCGGGACACTCCTTTACTTCACAGTCATGAGGGCTTTTCCATAGGTCTCCACTGGGAGCCCTGGAGAGACTGGAGGCAAGGCAGAAGATCTGAGACACCCCCGATGGTGGTGCAGACATGAAAACTCACTCTCTTCCCAGAGCCATGTTGTACATGAAGCTAAAGCCGGAAGCCAATGAGAGGGGCAAAGGTCAACTGCCAGGGTGGAGTCAGAAGCAGCAAAACTGTGTGCCTTAAGGGAGGGGCATTAACCCCTCACCCCATTCCTCCCCACCACAGGACTTACATCCAGTAAAAAGAGCAGTCTGTCCTGGGGAAAGGGCATGAAGCCTGTTCAGTCCAAGATCCTGCACTGATGTAAGCAGGTGTTTGCCACCACCGCAGAGAAGCTGGGAACTTTTCCCACCAAGACCCCTCGTAGAACAAGGCAGAGGCTGGCCATCATGGAGGGTGGTGTAGGAGCCCTGAGAAAGCGCCAGCTCCAAAGCCCAGGATGGACAGAACCTGCCTGCATCTGAGCTGGACCAGGAGGAGAACACCTGCCCCACTTCAAGCCTTAGGGGAGGGGCGAGCAGGAGCAGCCTGCTGCTGGGGGAGGGGCCCGAGCGCGGGAGAGGCTCTCCCTTGGCACAGGGGTGCAGGGCATGGTGAAAGCTGAGAGGGGAGCAGGACACTGAGACAAGGCCCTCCGGCACCGGGCCCCACAGTGGGCCACTGTCTGCTGGAGGAACTGGCAGTCTGTGGTAAATAGAAGGTCACTATGGTAACAACCAAATCCTAACTAGATTCACACCTGCCACACTAGTGGCCTGACAGAAGAGGTGTCCAGGCCAACTACTTACTCAGGCACTACATTCAACTGACAATTACAAAAAACACAGAAAAGCAAGAAAAAGACATTAAAACCATGAGATATCATTTTGACTATCCAGTCACTGGAAAAAAGTAGGGCTTTACAGAAATAGGCTAATGGAGTATAAATTATTGTGAGTATGCATTTTAGCGGGGAGGGGAGAAGATGGGAGTGGCAACACACAGCAAATTTCAAACTGGGGACAGCTTTTGAGCAAGTTTTCCTTTCCAAATTTACCCTAAGGAAATGCCCAGGCAACTATGCCACCAACTACGCATATGGATGCTCCTGGCATTGTTGTATATAATAACGGAAAACAAAAAGTCAATATGCCCATTAAAAGGAAACTGTCTTAATTATATACCCATACAATGTAACACTAGGCAACCATTAAAAAGGATGCTATATACACCTTAAAGATTACTTATAATTACACAAAAAAGGTATTTTTACAATGTAAAGATTTAGCAGACCTACCTTGACCAAATGATTACATTTAGTATCACCAAAAATGGGATAAACTGACACCTTGGGCCTCTTGAGGAGATGCAGGGGGAAGAACACAATATCCTCTATGTAGAATTCTTACTAAAATAATGTTTAAATCTTTGGTCCCTGAACTCTGATGCTCATTGAATCACCTATTTGTTTTTGAAAAATACCTGTAATTGGTCCCCACCCCCAAACACCATGATTTAATTGATACTGGGGTATGACCAGGGCATTCAGATTTTTTTTTTTTTTTTTTTTTGGCGGTACGCGGGCCTCTCACTGTTGTGACCTCTCCCGTTGTGGAGCACAGGCTCTGGACACGCAGGCTCAGTGGCCATGGCTCACGGGCCCAGCCGCTCCGTGGCATGTGGGATCTTGCCAGACCGGGGCACGAACCCGTGTCCCCTGCATCGGCAGGCGGGCTCTCAACCACTGCGCCACCAGGGAAGCCCCGGCGTTCAGATTTTTAAAAGCTCCCCAAGGGGATTCTAATATGTAGCAAAGTTTGGGAACACTGATCTAAATAATAAGAAAACAGCCAAATCCAGATGTGGGACATTCTACAGGAAACTGGACTGGACTCTTCAAAAAATATCAGTATCACAACAAGCAACAAAGGAAGAGAATTATTCTAGATCAGGGTTTCTTAACCCTGGCACTACTGCCATTTTAAGCCAGGTAATTCTTTGTTGTAAGGGCTGTCCTGTGCACTGTAGGACGTCTAGCAGCACTCAGGCCTTGACCCGCTTGAACCACTAGACCACTAAAATAACCCTCCAACTGTACCAACCAAAAATGTCTCCAGATATTTCCAAATGTCCCTTGGGGAGCAAAACTGCTCCTGCTTGAGAACTGCTAAAATAGACTAAAGAAACATGTCAAGCAAATGCAATGTAGGATTCTTAACTAAATCCTGGATTGGGGGTGGTGGTGGTGAGAAACAGCTGTAATAGTCATTTTGGGAACAACTAGGAAAATTTGCATACAGACTAAATATTAGATGGTATTACTGCAGTAATGTCAAGTGGTATGTTAACGGTGTTGTGGTTAGATAAAAGAATGTTGTTTTTCGGCTCTACAGGCTGAAAGATTTAGGAGTTAATAAGTGTCATGAAGCCTCCCGTAATTTACTCTCAAATGGTTCAGGAAGAAAAAATAAGAGATGTGAGTGGAAAGAGAGAAGGAGAGACAGAGAATGTGGGTGCATGAGAGTGTGGCAAAATGCTAACAGCTGGTGGAGTCTAAGTGGAAGGAGTTAGAGGTGTTCACTGGGAGAGTCTTACAATGTCTTTGAAATGAAACCTTCCCAAATGAAAAGTTGGAGTGGGGGCAACATACAGTAGAACTATATATATATCAACTTAAAAATACATCCATAACTTACAAATATATACCAAAATGCTAACTTGTTTAAGCTTTTTTTCAATAAGCACATAAAATATTCAAGATAAAAGAAAAAAATCCAAATGTGTCCACTGTGATCCCAATTTTGGTATCCTTTTTAAAATGCCTGTGTCTGTGCACGTGCACATGTTTTTTACATTAAAAAGACAGGAAAGAAATACACCAAAATGGGTATTTATATCAATAAGATTATAGGTGATCCCTTTTTTTTTTTTGTTTTGTTTTGCGGTACGCAGGCCTCTCACTGCTGTGGCCTCTCCCGTTGCGGAGCACAGGCTCTGGACGCGCAGACTCAGCAGCCATGGCTCACGGGCCCAGCCGCTCCGCGGCATGTGGGATCTTCCCGGACTGGGGCACGAACCCGTGTCCCCTGCATCGGCAGGCAGACTCAACCACTGCGCCACCAGGGAAGCCCGGTGATCCCATTTTTTTAACCTAGATTTTCTAGGTTCTCTACAATAATTGTGTAATACTCTTATAATGAGAGTATTTTTAAAGCAAAATAAAACAACAAAGCCAATTCCAATAGGTATTATATTTAAAAACCAAGAAAATCTCTCTTAGTACCAATTCATCCACAGTAGAGACTAGGCATCTCCTGGAAATAAGAGAATGTGACCAGAACCCCTTCAGAGGGGCAGTTAGTACCAATTCCCATGATCTTCTGCACCTCTTCCCCTGCCTTCCTCCTCTCCTGTATGTGCTTTGGGTCTTCAGTGACCCCTACAAATATGGCATAACACTGTGACAGGACCTAAAACTAAGGACATTCCAGATGTCTATGTTACCTGACAACTGTTAAAGATAAATGAGGCACCCACAACTGACTCACAAGGCTGGCTCCTGCATACAGTCTATAAAGACTAGGTCTGTTACTTCTACAACTGGGGTTCTCCCTGGGGAAGGGAACACTCAGAAACACCCCACTAGCGTTTCCCACCTCCAGAAATCCTACCTCCAGAGTTTCTGATTGCCCCCTGCTTAAGAATCCTCCTTCCTGTGCTAACCCACTGATAATGCTCAGAGAAAGAACTGTGAACTGTCCTCCCCGCAGGAGGGCCATCATGACCAAATGACCATCCCGTCCTAAGAATCTACTGGTTTCATCTCCCCAAAGAAAACAAATCCTCAGGTTGAAAGTTTTTTGCTAGCTCACAAACGAACTGCAATATGTCTAACACTGCCTACTTCCATAGAGAATATAAATACAGAATTTTAAAGCTGGATACTAAAGTTTAAAATACATGTACTTTTCCCAAGGTAAAATGAAAAAAATCAAATCACAAAGACACTGCAGATCAAAATACCCATCATCACCTTGGTGACCTCTCAAGCAAAAAAATCTATAGCTGGGAACCTTGAGATAATTGGCAGTTGCAGATTACCTCCATTCAACTTAAACACCCACTAACCTGGTCCAGGGTATAAAGCTAATGGCACGTGTTCGGTTTGTCTTTATAGTGACTTTGGGGACAAAACAGTTTGGTCAATAAATGAACAGTGTAAGACAGGAGACCGTCCTGCCTACTTAAGAGAAAGGGCTCCTTTGACATCATGCCCTCTCCTTGAAAAGCTGCTACTTGAGAGCAGTCCTCATCCCAGCTTAGTTCACACTTGCTACAGACAATCACGCTGGGAAGTTTCCCAATCCATCCACTTCATTTAAGGGACTTGCTTTGATGTATCAAGCTTCTGGAAAACTAAGGGCTCTTTAGACCTGCTGAGTGCAAACTCCCCCAAAATACCATTTCCAACATGAATGAAAACAACAACTCACTGAAACAAAGCAAATAATGATGCCAGCAAGAAGGCATTCGTTAACACTCTTGGGCCAAACAGCCTTGTCTGGGTAGCCAAGAATGAAGCCCAGCAAACACAAATGTAGTCATTCCTCAACTCTCCACTAGCAGATCATCTAGGCAGCAGAATACCCAAAGAAGTCATGTCACGCCAGCTTGCTGCGCTCCAGCAGGCTGCTGGATCCCTCCCTCCCCATCCTGGTAAGGAGAACATTTCGGAGGAACACCATCCTAATATCGGCATAAACTAAAAGGCAATGCAACGCCAAGGTGCATCATCTAATATGTTCCAAAGCCTAGAAGATTCAGGCTTAGATGTTAGGGATTCTCTGAGGAAACGTGCCCCTCATTAGCTTATAATTGAGAATTAATAAAACAGTAAAGTCAGAACTTAAACTCACTGGACATTATTGTGAATCAGGAAAGAAAAGGTTATAGGATGCAATTTCCAGTCTCTCTAGGTAAGAGCTTAAAAGGGGCTTTTACATTTGGCAGCAGAGAGAATTAGCAAAACAATAAAATAACCAAACTCTGGGGGCACAAAGGGCTGCAACTAATCCAAATAGTAACAGAAGGCTCAATATTACTAACACTCTAATTGGAATTAAAAAAAAGAAAAAGAAAAAAAAAGGTCAATACAACTTATTTTGTCAAAGTCACATGGTGGGGAAGCTAAGCAAACCCTGAAGCCCTTAAATATTCAACTCTAAGCCCCTCACCTTTCGCTTCTGATAAACTTCAAGGAGCCCCTTAGTCCCGGTTCTCCCTGGTGCAGAAGTTGTGTGTGCACTGCCTCAGGACAAATGAGAACCCTCTGAACACTGACACTGTACTCAACTTCCATCTCCACAGACACACAGTCCCCAATGTTTCCTCTGTGCTTCTGTGACAGGTTCCTCCCTTTCCTGAGAGCTGCTCAACTCTGTAATGTCTTTCTTGAGGGGTATACCCGCAGCTACAGAAGGTACCCTAAGTACGGACCCACTCCACATCTATATACAGGTTATGCTGTAGTCACTCATTCGTTTCTACCACCTTTTCCAACAATGCCCAATTTGGAAGAAAACCAACCAACCAATCAAGAAAAGTCTGTCCAGCCCCCCAGGCTCTGGCTTGTCTGCAGGAGGTGAAGCAAGGGAGGACTTTATAACACAGCAAAGCCCACCATGCACTTGGAAGCAGGCCCTCCAGAGAGGACACTTGAAACCTGGCCCTACTTTACCTTTTGTAGAAATGGAAGCGCTCTGTGAGGAGCAGGAACTGCTTCTCTCCTTGAAGGAAGAAGTGTCTGGCCCTGGAGACACCAGACTTCTGGGTGTACTCGCAGATATGAGTGAAGTTCAGGTCCTCCTTCTTGAAGTAATTTCGGAGACGCACAAAGTCAAAGTAGGAGGGGACATAGATAAGCGTGTGAGACATGACTGCATCACGATACTGAGGCAAAATCTTGTTGACGAAAAAGTTAAACCTGATTTGGAAAGGCAAAGGGCAAAGTCAGTGGTCTAGAGGTGAGCCATAGTGCCACTGCCAACTGCATGACCCTGGGCAAGTCACAATCTCCTTCTACCTCCCCTAAGAGGCCAACTTGGCCTACCTCATTGCAAAGAGATTATGTAAGGATAAAACTTGTTAAGCGCATTAAAAAGCAAGTGCTAACACTATTCATCAGGAAGAATAGATGTGATGCTGGTATATCCCAGAGAATTACTCTAGGAAGTACATAACTGTATCATTCATTCATTCAGGTGTCAATCAGTCAGTCAACAAATAATTACTGAACACCTACCACGTGTTAAGCACCATTCTGCTACCATGGGTCCCCTGACTAAACACAGTGAGAAGACAGGGGAAAATTACATAGAGAATTAGAAAAACAGTTCTTGCCCTGAAGGGCTTAGAATTAAGTTGTTGACATGCGGCAATAAAAAATTAATGTAATTTTAAAATGCCATAGTCTAGGGGAAAGTACCCCTGATTTACTAACCCTGCCACTATCGGAACTAGGACAAGACACCACTTCTCTGGCCTTCAGTGTTCTCCTCTGTCAATGGCATGACTGGATTCAACTATCTCATTTCATTTTGTAAATGGTTAACTAATAAAGCCAACAAGGAATACAATTCTAAATTTGAATGCCCAAGTAAACTCCCTCTCTGTGACCTCCAGGGGTCCAATGGGACAGGGGAGAGTACCTGGCATCAATCACTGAAGCTAGGTTTTCAGCTTCCATCCTCTGGAAGACATGTGGGAGCTGCACCAGGACATGACTGATGCAGCCTGTCATCGGGACGTTCCTCACAGCCACCTGCCAGGAGTCAGTGAGAACATTAGGAAGTGAGCTATCCCCATTGTTGACCAAATGCTATCCTCTCCTTCTGCCTCATGACCCAAACAATACACAATACTTCATGAAAATTCAGAGAAAGAAGGAGAGAACCCACCTGGCCTTGCACATTGACGCAGTACTTGTTGAATACAGAGTTGATCTGGGCATCCTGCAGGGCCCCAAACAGCAGCGTCTGACGATAGTACTTGGACCAATTATTGAGGCTCCACATGCGCACTCGAGAAAAGTCCACCCCGTGTGAGTCCAGGGGCAGCAGGTTCATGTGGTTCATCAAATGCTTTGAGCAGAAATAACACTCCATTAATACTTACTGAACACTTACCCGTTGCGTATTGCTAACCTTTCTATAAGCCCATCATCTTATTTAACCCCATGAAGTACATACTATCATCTCCCAAATTACAAGAAAACAGGCTCAGATGGCTGAGTGACTTGCCCATAGTCAAGTGAGCAAGAAGAAAAGCTCAAACTGGCCACCTCGTGGATCTTTCAAAAAGGATCAAGATGCTACCTATACAGAACATTTCTTTTAAAGGAAATTCTGAAATGCCACTCTGGTCACTCTATAAGCAACTCAGTTCCAGATTTGGACAAGAAGGGAAATGACATGGAAAACAGAGCTGCTGTCCTTCCCATGACTTGGTTCCCAACAACGTTAGAAAATTCCCCGAGTGACTACATGTGCCTTTTGCTCAAAATAAAGATGACTCAACCATCGACATGCCTTTTCTATTTTAATCATATTTTTACCTTGTAATGTATATTGAAGGGTCACAAGTACTATAAGATTATTCCCTATTTTATAAATAAGTACTCCGCTTTATTTGTCCCAAACTTACTCCAAGTCCTGGGGTTGTAGAAAAGGTAAATTCTCACATGCCTTAGAAAAATAAACCTATAGTTCTGTGATGAGGATTGCTCCAAAGCACAATCCTAAACCCCAAAACATGGCAGGGTATGTTGAGAGGGAGGAAAAAAATTATAGCACAAATTACAGTAGGGGGACAAAAACATCTTACATTTCTCTGCAAAGCATCACAAATTAAGAAACCATGAGCAATGCTTTCCCATCTCCACTGAAGAGAAGACCAAACAAAAGAGAACGAGCATAAATAGGAGGAACTATTTTAGATAAAAACATTCCTGGTGAGGAGGAATTTCAACCAACCAACCAACCAACCACACTAAACTGGTCTATTACTAGAAGTAACTTTTAAGGGGAAGAAATCTTTTCTGGAGATTTGAAAATGTTGACAAGAATTTTTATCTTTCTGGATACTTTACTGACCAACTTGTAGCTAGAAGAGGGGACAACATTTCCCATTTTCAAATTGGAAAATGTGGAATATTTCCAAGCTGAGTTTTAATCTGGACTTTAGTAACCATTTCAGACTCAAACCACTGAGCTTCTTGTCTCTAAATGTTAATGACCAGCATTACCAAGACATGCTCCCAGTTCTGCATCAGGTAAATGTCAGCTTGATCAATGATGAGAAGCTCAATAGAAGACAGAAAGTCAAAATCTCTCTTCTTCTCTCCTTCTCCACCAATGATGGTCCTCAAGCCCAGAGGGGAGGCAATGAGGATGTCTGACGAATAGAAGGGGGCATAAAGTCGGATGCTTCTCTGCAGTATTGCCACTCCTATACACAAAACAGCCAAGCACACATCAGTTCATGAGTCACCACCAAGCCATTAGTTTCCACCCTCTCAAACTGCAGCCTCCCCTTGTACCTTCCACATCTTCCCCTTTGCATATAATTGTGCTCAAACTGCTTTAATTATTAAAATCATCATCATCATCCCTCCTTTGCATCTACGGTCCCTTCTAGCTCCCACCCTCTTCTTTTCCTTCACTGGCAAACCTTCCAGAAAATTGTCTCTACTTTAAAATCTCCCACTCACTCCTTAATGCACTGCAATCTGCCTCTGAGTCTCAGGACACCACTGAAATGACTCTTGCTAAGGTCATCAACAGCTCTCAGTTACCAATTCAATGGCACTTTAGTGTTTCTTGCCACGAACGCATAAGCACACCCTCCTTGAAATGTTCTTTTCCTTACCGGTGGTTTCCACGACTTTAACACTTACTTCTCCTATTACTGACCTGGTCCTTAACTATTTTTCCATATTCAAAGAGCTCTTCTACAAATCCCTGGATTCACCCACAAGTTCTCTTTCACTCTACATAAAGCTTTGGATAAATATATTCACTAATCATGGCTTTAACATTAACATCACAAAAATTTATATTTCCTGCCCACATCTCTTTCCTAAGCAACAAGTAGCAGTTTGTAGAGAGCCCAGATCATATGTGAAGGAGATTCACTTGCTAATCTTAAAGCATCTACCAGAGGGGCAGAAGTTGGCTGGGACTCTCTCTGGGGACAGAATGCTGGCAGATGCCATTTTTACAAATTCCCTCTACCTTGATGGCACGGGTGGGTGCCGCTTTTTGTACTCTCGCTCTAAGTTGCTAACAGTGGTGGTGGGTGAGTACCCCCTACCCCACTTCCCTGCACTACTTGTGTGCAGCAGTGACAAACATGGCCGACCAGCAGCCACGCCTACCCCATCTCATGCCACTTGCAGGACATGACCTGAGGCAACAAACGCATGCAGCCCACACAGGGGACACTCCTTGAGCACCAGGCTCAGGCAGATGGGGGTGGGACTGCATTTCTAGACTCCATGGGAGTGAAACAAACAGAGAGAGAGAGTTTATAAGACAACCAAGAACTAGGAAAAAGTTAAAAACACAGTTCATCTCCCACACAGGGCCACTCCTTCAAGACAGGGGGCAATAACTGTTTTGCATAATACATAGAAACAAACACAGAGAGTCAAGCAAAGTGAGAAAGCAGAGGAACATGTTCCAAATGAAGGAACAAGATAAAACCCCAGAAAAAATATTTAATGATAAAGAATTCAAAGTCATTGTCATAAAGTTGCTCACCAAACTTGGGAGATGAATGAACGAACACGGTGAGAAACTCAAGAAAGAGACAGAAAATATAAGAAAGTTCTAAACAGAACTCACACAGCTGAAGATTATAATAATTGAACTGAAAAATACACTAGAGGGAATCAACAGCAGACTAGATGGTAGAAAAGAACAGATCAGTGACCTGGCAGACAAGGTCGCAGAAATCACCCCAACAGAACAGCAAAGAGAAAAAATATTTTAAAAATATGAGGACAGTTTAAGGGAACTGTGGGACAACATCAAGTGTACTATCATCGGTGTTAAGGGGTCGCAGAAGAAGAGAGAGAAAGGGGTACTAACATCCACATTATAGGGGTCCCAGAAGGAGGACAGAGAGAAAGAAAGGGGCAGAAAACTTATCTGAAGAAATCATGGCTAAAAATGTCCCTAACCTGGTGAAGGAAACAGACATTCAGGTCCGGCAAGCACCAAGAGTCCCAAACAAAATGAACCCAAGGAGATTCATATCAAGACACATTATAATTAAAATGTCAAAAGTCAAAGGTAAAGAGGGAATTTTAAACAGCAAGAGAAAAACAACTAATTACAGACAAGGGAATCCCCATAAGAATATCAGCTGATTTTTCATCAGAAACTTTGTGGTCCAGAAGGAGATGGCATGATATGTTCGAATATGCTGAAAGGAAAAAAAACTTCCAACAAAGAAGGAAGGAAATAATAAAAGCCAGATGAGAAATACTGAATAAATGAAACGGAGACAAAAACAAAAAGATCAATGAAACTAAGAGCTAGTTCTGTGAAAAGATAAAAATTAACAAACCTTTAGCCAGACTCAATAAGAAAAAAAAGAGAAGGGGCCCAAATAAAATAAGAAATGAAAGAGAAGTTATAACTGACACTACAGAAATACAAAGTATCCTAAGAGACTACTATGAACAATTATACACCAAGTCAGATAACCTACAAGAAATACATAAATTCCTAGAAACACACAATCTTCTAAAACTGAATCATGAAGAAACAGAAAATGTGAATAGATCAATTACTAGTAATGTGATTGAATCAGTAATCAAAAAACTCCCCAAAAACAAAAGACCAGGACCAGAGAGCTTCACTGGTAAATTCTACGAAATATTTAAAGATTTAATACCTATCCTTCTCAAACATATTCCAAAAGACTGAAGAGGCGGAAACACTTCCAAACTCATTTTATGAGGCCAGCATAACTCTGATACTGAAATCAGACAGAAACACCACAAAAAAAGAAACGTACAGGCTACTATGCCTGATAAACATAGATGCAAAAATCCTTGACAATTATTAGCAAACTGAACCCAACAATACATTAAAAGGACCATACACTGTAATCAAGGAGAATTTATTCCAGGGATGCAAGGATGGGTTGACAAAGTGGGTATAGAGGGAATGTATCTCAGCATAACAAAGGCATACACGATAAACCCACAGCTAACAACATATTCAGTGGTGAAAAGCTGAAAGCATTTCCTCTAAAATCAGGAACAAGACAAGGATGCACACTTCTGCCACTTTTATTCAACATAGTATTAGAAATCCTAGCCACAGCAACTAGGCAAGAAAAAGAAATAAAAGATACCCAAATTGGAAAGGAGGAAGTAAAACTATTTTCAGATGACATGATACTTTATGGAGAAAACCCTAAAGACTCCACCAAAAAACTGTCAGAACTAATAAATAAATTTAGTAATGTTGCAGGATACAAAATTAACAAAAATCTGTTGCATTTATATACATTAATAATGAACTATTAGAAAGAGAAATTAAGAAAACAATCCATTTACAATAGCATCAAAAAGAATAAAATACCTAGAAAAAATCTAACCAAGAAGGTAAAAAACTTGTACTTGGAAAACTACAAGGTATTGATGAAAGAAATTAAAGATGACACAAACATGCAAAAATACACCATGCTCATAGATTGGAAGATTTAGTACTGTTAAAATGTCCATACTGGACACCAAGGGGGGAAAGTGGTGGTGGGGGTGGGGGTGTGATGAATTGGGAGATTGGGACTGACATACATATACTAATATGTATTAAATGGACAATAAGAACCTGCTGTATAAAAAAATAAATAGAATTCAAAAATTCAAAAAAAATGTCCATACTACCCAAAGAAATCTACAGATTTAATGCAATCCTTATCAAAATACCCATGACATTTTTCATAAAACTAGAATAATCCTAAAATTTGTAGAGAGCTGCAAAGGACCCTGAATAGCCAAACTGATTATGAGAAAGAAGAACAAAGCTGAAGGTATAACACTACCTGATTTTAAACTACACTACAAGTCTACAGTAATCAAAATTGTATGGTAATAGCACAAAAACAGACACAGTTCAACAGAACAGAATAGAGAGCCCAGAAATAAATCCATATTTATATGGTCAATTAATCTATGACAAAGGAGGCAAGAATATACAATGTGGAAAAGACAGTCTCATCAACAAATGGTGATGGGAAAACTAGACAGCTACATGCAAAAGAATGAAACTGGACCACTAGCTTACACCATCTACAAAAATCAACTCAAAATGGATTAAAGGGCTTCCCTGGTGGCGCAGTGGTTCAGAGTCCGCCTGCCAATGCAGGGGACACGGGTTCGTGCCCCGGTCCAGGAAGATCCCACATGCTACAGAGCGGCTAGGCCCATGAGCCATGGCTGCTGAGCCTGCGCGTCCGGAGCCTGTGCTCCGCAATGGGAGAGGCCACAACAGTGAGAGGCCCGCATACAGCTAAAAAAAAAAAAAAAAAAAAAACCAAACAATCCAATTAAAAAATAGCAGGGGACCTGAATAGACATTTTTCCAAAGAAGTCGTACTGATAGCCAACAGTCAAATGTAGAGATGCTCAACATCACTAATCATCAGGGAAATGCAAATCAAAATCACACTGAGAAATCAAAACTACAATGAGGTACCATCTCACACTGGTCAAAATGGCCATCATTAAAATGTCTACAAATAACAAATGCTGGAGAGGGTGTGTAGAGAAGCGAACCCTCCTACACTGTTGGTGGGAATGTAAGTTGGTGCAGTCACTATGGAAAACAGTATGGAGGTTCCTCAGAAAACTAAAAATATAATTACCATATGATCCAGCAATCCCACTCCTGGGCATATATCTGTACAAAACTATAATTCAAAAAGATACATGCACCCCTATGTTCATATCAGCACTATTCACAATAGCCAAGACATGGAAACAACCTAAATGTCCATTGACAGATGAATGGATAAAGATGTGATACATATATACAATGGAATACTATTCAGCCATAAAAAAGAACAAAATAATGCCATTTGGCAGCAACATGGATGCAACTATAGATTATCATACTAAGAGGAGTCAGTCAGAAAGAGAAAAACAAATACCATATGATATCACTTATATATGAAATCTAAAATATGGCACAAGTGAACCTATCTACAAAATAGAAACAGACTCACAGACCTGTGGTTGCCAAGGTCAGGGGTGAGGAGAGAGAGATGGACTGACAGTCTGGGGTTAGTTGATGCAAACTATTACATTTAGAATGGGTAAACAACAAGGTCCTACTGTATAGCACAGGGAACTATATCCAATCTCCTGGGATATGCCATAATGCAAAAGAATATAAAAAAGGATGTATATATGTGTATAACTGAGTCACTGCCATACAGCAGAAATTAGCACAACATCGTAAATCAACTATACCTACTCCAATTAAAAAAAAAAGAAGAAGAATGTATCAGGTGGCCAGTAAGTGCTGTGATCAAAATGAAATAATATAAAATGATAGGCTGTGATTTTGGAGTTATAAATTCTTACAGCCACCACGTATTATAAGTTGCTATTAACCAAAGCATAGAGAGAAAAAAAAACACAATGAGATATCACCTCAAACCTGTCAGAATAGGTCTTATCAAAAAGACAAGAAATAACAAATGTTGGCAAAGATGTGGAGAAAAGGGAATCCTTGTGCATTGTTAGTGGAAATGTAAATTGGTGCAGCCACTATGGAAAACAGTATGGATGTTCTTCAAAAATTAAAAAAAAAACCACTATACAATTGAGCAATTCAACTTCTGGGTGTTTATCCAAAGGAAAAAAAAAACACTAATTCAAAAAGATATATGCACTCCTACATTCACTGCAACATTTATAATAGCCAAGATATGGAATATGGAAGCAGCGTAAGTGTCCACAGATGATGAATGGATAAAGATGTGGTGTACACACACACACACACACACACACACACACACACACACACACACACTGGAATATTACTCAGCCATAAATGAATGAAATCTTGCCATCTGTGACAACAAGGATAGACCCTGAGGGTATCACAGTAAGTGAAATAAGTCAGACAAAGACAAATATCAATAGCATGTGATTTCACTTAGATGTGGAATCTAAAAAACAAAACAAACAAAAAACCAGACTGATAGATACAGAGAACAGACTGGTGGTTGCTAGAAGGGAGGGCGGGGTTGGAGGGTGGGCAAAATGGATGGGGGAGATCAGGAGGTATAAAACTTCCAGTTATAAAGTGAACAGGTCACAGGGATCCAATGTATGCCATGGGGAATATAGTCAATAATATTGCATTAACTTTGTATGGTGACAAATGGTAACTATACTTATTGCTGTGATAAGTTTGTAAGTTATAGACATTGAATCACTATGTTGTACACCTGAAGCTAATACGTCAATTATACATCAATTAAACAAAAGACATTTATCAGCTGCTTGTTGGCCACCTGCATATGTTCAAAACTAACCATAAGCTCTCATCCCCTTGCACTGCACACTCCAGCCATGCTACAGCCTCTGAATCTTAGGTCTATTTGGTTTATTCACCCTGATGCCTCCACACATGCAGTTTCCTGTCTGAAACATTTTCTCCCACTCTCATCACCCCACTTTGTACCTGGCTAAATCCTACTCAGGTTTCAACTCAGTATGGATGGTACCTCCAACAGAAGGCCTTCCCTAACAGTCCTGTGCCCATTTTGAGTAAGGATATTTGCTTTAAATACTTTAAATAGAACACCCACTATCCTCTAACCATAACACATCTCATCCCATACTGTCTGATTTGTCTTAAGGCTGGACTTGTTTAACAGTAACTTTTAATTCCTTATCTCCAGCTTCTTAACAGTGCCTGGCACATAGTAGATGCTTAATAATTGGTAAATGGGCATACGTGACTAAAAATATTTTCCAGGAACTTTTTCAATGTACAGCCAGTCAAGTACATGGGAGCTGAATGACAGACGAGCAAAAATGTGCAAAGCTGGGTGGGAGTCAGTAAGTCCAGAGTGGAGATAATTCAGGTGTGGGCACTCCACACAGCAGGCAGGAGGTAAGTCCATTATGTACAGATGCTCTAGTTTATTCATCTTCCCCAGACTGACCCACCCAGCCCCATCACCTCCAACTCCCCCAAGAACCCCTGTAGCGTTGACTGTGAGCTACCAGCTATAGGCATGCTGAGACATTTGTTATAAACATGCATGTGCCTTTCATACATGCCTTCACAGACACTCCATCCCATTAGCCAAGTATGTACCCCATTAGCCAAGGCAAGACTCTCTCCTGGCAGACGAGTCGTCTCAAATGCATCCTGGTTCTGCTAGGAGGCTGAGTCAGTGACCCTCTGAAAGAATGCCTAATTCCAGGCTTCTAGCTTCCAGCTATGTGCACCTCACACCTCAGGTCCCTCAGGGTCTCAGTTTTGACAAGGAGGAATTACCAGTCCTGAAGTGGTCATCAATGTTGCCGACAAATACAGCTTCATAATCTTCAGGCCTCTTCAGGTTGGGTGGTCTCTCCTCGGGATCTGAGCCATACTCTCCATTAAACCTCTTTTTGTTGCTTACAATTATTTTCTTCTTGCTGTCGCCCTCAAGAAGACTGATGAAGAGCTGTACCACCCGCAAAGCAGCTTCCCGGAATGGCACCACTATCAGCACCTGTGGAGGGAGTGATGGGCAGCCTTGGACGGGCAAGGGGAAGGAAGGACAGCTCAAGGTAAGCCTGCTGAGGACCTAAGGAGCCCTCTGTCCCGCAGCCCCTGGCCAAGGATCACATCCGTGTCACCCTCTTTACACAGGACCTGGCTCAGTACTGAAGGCTGAGCATCTTTCCGACCCACAGCACCATGTCCTATGGACTTCAATCTCATGGCTCCTTGTGGGGGGGCAATTCTTAAGCAGAACGTAGAAATACTTTTTGAGGTTAAGTCAATGCCTTTAACAGAGGTGTCCATTAGCAAAAACCCAAGGGCATAAACACACAAAGCTCTTTCAGGACAAGAAATGTTACTCATTTCTGTCTCCCACAGAACTTAGTTCAGTATTTTGATCCGTTAGACCCAAGGACTATGCTGAACAAATGAATTAGATGTATTAAGTAGAGAATAAAGCTAGTAAGGAAAGGACTAAAGCATCATTACTTTTTTTTTTTTTTTTTTGCGGTACGCGGGCCTCTCACTGTTGTGGCCTCTCCCGTTGCGGAGCACAGGCTCCGGACGCGCAGGCTCAGCGGCCATGGCTCACGGGCCCAGCCGCTCCGCGGCATATGGGATCCTCCCGGACCGGGGCACGAACCCGTGTCCCCTGCATCGGCAGGCGGACTCTCAACCACTGCGCCACCAGGGAAGCCCGCATCATTACTTTTCTAGTACATTTCCTAGTACATTTTTCAGAAATGATGATAAAGGATTTCTGAAATAAGATATTTCAATGGGAAATACAGGATTCAGTTTTCCAAACATTTCCAAAAGTGCCTAATTTTAACTGTTGAGGAAAAAAACCAGAAGATGCTCAACAAATGATTAACTTCTAACTACTGCTGTGTAAACAATACAGTCAATGGATATAACCCCTGTCAGATCAGGCAATTCACCAAATTCTGAATGTGATTCATGGGTAATCTACCTCATATTCTACTTTGCAATTCTAAATGGAAACAGATAATCTTATTATCCTGATGTTCAAGATTCTGAGGTAGTTTCCCAGAAAGGCACCCAGCACAGCCAGAGGGGTGTAGTCATTCAGTTTGGCACAGTGCAGGGATGATGGATCAGTTTTGAAGAGGGCCAAGTTACTGTCCCGGCTGTCACACTAAGTAAGTGTCTAGGCTTTGGTTTCCCCAACTATCAAACAAGAGGGTTGGACTAAGAAATCTCTAAGAGCCATATCAGTATTAAAATCCTAAAATCCTATTAAGCTCAATGAGAAGAATCTAAGAAGATGAGGCTTCTTCAATATAGACACAGAGGCTAAGGGGTAAGCGGGTATGGGCGGCACAGTACCTAGCTCCAGGACATCATGAAAAATGTAGACAGAATTAAAAGATGTAAGCCCCCAGTCCACTGGAGCTTAGGCTTATGAGCCCACATAAATGTAACCATCACTTTAAGCAGCAATAATGATACAAAGCAAAAACAGGGATTTTGTTTTCCAAGGTTTACATGTTTATGTGGCTTAGTGAAGAGAGTCCTTGGTTCTAGTCCTGTCTCTGCTACTTTTTCCCTGGTTCTCTTTAGCAAGGTCTTCTACGAATCTGGGTCTCTGTCCACAGGTGTAATATGTAGGGATTGAATAAAAGGCTCCTTAAGGTCCCATCCAGCTCTGACAATCACAAAGAAGAGATTTATAGTGGAGTGTTACTTATGTAGGATCAGGGTTTATCTTTAAGGAGAGAATTATCATGGAGGTACCTCCTACTCCAGTTTCCAGTTAGATCTGCTGTTAGAGACAGTCCACTGAGCTGTCTGCAGCACTGCTCTGACATTACCTGGCCCATCTAATACGCTCATTCTTGGACTCATTCATTATTCCAATCATTAAAACATCTGAGAACCTGCTAAGTGCCAGGACCTATATGTTAGTGCCTTACAGCCTCCTTGAGGGCAAAGTTCTGCTGCTGCCACTCACCTTGGGCCTCGTTAGCCCTTGGTCCCTGAAGTCATCATCATCACCCACCCCAAGTTTCTGGCTTCGGCATCTGCTGTTGTTGGCAAGCACCTGGGCGTTGGCTTTGAGGACGTGATTTATCACATGCAGGCAGTACACGTGGCGGATCTCTTCCCCATTCTTGAGGGCAGTCCTTTCTGGGTAGAACAGGTCCCGGTAAGAATTCATAATTAAGAAGAGCTCTTTCTGGAGGGGTGTGAAGGGGCTACTTGAATTTGGGGGACCAGAGAGGAACTGGCTGTTGGTCTTGATCCAGGTGGATTCCAGAGGCTTCTGGAGATGAAGTGACTTTAAGTCAATGTCCTTTGGGGGTTTAAAGGTTTCCAACTGTTGAAACCTGGATGAAAAGACAAGCTGGCCCAGGATGGGCCACTGTGGGAGAAATGATCAAGAACTAAGTTAGAAATGAATTATAGTACCTTACATTCATATAGTGCTTTATAATTTACCAAGGCCTTTCACAACTTACAGATCCTCTCACTTTATCCTCACAACAACCTTACAAGGTAAACACTATAATGCTCTTCTTGCAGTTTAGGAAATGCTGAGATTCAGAGGTTATAGGATTCAGACAAACAGTGGAGAACAGAGCTAAGGGTTAGAGCCCAAGGTTTCTGACTTTAGAAACCTTGTGAGCTATTCACTAGATCAGTGGGTCACAACCTGTCCTGTGGACCACACTGTAGGAAGTCAAAATTTACTCTAGACAAAAGAAACGGGGGCCCGACGGTCAAATAACTTTGGTAAACACCACAAAACCTAATCCCCCTCAGGGAGAGTCACATGCAGATCAGACACTAAAGGTTCTGCTGAGTCCTGTAACAAGGACTCTGTTCCACTTCGTTTGACCCAGAGTTTTCCAAATTTACTTGGACATGGAACAAGGTTTTTGTTGTTGTTTTGGATTTTTTTTTGGAGACATATATTAGAATCGTAAAGAATAATATTTTGTGGCATACCAGTTTGGGAATTTTTGCACTGTAACAAAACTGCTGATCTTAGCAATAAAGAAAGGATGACCTCTGCAAAAAAAAAGAATTAACTATTGATATATGCCAACAACTGCGATGAATCTCCAGGGAATTATGCTGACTGAAAAAAGCCAACCTGTATGATTTTATTTATATAACGCTTTTGAAATAACAAAATTATAGGAATGGAGAACAGATTAGTGGTTACCATGGGTTAGGAATGGGGGAAGGGAGGTGGGTGTGGTTATAAAATGGCACCAGCGAAGAGGAGGGATCTTTGGTGCTGGAAATGCTCTGTATGTTGACTGTGGTGGTGGCCAGGGCAACCTACACGTGATAAAACAGTACAGAACTAAATAACACAAAGGAGCAGGAGCAAAAGTGAGGAAATCTGAATAAGACAGGTAGATTGTATCAGTGGAAATTTCCTACTTGTGATATTGTACTACAGTTTTGTAAGATGCTACCACTGGGGGAAACCGGGCAAAGGGCACATGGGATACCTTTGTATTATTTCTTACAACTGCATCTATAATTATTATCTCAATAAAAATTTCAATGAAACAAGGATGACTAATTCTTATGAATAGCATCAGTGGTGAAAGAAAAAAATCACCGAAAAAAGAAGCAAAAACTGCTCCATACTGAATAATTTAGGTGTGAACTTATCTCAGATATTTCAAACAAATGTAGCAGTAGCTACTGTTTGACTGAACACTTTGTACGTATCTTCCAGTAAAATAAACTACTTTATTTTGATGCAGGCATTACTGTCCCCCTCTAACAGATGAGAACAGTGAAGATTAAAAAGGTAGATTAACTTGCCTTAGGTCATGAGATAGCCCCTTGCAGACGTTGGTCTAAACCCTGGTGTACCTGTCTCCAAAGCATTCTTATCTTATTGGTCCCCACCTTCCAGCTTCCCAGTGCCTTTTCTAGCTATGTCTGTGCCTTACTGGGCTCTTCCAGTCTTCCTCTGTCTTGCTCCCTATCAAGCCATCTGCCACGGGTGTGTATCATACATTCAGGGAAACCACTAAAACCCAAGACCACTCTTTTTCTCCATTTGTGACTGTGATGATGGAACAATGCTTACTTTTAGCTGGTGGGTAGTTTTGGGATTTGTGGCAACAGCCTGGATTTCTTTTTCTTTCAGTTCTTTGTTTACATGTTGTGCAAATGGATCTAATTCAGAAATAAAGAATATTAGAACACTTAGAGCAAATGACAGGGATTTTCCAGTCTTCCCCTGTGAATGACATCCTGTTTTCATGATGTTAACTCATCTTTTTCCCCATCAACTTTCCCCATCATTTATCCCAGTCCAGAGCTTAAAAGTTTCTGACAGGTTCATCTCCCTAAAGCATTTCTTTAATCACATTATTCCCCAGCTGAAAAACCTCTGAAGAAACTTCTCGGTCTGAAATTCAACATACACCTCTAACTTATCTCTCTAATGTAATTTTTGAATTACATGGCTCTCAAATTCTTCTGCCACTGTGGCTTTCCTTCCTTTAACTGAAAATTCTATCCTCTCGTTCACTGCATTTCTATACACCCAAATAGTATCAGTTGAATGTTACCCCCCGACTCACAATAAATAGCTATTTCCCAGGAGCCTACTGTGTCAGGCACAGTTCTGGCTCCAAAGAAGCCATCTCTGGTCCCATATAGAAAGTCATCACTTTCTCTCAAGTGCCCCACCCTGCCCTCAGTTATCCACACCAACACATATATGTGCATGTCCTACCTCACCTAACTAGACTGCAAGATCCCTGAGGGCAGGTTCCATGTCTGATTTAACCTGCATTGGAAGACAAATATAAATGTTCAACACTCAACTGAGGTGAACAAATGATCAAAATGGTAGGGTCATTGCTCAGGGTCAGTGCTCTTCTCTTCCAGTCCCACTCATGTAAGAAGCAAAGTTAAATGACCCATTCAAGGACCCAGGTAGTAAAACTTCAAATGCAGTGCACCTTATATTAAGACCTAAGATAAAGGTGAACAATAGGAAATAAGAATTCTAGGTGATAATATATCAGTACAGACCAAACAACCAGAGAAACTTTAGGATAGTCAAGCCTCCTAATGTTTCCTCCAGCATTTTTTTTTTTAAGTTTTTTTGAGTTCAGAATGCAGTTTGTGCCCAAATTCTACCTGCTACTTCTTCCTCTTGTCTAGAATAGCTAACAGAACCAAAGGAGGATTAAAATTTCAACTTCAATGGCACAGCTGGTTGAAGAATGGCACTGGGACCAAAAAAGGCAGTCAGGACACAGAATGAGACCAACCAGATTTGCCCACCCAGGCACAGGCTAAGACACAGGACCTGAGAGACAGCAGAGCTCTGCCTCAGCCTACCACAGGCTTGTCTAAGTGACAGTCATGGGGACAGAGGCATGGCCCAGAGTGTTCTGTATCTCGACTTTGGCGGTGACAATATACATACTCATATTTGTCAAAACTTATCAAATTACATACTTAAAATGGGTACACCTTGTTGAATGTAATTCATACAATAAAGTTGATTTTAAAGTTAAATTAAAAAGTCGCCTATGGGGACTTCCCCAGTGGCACAGTGGTTAAGAATTTGCCTGCCAATGCAGGGGACACGGGTTCGAGCCCTAGTCTGGGAAGATCCCACATGCCGTGGAGCAACTAAGTCCGTGCGTCACAACTACAGAGCCTGTGCTCTAGAGCCCGCGAGCCACAATTACTGAGCCCGCATGTCACAACTGCTGAAGCCCGCGTGCCTAGAGCCTGTGCTCCACAACAAGAGAAGCCACCACAGTGAGAAGCCCACGCACTGCCACAAAGACCCAATGCAGCCAAAAATAAAGAGAGAGACTGGGGAGACAGTGTGGAGCTTTCTGGCTTCTGAGGTGCTTCCTGGTAATAAGGACCAATATTAGCCACTGCCGGGTCTCACAAATCTGGAAAATTACTGCTCCAATAAGGAAGAGCAAGTGAAGCATAGAGAGAAAAATGCAAAGTACTTTTCTCATCTTTCTCTCCCTTCCCTGCTTGGGGAAAAAAATCAGAAGTCTTCCCCTGACCCCAGCTGTGGATCGTGAGCTTTGGGGAAATGGCCTTCCCTGCCATCATTCTTCAACTGTTTGTTCTCCTGAACAGCCACGCCCACTCCCAACACTGCCTAACCCTGAATAACACAAAAGATCTTGGAGAAGCATTTCTTTCCAGCTCTACATCTAGCTGCTAAACTATCTGTTTCTATTACTGCTCATTCCAATAACAGGAGATTTAACAGGTATTAGACCACAACCACCCATACCAGCTGAATTCAAACATCACGAGCTGTGCTGTGACCTTGTAATGCTTTCAGAGAACAGCTGCCTTCTCTTTCCTCTTCGAGAAAGTTAGTTTCTAGGCTGAAGAGTGACTCATGTTTTGCATCTGTAAACTCCTCTGGGGATTCCTCTGATGTGCCAGGTGGCCCGTGCCCATCTTTTCCCTTAGGGTCAGCAGGTAAGGCCGCATCTGCAGTTTTGATGAAACATATTGTGAAATTATTTACTACTCATAAATATAATTACACTTCTGTTGACAAATGAAATCTAATTCCTTAGGCTATCATTTACTTTTAAGCAAATTCAGGTAGAAGACGTAAGTTTCAAAATTGAGCTTGACTACTGACCCGGTACATGTAAAGATGTTCAAATCAGCGTTGATATAACAAATAACTATAAAAAAATGATTTCGTCATTTCTATCGATGGGGTACTAATTAAATTACCACATATTATTTACAATGGAATACTATGTGATTAAGCTAATGTGAACCCACAGTTACACACGTTATATTATAAAAGAAAAAAAGTAAGTTACAGAAATGTATGAGACCATTATGCACATACACACAAATATATGTATATACTTGTATTCACTCATATATCCATAAAAAAGTAGTCTGGAAGGTTCTATAAAATGTTAAAGGTGTTCATCTCAGGGTGGAGGAGATATATGTTAACTATATTACCCTCTTAAATTTTTACAGTAAATATATATTACTCTTATAATTAAAAAAATGAAACTTTTCAATTTTAAAAACCCAAAACATGAAAGAAAACTGGAAAACCAACAAAATTAAACAAAAAACCCCTAAGTCTGAGGCAACGATTTTTTTATCTGAGTACAAGTGATAAATTAAAATACTAAGAATGGTGTGTGACACCTTAAAGTATAGAAAAAAATACAGTAAGGCAAACAGGCATTAAGATAATAGGATATAAAAAGTTACCCAGATATATTCAGACAATGGACTACTATTCTAGTAATAAAAAGAAATGAATTACTAATATGAACTATGTAGATGAGTCACAACAACATGAGGAGCCAAAGAAGCCACACGCAAAAGGGTACTTATTGTATGCTTCCATTCATATGAATTTCTAGAATAGGAAACACTAATACATAGTGAAAGGAAGCATGTCAGTGGTTGCCTGATGCCAGGCCTGGGAAACTGACTGTAAAAGGACAAGAAGTAACTTTTTGTAGGTATTGAAAGTGTTCTGTATCTTGACTTTGGCGGTGACAATACAGATATACACATCTGTCAAAACTTATCAAATTACATACTTAAAATGGGTACACCTTGTTGAATGTAATTCATACAATAAAGTTGATTTTAAAGTTAAATTAAAAAGTCGCCTATGGGGACTTCCCCAGTGGCACAGTGGTTAAGAATTTGCCTGCCAATGCAGGGGACACGGGTTTGAGCCCTAGTCTGGGAAGATCCCACATGCCGCGGAGCAACTAAGCCCGTGCGCCACAACTACAGAGCCTGAGCTCTAGAGCCCGCGAGCCATAACTACTGAGCCCTCGTGCCACAACTACTGAAGCCCACGTGCCTAGAGCCCATGCTCCACAACAAGAGAAGCCACCACAGTGAGAAGCTGGTACACTGCAACAAAGACCCAATGCAGCCAAAAATAAATAAATCAATAATAATAATAAAAAACAATAGTCACCTAGATGTCTGAGTGAGACAGAGTTCCTTCAAGCTTTCAATCCCAGCTCTTCTCTGAAGCCTCCCCTCATTTACCCTGGCAGCATGTGACCACTTTGCATCTCTTTAACACCTTTTATTTATCGGTTCCATTCAAATTTGATGCTTGAAAAGTTTTGTATATTTTATGTCTATCTTCCATTAAACTTGGTTCCTCTAGTGGAGGAACAATAATGTCTTTCATAAATTGAGACCATTACAAAAACAGAATTATGTTCCCTTTCCTCTCAATCAGGGGAATTTGAACTAGGATTGATGAAATCCTGGAAATCATAAGCAAAAATGTCATTTCTGCATTTTTATGGCCAGAGGGTCCTGTGTTTTCATCAGATTCTTGAAGATATCACAGAGCTCAACAATGTTAAGAATCTCTGCTTTGAATCCATGTGCTTTCACCCAGCTCATACAGTACAAGGCACCATGCCCCTGGGGCAATCTGTCTGTGGTCCCTGCAAAGATGATAAACCCACATCAAAGACACTTACTCTTCTGCATGTCAGTAGACGTTACTGCCGTCTCTTCCTCCACACTGATGTCACTATCGCCATCTTCAAGATTCATTTCTGTCTCATCTATAACACTGTCTTCTTCCTCTTCCTCCTCCTCATCTTCCTTGGAAACATCCTTTAATGTGGCAAGTAGTCTGTTGTAACCAGAAACTTGTTCTGGTTCACTCTCTGCTTCACTTTCAGAACTTGAAGTATCTAAACTCTCTGACTAAAAGGAAAATGGGGATTTTAAAAACAAAAATTATATTGTTCTTGTTGCTACCCCACGTCTATCAGGCCCACAGTGGAACCAAGTTCAGACTTTTCTAAATAAACACTAGCTTTTCTGCAAATATGCAATCCTATCTATTCAACCAAACCTAGCACCAAATTTGTTTAAAACAGCTAATCTAGCTATGATTCTAGAAGCTCTTCCTCTTCTTTGAACTGCTAATGTTCCACATGGAAAGACAGCAAACTAAACACATGGAGCTTTAGGTTATAAGGTGATCTAACCTATGTGTCAGACATTTGGCACCTTTAAAGGAGCAACAGGAAAACTTACAACAAAAAAGTGTAGTTTATTTTTGAGTCTGTGGTAGTGAAATAAGACCTTTGATGATTTTGCACCCTATTTTATGTTAAGCAAACAAGACGTTCCCTCTTAGGATTCACCAAGAGCCCTCTGGTAAGCTTCCTTAACAGGTTCTAACAGGCTTATCTCTCAGGACAGTTCATTTTAACAGACATCTGCACTTAAAACTAAGCAATTATTACTAAAATATAGCTTACATCTAAAATCAAAAAGAGTGGAAATGTAGCCAAACTTTATTACTATATATAATCTTAAAAGTAACAGTCCAGAATCAACTATCATAAAGAAGGTATAAGGCATTACCAGTTGACAAGTCTGTGGTTTTGCTTCCTTTCTGGAAACCCTGAGAAGAAACAGGTAATGTTAAACTTTAACTACTAGCATGTAGCAATTAGGAAAAGTCTAATGATACAACTTTAAATGAACATGGCAGACTATACCGTTATAAATACATTATATCTATTGTCAAGTAAAAACTCCATATGCATTTGGACAGGTTTTGTAACAATATGCCAAATAGATAATAATAGACAAATGAAAAGGTCTAACAAGACCACATGACAAATACTACAGTCACACAGCAACAGGCTCTCATCCAAAAGATGGGAAATTTTGGCAAATAAAAGCCCTCGGGGTTCACCTTTTCTAGCAAATTTCTTAAGTAGACTATCCTTCTAACTGTTGATAAAGCAGCTCAAAGTGGTGGGATGAGCGCTAAGATCATAACTGAGAGTCTGGACACTTATAGAGGAACCCACAACTACCCAAACATTAGTTTCCTCATTGTCATTGAATAGATCGGTGATGTCGAGGGTCCCAAGCAATTCTTTTTTTTTTTTTTAACTTATTTAATTAATTTATTTTTGACTGCTATGGGTCTTCGTTGCTGCGCCCGGGCTTTCTCTAGTTGTGGCGAGCGGGGGTTACTCTTTGTTGCGGTGCGCGGGCTTCTCATTGCAGTGGCTTCTCTTGTTGCGGAGCAGGGGCTCTAGGCTCGCGGGCATCAGTAGTTGCAGCACCCTGGCTCAGTAGTTGTGGCTCGCGGGCTCTAGAGCGCAGGCTCAATAGTTGTGGCACGCGCACGGGCTTAGTTGCTCCGCGGCATGTGGGATCTTCCCGGACCAGGGCTCGAACCCCTGTCCCCTGCGTTGGCAGGCGGATTCTTAACCACTGCGCCACCAGGGAAGCCCCCAAGCAATTCTTTAAAAACATATAAAACGAAAACAAGCTTATAAAATCTCTGCCCAGTCGCCACACAGGAGGCGTGCCGTCTAGCATAAAGCTACCGGCTAAACAGAAGATAGAAAGACCGGTGAAGAACCCCATCTCAGGCGGGAAGCCGCCAGGATTCCCGGGCGAGCTAGGCCGGCGCCGGGGCAGCGTGGGACGCGGCGGGAGCTGCCCTGTCACTATCCCCGGGGCACCGGCGGACCAAACGCGGGGACACGCGGGCTGCCACCGGGAAAGGACGCCGGCAGCGCCGGTCCCAGCCTTGCCTCTCCATACCTGTCATAGAAGGGATGCTCCTCGCCGAAATCTCTTAGATGCTTCTTCTGCTTTTTAGTTAGGGAGTTGAGCAGCTGGCTCTGGCTCCGGCTCCTGCGCTTGCCCATGGGGGAGACGTCAAGTCAGCCAACTTCCAAGAATCGCGTTTTTCACCTGGAAGTAGTCTCGTCAACCCACTCACGCGGGATTTCCGACGGCGCTTTACGGCGGAAGTAGGGTGCCATAAAGCAGACCCGCTTTACGTCGCGCTTGTACGACAGGCGTTAGAACTTCCTGTTTCCCATTCCGCCCCCTAGCGAGGCTCTTTGGAAGCACATACACGCGTGCGCAGCTTTTCTCCGAGTCCTGTAAGGAAGGCCGGCAGGCAGGCTTCGGGCTTCCCCAGGTGGGTAAATGGGTGAGTGTACTTTGTGCGTCTGTTTTGGCTGTGAGAATCAGACTGCATAAACGTGTAGTAACCGAGATGGTTGAATGCAGTGCCTTTATATTATGCCATAATACAAATACCAACTAACATTTAAGGCTGCCGGCGCATCTCAGTTCATCCTCACGACAGTAAACAAATAGGCCTTGTTAATAAGCCTGATATTGGAGATGAGAAAGCTGATGCTTACAAAAGCTTACATACACACTAGCAAGAGAGGAGATGGAAACCACAGGCGACCACAGGCTTTTCCCACTAGGATCTGCCACATGCGTGTGCTATGTGAAGAATGGGGACGCAAGGCTGAGATTCCCGCCCTTACCCTACCCCCTCATTTTCTGAAAGTATTGCAAGGGCCTCTGGTAACAAATCTCTTCTGGCATTTTTCATGTTATAAAAGCAAAAACACATCCGGAGAGGTAAAGTGCCTTTCCTAAATCACCCGGAGAGTCGATGTTAGAGAAAGCAGTAAAACTGAGTAAAGTGTTTCAAAACTGAATTGGGGCAAATTGGGATGGAAAACTTTTAAAGGGTAAGTAACTTTTCTGTATCTGGATCGTGGTGGTGGTTACACCTTGCATACAATTACCAAAATTAATCAAACTGTACCTTTAAAATGGGTACATTTTAATGCAAGTAAATAATAATCTCATTAAACAAAGAGGAAAAAACAATGCAACTGGACTGAATAGAGACAGGCAGAGTGTGCAGGGATACTTAAAAACCACAGGATAAACACAGAGACACTTTTTTTCTAATAGTAACTTACAATGTCAATCATAAACCACAGAATTCACCAGAATATTTAAGGTGAAATAGGAGCCATCAAAGACAGTGTTCACTGGCTCTGCTATGAGAGGAGCGTCTGTGAGAGAATTTGAGCTTTGTCCAATACCATGTCACACCTATAGAAGTCACACTAGAACTATTAAAATCCTATTTTTGTGGTTAGATTCTGGGAGGTTAGGGTGGGGTAGGGAGGCGAGGGGAGGGAGTATCAAGAGAATATGCAACCAGCAGGTAGTGCCAGCAGATGGCCCAGCCAAGAACCCATAAACAAACAGACATCTGTCTTCGGTCTAATTTCAAGATAAAAAGTACAGTCACTTATGTCAACAAAAGGCTGTTTGCAAATGTCATCATACATACTAAGGCGCTATGACAATAAAGTCATACAATGTTTTTTCTCCTCCCACCCTATTCCAAGTGCCCCAGCTTCCCTCCCCAGAGGCAACCAGTTTCTTGGTGTTCTTCCAGAGATCTGCTTTGAAAAGCTATACTCTTGAGCGCTTGATGTGACTCTTTACTCTCTCCTGGTTTCCATGTCATTGTAGTCCTATGGACAGGTCTAGACTGTTCCCAGGTTCAGACAGAACTGTGCCCTAGCTCCACCCAACTGGTCTCATCATTGTCTCACTGAGCCCACTTCTGAAAATATTTGTATTAGCCTTTGACAACATAAAAGGGGATGCTTTGTGAAATTTTAACCTGAGAGTTCGGAATTTAAACATATTTTTCATGCCTCCAGTGAAAGTTCTCTTAGTAAAACCCACACAAAGATGATGCGTGTGCCAACTAGTGAAGGCCCTGGGAAAATTGTAATAAAGGCAAAATTTGTTCTTCCCTTTCTTCTTCCCACACCCAGCCCTTCCTTTTCCCTCCTGCAGGGTTTTCTTTGACCTTTGCCCTCAGGGACTCAGTATTTTCAGGGGTAAAAAACAGTCCAGGAAATAATCTTTTATACTAGTTTGTAAAGAGAGGCTGATGAATTAATGTTACTTGGGTATTTTCAATTCAGGGAGACTCCCTAGGATAACGATCTCAAGGGGTGGGAGGGGGGTGGCTGTCCCTTAGGACAAGATGGTCAGAATATTCAGAAAAGTGTTAGTTTTTCTTTATTAAAAACTTTTTCTTTGGAAAATTTCAAGTATATACAAAAATAGACAAAACAGTATAACACACTCCCATGTTCCCATCCCTCGGCTTCAATGCAAGGCCATCTTGTTTCATTTATATGCCCACCCACTACCCCTAACTCCCGCCCCCGTATTATTTTTGAAGCAAATCCCAGACATTGTATTATTTTATCTGTAAATATTTATTTTTAAATATCTAAAAGATAAGGGTTCTTTCTTTAACATAGCTACAATGGCACTATTTCACCTAAAAAAAAAAGGTGATAACAATTATTTAATATCATCATATAACCAGTCAGTATTCAGATTTCTGATTGTCTCATAATTGTCGTCTTTTTTTTTTTTTACACTGTTAGTTGAACATGTTCTGCTGTTCTCTGTGTTTCTCGTGAATACATTGTGGGATTTAGAACTTTGATCAGATTTCATTATAACTAGTATTTTATACTTCCATCAGGAGGCATATACCGTCTGGTTGCCTTTCATTTTGTGATGTTACCAGTCATTGGTAGTCAATGTCCAAGTTCGTTAATTCATTAGAGGTCACATTCTAATTCTATCATGAGGTGATATTCTATCATTTCTTCTTCACTTACTTGCTGGACTATTTCTATGAAAGCAAGCTTTACCTTCCCCTAAATTTTGCTTACCCAGTGGTGCTGTTTGTATAGGAAAAGCAGAAGAAATGCTTGATTCTCTCCCTTCATTTACTAATTTTCAACACAGAGTCAATTCACTAGATCTTCTAATGTTGACCAATCAAGTTTTCTTTTTAATTTTTAGTATCATTATGAACTCATGGAATTATACAAATTGATGTGTTTTAATCCCTTGCAAATATTATGGTGTACATGATTTGAAAGAGCTTATTTGACATATGGTAATGTATTTGAAAAGACAAACTATGTCCTAATACAAACCACAGAAAGTAAACAGGAGTCTATCTGAGATTCTCAACAGAGTAGGAATGGGAAGGTGGGGAAGGAGCACAATTTGAGGATACAGATCAGATGCTGGGGAAGTTTGAGTTTTGAAATTTATGTGATAGTATAAGTGATAACAAGGGCACATGTGTTCAAGATATGTTGACAGGGAGCCATAAATAATCCAAAGGTATGACTCTCTAATTATGAAAGCTCCGACACCTTAGCTACTGATTTGGGAAGATTCTGGGGAAGGTGTGTGTGCACCCACACATTTGTCTCCTCCTAGATGCCTCAAATCAGTCTCCTCCACCACATGTATGCACACATGTCTGTATACACCCCAAAAGCCATCCAGCCTCTTCCTGAGACTGCTGGCAGAAATCAGTCTCTTGCTACCTGTATAATGAAATGAGCTTGTTTATTCATTAAAAAAAATGTACTAAACACCATGTGCCAGGTGCTGTGCTAGCAGCTGAGGCTGGGGGAAAGAATAAGATCCATTCTGGCCTCTTCAAGGAGCTCTCAGCCTCATCCAGGTATGGATAAGTATGCAGACTATTACGATACACAGTGATAAATGCTAAACTGATAGATGCTGGGTGCTAAGGAAGCAGCTCGGTCGGGGTTTTGGGGCTGCTGGGGGTTGGGGGTTGGGGGGGGAGGGTCATCTGCTGCCTTTGAGCATTTGTCAGTCTGTCACGTTCATTGAACATCGGTATAGAACTTGAGATTAATCTAGATTTTAGGCTGTATGAGTTGTTTCAGCTGACTTCATGGACAGCATGTGTGTGTGTTCACGACAGGATATGAAGGATATAGGGCAACAGGAAATTAGAAAGCTGGGTAGTCATCGGATTCCACAGCGTTTATTGTGTAAGGAGCAATGAGCTTTCTAGGTGGAGCATGTTTTAGATAACGAGATTATGTCTGAAAAGAGAAAAGCTTTGTAATGCATTTCAATGCACTCTACATAACTTGAAAATGTAAAACAGTGTTATATATAGTGCCTACCCTTTCTATTCATCTGTACCCAGAAGAACTGCCCATTGTCACACCCAGAGCCTGGCATAGAGTGACCTGTAATAATTACGTTTCCTCAAGCTTATCAGAGGTTGTTTTATATTAGGCCTAGCCTAAAACTGAAATATTTTATCAGATTATATTCATCTGACTGAGAACAAGGCAAAAATGCTACACTAGAGAGAGGGGATAAAGTTTTACATCCCTCCCTCTAGTGGAATGTTGGTGTAACTACATCCTGTTTTTCACATTTTTCTGGCAGAGGCTTAGCAGGCAAACTTTCATTCATTCATCAAACATTTTCTAAACAGTTACCATGTTCCTGTCATAATGTTAGGCATTAAGGATTTAAAAAGCTCAGACCTCAGGCTTTCCCCTTGAAGACCTTTGGGGAAACAAAGCAATTAACAAATAATTACGTTGTCATGGGCTAGATTAGAAGGGTGTCTACAAAGGGTTTTAGGAACCCAGAAGATAAAGGAGCTCCTCTTGCTGTGGAAGAGAGAGGAAAGGTCATGGGGAGTTGCACAGAGGAGGCACTGAGTTAGGGTTTCCTGGGAAAGAAGGTTCCAGGGAGTGGGAGTAGCATGAGCAAGGTGGAAAGATGTGTTTGGAGAACTGTCTGTGGTCCCTGTTGCTGAGGTGGGTGGGTGGGAGTAGAGAGGTTGGAGAGACGGACAGGTGAGGATTCAGCCCACTAAAGGCCTTGCGTGCCTTGCTGGGGCATTGAGGCCCAATCCCATGTAAGGTGAGGAGCCCTTAAAGGATTTCAAGCAAGGGGGTTATGTGAACCGATTTGGACTTTAGCGAAATCACGGTGATGTCTGTATGGGTGACAAGGACATTAAATCTTCCTTTCCGACGCCTTCCTGGAGCAGCTGGTTCGCTACTGATGCTGCCCACTTCCAAAAGACTTTGGAGACTTTTTCATGTTTTTACCAAAGGCTTCCTCCCACTTCTCAACATTTCTTGAAACTAGTATTTCAAGTCTCTCCTGATAGAATTATCCTCAGTGGAGACTGTAGTGAATTCACTTTGTGAAATCCACGCCATCCATGCTAGTTCCTGTGTGGGGCGTGGATACAACATGAGGGGATCGTAGGGGCCAAGCTAATGGGCCGTGCTCCCCATTGCTGTTAACTGCTTCTGTTCTTCCTCTGTTCCTGGAGCTCAGAGATGCTTATATCCATCTTGACAGATACTAAATGATCGTCTGGGTCAATACTGCCTTAATGGGAACATCTGTGCATTCTCGCAAGGTAAAGTTTCCTTCCCTGTCATTTTGGTGACTGATAATACTCCTGTAAATGTATTTGGTTTTTTGAAGCTCAGAGGGTACTAATATGTTGGAGCACTATGTAAACTTAAAGAAGTCATAAACAGCATTTATTACTTTGGTATATCAAAAAAAAGAATGTCAAGATCATTCAAATCACACATTAAATTTGAGGTTGCTGTTAGACATCTAAGTGAAGGGGTCCAGGAGGTAGTCAAATATGCATGCACATCTGGGATTCAGGGGAGAGTCCAGGATGCCCAAATGGCAGTGGTCAGCCTATAAATGAGACTGAATGAGATCATGACATGTAAATACAGAGAAGGAGCCTGAGAACTGAACCCTGGGGCCTTGTAAATTTCAGGGGCTGGGTGGGGGGATGAGGAAGAACCAGCAAGGTGATGGAGAAGCAGCAGCCATTTGGGGAGCAGGAAAGCTGATATCGTCTCCCATTTACTGATCAATCTGTCTCAGGAAAGGCAGGTTAACAAAGGGCTTAAGACCGAGGGTATTGGACTCAGTTGGATCTGGGTTCAAATCTCCATCACAGTAAGTACAAAATGGGTTTACACTTCATATATGCCACTGGAACTAGTATAGGACCTGGAGGGTATTTGTTCAGTAATCACTGATAGCGCATTAATGTACACTGGGCATATATGGAGTGGCAAGGGAGTTTATGAGAAAGAATAAGACAGAGGCCCTGGCCTCAGGGAACTCAGAGTCCTGAGGGAAGGAGGAGTCCTAGAAGCTGATGATTGTCCATGACATCACAGCATGATAACTTCTTGAATGAAAGTATGAGCCATGCACCGAGAGAACAGAGGAGGAGTGATTAATCCAGGCTGCGTTGACCTGACTTAAATGTGATGCTTTTTTTTTTCTCATTCACCTTTTACATGCCATTTTGCCCGTAAAATTCATGACTCTTCTGAGCACCACCAGTTAACCTACATGACAGTTTATGAGAATGCTTTTCTTTAGGAGAAAAGAAGTGGGGGGGAAAAATCCTCAGGATATAGACTACGGTCCTACATTTAAAAAAATGAAGTTAAGAATTACCATCTTGAATGAAATTGAATCTATAATTGCCTCTTAGCCCAAATTGACAGCAGCTGCTATGTTCTCCCACTTTTGACTGTTAGCAAATCACTCCCCGGTGTGGTTCTCCCATCACAGGCTTAACTGCCCAGCCTGTTACATCTGGTGTGGGAGGCTTCAGTGATATTAATCTTTTTCCTTGGGCGACGATTTACCTTCCATTTTGGAGGCAGCTTTTCTTATTCAGATAGTGAAGCCCCAAGAATGTCAGCCTTTCCCATATTGAACAACCGTACATTTCTCATGAAGAAGATTTCTAGCATCTTCTTGTGGTTTTTATTTCTCCTTGTTTTCCTCTCTGTGCATTTATTCTGACTAGAACTAAAAATTTTAGAAATAAAGTTTGCAGCTAAAGATGTCCTTCATGAGTTTACCATAAATTCTTGCACTGAAAATTCCACAAAGGCAGATTGCAAAGCTGCTTGTAAGTCAGTGTTGAAGGCGGACTACCTTCATTCTGCAGACTTAGAGCTCCTCCAGCTCTGCCTGAAGAGGGGATTTTGGAGCCAGATGAATGTTTGGATCATTGTGTCCTCCAATCCTAAAGTAACTGTACTATGGTCTCTTTGATGGCTGGGGTGGATGACAGTGAATGTATCTGGGACAAGGCAGGAAAAGAGATGAGGGCAGCATGGGTAAGTGTTGAGCATTGTCAGCTGGGATCCAAGGAGGACATTCTCTTCAACCAGCCAGGAATATACCCAGGAACCAGTGTTTGTGCTTCCCAAAACAAAAAGACCATGAAGAATCATTAAAAGAAAATAAAATTAGACAATTGTGTAGCCCTGATTCAAAAATGAAGAAAACACTAGCCTTTTCTGTTAGAAAAGATAGTTAAGGTTTATTTCCTACGATGGGTATATATTATTTGAAGAATAACTGCTCTTCAAAGTTGTCCCTGTACTTCAGCCTTTAACTAAAGGGACCAAGTCTCTTTTAAAGTAGGAATCCCAACGACACTGAGTACAACGGACTGAATATTTGTGTCCCCGCGCCCCATTGCCAAATTCATATGTCGAAATCCTAACCCCCAATGTGATGGTAGCAGGAGCTGGGGCCTCTGGAAAGTGATTCGGTCCTGAGGGTGGAGCCCTCATGAATGGGATTAGTGCCCTTATGAAAAGGACTCCAGAGCGCAACCTCGTCTCTTCCACCGTGGGAGGACACAGCAAGAAGATGGCCTTCTGAGAACTTAGAAGTTGGTCTTCACCAGGCACCAAATCTTCTTGGACTTCCCAGCCTCCATAACTGTGAGAAATAAATATCTGTTGTTTATAAGCCACCCAGTCTATGGTATTTTGTTATAGCAGCCCAAATGGACTAAGACACCAGGTTTCTCCATGAGTAGATTAGCAAGGAGTTCAGTCTTCCCTCTGGTTTGGCCAAGTCTCTCAATGATGCTGACCCAGTCCAAAGGGTCAGTCCTGGTGACATTCATCAGCAGTCACTGCTGAAGCCTGGCTGTGCTCCAGGGGGCAAGAGCAGACATTCTCCCCAGCCCTCCCTGTGCCCTCCCCCAGCTCCCCCCAATTTGTTATACTCAGTCTCAGGCATGCCACTAGCTCCCAGTGGTATAGCTCTTTAGGGTCCGAGTTCTTCACTTGATGAGTGCATGGCCATTTCCCTTGGCACACCCATAGTGTCAAGGCAGGTGGGTTGGAAGGAGGCTTCAGCATCAGCCTCATGCCGTTCCCAGAGCCAACTCACCCCTATAATGGGCTCCAGGCCCTAGGTCACTACTGTCTTATGGTGAAGGTCATTTCAGTGGCCTTGTCACAGCTGTCTGTCATTGAGCCTTGTCAGGGCCCCTCTAGTTCATCTGACATGTTCTGGTGACTCTGAATCTCAAAGAGACTAGATCTACGAAGCTCAACATGAGCCATTATTGTTATTGAGCATCGTTTGCTGTCTAAGTATAAGTTCCTATTAAATTAAACTGAATGAAATAGGAAGGTGGGGAGGAGTTGACTCTGCCACTCGCAGATGAGCGTGTGTGTGTGTGTGTGTGTGTGTGTGTGTGTGTGTGTGTCTGTTGTGGGGAGAGGAACAGGCTATAAAGACCTGAGAGCACATTCTAACTGAGGTCCAGGACTCTAATTTTCCTTCTTGTGATTATCTAAGAGAGTCTAGGGTAGGACAATACCAAGATGTTGAAGACAGATTTGGGGTGACAGGGAAATTTTATAACCTCTAGCCGTCGTCAGAGTCAACTGTCTAAAATTCTTGAACCTTCAGCCAGTTTGGGCAGAGGCCTTGCACTGCCAATAGTAACAACATAGAACACTTCTGTAAGTTTTTACAATCACATAACAGGCCAGATAAAAATCATACAGTAGGTATGTCAGGAAACCCAGAGAGAGCTGCTAAGAGCCCTGGGAATCCAGAGAGAGGCAGACATGCTTCTTTGGTCTATCACAAACATCAATTTTTCACAACCCAATTAGTAATGCTGAGTATCTCCTCTATGCTACACCTTTAGGGAATGGAATGCTCTGGCTCTTCCTGTGCGAGAGTTGATCACCTCCTTGGGGAAAGCAGAAGGATGCACCTCTAGAAATAAATAATGAAGACAACAGACTCTGGACAAGGCCTCTGGGCATGACCTTTAGCTGCCCTGGTTACCACTGTGTGACCAGCTACCTTCAGAGGGAAATGCTGTATACCTCCCACATGGCCACTCTACACAGCAACAACCTGATTCCTGGCATTAAGGAAGAGCTTGCTCCTAGTGGTCAGGGCATTTGGGTTGAGAAGTGAGATGGCGGCAGCTGGCACCCCTTCTGTCCGTTCCAGAGCTAGGGCAGACCGGATGAAAGGCTTTTTACCATTTCCCGAAAGGCTTTACTCCAGGCTTTACCATTCATCAAGAAGGCACAGACATCTCCCAGGAGAGGGTGGCTACTGTGCCTGGAGAGCCGGGTGCCTTGTTGTAGTGAAAAACCATCTGAACGGGTAAAAAGACAAGGCTAAGTCGGGGTAGGTGGGAGCAGGGACTGGGGCTGGCAGGGACATCTACCCTTGTATTGGATTAGAAGAGGTTGGCCATCTCCTGGGAGAGTGAGGTAGGTATTTCTTACAAAAAGCAAAGTCCCCCAGTTTCCTACAGGGCTATGAGCAAAAGTGCTGTTAATTATGTTAATTACAATAACAGAGCGCTTCAGTTCTCAGGAGAGCTTTTCATCTTCAAAGGGACTCCAGGATGGAGCATTACCGGTTGACATGAAAGTCTCTGGAGTTTCAGAACTGAAGTCTGAAGTCCGAGGGGCCCTAGCTGTGTGGGACAGGCAATGCCCAAGGAATTCTCTTGCTTCAGGGTGGGGAGCAGGTCGAAGCAGGGTTATGTGTCCAGAAACTGGCCCTTGCCTCCCTGAAATTGGAGAGACAGGGGGATGGAGTGTCAGCCTCAGTCCAGTTCAACCGAGTCCTGCCTCCTATATTGGGGTTGCCAGATAAGTTCAGTTAAATTTGAATTTCATTTAAGCAAAAAGCGCATGGATGCACTAAACAATTATTTGTCGCACACACACATGCACACACACACACACACACACACACACACACAGCCCCTGCGCAATCAGAGGCTGGGCTTCCTACCCAGAGACTCCTACCTGAGAGCTCAGCAAGTCGGGGCGTGTTCCCCCAAAGCCACAGGGAACAGGTGCTCTCCAGACCTGCCCAGACCCAGCCTCTTTCCCACCCTCCTGTAGGAATGTGAGAAAGTCCTCCTTTCAGGGACTCAGGACTGGGCTGCTAGGAAGACAGTCCAGCCTTCCCAACTCCCTTATTTGCCTTGGATTTGGGGATGAAACAACCTCAGGGATGGAATGTCTCAAGCTTCCCTTCCCTCCCCTCTTTCCTTCTCTACACACTGATATCCACCCCACCACTCTGTAGCTTAAGAGAGAAGAAGCCTGTGGCCACCCACCCACCCCCATCGCCCTGAACTGCTGGAATAGAAATCCCTCTGTGACAAAACCCAGGGAGAAATGGTCCGTGGGCTGAGATGAGCTTTCTGCCTAGGCGGTGGAATCCAGGCCACCAGGACGGGTCCGGGCCTGAGCTAGAAATGCCTCCGGTTTCCCAGGCTGGGCGGGAAGGGAAGACAAGCTGGCACTTGCCACAGCACAGAATAGCAACTGGGAGGTGGCCATGCCTGCTATGAAACAGCGAAACTCCTGGGGCCTGCAGACATTGAAGCACTTAGAGAGAGGTTCCCAGGCCCCTAAACCTCCAGATCCAGCCCCTGGGTTCAGTCAGTCAGGGTCAAGGACAGAGCGTCTTGCCTTCTTCACGCCCCCAGGACAGACAGATAGATGGCCATGCACATTCACATCCTGGGATATTACTTCAGGCCCGTGGGCAAGATTAACATTCCAAAGCTTGGGTTCCCCTCCATGACCTAATGCAAAGGACACAGAGCCAGGCAGATCGGGCCTGGCCAGCTTCCTACTCGCCATTTACCAGCTGGTAATTTATCCATTTACCTTGGATAAGACTCTTTTAAAGATTAAATTTAAGAAAAATCCCCCGATGGACTTGAAAATAAATCCATTTAAGGAAAATGAATGTGTGCAAGATGAACTGTCTGGCCAGCAATGCAGTGCATGGGGTTCTGGTTCAGAAAGCAGAGCACTGAGCCGTGACTGTGCCTTCAAATACAAGATTCTGGAAAGAGTCCAGAACTTGGTAAATTACTCTCAGAATTGTATAGAGGAACAACAACAGCTTTCCCCTGCGAATTGTAATAGCTGGCAAAACACGCTAGTGTTTCCTTCTCTCCTTATCCCTTCTTAATAAATTGAAAGTGTATGAATATATGAATAAAGTGTGACACAGTGCACGGGCATCATTAAAATCATCACCTGCCAATTACGGGAGTCTGCTGAACACTGAACAACAAATGTTTCTTGACTGACTAAACTACTGTCTGATTTGATGAAGGGAGGAAGAGAGGAAGAAAGAGGGAAAGGAAGGAAGGATTGATTTTATGTCAACTGAGTAGATCTTAGCAGAAATCCTGACTCTGATTTTAGAAGCCTCAAACACTGATATTCTATTTCCCCAAATCCCCCTTCACTGGCTCTATTGTTTTCCCACCTCCTTTCATTTCTTTCTTTTGTTAAATTACTTTTTATTGGAGTATAGTTGCTTCACAACGTTGGGTTAGTTTCTGCTGTACAGCCCACCTCCTTTCATTTCTACGTATGCAGCAGCCATGAGCAACTCCGCTAATAATGTTTGTAAAAGAGTGAACTAGATCAGAGAAAGCCTTGTAGCTACCTGGTACCCCTAGGGATTTAGTCATCCAGGATCCTGGCCAGCAAGATCTGGTGGGTCCTTGTTTGGATTTGAAATACCCAGAAGAAACTGCTACTGCTAGCAACTCAACGTTTTACAGATGTCACTGTGCTGGGGAGGGACAGGTGGTGAGTGGGCTGCCTCATCTCTGATTCCTAGGTCTGAATAAGATAAGAGAGGGAAAACAGTCCCAGAGAACGGGATCAGAAGTTTCCCAGGGGGGTTAAAATCAAGTGGAGCCACACACAGGACATCTGAGCTGTCCCCACATCCTGGATAGGGGATGGGGGGTGGTGTAAGGGTCTGACGAAGAGCTGTTTCTACTCTTCTACTCTTAGACTATCTTAATCCATCTTTCTTGCAAGACATTTTGTCTATTTCCAAGTTCAGAGATTTGAACTTGAACCTGAGTGTGGCCACTTCCCGTGTCATCTATTATCCTCCATGAGCCTCAGTTTCCTCAAGCGTACAATATGAATACTAGTAACTAACACATACGTATACATTTAGCAAACATGTATGAACACCTACTGTGTGCCGGGCTCTGTGGCAAGCGCTGAGAACACAGTGGAAATAAGACAAAGTCCCTGTCCTCCTGGAGCTCACTTATACTCCAGGCAGAAGCCCCCAGAGGGCGGCTGCTATGCGGGGTTTTATATACAATTAAAACTTTATATGTAATCAAAATTTTTAAAAAAAAACTTGTTGCAGACATATAAAAAATTGGAAGATTTTATATAAAAATCTAGATTTCCCAGTGGCAAAACTGGGCCTGTCTTTCTGTACAGCAACCATCAGCCAGAACCCTGGCTGCTTCCTTTAAAAGGAACGCAGGCTTTCCAAGTAGACACAGTCCTCAACATTCCCGGACACTCTTACCTTGTTCAAGCTTAAACATTTTTGTTTACTTGTTTGTTTACCTAAAACCCTTCAAAGTTCCCTCACTGTAAATAGGAGAAAGTCAGCTCTTTGATATGACATTCCATTCAAGGCCTTCCAGATCTGTTTCCTGCCTAATGCATCCCTATAAATGCTACACACCAGTAACCTGCAGTTTCCTGACCATCCCATGTGGTACCTCTGAACCTGTGCAGTGCTATTTTCTTTGCCTTAAATGTCCTTTGCTTCTGTTTTTCTATCCAGATAATTAATGTTGACATGTAAGGGTCGTCTTAAACATCTCCCTCTCCCTTTGTGCAGGCTTCCTGTGAGGAAATGCCTAGAGGGTCACATGGTCTGGAGACCCTCAAAGATGCAAATGGTCCACTTGAGACCAAAGGGGAATCAATTGTTCTTTATCTTATGGTTGGGCCCAGGGACCTTCGAATTGGTGGCAACTTGTAAAAAGCCTCAGCTTTCCCAATACGTGGGGACAAAATATAAACATTAAATGAGATAATGTCTGTAAGTGAAATTAGACAATACTTTTTAAAAAATTGAATGGAATTATTGATGCTGGATAAGTAGCAGCTGTTATTCCAGTTGTTATTATTATTCGAAGTGGAGGCCACTTCATCAAGGATGATAGGTCAGCAGCCACAAAGTGTGTTCAGGGAAGAAGAGTCTGTTAGGGCTACAGGGTAGCAGAATAGTAAGAGGTGTGATTGGACCAACAGAAGAGGGCCAGCAAGGGGCCTTCCAACTCATCTCCCTGCTTGGCCATTTTCTCTTTTCTCTTTATTTTAAACACAGCAGCCAGAGTGATCCTGCAAAACAAGTCACTCCACGTCACTTTTCTGCTCAAAACCCCTAGTGCCCCCCTATCTCTATCAGAGTAAAACCTGCAGCTATTAGATCTCAGATCTCACATGCCAACCGTCTCCCCTCTCTCCTCACTCTGCCAGACACTGGGCCTCATTCTGACCTCCCTGCTCATCCTTTAAAGTGTGCTCTTACCTCAGGACCTTTGCACTTGCCATCCTCTCTTTCTGGACCCATATTCCCTCTGCTATCCCCAGGGTTCCCTCCTTCATTTTCTTAGATCTTTACTTAGATGTCTTCTTCTTGCTGGTTAGTCTATCTAAAATTTTACTTCTCCCTCACCCCCTCCACTTCCTGACCTTCCTGTTGCCTTATTGTTCTTAGAACTTATCACCAACTAACACGCTTTACTTATCGTACATGTTCATCTTGGTTATTGTCTGTCTCCCCCACTAGAATATAAGCACTATGAGAGCAGAAGTTTTTATCTGTTTCTCTTGCTCACTGCTATATCCCCAGCACCTAGAACAGAGCCTGACACATAGTAGACACACAATAAACATTTGTTGGATGAGTGAATCAAGTTTCTTGATTCAATAAACATTGGAAAATCACAGAATGTTTTTGACCAGAAGAGTAAACCGATCAGAGCTCACAAAGGGGCTCAGGATAGATTAGGGTAGGGGATAGGATGGGGCCACAATAGTAGAAGGATACACATGTGAAAGTTTAAACAGAGGGCTTCAGTAGGAATAAAAGAAAACAATAGGAGGCAGTAAGTTTCATGAGGGTAGGGATTTTGTCTGGCATATAAGAGCCGCTGAATAAATATTTACTGAAGGGTGAATGAAGGAATGATGCTTGTGTCTCATGGGGGATGGACCCAGGGCTCTGGTTTGGGTCTGTCTTAGAAAAGATATAAATCCTTTATGATCTTGACTCGGATGTGCTTGTGGTCAGGGGTTACACGAGATCAACACTGAACTCTTATATCTGTATGTACATCTTCCCTTTCTTCCTGGATTGGGCTAACCCTCCATGGCATTTAGTCACCTTGTAGACCTCAGTTCAACTCAGACAAATTGGGATTCAGACTGTGGTAACTGAGGAGGGGGGTCGAGCTGTAGGTGTCTAGGAGCAGCATCCAGATCGAATGACCTGTTTGAATGCTATACAACCAAAGTTTTAAGTGATGTGGAGAAAGTAGTGTAGAAGGCAGCCCATAGTGTGGAAAATCAGTGTGCCAGTCCAGAGCCACTCAAGACAGAGGAAATCCCTGTGGACACCATCTTTACCTTTTCTGCAGAACTATAGGTAATGGAATAGGAGGCTAATCTAGGTTGAGGCTGTGTATGTGGACACTGTTAAGAGAAAGTTCCCACAGTGGAGGGGTGGAGGGGTGGAGGGTACTTGGTCAAAGAACCTCTCATTCATGCCCTCCCTTGTCTGCCCTTTAGTTAGCTACCTCTCCTCAAAGGAATTATACTAGGCTCTGATATCCACACTTGGACCTTGCCCCTAATACAATCAACAGAAATGAGGTGCTTCATATTCTCCCTGCCCCAAGAATAAATATAAGAGTAACCCATTTCTGAACTCTTCGGGTTTTAATTAAACCAATGCCTGGTGCCCAGAACTATGCCGGATCCTTGCCTAAATATGGGAGGTGCAGCAGTGGAGAAAACATACCTTTGCTGCTTTACTTATTTGTTGCTTTACTTATTTCATTTAATCCTTTTGTCAGTCCTGAGAAATAGGCAGTATCCTCATGCATGAGTTGAGTAAACTGAGGCCCAGCCAGCTCACACAGCTAGGAATTGAAAGAGGGGAAATCTGAGACAACTTTTGACTAATTCCAAAGCACAGGTTGTTTTTCTGAGGACGTCAGTGCTGCCTCTATAATTTACTTGTAGAACTAGGAATTGTTAGAACTGGAAGGTGATTGTGGGATTTGTTCAACTCCTTCAGATAAAGGGGCTCAGGCTCAGACAGTGACGGTGACAAGCTCTGCTTGTCACCAAGTACCAAAGAAAGATCTGACACCCAGGTCTCTCCTGAGTCGCAGGTGCTCTTTCTTCTTTCTTTAAAAAAAAATACTGATAATAATATTTTTCTTAAATTTTATATATATCTGCTTTAAAAATTAAATAGTACTGAAACCTTTATAATCAAAATATCAGCCCTCCCCACTCCTTATTTTTGTTAACATAATATTTCATCTCCTAATATTTTCTGTTGAAATCTTTCATCCATCTTATCTCCCCGCCTGTGCTTTTGTCCTCTCTTAACCTTGTGGGTTAAAATCTTTTTTTTTTATTCCTTCATTGTCATTTTACTGGAATGGCCTGGGGAGGGAGACAAGATAGAACACATTTGGTCAATCAGTCTTATTGAACAGAAGTCCAGTTTTTCGTCTCACTGACCCCCAATGATCCTGTATCCCCAGGTAACTCATTTTTCTGAAGTCAACACATTCTCCGCTGCTCATGGAGATCACCCTGCCCCTAGCCCTGTGCCAGGAGCTCCTGACTTACAGGAGTTCCTGTCTGGCCTGTGCCTTGCTGCCCTCAAGGACTTGACTGAGGCCTGGAGAGAATGATTTACAGGAGGAAACAAAAAGCAGATAATAGCAGTGAGAAGCCCTCCCATCCACACAGCGCTTGTCTAATTTCAGAGAGCTTTCATATCCACGATCTCATGTCATAGCCATAGATAATCACAGGATAGGTAGTTTGGTGCTGACCAAAGTCAAGACACTGCTCTGTCCCAACAGGGAAACATATTTGAAATCAGGACTATGAACCCTCACGTTCATGGTACTTGTAACTTCTTGTTTGGCTCTTTTATCTGCAGGTCCAGTGACAACTTTCTTTGCCAGGGGAGATGGAAGTGGACTGTTAGATTGGTGCTGAAGGGAAGAGGTTTGGAGGGAGGGCCCCAGGTGGGCAACGTACTTCCAAGGGAGTTACTGAGCCTTCTTTTTCCTCCTCCTCCTCTTATACAGATCCAAGTTTGGAATAAAGAAAGCTGCTTCTCTGAGAACACGTACCAGTGCTCAGCTTGGTCCGAGGATAAGAAGAGAGTCAGAAACAAATAATTCTGAACACCTTAGTGGAGAATTCTCCTAAAGTCCCAAGCCAAAGTCTGTTTCATTGTCTGGGTTGAAAAGTGAGATTCATTTATGGATTTCTGCCGCAGCTTCCGTTGCAGAAATCTCAGTGATTCTAGGATTTGGATTGCATTCTGGGATGCAGTCTATGGAGGGTAAGGGGACAGAGGAAGGGGCAACACCAATGTGCACTACAACTTAGGTTGTTGTTCAGGCAATGCGTTAGGCCCACCTGTGGCCCCAGTACCTTGAAACACCTGATGGAGCCAGAGATAAACCAGGGCACAGAAAGGACTGGGGGTAGACCTGATAGGTTCCAGAATTGCCTTCCAGAGGCTGGCTGGGGTCTGAGTTCCTCTGAGAGAGCACAGAATTGAATTGTTTAGCTTGAAGTCCCTAATACCCCTTCTTCAGCAGCTCCACTGACGTGCAGCCCGGTCTCTGAGATTGTTTGTTGTCACTGATTGCTCTCCACTATACCGAGCCATTGGGAAAGGTTCCAGTTGCCATGTCCTCTACTCTGCCAAGAAGAGGGTGGGATTTGGGTCACATTTGGGCTTTGGGATTTGGGCTTTACTGTCATATGTTTGATACTGCAGAGGCTAAAGCCACAGGGTGGTGAAAAAGACCCCTCCTCACCAGGTAAGAGTTGCCTGGGAGCCAGAGAGGGAAATTCCCTGATTCCCTGTAGTTGTGAATCACGGCCTCTGTGCTCAAACGTACATCTCACTGCCTGAAACTCAGGCTCACAAGTGACTCAGTAATGCCTCACCTGAGCAGGGACAGAGGGCAAAATGCTGGGAACGCTGCAGGCTCAAGCCATACTGGGGATGTCTGAATCCCGTGAGAGCTCTTTTGAGAACACAGAAGAACTGATTCCTCTAGAGCCCTTGCAGGGACTCACCAGGTGTTCTTCTTCCTCAGACCAAGCAGAGGAGGTATGTCTCAAGCAAAGGAGACTTCAGGGTGGCCTATTGCCAGCTCTCATAATTTGAAGAGCCAGAAATTTCCTCCTGATGTCCACCTTAATTCCTCCGGCTTTATTCCCTTTCATTGATTCTTCAGTAGAGTGATACAAGAGTTGATTCTTCAGTAGAGTGATACAAGAGTTGTTCACCATAGTATCGACAGTGTCTAGATGCATGGGCAACTTTAAAAAAAAACTTAACGACCAGTGCAGCCCAGTCAGAATGGAGTCTGGCTGGGGTGCTGGACAGGGACCAAGCGGGAAGAGCTCTGGGCTTGCTTGGGTTCTAGTCTTGGCTTTGTGGCTAATTTGCTATGTGACCTTAAGCAAATCACTTGACCTCCCTGGGCCTCAGTTTTCTCACCTTTAAAAAATGGATATTTGGACTAGAGGTTGCAAACTCATATGCCTACAGAATCGGGAGATTAAAGTAAATGAGTGAATCCAATATGATGGGGTTGTCCTGACTGCTACCTGTAGACTCTCTCTAAATGGGCAGCTGTTGCCTGTTGGAAATGCTGACCTAGGCTGTCCAGAGCATTTGACTCTTCAAGAGACGCTAAGGATCTGGATGTTTAATGTGAAATCTACCAATGTTTAAAAAACTGTGTGGGGGACTTCCCCGGTGGCACAGTGGTTGAGAATCCTCCTGCCAATGCAGGGGACACGGGTTCGAGCCCTGGTCTGGGAAGATCCCACATGCCGCGGAGCCACTAAGCCTGTGAACCACAACAACTGAGCCCGCATGATGCAACTACTGAGCCCGTGTGCTGCAACTACTGAAGCCCATGTGCCTAGAGCCTGTGCTCTGCGACAAGAGAAGCCACCGCAATGAGGAGCACATACACCGCAATGAAGAGTAGCCCCCGCTTGCCACAACTAGAGAAAGCCCACGTGCAGCAACGAAGACCCAATGTAGGCAAAAAATAAAAAAAATTAAAAAAACCAAAAAACGTGTGGGTCAAACAAATATCTCTAAGCCAGTTTCATCTCGAGACTAGAGGATTTGAAGGGCCCTCCCAGGTCAAATTTTCTGATTCTAAAATATGTGTCTTCCAGGGAATTCCCTGGCAGTCCAGTGGTTAGGACTTAGAGCTTTCAATGATGTGGCCCTGGGGTTCAATCCCTGGTCAGGGAACTAAGATCCTCACAAGCCACACAGCGCAGAAGAAAAAAAAATGTGTCTTCCAAAGAAGATCACTAAGAAATCACCTTAGTTAGGGTAATTTCAGCTACTGGAAAAGTGAATGTCCGTGTGTGCACTCATACTTGTATGCCATTGGGCTTTTGGCTCCCCTCAAATGACACTCCCCTGGTGGTCTTCCTCCATCACACACACCTGCAGTGGACTGTTTGCTTGGTCTCGGGAGCCTAGCCCTCAGCCAGATGGAAGATTTGGCTTGTCCGGTGAGCTCAGCAGCAGTAATAGACTGGCTGTGCTGATGAGATAGCCCTTCCCTTCCCCTAAGTGAAGGGAAGAGTGGCCACAAGCAGTGACTGAGACAGAGGCTGCCTGAGTCAGGATCTGGGCCTTGCTGCCTTCCCGGGCCTTTGCCGGCTATGTCGCTAGGCTGAGTTGGGACTAGGAATCAAGTCCACAGTATTGCACAATCACATTCTGAGATACTGCAGGTTATAGGACCTCAATATCTGAATTTGGGGGGGGACATAACTCAGTCACAACACTACTCCATCATGGTCTCTAACTCATTGCTTTAAACTCCAAAACCTAAGTACCCTGCTTACACCCCTTCTTACCTGTGATAGCCTAGTGCTTCCACATCTCATGTGCTAGTACACAGCTCACTGTAAGCACGCACTTTACGTGGACTGGAGTTCTCTGCAGTGGGAAAGGTGAGGGAACTTTTATCAAGCACCTGTTAGGGGACATACAGGCCTTGAATTTCACGTAACAGTAGATGTCTGTTTATTCCATGAGGCAATGCCAATATGGTACTTTTTATCCTCACACCAATAAAAATGGTATTTATACTGCACTTGGAAAGTGCCAAATACTGTTCCAAGCACTTTATATGAAGTAATTTTTTGAATGCCCACAACGCCCCTTTGAGGTGGGTACTATTATTTACCTCCTTCTACAGATAAGAAACTGAGGCCCAGACAGCTTAAAAAACTTGCCCAAGTCTGCAGTAACTGATGCAGTTGGATTTGAATATCAGTAGTTGGCTCCAGAGGCCATGCTTTTAATGATTACCTGATAGTATTTGGAAAAGGCAGGACTATTATTCTCATTGAATAGATGAGGAAACTGAAACTGAGCAGCTAAGCAGCTCGCTCAGGGTCATAAAGGCAGAGTGAAGGCGGAATTCCTGCCCCGTAAGACACAGGGCTTCCCTCAGGAGGGACCAAGTGTCCTGAGTCCCTTCCCAATACCCCACTCCACTCATACAGGCCCACAGGTATTAGGGCCAACCCAGAATCTCTGAATCCTTATTTGTAGTTAACCGTCTCCACACCGCAGGGTGATTGTGGGGCATGAAGGAAGGGAGGCACCTTCTCGACTTAGATCTAAGTCTTTTCGACTTATTTTTCCTCCCAGTCGCTTCCGAAAGTTCAGAAGACCACTAGCCCCAAGGGGTCAGGTCTAGACCCCAGTCCCGGAATTTTCTCAGCCCGGATTAGAAGCGGGGGAGGGCGGTGGGGAAGGGGCTTGGGGAGGCCTGGGCCGCCCAGGAACACAGAGTATCATATTTCTCGCAACCCGCCAATCCTGAACGCATGGGGGCGTGGCCACACCTGGGAGGCGTGGCCGGACGGCAGATGGGTCCGCGGCGTCCCGAGGCGAGGCGCTGACGTGAGCTTGGCTCACCTGGGCGGGGAAGGTGAGGGCCGGTGTGGGACTGGGAGCGGAGCCTGCAGTCCCTACCCGCGCAGAGCCAGGTGTTGCTTGCCCAACCGGCCGAGGAGAGCAGTGGCGACGGGTGATCCTAACTGGGGACTTGGTTCGGAGGGACGTTCGCTTCTGGCAGCCGGATTGAAGAAAGGTGGGGGAGCCAACGTCTGGAGCCTCGCTTGAGGGAGGGAGGACACGCCCGCCGGTGAAGAAGCGTCCCCTCCAGAGTTTGTGGGGGTGAGGAAAGCTTGCTTAAGGACATCTGTTTGTTTGGGGATACCCTCTAGGGCTGGGTGCCCATCGCTCTGCTTCAGGTAGCTTTCGGGCGGTCCTAGCCCGGGGGCGCTGTGCCCTTACCGACCCCCTACTTCTGTCGACTCCCTTTCCCTCCCGCCCAACTGGAGTGTGCGGCTCTCGGGCCCCTACCCACCAACCGTCGGGGAGCGCTAAGGCTCCTCCACCACGCTGGTCCTCCCAGCTCACCGCTCCGCAGGCCCCTGGATCCCGAAGAGGGGATTTCCCAGGCCGGCCGGCCCTTGATCTTGGTGGGTGTTTTGGGAAATTGCGCGTCGGGGCGGCCAGTAACTTTAGCCAGTTTGTTTGCTTTCCTGGGATTTGTTTAGCACAGTCAGGCCCCTGCCCTGGGCCTGAGAGACACCCGTGAATTTCCAAGTAGCTACGCTACTTGCTGGCGAGGGTGGCGCCGGGCGTGGTTGCTCTGGGGGTGAGGCCCTCTTCGCCTGAAAGGGCTGGAGGGCTGGTATAGAGAAGTGGGGAAAGTCTTCCAGGCCAGACTGGAAAGCAGGCCCAGGGTGCCACTGTTTACAGGGAGCCTGCTGTGTGTTAAAGGGGTCATCCCTACCCCAGCCCTGCTCTCTTCGTGGATGTCAAAAGTGGAAGCCAGGGAAGGGAGAGGAAGAAGGCGTTTGAGTAGGGGTTGGTGAAGGCTGGTGCTGACCCAGGAGAGTAGTTTTCGATGTTTGTATAATGCGTGACAGCAGCCCCTATACCCTCTCTCCAGCTCCCTCTCTCCAGCCCCCAACTTCAATCAAGCAGGGAGGCAGGGCGTGGGAATTATGGCTAGAGGTCCAGAATTTGCCCCTAAACAGGGCTAAACTAAATGGAGGAAAGACTGGGGAACTTGGAAGATGGCATTTCAGGTCTCTCCAGGAGGAAGGGAAAAAGCAGGACCTCGCCTGAGGCCTGTCTGGAAGAAATGAGGGTGTGTGTTTTACTCTGAGCAAAACCATTGACGACTGAATCTTGGCTTTGGGGTGGCCGTGTTCCTGGAAACTAGTCTGGGCAGGGGCTGCAGAGGTGGCAGTACAGGTGTTTGTAGGGGACCTGTTTCCTGGAATGGGGGTGTGAGAGAGGATGGTTTATGCCTTGGGGAGGTTGATAGTGTCCCTGCTCAGTGCCCAGTATGAGGGGAGTGGATGGGTTAAATCTTTGTTCTTTGGCTAGTTGAATACCTGTTGGAGACACAGGCCTTGAATTTTGCTGTGATGGCACCTAGAGATACCAGAGCTGAGTTAAACTAGGCTAAGCTTGTTCTGTGGGCATTGGGATTTGGGTGGTGAGAGTGTTCTGAAAGAGAACTCTGGTTTAGGTGTGTTTAAGGGTGGGTGTCATGCAGTCTCCTCCCTAACCACTTCGTTGGCCCTCCATGCTGCTTGGATCTTTGTTGATATTTTTCATTTACTTTCTTGGTGTATAGAAGAAGGGAGGGACTTAGAAGGCTGGGTGCAGTGGCAGGATATGGTACAGCACACTCTGACTGAGAAGTATTGGGTCCAGGCCCCAGATAAAACACTTTGCTGTGCCTCAGTTAACCCAGCTGTAAAATGGGGATGATAACAATGGGGATGAGAATTTCATTATGAGGATGAAATCAGACACGTTAAATAAAAGCGCATGTAAAAACTGTTAAGCCTATGTAGATAGAGGATTGTTGTTACTGTGGTTTCATTAGCTGAAGGCCATCATCTTTTTTTTTTTTTTTTTTTTTTTTTTTGGTACGCGGGCCTCTCACTGTTGTGGCCTCTCCCGTTGCGGAGCACAGGCTCCGGACGCGCAGGCTCAGCGGCCATGGCTCACGGGCCCAGCCGCTCCACAGCATGTGGGATCTTCCCAGACCGGGGCACGAACCCGTGTTCCCTGCATCGGCAGGCGGACTCTCAACCACTGCGCCACCAGGGAAGCCCGGCCATCATCTTTTATATCTCCCAGTGGCCAAGAAATGTCTTAGCTTCCTGTGGTTAAAAAAAAATACTACTTGTAGTGTTTTGTTTTTAAGTTGTGAATCGAAACATGTCATTGTAGGAAAATGTGAATCGTATATAAAAGTACTTAGGCACGTATAAAATTCACCCACAGCCCTATCACCAGGTAACCACTAAGAACTTCTTGTTGCATCGATGTATTATTTCTTTCCCTTTTCAAAAATTCTCAGTGCTTATGTACACAAGTGCATGTTACGGTACAAGATGGAGACACTACTATACAGTCAATATTGTATGATGCCTTTTCCCCCCTTAAGTACATATTTAAACATTTTCCCAAATCCAGTAAACATTCTTCAGATGCCTCGATGTTAATGGCTACTTGATATTGCAGCCTATGAATGTCTAATTAGATATTTTTCTCTGATTTTGGTTGCTTCCAAAGTTTCCCTCTCTGCCTGTTCTTATAGTCTTAGGTGCTGGGTGGCTGGTGGAGGAGATCTCGGTGGACTTTCAGAAGGTGGAGAGGGTTAGCTGTGATGGACGTGGGGCATGGAGGAGGAGGAGGCTGGGGCAGCGTTGTTCCTGTGTACTGCCATCTTGGGAGAATGCTGAGAACACAGGGCTCTAGATCTTAGTCATCGACCTCTAAGGGCGGCTGCCTCTCCCTCCCCGTCACTCTGCAGTTCCTTGAATTGGCCTGGTTGCCTTAATTTTTTTTTTGATGTGCTGTGGATCAACTAGGATAAGCCCTTTTCTTCAAAGCCCATGATCTGTCAAGAGGTGGATTTCACGTGTCTGCCAAGGCCTCGACACAAGACTGACCAATATTGCAACAGAAATTCTCGAAAGCCCCTCACTAGGTGGACCAGTTTGCTGCCCATTTCCCTGTTCTCTTTGTTATTCCCTTACCCCATCCCCCTTCCCGCAGGCCAGGACTGAGGAAGAGAAGGCTAGAACTTGCCCTGGGGAGAATATGCATTCCCTCCTCCTTATAAGGTAAATGTTCTCTGTGGTTTGATAGCTTGACTTTGCTGTCCTACAGAGCAATCTACATCAAGGCCAAGAACATGGGGGTGGGCGGCACTTGAATACCGAGTGCTACCTCACCTGCCCACTGTGAGCTGCTCCCAGGGGGGAAGGTTTCAGTTGCAGAATTTGGTAATTGGGTCAGAAGGCTCAGGTGAGAGCAGGTCCTGCCGTGTTCTTAAAGTGCCAGTGACCGAGCTGGCTTTGAGTTTTCCCGTTTGTTGGGAGCCTGGCTGGGGAGAGAAGTGGCCTTAGGACCCACCCCTTAAGCTAAGTTCCTCCGAGGGGGAGCCTTCGGCTGACTCAGCTGGTTTGGTTTCTGAACCGAGCTCCAGGTGGGAATTTTTCTGGGTGGGAAGGTGACTTATTTATCTTCCTTTTCTCAGGTCAGTGGATGTTTGAGCAATTCCAATGTGGATTTCTTCAGGGAGTCTGATGAGGACATTGTGTTTAGTAACTAATGTCGCCCTTGTCACACAGTAGCTGACGGACAAATATTTGTTGAATGAACGTTCTTTTGCAGGCCTGTCTTTCTCACCTGAAGTAAAAACAAAGAGAAATGAGAACGCCAAAAAATCTAAACACAACACCCCAGGCAAACACTTCTCCGGTGACTGCTTTTTCCTTTAGGCACCCAATCTGGGCAGGCCTTTGTTTCCCGCTGTGAGTGCTGGCTGCCACCGAATGTTATCTGCTACGCTATGCCCTTTATGAGAATCAATTGCAGACTTTACCCAGGCTGGCTCCAGCAACCAATCAGTTCAATTCAGCCTCTGTGGGGAGGTAAACAGACCCAGGTGAGGAGGCTGTCCTAGCAGTACAGAGCTTGTCTTATGACTGGTTTTAGTATTCTATAGGGTTAGGAACTGTGGTATTTGATCATTCTAGGGCATCTTAGCTTTACCAGACTCAGATACAGGGCAGGGTTCTTACACTTTGTCTTCAGTGCTCCCAAGCCTTCTCCTAGACACTGGATTGTCGTGGGGATAATCAGCTCAGACCCCCCCACCCACCCCGCGTTTGGGTGGCCCAGAGAAAGGAAAACTGACTTGAGGCCCAGCTCTCAGATCCCTGTGGATACACTGCCTGCTCATCTATGTAAGTGAGGACTTTGGAACCAGGGACCATCCCTCGCCTACTTCTCTCTCATCACGATGCTGTCATTTCTTACTAAAATATTCCCATTCACCTTAGTTGTCTAAGAAGAGAGCCTGCTTCAAGTTCTTGCCTATATACCTGCTGTTTCCATAACTTTTTTCTTCTCCCGAGATGAGACTGGAAAGAGCAGTTTCTCTTCTCTTCCCTTGGTACTTGAGGAAGGACTGTTTTCCAGCAGGGGTGACATCATCTCTTTATTTTTCTGCCTCGGGATTTAAATAGAAGAAATGTGATCTACTTACGTGATAAGTCTGATTTGGCTAGAGCATGAAAAATAAATGGCTTTGGAATAAGCATCAAAAGAACCTTTTAACCTGTTTTCTTTTCTTCCCCACCTGGCACAGTTTATTCCCATATTTAGTTTCTTTGCTGTAATCTAGTGAAACTGTAGCTCTATCATATGGGAACAGTGGCTGGGAACTTTTCCCAGGGGCTGGCCTAATTCTCCTCTCCCCATTTCTTCCCCCTCCCGCCAACCCAGATCATGGCTCTCCACCCCCGCAGAGTTCGGCTGAAGCCCTGGTTGGTGGCCCAAGTGGATAGTGGCCTGTACCCTGGGCTCATCTGGCTACATAGGGACTCCAAACGCTTCCAGATTCCCTGGAAACATGCCACCCGGCATAGCCCCCAACAAGAGGAGGAAAATACCATTTTCAAGGTAAAGGTATTCTTTTACCATCTGACTTGAAGTGTTTTCCAGTTCTTTCAGACCTTTCTGGTTTTTTGTTCTTCTGTTTTCAATTTTGGCTTGAAGAAGGTACTAGGTCCAAAATGCTGATGCAACAAAGAGAATGTTCATGATGTGGGGCGGGGGCAAACTTAGCAGGCATAGTAATTTCTCTTGTTGGGGCATGTCTGTTATGGTTGAGGCCATTTATTCTTTCCCATTGGTCAAAGCTACTCAACTCACATCCCAAGGGATTCCCAGGTGTGATTGGCTAAACTCCTGTAAGTGCGTGTATGCTGTGGTTGTTCCAGAGCTCCCAAGGGTCAGCCAGCAATCAACCCTTCGTTCGCTCAGGGCTCTCGCACTGGCCCGGGAATGGCTGTCCAGATCAGGGCACAGCTACTGAGTGTTAGCAGGCTCCTAACAGCCTGTAGCATGGGTGTCGAGGGCCCTTTGCAAGTTTTTCTTTTGATGTTAAAACATTTTGCCCCATCCATAACCTCCACTTAAAAATGAAAGGCGATTTAATTACAGGTTTTTGTTCTACAAATATGTTTTCTTAACTGAAGAGTAGCTCTGATGTGAGAGTTATTTTGCTTCACTGAAAATAAGATTGAATCACATGGCATTTCATAAAATGTAAGTGAAACCAAAGTCTAAGACAGAAGTAGGTGGGAAGCTAGTTGTGGGAAGGGGTGTTATGTGGTTTGTAACTCCGGAGCCCGTGCCTCTGCTCCAGACCAGCTTCTCTGTGCTGGTCAGTCTTCCACCTCATGAGTAGCTTTAGTTCCTGCACTCCCAAGACACGGAGAAATGAGTTTCCCCATTTCTTCCCTGACTATAAGCTGGAAGTCAGAAGTGAAATCCAGTCCCTACCCTGAGCCCCTCAAGATTGATGCTCCAGGTTCTTGCTGAGACTGGACCAGGAAATATGGGCTCATACCTCAAAGGAGAGCCAACTTAGAGTTGTTTCCCACCCAACTCAGTTATATTGGGTGTAGAGATGAGAGGTAGAGAAAAAATTGGCCTGTGAATACTTAGAAAGTAAATGAATGCTTTTAATGTAAAAATTAAATAGTGACATGAAAGTGGTAAGGAAAACATCTGTAAATCAGCACCAGTTACTGGAGCTGGCATCAGAGGGGGATGGGCCTGGCCTGGCCCAGCTGGCCTCTCGCTGTGGCCTTGGTCTGAAACTGGACTTGCTGTTGAAGTGCCTGGTGGTGGCTGGCCGTCGGGGAGGAGGCTGGTTCCTGAAAGCTCCACTCGTGAGAATGTTCTGTATGCTTAGGGCTTGAGGAAAAATTGGCTGTGGGAAGCTGCTTTGTCTTACTTATATCTGTGTATCTGTTTGCAGAATGCTAAGGGAGGGCCTGGGTGTCAGGAGAAGAGTGAGGGTGCTTTCACAGATCCCAAGCTCTGACAGGCCTTTGGCAGGATAATGGGGTGTGGGCAGTTCTGACTGGCATTAAGTGGGTGCCCGCTGCCTACCCTAGGTCCGTTATCTCATTTGCTTCTCGACAACACTGTAAGGGGGGGCGGCACCCTCGTGTTATAGATGCAAAAGCTGAGTCTCAGAGGGGCTATGTAACTTGCCCAAGTCACACAGCCAATAAGTGGTGGGGTTAGGGTTTGAACCCAGGCCTATCAGCTCCCCCATTATCAGACGACCCCTCCTGACCAGGAGCTGAAAGACCCGGCTTCAGATCCTACTACCATCACTTGCATGTGTGGTCTTGAACAAGTCACATAATCTCTTTGGGCTTTAGCTTCCCCTTCAGTAAAATGGGGCTAAAACCAGTCTTGCCTGCCTCACAGGATTGTTGTGAGAACTGAGTGAAATCAGTGTATGGGAAGGGACTCGTACATCGCCATAAAAATGCAGAGACTTGTGTCCATTTTAGGAAGAGAAATAGGGACCTGCCTCAGTGACCAGAATCTCAGAAGCAAGACTCAGAATGGGTTTGAATAAGGGATGTTTATAAAGCACAGCGATTGTCACGTGGTGGGTACCACCCTCTGCTGCCTCAGCCTCAGGTCCTCTGCGTCATCTGAGTGGGCCCTGCGGAATGGCTGTGCTGTGAGCAGGATGTTAGTCTGGCTGCTCTCTGTGCAGGGGCAGGGATTCAGGGAGCCACAGAAAGTTTGCAGACCTGGGCCAAAGTCAGCACAGCCCAAGCCAGCTGGATGGGGCCAGAGGGGGAGTGGGCACGGAGGATCAAACAAAGAGAGGGGAAAACGTGAGGAGGCAGCAGCCAGGTACTGCCAGGTGCAACTGGAGATGTGCCTCTCCGACACTAGGGACTGGTGAGGTTGAAATCCCCCACAGGGGGTTGGATGGAATGGAGCCTGCTGAGTGCCCAAGGGCAGCAGCTTTGTCAAACTGCTTCATTCCATACTGCACATCAAGTGGAGGAGCCCCCAGGTCTGAGAAGATGAGAAGAAGAAATGAGTGAATGGGAGGAGAAGGATTTAGCTCGGCTATTGGGAGAAGCTTCCTCATGATTGTGAGGCTCTGCAGGGATTGACTGAGGGAGACCAGAGAGCTCAAAGGATGGGGCCAGAAAAGATTGTCCACTTGAACAAGCTGCCGTGTACTTCCTGATCTTGAGTCCTCTGCAAAAGACATCCCCCTTTTCTGCACCAGCACATACGTCACAAGCCCTGAAGAAAGTGTAGACATCTGAGATACGTTCACAATGGGGGAGGGCTGATATCCCGTGAACAGACACGTAAATGCCTGTTAGACCTGGAAGTTGAAAACCAGAGAGGCGGGGCCACACTGGTTTTGGCCCAGGCCACCAGCCACTGGTGTTCCCAGCAAAATGTTCCCAATGTGGGAGTTTGAGGAAGCAGGGAAAGGCAGGTGGTGTGAGTTTATTAGGACTTGACGCCCTCAGCCTCCCACTGAGGCAGGCTGAACCCCCAGAGCGTGCTTCCTGCCCTCCTATGGTCCGCTACTCCTAAAGGTACTTGGTTTCAACAGTTTTTGTGCATCAGATGGAAGACTGAAGGGAGAGGGAACAGGCAAGCCTAAATTCTTCATATCATACGCCATCTCCCTTTCTTTTATTATATAAGCAATTCATGTGAAAAATAAGTCAGACAAAACAAAACAAAATTACCTGAAATCTTGCTATCCAAAAGTTACCATTAGTATTTTGATGTATATTTGTTCCAGATTTTTCTTTATTTTCAACCCTTCGTTATGGCCATTGTAGTCTTGACAGATGATGCTGGCACAAGCACTTGAGATGAGGCTCCTCTTTTTAAAATATTGTATTTGCATTTGGCTTAATTTCTCTCAGGCCCTGCCTTGCCTGGTCCCCAGCGTGGTGTTTCCTGCTGCAGTCTCTGTAAATTGGAGCTGGGGTGTTGGGGCGGCCAGGCAGGGCTGTGTGTATTTGTGTCTGTATGAGGGAGGGCGGGCACACTTTCCAGTGTTCCTGGGCAACAAGCAGGCACTCACTGCAGTTTCCTATCCCTCAGGCCTGGGCTGTGGAGACAGGGAAGTACCAGGAAGGGGTGGATGACCCCGACCCAGCTAAATGGAAGGCCCAGCTCCGCTGTGCGCTCAACAAGAGCAGGGAATTCAACCTGATGTACGACGGCACCAAGGAGGTGCCCATGAACCCAGTGAAGATATATCAAGTGTGTGACATCCCCCAGCCCCAGGGCTCTATCATTAACCCAGGTGAGACCCCAGCTGCTGGGGAGAAGGTGGACAGTGTGCCAGGTTCCGGGCTGGACCCTTAAAGCGATAGTCGACTTGAAAGTCGCCTCGCTTACAAAGTTGAAGACTGGTAAAGCAAGAAATCCTGTCCCTAGAAAGAACCCAGAGAACAAAAGATATAAACTCAGCAAAGTCTTCCTGCCCACCCAGTGGAACAGTAAAGCATTAGAAAGAAGAGGGGGTATTGAGTTCTGTAAAAAAATAACTTCTCTTGGGACTCGACACTGAGAAGAGAGGCCAGATAGTTTAGAAGAAGGAGGGATTAAAACTTAGAAGGTCTGAGTTATAAACCTCGTTCTTCCCATTTCACTACTTGTGGGACATTGAATCAAGTCATTCAACCTTTTGAGCCTCAGCTTCTTCCACTATAAAATCTGGGTTCTCATCTTTCCTGCGTATTTCAAAGGCTGTTCTAAGAGTCAATTGACATGACATTATGAAGGCTATTAAGTTCTCTTTATAAATGATAGGTAAGTGATCATTTAATTTGTATGGTATTTTTCCTAGGAGAATACCACCTGATCCCTATGTTTACTCAGTGTTTAGCAAGTTCCGACTAAGAGCCAGATTATTTAGACTTGACCTCCAGTGAATCAAGTGAGGCTCTGCCATGAGGGGAGGGTCTGTCTTCACATTAAGCTTACAAAGGAGAGAAGCTGTGCTCCTTGGGTCCTTAGAAGGGATGCTCATGTGTAGAAAGGGGTTTAGAGTAGGAATTAAAAGATTTCCAGGAGAAGGGAGTACGGTCTGCAGCTCCTGGATAGGGGAGGGGATGAGAGCTTGCACTGGGGCTCCGTAGGAGGAGCTGGGAGTGGGGTGAACACCCTTGGTTCCCACTCTCTGGCATTGAGGGTGCACACTGAACCCAGGGAGCCTCTGTGCTGGCAGTGCCTAGCTTGAACAGTGGGTCAGCTGCAGGGATGACAGTGCGAGGTGAGCGGCTCACCTGTGACCTTTGTGTGTGTCTGTTTCTCGGGTAGGATCCACTGGATCTGCTCCTTGGGATGAGAAAGATAATGATGTGGATGAAGAAGATGAGGAAGATGAGCTGGACCAGTCACAGCACCACGTTCCCATCCAGGACACCTTCCCCTTCCTGAACATCAATGGTGAGTGGGGTGGGGGGTGGGACAAAGGCATGGAGAGGATGTAAGGGGCTTTGACTTTGCAACCGTTGACACCATATCCACCATTGCACTGGCAGCAGCGACCAGGCCCTGTGACCAGGCTGCCAGTCTGTTAGCAAGTAGGAGTCATAGGCAAAGGAACTCCGTAGGCATAGTTATCCCAGTGGGGTGGCTTCTAGGCAGAGAGAGCATCTTCTGAATCTTATGTGATAATTCAGAGAAGTTAAAAAATTAAATTCATTCTCAATCCCGCATACAAATACACAAGCTGTTATAAATTTTGCTGATTTCCTTCAGGCCAAGTGCAGAGATCGTTTTCGTGAATTGTCGGCAAACTCTTCTGCTATTTCCCTCGGTATAAATTTTCTGTCCCTGCCTTAACAGCGTCTGCTAAGGCTGTTTCATGGGAAACTTGTGGCTCTACAGCTCTTAATACTAGGCTCTGATAAAATTTATCTACTAGAGACTTTTATCTTTTTTTTAAATTGACTTTTTGAATTCAACTTCCCAGGAAAGATGAGTTTAGAGGTTGCAGGGTCACTGTGAGACAGAGCAGGTACTGCATCTCCCATTGCACGTTCTGAGGGTGCTCAAACACAAGGTGGATTGCTCTTCCACAGCATCTTCGCTTGAACTTTTCACTGACATGCTCCTAGTCATATGACTTGCATTCAGTTGAGTAGCTTTTCACTACTTTTCTAAGTTCCATCTGGCTGCTAGGGTCAAATGAGATACTTTTGCCACCTAGAAAATTTAGTATATCAAGATGATTCCTGTAGGATTTTGGAGTACCCTACTCTAGGTGATGCCCCTTCTCTTGAGAATCAGGAAATGACTCTTATCTGTCTACTTGCCCTCCTTCACTTACCCTGTCATTTATAACTTTGCAACCAAGTGATGAGTAAAGACAACGATCATAGAGCTCTCTCAGGTTAATATTGCTACAGCTACATTCCCACTTGGTGCAATTTTAAGATTTGGACATTTGGAAATGTGAGGTCCTTTCCCAAATCTTTGGCTGACTCATTCTGTTATTCTCACCCCTTAAAAGGATGCAACCCATTTCCAGAATCCTGATTTCCCTTTTTTTTTTTTCTTTTTTTTGCGATACGCGGGCCTCTCACTGTTGTGGCCTTTACCGTTGTGGAGCACAGGCTCCGGACGCGCAGGCTCAGCGGCCATGGCTCAGGGGCCCAGCCGCTCCGCGGCATGTGGGATCTTCCCGGACCGGGGCACGAACCTGTGTCTCCTGCATGGGCAGGCGGACTCTGAACCACTGTGCCATCAGGGGAGCCCCTCATGTCTTTTTTCGGTACGCGGGCTTCTCACTGCTGTGGCCTCTCCCGCTGCGGAGCACAGCCTCCGGACGCACAGGCTCAGCGGCCATGGCTCACGTGCCCAGCCGCTCCGCGGCATGTGGACCGGGGCACGAACCCGTGTCCCCCGCATCGGCAGGCGGACTCTCAACTACTGTGCCACCAGGGAAGCCCCCCCTCATGTTTTTTTAAAGCTAATGTTGTGTGGCTTTATGTTATGGGCTACCTTGGATCCTTTATGGAAACATGTGAACGTATATTAAAAATAAAAAAGTAAAATACATAGATATAACCAGACTCATACACAAAGGGTCAAAGAAACCTTAACCTCTGTGATTTCAGAGCTGTTGGGCAGAGGAAGAAGAATTGTTGAAGAATAGATGCTTAAAAGGTGAGGCTAGGAGGAAAAATCTGTAAACTTTGGAGTGAGCCAACTTTGACAATAGCTGGGATATAGGATGTGTTTTTCATTCTCTCTTTTAAAAGTTTTAACTGGATACTTTTGAATAAATAATACTCTTACATGGTTTAAAATTCATAATGGTACAAAAAGGAAATCAGCTGAAAGGTTTTCCTTCTAACTTGTCTGAACAGTTCCTTCCCTGGAGGAGACAGATCTTTCCAGGTTCTTGAGTATCCTTCCTGATGTTTCATGCATGTAAAAAAGTATGTGTTTGTTTTTAAAGGAATTTCTATACATTAACACTTATTCGAAGCTAATCAGTCAATTTAGTTGAGCTCATTTTATGGAAGACAACCAGTTTCTGTTTAATCGCTGGGTTCAAATTTTGTAACAGGGAATCTCTCATTCATGCCTGTCCTAATTTAACCCCAGAGAGTACCCACGTGTCTGTTAATCATCAGCAAATGCATGTTTTCAGAATTATGAGTTTATGAGAGAACTAATAAGATTAGGAAGCAGAAGCAGGGGAACCTTATTTCTTTTGGTGTTTGTTGGGGGAATTACTGATGGGCTGCCACACTGAGTTGTGGTCCAGTGTTGGACCTTTTAGATTTGAGAGCTTCGGACCCAGGTGATATGCACGTGTGGTGCTCCTGCCTGCTCACCCACATCCTTCTTTTCTAGGTTCTCCCATAGCACCAGCCAGTGTGGGCAACTGCAGTGTGGGCAACTGCAGCCCCGAAGCAGTGTGGCCCAAAACGGAACCTCTGGAGATGGAAGTACCCCAGACACCTATACAGCCTTTCTATAGCTCTCCAGAGCTGTGGATCAGCTCTCTCCCAAGTAAGTGAGCCTTGATTTTCTAGCTGGATCTTCAGCTCCTATCACAGTCCATTTCCTGCCCCACCTTCTGCCTCCGTTTCTTTGCCATGTATAGAATAGTCCCCCAGGCAGCCTCTCTGTCTGGTTCCTGGCTGGCTGGTGAGTCACCAGGAACTAAAGAAACATTAGCCCATACCTACTTGCCCATGGGGATTCTCTGATTGGTGCTGTGCAGCTCTAGGTTACTCACCTATTAGGTGGGTGGAAGGCCTGGGTTTATCAGTTTGCCCAGGGGATTTGAGGACAAGGTCAGTTGTGGGTTGGGGAAGTTAATGACTGTGGATTTGGTCAAGGAGGCTCTTGGGTTTTGAGGGACTTTAGGACCCAGAGAAAATCTCTTTCTGAATTGGGTACAAATTGATCTCAGTGAAGAATCATTGTCGTTGCACCTCCCTTTCACACTACATATGGTAGGGGAGGTGCCAGGGGAGTACTAGCATTTTGTCCAAGAGGCTGATAGCTTTGATAAGACCTGTAGGGTTCAATGGACACTTGCTGAGTTGAAAATTTACTTTGTTGTGAACTGTGTCCTTCTGTGATATATTATTAGAACATATCAACAGTGTGTGCTCATCTGTGTAATTTTCAGAAATATGCCTTGGTATTTCTTATTGTTCCTCTGGTTTCTTTAAACAGTGAGTCAAAAATGATACACAAACCAGCTAGATGCTGCCTTAGTTTTCAGCTCCTTCCAATGCCTGTTGATGTAAAGACTCAGTCAGTACAAAATGGGGAGACCAGGACCCAGAACTTTGGTTGGAGAAATTCTAGCTGTCAGGGTGTGGTGACTGAACAGTGATAGTATAGATGGAATTTGAGCTATTTGCTTCAAGGCAGCCTCTTGAGTGAATATTCCAGGGATATGTTGATGTCTCCCTTTGTTGCAGGAAGGATAACTATGGCAATGGCCTTCCTGAATGCTGGTTGAAAGGTGGCTTGATCTTGATGGACTTGCATGAGTCCTAGGGATGGATGGGCAGAGCAGCAGAGCAGGACTCTCACTGTCCCCCCTCACCTTGCAGTGACTGACCTGGACATCAAATTTCAGTACCGTGGGAAGGAGTATGCACAGACCATGACGGTGAGCAACCCCCAGGGCTGCAGGCTCTTCTACGGAGACTTGGGTCCCATGCCTGACCAGGAGGAGCTCTTTGGTCCCGTCAGCCTGGAGCAGGTCAAGTTCCCAGGTCCGGAGCACATCACCAATGAGAAGCAGAAGCTGTTCACCAGCAAACTGCTAGACGTCATGGACAGAGGACTGATCCTGGAGGTCAGCGGTCATGCCATCTATGCTATCAGGCTGTGCCAGTGCAAGGTGTACTGGTCTGGGCCATGTGCCCCGTCGCTTGTTGCCCCCAACCTGATCGAGAGACAAAAGAAGGTCAAACTCTTTTGTCTGGAAACGTTCCTTAGTGGTGAGTCTCTTTTCAGACCATTGATGGTGGGAACTGCTCCCTGCAAGTATGTCTTCCTCCTTCCTGCCCCCCTTTCCTATCTCTGCAAAGATCTTAACCAAACAGTTTCTTCTGGAGGAAGTTACGGTAGAAGGGGACCTTGATTCTGAAAAATAAAAGTGACATGGGCAGCAAAGAAGGGTGTTCCACTCCAAAGCTGTGCATTTGAAGCCAGTTTTAGGTGGTTATGGCTGCTTTGTTGGCAGAAGAAGAAGACAGCCTTGTTATTGCTCCCCACATTCTACCAGCTTATCCTTAACTTTGGAAGGTGACCCTGTTCATCATAATCAGCAAAACATATACCCTTCTCATTTGGGACATATTTGCACGGCCAATTTAAGCAGACATATTTAGGGAGAGCACTGAGATGTGAATTTTCCAATGTGATTTGAACCCTAAGTCTGGTTTAAGCGGTGTCCAATAGAACTCTCTGAAATGATGAAAATGTTCTATATTTATGTTGTTCAATATGGTAGCCACTAGCCACATGTGGCTACTGAGTATGCAGATGTAACTAATGTGACTAAGGAACTATTTAATTTTAATGAATTAAAATTCAATACCCACATGTTGTGGCCAGTGGCTACTCTTCTGGACAGTATAAAAGAAAGTGTTTACTGAGTAGGTGTGGAATGACCCAGTACCCCAAACTCCATGCTTTTCCATGTTCTGCAGATCTCATTGCCCACCAGAAAGGACAGATAGAGAAACAGCCACCATTTGAGATCTACTTATGCTTTGGGGAAGAGTGGCCAGATGGGAAACCTCAGGAAAGGAAACTCATCTTGGTTCAGGTGAGGAGATAATAATGTGTCAACAACTCTTTGCCTTTTTATCAATGCTTTAGCCCCTAGGTCTGGGCTTGAGCCCTGAGTGAGGATCCATCAGCCTCTGTGGGTTTTAATCCCATCAGATGTAGCAACTTGAGCTTTGTACGTTGTACAGTAGGACCAGGCTGGAGAATACAGTGTCCTCAAAGCAAGTGACTGATTCAGGGGAGATCTTATTCTCTTACTGACGTCAGAGTCTTGCTGAAACCTAACAGGATATGACTCTTTCTAGCTCTTTTAGAAAAACCTTTCGAGGTACTTTTAAGAACGTGTTCTCATTCTGGAAAATGGCAGCAAGACCACTTGGGTTTGGCTGTGGATTTGTGCATCAAGACAGGCAGTGGATGAAATTTGGGTAAAAGTCTTGCTAAATAAGCAGTTATTTATTTAGGCATGTGATGTGATGCTACTTCTAGGTTCTTTACCTTCATCTGAACCAAATTCTAAAGTGAACCTTGGCAGGATGGTCCAGAGAGATGAAGGCATAGTCTGTATCTAGACATTAAAGTGGTGGGTTCCCCACAGCCTCACTGGTCCTTCCGTCAATCTTGGGCCCCTCCTGCTGTTTAAAAATACCCTTTCCTCAGTGGATAGCTGTGTGCTCTGTGTCCTGAACAGGTCATTCCAGTGGTGGCCCGGATGATCTATGAGATGTTTTCTGGTGATTTCACACGATCCTTTGACAGTGGCAGTGTCCGCCTGCAGATCTCAACTCCAGACATCAAGGATAACATTGTTGCTCAGCTGAAGCAGCTGTACCGCATCCTGCAAACCCAGGAAAGCTGGCAGCCCATGCAGCCCACCCCCAGCATGCAACTGTCCCCTGCCCTGCCAGCCCAGTAATCATGAATGCCATCTTCCTTCTCTTTTTTACAATATTGTACATATGGATATTTTTTATTAGATTTAACCAGCTTTTAAACCTTTCTTCTTTCTAACAATATTAGTACTCTCTGACTCTCCAAATATGCCTAGCTTTTAAAGTTGATTTAATTTATGGAAAAATCACCCTTCATACTTTCCCTTTCTTTTTTAAACCTCCCCACGGTAGTGTAATGTAGTAGAAGGAGATTTGGCCTGGGAGTTTGGACACCAGGGTTCTAGCCGCAGCTTTGCGTCCAGTGGTGTGACCTTGAACCAAGTCATTTAGCCTCTGGGCTTCAGATTCATTACTGTAAAATGAAGGAGTTGGAATGATGCCTGAAATAATGCCAGCTTTAAAACTCTGACTCAGTGACTTCCTTCTACTTGTACAAGGCAAAACTGCCTGGAACAGAACATTTCTGCCTTGTTCTTGCACCACTTTTCTTTTTTTTTTTTTTTTTTTTTGCTTTCATTAAAGTTCCCTCAAGCACTGATTTGTCCAGGATTGATCTCCGTTTGACCTGTTCTGCTAGTATAGTAAGCTGGCTCCCCGATGGGGGAAGAGGGAGGGAGGGGCACTGGCTGGTTGCTTGGGAACCAAGCTAGATATCTAAAGAGAAGTAGGTGCCAAAGTCTGAAAGTCACCCAGCCTGTGGAGTAAAAACTCACAAACTGAGCTTCTAAGGGGAGGGCATTGATGTAGAGGCTTAGGGATTCTGTAGAAGAATCGGCTGTCAGGTTTTCAACTTATCACCACTGAAATACGGGCATACCTCGGAGATATTGCAGGGCTAGTCCCAAACCACTGCAATAAAGTGGATATTGCAATAAAGCAAGTCACAAATTTTTTGGTTTCCCAGTGCATATAAAAGTTATGTTTACATTATACTGTAGTCTTTTAAGTGTGCAATAGCATTATGTCTAAAAGTACAAATGTGCATACCTTAATTAAAAATACTTGGGGACTTCCCTGGTGGTGCAGTGGTTAAGAATCTGCCTGCCGATGCAAGGGACATGGGTTCGAGCCCTGGTCTGGGAAGATCCCACATGCCACGGAGCAACTAAGCCTGTGCGCCACAACTACTGAGCCTGCGCTCTAGAGCCCGCGAGCCACAACTACTGAAGCCTGCACGCCTAGAGCCCGTGCTCCACAACAAGAGAAGCCACCGCAATGAGAAGCCCGTGCACTGTAATGAAGAGTAGCCCCCGCTCGCCGCAACTAGAGAAAGCCCGCGTGCAGCGACAAAGACCAAACGCAGCCAAAAATAAATAATAAATTAATTAAAAATAAATATACTTGATTGCTAAAAAATGGTAACCATCATCTGAGCCTTCAGCAAGTCATAATCTTTTTGCAATAGTTACATCAAAGATCACTGATCACAGATCACTGTAACAAACATAACAATAAAAAAGTTTAAGTATTGTGAGAACTACCAAAACATCACACACAGACATGAAGTGAAAAAATGCTATTGGAAAAATGGCGCCAATAGGCTTGCTTGACGCAGGGTTGCCACAGATCTTCAATTTGTAAAAAACACAGTATCTGCAAAGTGCCATAAAGCAAAACAATAAAATGAGGTATGTCTGTACCGCTGTGTGTGTGTGGTAGACAACAGTATATAACTCAGTGATAACCTTTGGAGAGGACAGAGCTCTCTTGTTCTTTTTTCCCTTCTTTGAGGAAGACCTGAGAGTGAGCTGGGCATCCAGGACCAACTCCTGTGACCACAGAGGAGACAGGGACAGTTCCTCCTTGTATGGAGATGTTTACAGTCTTCCTGTCATTTGGATTTTTTGTGGATGGGGAAAATGGGGTGTTGAATGTGTTAAGGTCAAGGTGAAGAAGGGCTGGGCAGTGCTTTTCTGGAAATGGCTCACCTAGGCACAAACCTGCTTGCCTCCCTCCCTGGTGGAGGTAGCTGGATGTGAACATTTAAGGTGAGGAGTGTAGATTAAGGTGTAGAACATTGCAGCTATGGCTACAATTAAGGTGTAGAACATTGCAGCTGTGGCTGCCACAAACTGGTCTGATCTATTAACTTTTGCTCTGTCCCTGACCCTTTGACTCTGTTTTGTTTTTGTTTTGTTTTTTAGGATGAAATTATACATAATTTAAACTCCAGGACCTAAATGGAAAACAAGATGCTTATCTCTGGTTGCAGGTTCCAAGCCTCCTGAATACTGATACCTATGTGTGCCATGCCATATTAAGAAAGTCCATGTCTGGTCTGCTACCCTTAAAGCAAGCCACCTCCTACTTGCTACTGTAGTTGAGCTAGCTGTAAAGTTGGGCTAGCTTTATTTCAAAAACCCCTCAATCACAAGTGGCAATGGACTTATTTAGAAAGCTTAAGCTGTGGTTTTAGGGTCTCTAAGGGACCTAGTAGTACCTGTTGTTACTAAAGCATGACCAAGAGAAATCTGGGTGTTCTCTCTAAGGGACCTAGTAGAATCTGCTGTTACTAAAGCATGACCAAGAGAAATCTGGGTGCTCAGGTGCTCAGCTGTGAGCAGAAGTTGGGCTTCTAGAGACCAGGAAATGTGCAAGGTATAGGAACTTTATATTTTGGGGGCATTCTTTTGAGTGGGTGAAGTGAGGGATTTGGTCTTGATGTCTGGCTCCCTCTGTCTCTTATCTGCAAAGCTCAAAGTTAAAAAGAACCCACAGAAAATCCATTGGGAGGGCAACTGCTGGATCTGGGCTGGTCCCTTCCCCTTATTCTGTGAGATGCTAACAGCCAGGCTGTACACCTGGGTAGGGGCCCAGAAAATGTGAGCTGGCAAAGGGTGTAGAGAACAGTGCTCTTAAGTGCCAAGAAGGATTGAACTTTTAGTATGTGATTGTAATGAAAAGCTGATGAATATGTTAGAGGAATGGATGAGTGGTTTTATGTAGTCTTAACCCAGTAGTGTAGTTTCTTCCTTGTTCTTTATCCTTTTCAGAACACTGGGAGAGTGCACGCAGGGCTCTCCACTGATCTCCCTCAGTGCTCCTTCTGTGGTCCTGATGCCAGGTGTCCTTTCTTGGAGACTCAGTCTGCTATCTCCTTTGGTGGCTACACCAATCATTCCCTTGGTGTTTTCTACTTCCTTGCCTTCACCTTGCTTAAGACTGGAAAGGGAGTTAGGTGGTGTCCCCAGCTTTTCATTTTCTCACTGTCCACCCCACTAAACTAGATTAGCTGTAGGTGTAAATCGGGAGGGCAGATGTTGGGTCTGGACTGGTCCCTTGCCCACATAGTTAGGTCCCTGGCTATATGTTCCCATAGCACCCTATAGTTCCTCTTTCAGAATAATCAATTCCCTTGCAATTACTCAGTTTGTGTCCTGCACGACTACAGACTTGCTGGAGGTAGGGACTGTTTGTCTTGGACTTTGCTGTCAGCCCTTAGCACAATGTCTGGTACATAGTATGTTCTCAAATATTTATGGTTAGAATAAATGCATTAACTCAATACGTCCTTCATTTCAGAAACTGATTGCTAACTACCATGGGAAAATAAAGTAAATATGGGGATGGAAAAAAATCTAAAATTAGTTTCTGCTCTGCTTCTGGCTCCACGTTAGTGTGGGAGCCCCTACAAGCTGCACCTCCTTCCAGGCTGGCCCCACCTTTACTCTACAGTGGTCTCTTTTCACAGTCTGAAGATGCCACCAAGGTACAGCCAGGAGTGAAACTTCCAGTGTAGGTGACTGCAGTTCCCTTAGCCTCTGCCCTGCCCATGTATCAATAAATTTGGGCTATTTCTTCAGATACGAATTTTCTCAAGAAATTCTTTCCCTTCGTGGTATGGGTCATATCACTGGTAGTTAACCTTTCAGTGAAATAACTTTTTCTTCCTAATGACCTGAAAAGCTTCTGCACCTCTGCCTCTCATTTCTCATGTGAAGTCAGCAAACTGAATTCCTCAATTTGAGCTCCAAGAAGGTGGGGTTTTTGTCTGTTTTCTGCGCTGTAATACTTCCAGCGCCCAGAAGCATACCTAGCACACATTTGTTCGGGGTGAATACTCATGCACTTCACACCCTGCTTAGAGATGACAAACTTTGGCCAGGACACCTGTCCACCCACTTCTCGGAATTCAGCCTCTCAGGATTTAGGTAGGCCAAAGTAAAAAACAAAAAACTTTCCAGCACCCACAGGTGAGGATATTATGCAAAACACGTCGCTTGTCTTGAGATAAGTTTCGTTTGGAGGGGAAAGTACATTTCTCCAGAGACAAATCAAAGCATGCTTTTGCGTCGAGTGCCCTGCTTCCGCCTTCCAGGTCAAACGGGACACCGGACTTAACACCACAGAAGGAGGGCAAGCGGCGGAGCCGAGGGAGGGCGGCGGCGGGCTATTAGCTTCACCCGCCTCTTTTCTTCCACTCCCGCCTCTTTCCATTCCTACGCAGACGGGTGGGGCCCACATCTGCGTAGGAATGGAAAGGGGCCGGAAGGGGCCGGGCCGCAGGCGCCCAGACTTCCGGCACTCAGCCGGGCTGCTCTGCGGGTAGTTCTAACGCGAGGTGCGCGAGCGGACTGGGTGACGTCAAGGAAGGCAGTGGGGCGGGGGACGTGTTGGGCATGCGCAATAGATCGACTTCGCCCACCCTGGCCCCAACGGCAGTAAAGGACCTGACCACGCTGGTGGGATTTCCAGTTTTGTGGCAGAGGGCGGGCGCCTTGCGGCTTTCTTGGCAGCGGGCAGGAAACTGGCAGGAGTTCCTGAGCCTGAACGTGCAGCGGAAGTAGAAGAACGTATGTATGTGTGAGAGAGACCTCTGCCTCATTTAACAAATTACGATACTATGCTCAGGAAACGGTGTAGGGGTTGAGGTGAGCCCATCGTCCGAGGGTCCGTGGATGTCCACTCGTAGGGGAAGGCGGGACCAGCAGAAGTTAAAGTACAACCCTCTTGCAATTCTACCCGATTTCCTTTATTTACTTTTCTGTCTCAGGGTGAGATGGTTGGTAGTCCACATTCTGGTGTATATTAGTTTAATCAGATTGCTATTCTTACAACTATTGGCGGGAAGCGAAGGGGGAGTTGGCAGTGAAAAGAATGCATTTGGAACCTAGAACTCCATCTCAGAGGGCAGTTTTAGGTGAAATGCTCAGAATTTTGCCAAAAACTCCCCTGCTTCCTTTCTGCCCCAAACTCCTTAACGTTTGAATCAGAGAAAATAAATTACAACAGGTAAAATTCAGCCAGAGAAAATATAAATCTAGGCGTAGGCTAGAAAGACACATGAATTTGGGACTAATGGAGGCCAAGTCAACCAAAAAATCAGATAGCATTGTTGACCCCATCTTGTCTGGGCTGGGTTAGCATTCCAAAGCAGAGGGAGGGGAAAATGGCCTCTGGAAGATGCTGTAAGACTTAAGGGAAAGTTGTTGGCAGGTTTCCTGGTATGTCACTAGCTGGTGTTAATAATCCACTGCTACTGCTTTGATTTTAGGCCCTTCTTCAAGTGTCTGGAGCTCAGAGATGCAACCCAGGGGAGGGAAATGTGACTAGTTGAGGAGGCCATGCTTACTGTTGCTGCCAGATCCCATGTCAGCACCAAGTCCTCAGCTGCTGGTGGCAGCTGCTCAGCAGACCCTGGGCATGGGAAAGAGACGAGGCCCACCCCGAGCTGTCTGCCTTCATCTAGCCGGAGAGGTGCTGGCTGTGGCCAGGGGACTGAAGCCAGCTCTGCTCTATGATTGCAACTGTGCAGGGGCAGCAGAGCTCCAGAGCTATCTGGAGGAGCTGCAGGGCCTGGGCTTCCCGACCCAGGGACTTCACATCCTTGAGATTGGAGAAAGCAGCCTGATTGTCCTTCCGGAGCATGTGTGTCAGCACTTGGAGCAGGTGCTGCTTGGTACCGTAGTCTTTGTGGATGTTTCCAGCTTTCAACTTCACCCTTCCATCTGCTCCCTGGACCAGCTTCAGGACTTAAAGGCCCTCGTGGCTGAGATCATCACACATTTGCAGGGACCACGGAGGAACCAATCCCTGGCAGTCTCCTGCAGCAGGCTCCGTTCCTCAGACTGGAATCTCTGTACTGTGTTTGGGATCCTCCTGGGCTATCCTGTCCCCTATACTTTTCACATGAACCAGGGAGATGACAACTGCTTAGCCCAGACCCCACTACGGGTGTTCACCGCCCGGATCTCATGGCTACGTGGTCAACCACCAGTCTTGCTCTATTCCTTTAGTGTCCCAGAGAGCTTGTTCCCATCCTTGAGGAACATTCTAAACACTTGGGAGAAGGACCTTAGAACTCGATGTAGGACTCAGAATGACTTCACTGACCTCAGCATCTCCTCTGAGATAGTCACACTGCCGGCTGTGGCCCTCTGACTTTAACTCTTTTCCTGTGTAGAAGGAGCTCGGTAAATGATCAGCTCTAGGTCAGAGATGGCACCTAGGAATCATCTCAAGTGCCAATTCCAAGCATCTCGGGGACCTAGGGAAGAATGCTGTAATAAATTTGCCATTTTTATGCTGAACTGGACTAGGGAGAGTAGACCAGGATGCTTCAGGAATAAAGAGTTCTTTGGAACAGAGGCCATCAGGTGAAGTTTGTTTATTTTTACAGCAGGTTAAAAAAATGGGAGTCAGAAATCTCAGTTGAGTTGGAAAAACCCACACATTAAAGTACCCAGACCTGAGTTTTTTACTGAATTTCTTGCTTCTGATTATCACCCAAGGCAGCTGTCACCAGTTATTCAGAGCTTCAGGCTGTCCTTATTGGCCAGGAACACTGCCACTGCTATAGCAGTCAGTGCCGTCAGCATCAGAAGCCATCGGCCACGTTGCCTTTGTGAGGAGGGAGGGGGAGAGAAGAGAAAGAGGCCATGGGTTGGTCAGAGAAGATGCAGGCAAAAATAATCTTCCTTCTTCCCATTCTAGCCCAGTGGAAAATCTTGGGTTGTTGGAGGAGAAAAAGCTTTTTATATCTCTGTCTCTCTCACTTTGCCCCCTCCCTCGGGATAAAACCACTTTCCAGTGGTCACTGGCCCAGCGAACCACAGCCAGCGGGGGCCAGGTACTTAAATACTGATATGAATAATCAAAAGTGGAAAATAACTCAGCAAAATTATATTCTGTTTATATTCCTTTTCTCGTCACTCTGTCCTTGCCACTATGCTCATAATAGACTAAAAGAACACCGTTTCATACTTCAGCTAGTAGTAACTCTTTTCCTTCAGGCTCAGGCTTTCCATGAAAATTAGGCTTGGAGGCATGAGCCAGTGTTTCTTTACATGGTTGCTATACTCTCAGTACAGTATAAACCAAGCTGAACGGGGCCGGCTGGTCAGATGTTGGCAGGGGCTGAACAATTTTATGGGCAAGATTTGGCTAAAGGAGGAATCGTCCCACGATCACCTAGGGCTGTACGGGAGGATAGACCCTCTTACTCTGGGAGGCAGCTGCTGGCTCTGGTTCAGCTCTTCTCGACAATGCTGCAGCTTACGCAGGCAGGAGAGATACTCATCACTGAGGCTGTCTAATTCTGAATGCAGTTCTTTGCACTGTGTGGGGGCGGTGGGGGGGGCGTTGCGGGAGAACACCACCAAGGTCATCAAGACAGTTTTGTCAGGGACAGAGCTCAGGTGGGGGAGAGGGCCCTGTGTAAGTTGCCCTGTCATTCATTTGGAATTTTTACCTCCATCCTCCCTTCCCAGCTTTTCTCAGAGCTTTCAGTTTGCCTTCTGTCTCACCTAGTTTGTTTGTAATGTGTTCATTTAAATGATTGATTATAATGCATATTATTATATATTACACATGTGTGACAGTTGTATGTGCCAGTGCTTTGTAAATGGAGACACACAAAAATGAAGTTCCTATAGCACGCACAACCTGGAAGAGATCTTAGTGCAAGTCTCTTTGCTGGGAACTAGTTGTGTGTGAACACTTCAGGAGCTACGTATTTCTGTGAGTATGCAGATAGGAAGAGTTTTGTTATTTAAAAGACACTGTATAAAGTTTTAAGATACTCAACGTAGGACAGAGTTTGAGGAGTTAATGTGTTTGTTAAATGTGTTTGAGTTTAGGTTGACTTTCTGAAAAGTAACTCTTTAGTAAAACCTTGAATAAGGGTTGGTATAAACAAGAGAAAAGATTGACAAGTTAACCCGAAAGCAAAGATGTTTTATTCAGGCCTAAATGAATACCTGCACGCACCCAATCACAACTTAAGCTCAGAAATGCCTGTTGTCTGGCTGCCTCCCAGCAGTTTCCCTGTCACTGTAGGATGAGCCCCTTACTATCGGAGGTCACCATCTCACCTCCATTTCCTTGGCCAGGAGCTGCAAAGTTTTCTTTTGGAGCTGGTCTCTGAAATCCCAGTCCTTCTCCTTCCCTGGACCACTGCGTTATGGGAGGGCTTTGGACTCCACCCAGGCAAAGCCTGATCTAAAAAATCAGCCAGATTCGCAGTGAAAGTGAGATCCATACCTCTGAGGAATGGTCCCTACACACTGAGAGAAGCCCTAAGCGGGAGGGAATAAGGAAGGGCCTGTCCCTGGCCAGACCGTGTGGATTGCAATTCTCTGACTTTTAAAGAACATCCATTGGGATCCTGCCCAGACTGGACAGAGAGTGGGAATTTGAGCCCCTTGAGGGCAAGGTTGGCATTTTACTTTTCTCTGTATCTCTAGTCCTGTCTAAAGCCAGATACTTTTAGAAAATACTTATTAATTTAGTTTCTTTGGTTGCATGTCACATCTTTTAGACTGGGAGGTTTGCTGGATGCTTCAGTATAACTCCATTTTCCTTCTGTCCTTGTTTCAAAATGATGAGATGAGAATGGCAGTCATATAACTCATCTTCATGTAGTTAAAGATGGTTTTTCAGCCACCTGGCAGTCTGCATCTTGGTGAAGAGAGCCCTGGCCTGGGAGTCAGAAATTCTGGATTGTGGTCATAGCTGTGTCCTTAATTTGTATGACCACAGACCCTCATTTACCTTCATTTTCTTATCCATCCTATGTGGGCATAATAATTCCTTCTTTATATTCTACCCAGTGATTGTGATGACAAAACAGAGGGCCATGTGCAGTGGATAAATGAGGAGCTTTTGCCCCTCCAGATGTATGATGAATTCTTCTCAGGAAGCTAAGGCAGCAGACTTGAGGGCTGAGAGTGGGGTGACTGTTCCATGTGACGTGGTTTCTACTTGGGGAGCTGGATGTGGTTTGGAAAGTTAAGGGTAAAAATTAACATAAAATCCTGAGTTCAAAATCAATTTATTGAAATATTCAATGCAGGCATATGTTTTCAGAGGGAGTGGGAATCCTTTTCACAGTTTATATACCTCTCAGGATAGGAGGCTAACTAAACTATTCTCAGAGCCAATGATGAGTCCTTAAAATGGCCCTCTAGCTCCCTGACCTAATAGACTCCCAGAACTGGGTGGGACTCCAAGAGGTCATGTAGTCCATCCCGCTGTCTCTAGGCAGACAGGGAAAGGGCAATATCTTAGAATTTGTGGAAATAAATTTGCTGACCTTTCTTTGTTAAGAGTTTCTCCTGTTCTTGAAGCTGTAAGGATTGATTCTGAAGCAGACCTGTTGGAAAACACAAGGAACTTCTCTGTGCTAGCATATTTACTGCGAAGAGTAACTTTTCAGAACTTCGCTTAGAACCTTAATGATTGTGTTCCCATCTGTAGTTGGTTGAATTGTGTCTCCCCCACCTGCCCCCCACAAATTCATATGTCAAAGCCCTAACCCCCAGTACTTCAGGAATGTGACCCTATTTGGAGATAGGTTCTTTGCAGAGGTAATCAAGTTAAAATAGGACATTAGAATGGGCCCTAACCTAATATGACTGACGTCCTTATAAGAAGGGGAAATTTGGACACAGACGTGGATGGATGGAAGATGTGTGAAGAGATGGACAAGACAGCCATCTCCAAAACAAGGAAAGCGGTCTAGAACAGATCCTTCTCCCAGAGCCCTCAGAAGGAACCAACCCTGCCTGACACCTTGATTTTGGACTTCCAGCCTCTAGCACTATGAGAATGTAAATGTCTGTTCTTTAAGTCACCCAGTTTGTGGTGCTGTGTTTTGAACACACCATCCTTATGTCTTTTCCTACCATGTACATTTAAGTCTCTGCTTAAATGTTACCCTAGAAGAAAGACTTCCCCAGATGACCCTGTGTAAAATAGCAACTATTTTCTCTTTAACCTGCTTTATTTTTTCTCTGTAGCCGTTATTAATACCTGACACATATTTGTTCACAGAAGCTCTGTAGTCCACTGTAGTGTTTCCTTAGAATGTAAGCTTTGTTAGGGAAGAGACCGTGCCAGCTCTGTTCATTACTGTATCCCCAGTGAGTATCTAGGGTGCCTGGCACTTGGTAGGGGCTCAATAAATATGTATTGAATAAATAAAGGCATGATTTTGAAGTGACTTGCCCATTCAGCTCCCGCTGTGTAGGAGCCCGGCTTCTGCTGGTGTTCTTTTCCCCTTAGCCCTGTGGCTGCCTTGCTGTTTTCATATTCATTGCTGTTTGCATGAAACTTCTCTGTCAGGGTGTCAGAGGTTAAGGTGTGAGCTATTAATTGAATCAGGTTCTGCAGCTTTTCAGAAATTGCCTGCTTTTCTTCTGAGACGTCCCTTGTCTTCTTTGGCCTCAACATGTAATTTTGAAGTGGACTGAGGCATATGTATGTAGTGTGAGCTTATTTTCTGAACCATTCCTAGTGACAGGTCTATGTGACATGTACATAATAAATTAGACTATATAAAATAAGAACTACCTTAGAAAACTCAACACGTTTTGAAATCTGCAGTTCTGGGGGAAATGCAGGTGGTTGTCAGAGAACATGGTGGAGAAAAGTAGAAACAAAAAAACCCAGAGGCTAATGTGGAACTTGTGAAGAGCTGTAAATGGCCTCACTGCAGAAGAAGAGGGTCTGAAAATGCAGAGATAGAGGATATGCCAAGGACCAGGCTCCCCATCCCTCCTTTGGGTGCCTTTCGTGGGGCAGGAGCCCCAAGAACACCAAAAAGCCACCTGTGCTACTTTCAGAATCTGGAAAAGGGACTTACTCTGCAACTGCTGTACTTTGGTCACCAGGGCAAGTTTCTCCTCCTCTGACCTCTTTAGTTGATCTGAAAATGAAATAATGCAAACCAAAATAGACGAACCTAAGACTTAATGAGCTCGCCCCTGAGGCTGGAAATTGTAACAGATGCTGTCTTGCCCATGGCATCTGACAAGTGTCAAGTGGAAGTTGCTCTTTCTTCTGCTTGTCCCAGTTTGGAAGAGGTGAACCAGAACCCGACTACCTGGGATTTCATCTGCATCAACAGTGAGCTGAATTAAGGGTTATATGTGCACATAATTTGGTCTTCTCTCAGCTGACAGAGGCTGTGACTGGGAAACCTTCACTATGCCTTGTGTTTCAACTGACCTTTCCGTTTAAATTAGGAATGCGCCCTTGACACGTGACTGCTGTGTTCTGGCTTAGAGGGATGGGCTGGATCCTTTCAGTCTTGGATGATTAAAACAGCCTTGACTTTTTCTCAAAGTCAAATGAAATCGCCAAGTCAACCAAATGAACAAGCGAAAGACTGAAGCCTTTCCACCCAGCTTCCTTTCTCTGGGCTCCTTCAGCCAGAGGCCTCCAAGGAGAAGGGTACCTTGTAGGTGCTGGGTATCCAAGCTGCACAGGTCTCTGTCCCGCTGCAGGCGTTCAGTCTTGGTCTGCAGCTCCTGGCGCTCATTCTCCAGAAGCCTTAGGGCCTGGTTCATCTGTAAGTCTCTACTGTCTGCTCCCTGGAAGGAGGAGGAGGGGTGGACACAAGCAGGTCAGTGCTAGGGTGGAGGTGGGGGGCGGATCCCAAGGAAGAGGAAAACTAGAAAACTGTGGAATTTTAGAGCTGCAAGGAGCCTTAGGGAAATGGAAAAATATGAAAAGTTTTTAAATTCTTTGCTCTATTCCTCACGCTTACAGCAAACAGTGCATTAGATTTTTGATGTTCACAAGGGATACATTTGGGTAAATGCCCAAATTAAGGAATACTGAATCATCACTTTTCTAGATGTCTTCACTTTGTCTTTACTTCTCATTCTCACGCTATCTGGGGTGGCGGGGGGAGGCGGGGTGGGGGGGGGAGGAGGCGGGTAGGATCATTTTTCACAACGGATTAAGGTTAAAAAGAAACGGGCCTTCTGGAGAGTTGCCTTGTAGGTGATTCGAGGAAGAGAACAGTGGGTGAGATGTGGCTGCGGTGCAGCGCCCAGCGAGGTTCCCTCCTGTGATAAGACGACTCACTTGCTGTTTCTTATCAAATGGGCTTTTTTTTAAGGAAAAAAAAAAAAAAAAGAATTTTAACGTCCTTTGAGAAATTCTTTGCCTTTTAAAATAAAAAATTAAAGAACAATATAAGAATAATTTGTACATAAGAATATAAAAAGTGAGAAGCAAAAATAGCGAGAAGCAAATTCTAAGGTTTCTGTTTTTTAATAGATTTGAAAGGAAATCTATAGATATGTCTTTTTTGCGGTACGTGGGCCTCTCCTGTTGCGGAGCACAGGCTCCGGATGCACAGGCTCAGCGGCCGTGGCTCACGGGCCCAGCCTCTCCGCGGCATGTGGGATCTTCCCAGACCGGGGCACGAACCTGTGTCCCCTGCATCGGCAGGCGGACTCTCAACCACTGCGCCACCAGGGAAGCCCAACCTTAAATGTTTTTAACCCCCATTCCTCTGTCTGATCGGTTCTTCCTTTTTCTACATTTGGAACATTAATTCTTCATAAACAAATATGATGTCTATGAGTACAAACTGCTCGAGGTAATAAGGGAATTACAAATGTCTTTTTAATGACTTTGAACTAGAGTTGCACTCTTCTTCATTGCTAATAGGATATTGTATATAAAACTCAAACACATTGATATCTGGACCACCATCCCCCCAACAAATTCTTTACAATCACTCAAAATGTTCCCCTTTCTCCCTGCTCACCTTAGAGCCACACATTAAGGTTTAGGTTGTTAAAAAACATAACAAATAAACAAAAACAACTTTCACACTTCATTGATCTTATTTCTAGAACTGGCACACACTAGGATTCTCAGATCCCAGCTTCAGTAAAAGTATAAAGAGACACTTTTGAGGTGGGTCCTCAAAATTCCAAACCAAGTAAGTAAAATCTGCGAAAAACAATAGCTAGTATCTATGGAGAGCTTATATGTGCGAGGCATTGTGCTAAGTGCTTTGCATGGATTTCCTCACCTAATCCTCACAACGATCCTATGATAGAGGTACCGTTATTATCCTCATTTTACCGATGTGGAAACTGAGGCTTAGGAGGTTAGTTGACTTCTCCACGGTAAACACGGATTGGAAATGATGCAACCCTTGAGAATGCCAAGGGTCTACTGATTTGGCTTAAAAAACACATTGGCAAGATGTGTTAGTTGATACTCAAAACTGTAAGTAAACTGGTGACATTTATTCTGCCCCAGTAGTGGGCATTTCTGAACTGGATGCCCTGCTGGGATGGGGTGCAGAGAGTGGGTTGGGGCATGACAGTAGGCTGATGACTATTCCAGCCCAGCCCTTTGCATTCGGATGATGTCATTTCAATGAACACTTAGGTGTCATTTGCATGAGCAGTGCAGACATCCTTGCTAAACTCAAAATTAGCTTTGGGTCCCCCTGCCCAGCAGCAGCTTCTCTCATCACTGCTGTCAACACCTCCCTCCCCTAAACCCTGCCTTCCCTCCCCACCTCCCTACTCCCAGGGCCTGGTACCTGCAGTTTGGACTGAAGCACGTGGAGCTGGCTCTCCAGCTCCCTGTGCTGGGTCCCCAGGGTCCTCCAGTCCTCCTTCAGAGCCTCGTACTGGCTCTTCCACTCTTCACACTTCTGCTCCGCCAGAGCTAGGGACCGCTGAGGGAGATCAGAGGAGAGGGTGGTGCCTTGGGGGTTCCAGGAGGTCATGCAGCTGGCTCCCTTGCCACCCAGACTGCCCCAGGGTCCCCAGCCCCAAGGATTATGGAGCATCCCCACACCTGTGTGCTCTGCAGTTGCTGTTCTGCACTCATTTTCTCCTCCAGCACTTTCTGCAGTGACTCCTTGGCCTTCTGCTCATAGCTGTTTTTCTGGTCTTCCATCTCTAATAGCACCTTATTCATTCCCCAAGGAGTGTATTTCTGTAAATTTGAGGCAATTCAACAAATACACATTGAGCTACTGTGTGCTAAAGCCTGAGCAGGGATACAGAAATGAAAAGAAATTGGTCCTTGCCCACAGGGCAGAGATGTCAGTAATCTGGTGGACCTTCTTCCAGGCTGGAGGCAGGCAGGGAGAGTCCCTCAGGTGATGTGAGAGGTGAGTGGGGATAAAAAACTGCCCTGGGCATGCTGGGCATTCTCCCCTAGGCCTTCCACAGGCACTTGAAATCCAACATTTCCAAAGGGAAATCATCCTTCTAAACCTGCTCCTATCTCAGTGACCAGCATCACCACCCACCAAGTCTCCCAAACCCTAAACCAGGGAATCACCCTTGATTTCTCTCTCACCTTCTTCAAGGAATCAGTTCATCATCAAGCTTTGTCAAGTCAATGTCTTTAACAGCTCGTACCTGTATCCTCTATCCCTACTGCCACCTCCTTAGTTCAGACCCCAGTAATACTATTATATGGATTATATCGAGACTATATATTATCTTCATGCCTTGCCTCCCTTCAAACCCTTTTCAGTCCTGCAGCTAGAGGGTTCTTTCCAAAACGTAAATCTGATCACGTCGCAACCTGCTTAAATCTCTCAGTGGTTCTCAGTATTCTAAGAATCAGGTCCAAACTCCTTGGCATGGTTCCTACTTACAAGCCCAGACTTTCATCTCATGCTGCCTCCACGCAAGCTGAACTGCTTGTAGGTCCTCTAAGCACTGTGCTTTTCAGCCTCTGCCTTTGCCCATAAAGCTGCTTCTACTTAGAGTATCGTGACCCACACTTTTCACTTGGTTAACTTCTACCCATGTTCAAGATTCAGCTCTAGAATCATAAATTCTGATAAACTTGGCCAACCATACCTACCCCTCGTCTCTTTATGGATTAGGTAGTTTTACTGGTGTTCACATAGTATCTGTATTTCTAATCTGTTGACTCATCTGTCTCCTTTAAGGGACTGTAAACTCCTTTGAGGCAGGGAGCATTTTTAAAAAAATAAAATTATTTTTGTAGGCTTGGGGATCTGAACAATATTCAGTAGTCAAGTTTTAAAAATTAATACATTTGTATTTTTAGAATCTCTCATGGCTTCAAGATCAAAAATAAAAAGACACAAGAGCAGCTTTGCAAATTCACTGGGGGTCTTGCCCTTCCAGTGCTTTTCATTTTTATGTCCTGTGATTTTTGGGAAAGCGGGAGCCTTTTACTATCGATTCTGGGTTACCCAACTGGGTAAGAGATAGTCTAGATAATGCAAATTTAGAGTTCAATATCAAATCATTTCCATTTAGCTTTGGAGTCATCTGAAAGTTTGGATTTAAATGTTGAGTGGGTCTTATGTTCTTGGAATTGTCACTAGAAACCAGATACAGGAGTTACTGGTTGAGATCATACATGGTTATGTCCAGGTTATTGGATTTAACCATGCTGGTCACTGACCAGCTTTATCCCCCATTGAAAACGAGTAGACTGGCATTCTGGATTATCTGTCAGTCTCTTATGAGCTTGGTTGGCATTACTGAAAAAATAAAAGTTGTGGATCCGCAAACCCATAGACTATATAGACTATAGACTATATGTTCCCCTGCAAAATTCTAACTACGTGGCCACCTTATCTTCCTAACATCAAGTGGGAGCAGTCTGGCCGGTTCATCTCGTTCTCTTGACTTATCTCCCCGCCTGTCAGAAATCTATCACTTCTCGAGTGTGAAAACTGACTTTTTTCTATCTCATGTAATCCAAGATCAGGCCAATCAAGAGATTACCGGAGCTGGATAGCAATGCCACAGAAAGCCAGGAGTCACAGTCTTTTACTTTCTCCCAGGGATTGCTGGTAGATAAAAGTTGCCCATGGCATGAAAATCATTTTGCGAGACTTCATTGTAATATCCAACCCATCTGTTCAAATATTAGGGCCTGTGAAGTTCTATCCAGGTGAGCTGAATCTTTACCAAGGGCCTCTCCCTACGTTTCCAGGTATTCTCAAAGTTCCCCTGGAGCTGGCAAAGCGCTTAGTGCTGGGCTTCATTTCCTAGGGTACAAAGTGAAGGACACCAGGAGAAAGGGAGAGGGGGATGGAGATAGTGTTTTGGTGAATTGGAGACCAAAGTGAAAATGGTAAAGGCCAGAACTGGGTGAGTAGGGATGGGTGCATTAATCTCTAGCAGGTCATGTTTCTAGAGAGTAAGCTTGACGTTCAAGCATTCTCTCCCTTAATTCTAGATTCCTGGGCTAGAAGTGTCCTCCGGAATGCTTACCTGGGTACAGGTGTACAGCTGGTTTTCCAAAGATCTCAGTTTGCCCTTCAATTTGTCTTCATTAAGCTGGCCCTGGAGCAAATGGGATGAGTTAGCCAGAATACAGCTTGGGCCAGAATACAGCATGCAAAGAGTTTTGTTCCGTATTCCCAGCCTACTGCCTAGAATAAACAGTGTTTGTGGAATTGAGCTCTTTCAGGAGGTAGAGAGAGGGAGAGATGACAGATGTTTGGAAAGAAAAGGATCTTTTCCTCTTTCTCTGTAATAGGAGAAGGAAGAATCAGACTGGACCCCAAAGTCTTCTGTGTACCTTGAGGTTTTGTATCAAGTGGCTCAGGATATCATAGCAGGGGCCCATTTGAAGGAAAGCTTCTAAGCTCTCCTTTTCTTCTTTCATTACCTCTCTCCCCTGTCTGGCCAGGCACTTCTATACTCCGCACCTCCTCTCAGTCTAGTACCTGGCCCTTTACCTCTAAAGGCCAGTAGGACTAAAGGGGTCTCCCCTCCCAGGGGGAACATACATCCCTCCCTTACCCCCTGTTATGGGCTGAATTATGTCCCCCTAACCTCCCCACAACGTGCATACGTTGACCTCCTAATCCCCAGTACCTCAGAAGGTGACTGTATTTGGAGATAAGTTCTTTAAAGAGATAATTGAGGTCCTTAGGGTGGGCCCTAATCCAATATGACTGGTGTGCTCATAAGAAGAGGAGATTTGAACATCAGGATATGCAGAGGGAAGGCCACATGAGGACACAGGGAGGAGAAAGCCATCTGCAAGCCAAGGAGAGAGGCCTCAGAAGAAACCAACCGTGTCAACACCTTGTCCTCACACTTCTAGCCTTCAGAACTGTGAGAAAATACATTTATGTTGGTGAAGCCACCCAGTCTGTGGTACTTTGTTATAGCAGCCCTAGCAAACGAATACAGTCCCCTCTCTGCCCTACACACACACACACACACACACACACAGACTCAAGATGAGAAATTCTCTAAGAAAGCAGGAAAGGGAGGAGGGATATTAAGGCAGGGTGTGTATGTGTGCGTGGTAGTGACGGTGGTGGTGAGAGGACCTCCCAGAAAGCCACATGCTATTTATTCACGATCTGGGTCTGTCTAGTGGCATTTTGGACATTCCAAGAGGGACGTAAATCTCAAGGGCGGGGGTGGCGAAAGGCAGGCAGGCAGGCCCGTTATTTGTTTCTCAGTATTTCTGCTGAGCAGCCGACAGCTTCCTTGCTGCCTTATTCTTTCCTCCACCTGTAGACATGTTCCTTTTTCCCAGGTAGGGGTTTTGTTCCTCCAGTCCTGAGTCTGATTTAAGGTTGTGTGTGTGAGGGGGTGAGGGCGGGGAGGTGCCGTGGATGAGAGCCAGTTTCGCAGAGAAAAGGCCATGGGTCTCTTTAGCAGTAACCGGTTCTCATATCCTTTCGCTGGCTTTTCCAAGCAGGCCCCGTGGGACGCTTGTGAGGTCTAGAAATTACATTTCTCCTCAGGCCTGAGACGCCACCGTCCCTCTCCGTTGGGAGACGGCTTGGACACGGCTTGGACGTTTCCAACCCTTACAATGTTTCTGGTCTGTAACGGCCAGAGGGCAGAGGAGCCTCTGTTTTCTTTGTTTGTTTGTTTGTTTTGTTTTTATTTTTTTCGGTATGCGGGCCTCTCACTGTTGTGGCCTCTCCCGTTGCGGAGCACAGGCTCCGGACGCGCAGGCTCAGCGGCCATGGCTCACGGGCCTAGCGGCTCCGCGGCATGTGGGATCCTCCTGGACCGGGGCACGAACCTGTGTCCCCTGCATCGGCAGGCGGACTCTCAACCACTGCGCCACCAGGGAAGCCCGAGCCTCTGTTCTGAGGTCTGTCCCCCTCACTGAGTTTCAGGGCACCTGGGAGAGGCAGGAAGTGGTATCTCACAGCTCCTGTTTTGATCTTGTTTGGCCGATTCTTCTAACCCTGGGAGCCAGGGGGCACCTCCACCCTTTTTCCTTCCTGTATTCCTCAGCGGGGCCTTGCAAAAGCAAAAGGCTTTGCCAAAAATAATTTTTCAAAGTGCCTTCTGCTATGAATGTTTTTCATAATGTCTGGTGTGAGAGCCGAGGGTCAGGATTTGGCATCTACAATAACCACAGGGCTTTGGGACAGATAGAACAGATGGAAAAGACTTCCACTGTTCTGGGCTCCAGAGTAACTGGGAAAAGTTACTCCCCTGCATGGCCTGTTCATTATTAATCCACAGGTCCTGAAATCAACTCCTTCCACCTGTATCGCAGCTCCGGGTTCAGAGAGTGTGACTGTGTATTTTCCTTTGCCTAAACTCTTACTTTGCAGGATGCAATCAAACCCACTGAGTTTGACAGTTTATCTTGTGGTAGTTTCAGAAGAAAACAAGCCCAAGGCAATATTCTTACAATTCCCTCAGTCTCCTACCCTTTCTGGGTAGCTCCCTTCTCCTTCCTTAGTATGGTTTCTATCCAGTATTTTTGCCTCTTCCAACTGTTTTTGTGTTTTAGCCACTCCCCAGATTACTTTTCCATTCACGTTGTAATAGAAGACAATTCAGTTAGCCCCTTCAGTGGAGACGAAGGGCCACCCAAGTCTGGGGCTTGAAAACATCTCTGATCCACAGCCCCGCCTGCCCAGACTCCCCAAGGCAGGCAGGGAAGTTGCAGCCGAGTTGTTGCGAATGGGGCATGTGGTTTCCTGGTCTGAGCCCCGGCTCTCCCCACATGAAGCCCAGTGGTACAGTATGGGGAAAGAAGCACTTTTTACAGGCCAATTGTGGAACTTTTTTGGCAGTAGCATCCCAGGAACCCAGGGTTCAGAGAGCATAGTATCCCCGCTTGTAAAAGGGAGCAAGGTGGAGGCCATACACACCCGATGCTGGTCTGAGGGCTTCAGCTCCTGCTTCTGCTTGGCTTTCCCCTTGCCTCTGATCTGCTCTCCAGAAACACCACCGCCTCACCGCAGAAGCACCAGCCCACTTATCTCTCTGCTCTACTAGAGGTTGCTTAGGGCCTGCAGCCAATCCCCCACTGCGCTGTCATCTTAAGATCTCATTTCCACTTTGCAGAACTCAAAACCCACGTGTGCCCTGCTCTGGGTTTGTATTGCCCCATACTGAGGGCTTGCTTTCTCTACTGCCCAAACTGTTTCTGCTCTGAAGCTTGGAGCCAGCTCAGGAGTCTTTGCTGTGCCCCAGGGCCTGTCACATCCAAAAGGCCCAAAGTCATCTTGAAGGTGGAGGCAACAGAGGGAGCTGATCTCTGGTGTTCTAATAGAGTTTGTGGTGAGCTTCTCTGCATGTGCATTTGGAGATTCAAATTATGGAGGCCAAATGGAAAAAAAAATAAAGGCCTGAACTTGGCTGAATATCGGAGTCCCTGTTCTGGCCACATTCTTCCACTTAACTTTTCCCAAGTATGGAAGTCTGGGACTGTCTTTTCATTGAAGTTGAGCTTTCCAAGGAAGGGGTAGGGGGTTGAATTGTCTTGTTTTGGGGGAAGCAAGAGCTGTTAACTGAAAAAACCTGAGACTATTTTTCTTAAAAACGGGAAGCTGAGGGGTTGGTGGGGAGGAAGAAGACAAAAAGGGTGAATATTAGGGGGTGGGGGGAGAAGGGAGGGAGAAAACCACAGCTGGAGGAACTCCTGCACCCCGCAGGAGCATGGAGCGAAACCGCCCTCAGAGTCTACCTTGGAAATGTCTCTTAATAAATCCTCCCCATTCCCACCACGCTGGCTGTAATTCAGCTTCTGATTGTGTCTTACCTGCGGTATTGCAAGAACTTTCACCACCCCTACACCCACTGGGAGCCAGGGTCCTCATTGTTGTCAGAGAACCTTTTATAAGGTTTATAAAACACAGATCTGATCAATTGCTTTCAACTCAGTTCTACAGCTATCTTTTTCATTTCATTTAATTAATTAATTTATTTCTTGGCCACGCCACACGGCACGTGGGATCTTTCTTCCCTGACTAGGGATCGAACCCGCACCCCCCGGCATTGGAAGCGTGGAGTCTTAACCGCTGGACCGCCAAGGAAGTCCCACCACAGCTATCTTAGTACACGTGCTGCCAAGCGAGTGCAACTCCACGGCTACTGGACAAGCTCCTTCTCAGGGTGGGCCGGACACTGCTAAGCGTAGGGCTTTAAACCTGAGGAGAACGTGGTCCCACTGCTCCCCTGCTTATTGCCTGCGGCAGTGTTTCTCAAACTGGGGTGGCATGCATTCTCATGATATATATATATATCTTTTAAGAGGGAATCTATAACTATTTAAGTTTGAGATACCCTATTCAACAGAAAAAGTTTAAGCGCCATAATTCTAAAGACCTATCTGAGGCCCCTTCGGTCTTATCTTTGGAGCTACTCTGACACAGTCCCTTCATTTCCATCACACTCTGCTATACCCTACGCTTTGTTACACCTAGGCCTGTAATCATTCTGATTCCTTTACTGTGAGCACCCTTTTCCTTTTTCCTTCTTCTTACTCTTCATCATTCCTGCTTCTGTACTGGTAAACTCCTATTCAATCCTTCCAGACCCCACTAAAATGGTCCGTTTCCTTTGGAGTCTACCCTATACCACCTCAGGCAGAAGAACTGCTCCCTTCTCTTTTCTCTGTGTCACTTTGTAGAAAGTGCTGTTACAGCTTTAGCACACTGCAGTAGAGTTATTTATGACCTGTCTCTCTCTTCCTGGCTGATGTTGGAACTCCTAAAGACAAAGCACCCTACCTCTGTCCCTGTAGCACCCAAGCCAGCACATAGTTGGAACTTATCAGATGTCTGTTGAATAAATGAATGAGACAGTCTCAGTTTAGTTCAGCACCGGAAACCACCTGGCATGCACAGCTGTCTGTCTCAGGCTCCTACTCAGCTATGAAAACAACTTCCTTAACCAGCAGGAGCCCTGAACATAAACACCTAAATCCGGATACAGTGACTGACATGAAGAGGGAGGGCTGAGCCTAGGAGTCTCTTTGACATCACTGCAAACTTCTTAGTTTTGTCCCACGTCCTCCCATCCCATCTCTCTGTCTAAGCACAGCCATCTACGTGGTAAGGTCAGATGTGCACGGAGGCTGGGAGGTTGTGTGTTCTCTCTGTGCACCCGGGGCTTTCTGCTCCAGTCGCATCAAACTGCTTATGCTCCCTGAACATTAAAGTCTAGGGGTTTCGATGTGGGGTCCAAGGACCCCTGGGAATCCAGGATCTGCAAGGTCTTCCCTTTTCCAACTACATATCTGTGTGAGGCTGGATTTTCCTCATATGCTTCAACCAAAACAATGTATTAACAACAGACTGAATGCAGACGCAAATATGAGAATCTAGCTGTCTTCCGTTCAGACATTAAAAAGATTTGCCAGCTCGGTGCTTTGTGACCACCTAGAGGGGTGGGATAAGGAGGGAGGGAGGAAGACGCAAGAGGGAAGGGATATGGGGATATATGTATGCATATAGCTGGTTCACTTTGTTATACAGCAGAAAATAACACAACACTATAATTATACTCCAATAAAGATGTTAAAAAAAAACAAAAAACAAAACCAAACAAAAATTTGAAAAAGCATAAAACAATGCCACTCCTCTCACTATTTTTTTAAGAAATATACTATTTTTTGCAAAGATATATAATTTAGGTTCACATGTAATCTATTTAATATTGTTATTTTAAAATTAATGCATATTTTAAGATTCCTGTTTTCATTTCAAGTGGTAAATATAAAAAGTTCTTTGGATTTTAATATATATTTTTAAAGAGTATAAAGGGGTCCTGAGATTAAAAAGCTGGAGACCCATTGCATTAACCTATATCATGCCTCTGGTTCTTTGCCTATGCTGTATCCCCTGCCCAGAATATAGTTCCTGTTTCCACATTTGCCTGGAAAATACTAATATAACTATAAATATTTCCCTGGTTCTCCCCTTCTGTGGATTCATTCATTCCTCCTTGTATTCTACTATATCCTGAAAGCCTTTATTTCTCACATCGCTGCTTTGTTTAGGCATCTGTCTCCCTGACAAAACCGCAAGCTCTCTAAAATCAGGAACCCTGTCTAATTAATCTCGTTTCCAGTGCTCAGTGTAGAGAACATGACTTATGAATATTTGTTGAATGAATGGACTAAAATCAGGAAGTCTGAATTTTAGATCCAGTTCTGCCTCTAACTAGCAGGGTGACTGTGGACTAGTCACCTGACCTCCCTGACACTCAGTTTCCTCATTGGCAAAATGAGAAAATTAACTAATCTCCAAGGTCCCTTCCCGCTTTGGCATTCACGTCTGGGCTGACCAGTAGGTGTAGGATGACTTGGAATTAATATTGGTGTGAATCCCATATGAAAATAGTTGCATTTATCACAGTCAGTAATATTAACTGAATTGGGACCGTCCTTTCTTCCAACAAACTAAAAAATGGAAACTCTTGCCTCTTTTGGTTCTGGGTCTTCCCTGGGTGTGTCCTCAGCTGACCACCCTGGATTGAGCCAAGCTCTCCCATATATTTACTGTGACATGTTTGACCTCTAGGTCTTAGCACCATCCCCCACTTTCAGCCTCTTCAGTAGCGAAAAAGCCCCTTCTCTTGCTGGGATGGTATGGAAAGAAGAATGAGATAGGCACACATAGAAGTCCATGAGCTTTGTTCAAGCAAAGATTTCCCTTACCTTCCAAGAGCTGTCAGAGGCCCGAATCAGGGCAGACAGTAGGTCTTGGAGAATCACCATTTTCTGTTTTAGAATCAGCTCCCTCTGTAGGGCCTCCTGGGGGGCAAAATGCAAGAGGGTAAGATTAAGTTGGAGGAGAAGGGAGCAGATGGATGGAGGAGCTGCGGGGAGAATTCACATGTTACTTACTTTGAGGTACTCAGAAAGCTGGATGATTTCCTAGAGAGAAAGAAAAAGATATTTAAGAAGATTGTAAGTTCCCTGAAATCCTAGAACATGGAACCCGAGCCAGGATTGGCTTGTGCTGAGTAAACTTTCTTCCTTGACTCAGGGTCCCTCCAGGCCCCCATGTCTATGCTCATCCAGGAAGAGGGTACCCCTCCATCCCAGCTGAGTTTACCGTGGAATTCCAGAATGTCAGAGCTTGGAGTAGAGTAGATGCCACCTGATTCAACACCTTCACCATGAGGATTTTCTTACCTTATCTAGAACTGCAACTCCATAACTGGAAGAGAAGAAAAAAACACAAAAATAAAGAACAAAAATGACAATGGATCAAAGAAATAAGAGTGTCAGGAGGCGGTGTATTGATTCCTTCTCTGATCTCTTCTGAAGAGCCAATGGGGAAGCGGAGGGGGGGAAGGCCTTCCTTTTTCTTAATTAAGGTGGACGTGGAAGTTCCTTGTGCTCCTCTCCGCGTTCTGGGGGAGGGTTCAGGTAAAAGCTTAGGAGAGAGGAATGGATGGGCTGTGAAGGAGTTGAGGTCAGGAACATGAAAGGTACTCACTTGGTTTGCTGACTGGCATCGTGCTTAATTGTTGGCTGTGTTTCTTCTGCCTTTGTCTGAGTGCCTGAGGGATAGGGATAAGGCAATTCAGAACCCATGGGAGAGGCAGTGAGGGAAGTGGGGAGGGATAGGGACTCTCCACTGCCAGCGAGTGGAAATGCCTCGGCCCAGTGAGTGAAGGAAGGCCCTGCTCTTACCACGGTGGTGTTTGGGTGGCTTCCTGATGGGAGGGTCCTGTGGTGGAAGGCCCCCAGCCTGGGAGGGGAGGTGGTCAGCTGGATCCCTCCAGGTGCCTAAGGGAGGATGGTGTTGGGTTGCAAAGACTTCGGAGCTGGTCCCTGACACCTGGAAAGCAAGTGGGGGATGCTGAGAGCCTAGACAGAACCTCTTAGAACAGAATTCTCCAGCTGACTGCAGAAAGATGAGCCAGTGATCAAGTTTCAGGTCCAGAAAACCAAAGGAACCCATTCAAGCCTTCAAAGCTACAAGGTTATCCCTGCTCCTGCCCTTTCTTGTCCTGGCTGGTGGGATCGGTCCTCCTCAGTTCAGGCAAATGGGGAGCTGGGTTTGTCTCCAATTACTCTCTCTAGAGTCCCTGATCCCGGAAAGAGAACCGGTCTGAGGTGGGAGTGAGGGGATCTGGGATCAGGTCCTGCCTCTTGTTGGTCTCAGTCTCCTGGCTGTATAATGAGGAGCTTGGAGTAGATGGTGTCCAAGGTGCCTTCCTATTCTAGAGGTGGTTTCCTTCCTCTTAGTAACAGCTGGACTATTGTTGAGGTTTTGTGTGAAGAGAAGGTAAATTAGGCAGCTGTAGGGAGGAATGCAGCAGTAGTTGTCACAATTTTGCTTGCTATTTTTACATTTTCTTCTTACAAACTAAAAAAATTTATGTTTGTAACATAACACTAAAAGGCTAAGAAATGCATGTGACAGCTAATCATGCAGACTAACTGAATCTCAAGAAACCTTAAATAACTGATAGGCTCAGGAAGAGTTCTTTAGGTAACTGTGTTTTCTGTTCTTTTTCTCCTTAAAATTATTTTTTCAACCGAAGGCACGTAGAAACCTTCTTGCCTTAGAAAGTACACAGTTGGTTTTATTTTACAGCTGGGCTCGAGGATCATTCTTCTGGACAGCACCTCCTGTTGTGGATAACACATGCACTGGTTAAGAAGGCCCAACAGAGCACCTACTCTGGGGACAGTACAATACCAGTTACTTCCAGGGAATCCGGAGGACCCATCCCTGCTGTCCACATGCTCACAATGTGGATAGGAAGACACAGATGGTTTGCTGGCTGAGTTCATTTCAACGTACCCTGGCTTTTGCCAGCACTGCTCCTTCCCAGGGTGGACTAATGGGCCCTCTAAAAGTTACACAATCTTAGAGGATTTATAACCTCATAAAAACCACAGAGAGCAGAGGTGGCCTGGAGAAGCTAGGGAAGCTAGGGCTTCCTGGGCCAGATGGCAGCCTTAGGTGAACGATATTGGAATTGGGATGGCCCAAGAGAAAGAGAGAAGGTGGGTGATGCAGCAGCCTTACAGAAGAATAGAGACGAGAAATGTGTGTGTGTGTGTGTGCGTGTGTGTGTGTGTGTGATTTGAGGGAGACATTAAGAGATTGGTCTGTGTCCCTGGCCTACAGTAAGCATTCATCGAATGTTTGTTGAATGACGGAGGAATGAATGCCGTAGAAGGTATGTCTAGATAGACTGAACTTGAACTAATACTAGGAATTAGCTATGGAATTGTTTTTAAATTATTCTTTTCTCTCCTAAAAGGCAAGTGCAAAACAAAAAGATAGCTAAACAAACAAAAAAAAACCCCAAAACACAACAACAAAAATATCTGTTGAATAAGTGGCTAAGGGAGACTTTATGATAACTGAGGAAGGATGGACTTCATTTAAATCACTTCTTAGTGACCTTGAGCCCACCCACCTGCCTTGGTGCTGCACCCCATCCCCTCCAGAGCACTGTGTCCCTCTACATGGCCCACCTGCTGTCTGGGGGAAGAAATCCTGTTGGCCCAAGACAAGGGCTCCTTGAGGTCGGTCGCCTGGCCTGGCCTCCTGGAGGGACCTGGCTCCCTGGCCTGCGGGCTCTGTGCCTCGCCTTTCTCTTCCACCTTCAGGTTCCTCCGTCTGAAAAACTGCTGTTGTCGTGCCCTCTGGAGCTGTTCCCTCTGCTGGGTCCTCAGCACCTTCCCCACCTGGCGGCAAGTGGTCACATTGGGGCGGCAGCGGCGGCTCTCACGGGTCTCCTGCCGGCGCTCGCACTTGGCCTCGTAGCTCTCAGCCCACCGGGCCAAGCCAGAGGCAGGCCTAGGGTCTGGGCTGATCATGATGACCTCCCGAGCACCTGTTGTGCTTGGCTTCCAGTTCCTGGAATAGCTGCCCGGATCTGCCAAGTGCCAACAGAGAGGCGAAGAGGAGGGGTCAGGAGATGGGCCGAAAAATGGCCATCTTCCTGGACGAGGGGGTAGAAATAGCACAGCGTCCCATATGTGTGGGTTGACAACTGAAGAGGGGATGATGTCATACGGGAACTCAGGACTTCTGGATTCAGCCTCTAGACTAATTTCTGCTCTTCTCGGGCCTGTGTCTCCCCTTCTGCAAAGTGGTGAGATTCCCCTGGCTGCCACCTCTTCCTTGACCAAACGTCTCACCCTGCCTCTGAGTTAGGGGAACGTGAGAAATAATTGATAAAAATCACTAAAAGCTTCTTCTGGAGGGCAGATGGGGCTGTGTTCCTTTTCCAGGGACTTCTAAAGAACCAGTTAAATTGGCTCCCTGATCCCCAATCTAAAAGGAAAGCCAGAATCTTCACTGCTCTCTTGGCTGAGTTGTTACTAACAGAGGTGAGCAACTTTTCTCAAGGCCTGGAGGGATAGCCAAACCCCTCGAGGTGCTACCAGTCCTACGACCAGCACTCACTGTCCTCTGTTTAGCCTTTAGCAGCTATCTTGCCAGCCTGGTCCTGGGCATGGTTCAGGAGGGACACCCCACGTTATTGCCTACAGTCATGGAGCCCTGACCTCGGTCCCTTGGCACTCCACTCCTGGCCCAGGACTGGGCTCTGACTCTGAGGTACAGGACAACCCAGATCCATACTGGCTGATAACTTGCCATTTGCCCATCACTGGCCAAAACTCATTTCAGAGCTTTCAGCTCAGTATCTCTTCAAGTGGCAGGTTCCATTTTTTTAGGATCACCTCCCTGTTAGGGCTAAGTATGGTGCCGAGTCTGCTTTCCTTAGCCCAGACACAGATTGTGCCATCGAAACCAGCAACGATGTGGATTATACCTAAATAAGGCTATTGCCAAGAAAAAGGAAACCAAAGCGAACAAACAAAAACAGTAACCAAAAGTCCCCAGGGAACCAGGCTTGGAGTAGAGACCACACTTGCTGCCCCTCTACATGGCCTTACCTGCTACTCACATAACCCCACCCTCACCCCTTCTGCCTTCTCCGTGCCCTTCTCTCTCTTTCCTACTCTCCCTCACCTACCTTCTGCAAATTTGTTCATTCTCCTAGAACCCTCTGGTAGCTTGGCTGAGTTGGGGCTGGACATGGCTAAGCTGGATTCTGAGCACTGGAAATTCTGGTCCCTGGGGTCAGTCCAGAGACTGATGAAGGGAGGGGGACTTCCCCTTACAGCTGCCGCCTCTCTCTGTCCCACAGCCTCACTACCCACTGCCCTGGGAATCTAGCTCCCGGGGAGGTCAGTGAAGGGATTTCTCAGCTTCACCAACCAGGAGGCATTTGCTGGCTCTGGCCCTTCGGGTTTATTTATAGTCAAACAGACTCGACAGGTAGCAGCCTCTCTGCCCTTTCACTGGAGTTCCCTGCTCCTCCTGGATCAGTCTGGAATTCTCTGCAGGATTCTTGCTCTCTCTTTCTCTCTCTCTCGTCATACGACTCCTTCTGGGGGCTCATGGGTGGGGGCGTATCACACCCTGAGAGGGAGTCTTACACAGTCAGACCCTGTTCGCTCTCCAATGCCTGACTCTCCAGGCTCGGAGGGGCATCTCCTGGCCTTGGGCAGTGCTGACCCCAAGCAGAACTGTTAGATTGTCAATGCTTGTCCGCTCCTCGTCTCATCCCTGGGTGCCTCTCCCCTTTCTTTAGGCTTTTCTCCTCACTCCTACTCTGTAGGGTCCCCTCACTTCTCACCTGCCACTTTCTTTGTTTAAAAACTTAGGAAAGGATCTGAGAGGCCCATTCATATTAAATTATGAAGGACTGGGTGTGCAGGTAAACTCCACTTTCAGAATCTATACTTGTGGTTTCCTAAGCCATAGGCCCTAGTTATTCTGCCGTAAATGGGGGAGACGGGGTGCCCCGACCCTGGACTCAGACTGTGTGGACTCCTGTCCTGGCCCTGTCATCTACTACCCACGTGCTTTTGAACAAGCTATTAACTGTCTCTATGTCTCTGTCTCCTCATTTATAAAGTGGGAACCTACCTCCTAAGGTTATGAGGATTAAAGAGAAAATGCATGTCCACAAGCATCTGGGACATAGCACACAATAAATGTTAGCTTTTGATAATAATGTGATTATTATCACTCCTGTCCTACTGATCTTGGATATTGAAGACTCAATGCTATAAGGCAAATGTCCCGAGCTAACCTAGCACTCCAGGACCGAGAATGCCTCATCCTCCAACTCCCCTGCCCCCTTTCTCTTTGAAGGGGCACTGTCTACCCCACGGAGGCGATGCTGGTCCCTGGTTGAAATCATATTTACTGTTGCTCTGTTCCTCTGACTTCTGGGTGTAGGCTACAGGGAGAAAGGACTACTCTGTGGTCTGGATACAACTGCCATTTCAGTTAGGCCTGGCAGAAAGGCAAAGAAGAGAGGACTGCCTGCTTCCCACCTTTAAAATGTGGGGTGCTAGGTCCCCTCCCTGTTTGGTTCCAGGTAATCCCTCAGGCTTCGTAGACGAGGAAGATCCCTTGATTGTGGAGAATCCTCCTGCCTCCTGCTGTGAAGAAAAGAGGGCTGTCTGGGAGAGATAAGTGTGTGGGCTCTGTCTACACTAGTTCACTGAAACGCATGGCTGCCCTGCTCTGTTTCCAGTGGGGGTGGGGGGCGCAGACGTTAGCCCTTGCTACCCAAGCTGGGAGTTGCAATGGGAAAGTCTCCTCAGAGATGTGAGTGTTCTCAGGCCCCCAGGCTCTCACACTGGGTAGGATTTGTTGTGGCACACCTGGGTAGAATCATACCCAGCTTTCCGGGAGGTCTTGGCTATTCTGATTTGCTTAAACACAAGAAGCCATGTGGACGGCTGACTGACAGAGATGGGCTGTAGAAGAAAATGGAACGGGTCCCCGTGTGCTTCAAAGAAAGGTCACTGGGCCACTGCCCAGGCAGCCCTTGGTGGCATGACAGGGCCCAGCTGGAGCTCTGGGAAAGGGTGGTATTGGCTGGGGGAGACTGTCCTCACTGCCACAGGGGGAGATCAGGGCGCTGCCCTCACCTGACTGTGCTTTGTTGCTGCCTTTCCCGGTCTTTGCTCCTAATTCCCTGCTGTGTGTGTGATAAATGGCCTCCTGCATGAATGAACGGTCTGGCCTTCCTAGCCGAGAGCTCTCAGAGTGAGGTAGGAGAGAAGGGGCTGCACGCAAGCTGCTGGGCAGGCAGCTTGGTGCTATGGGGTCCCTGCTGTGAAGGGAGCTGTAAAATGCGCCTCCCATCACTGGGGAGCCTGAACCCTTAGTCATCTGACTCACTGCTAATCTAATCTTATGGACGCAGCAAAGAGTGATGGAAGCTGTGCCTCTGGAGACCAACGCGGGACACTTTCCTGTGTACCCAACCCCCAACACTCAAACTACAAAATCCACTCCAGTATCTCCCCTTTCAGACCAGGGAAGCTGGCAGACAGAGCCTCTTCTGCCCCACCCCAGAATCGGAGGTCCCCAACCTGGACACAAAAGCCTCCTCCTAAGTTACCTTGGGTCCCAGGCTCCAACCCAAGCAGCTCAGGAAAGCCTCCCAGCTCCTGGGCAGATCTCGGCTCTGGTCTCTGATGGGGCAAGCTCTCAATCCATGGCTCTGGGCCCCCTTAGCATTTCCCTTCTTGGTACTGTCTTTCTTTTTGCACAGCAGCCTTGCTGAAACAGGAAACCACAATACTTGCTCACCCCAGTTCTTCTCTCTTCCTCTCTGGTGTGATCTGAGGGGCGCCTGAACCTTGAGGCCTTCAGGGCTGGGCTCAGGAGCTCCTCCCACCAGCAGGCATCCCAGCCACCCTTTCTCTTGCTCTTCGATTGGTCTGAGCTCTTGGTCAGTTTCAAGTCAAAATTCCCTTTCTAGCTTAGACAAGGATGGGTCTCTGGGTCAGATTCAAACCTTGCAGTTTCTATGAAGGGGGAAAAAAGGCCTTTTTGACCTAGAAGAGAGGTTCCAGTGTAGGTTTTCACGTGTATCAGGTAGTTCCCTGTGTAAGGATTTTCTCTTTTCTTACTTTACTTCTTCCCAATCCTGGTGTTGTGAAGGCTTTCTGCTCTTCTAAAGTACTGGTATTTTTTTTCAGAATTCTGGAATGAGGTCAGCTCTGAACTTCCTCCTTTCTGAAGCAACGGGACGGGACACAGCGGGTAGGGGAAGGTGAAAAGATGGTGGTTGGGTGGCTGGGAAATCAGGGATCAATAGCAGGCAGAATCTTATGAAAATATTTCCCAATCCACTGAACTAGGAAATTTGGGGAAAAACTAAAAGGAACTTATCTGTGTGCATTAAAAAGAAACTATTACAAATGCGATAGGAAATTTCCAAGAAGTTCAGTATAAGACGGTGGAGAGGGAACCGGATTGGGACAAGTTGACTGAGTAGCTTTGTTACCTTTGTGCAGTCCATCTTGTCTGAATGGCCCATTCAGTGTCTGAATGGATGATTAATGTGGCTCCCATGAAGTCTAAGACTTCACATGTGAGGCACGTAATGAGACTTTTAAATAGCTGTGATAAGATAACAATTATTAAGAGGTTGGGAGTATGTCACAATCTTCTCTGTTGCCTACTACTGCCTCCATTCTCTGAGGAGAAAGAGAACAGGAGAAGGCAGGGGAAAATGAAGAGGATGAATTCTCAAGTGCTGGGACTGAAGGGAAACGACATTCCCTCAGGATGAGAGACAATAGCCCAAGGTCCTGTGTCTGAAGCTTGGCACATGGAGATAGGAATGAGGACAGAGGGGCTGGGGAGCCCAAGATGGCAGAGTAAGAGAATGTTATGGGCATAGAAGTATGAGAGGGTTCTGGGAGATTAGGGCGCTAGAGCATAAGAGAGGACAGGTGACGGTAATACGAGTTCCTGTTGGCCAGCTATTCGGGTCCCATTGAAAGTCAGAAAGAAATGTGTATGAAGTTTGAAATCCCTTTTAGGGCTATGCATTCAATGGGGTACCACCTCTACTTTAACTGGGGTTTGGAGAAGTTACAAGTGTCAGTTCAAGGTCACACAGGTTTGCCTGGCATCAGAGCCTGAGCTCTTAACACTATGTTCTGAGAATAATACAATTAATAAGGTTGTCATACCTATCTATCTATACAGACAGAAAGAAAGAGAAACACACACACACACACACACACACACACACACACACAGAAAGAGAGAGAACTCTGAAAACAGAGACTGTACCTTATTTTCAAATGCCCATGAAGCGTCAAAAAATTTGCTGTATTGATCATAAAGCAAACTTCATTAAAAAAAAGCAAACATTAGTCTAATGTAATGCATTGAAAATAGACAGGATTTGACTTTTAGTCTGCTGCTGCCCTCAATCAGTTGTGTGGGCTTGGCTTATTATTTGATTTCTATCCCAATTTCTTCATTTGTAAATGGGGAGGGCCCCTTCTGGAGCTAATATTTTCTGAATCTTTGCTTTCTGTTTAAAACTGTATTACCCTCAAAAGAATGATGTTGGACCCTTATCACATAAATAAAAATGAACTCAAAACGGACCAAAGACCTAACTGTAACAGCTAAAACTATAAAACTCTTAGAAGAAAACTTAGGACAAAATCTTCAGGACATTGGATCTGGCAATGATTTCTTGAATGTGACACCAAAAGCACAGTTTGGGATGATGAAAAAGTTCTGGAAATGGATAATGGTGGATGGTTGCATAACAGTGTGAATTACTTAAGTAGTGCCACTAAACTGTACAGTTAAAAATGGTTAAAATTCTAAACTTTATGTCGTATATTTCACAATAAAAATTATTATATGTCATGCATACAAAAGAATATAGAAAAAAAGCAAACATTAAAACAAGTTTATCTCTTACAGCAGGATTTTCTAACCATAGTACAGTAAAATTAGAAATAAATAGCAAAAGTTGGAAGAAATAAACATTTCAACCTCTTGGAAAAAGAATCCTCCTGGTTTACTCTTGAAATCTAGAGGAGACCAAATCTGTAACTAAGAATGACTTGAAAACAACACTAATGAGAATATTAAGAACAAAATCTATGAGATGTGGCCAAGGCATAGTCTTAAATATTTTTGTATTCGTAGTCTTAAATATTTTCATTACTTAAATAAGGGGGATTAAAAACAAATTAGCCATTTATTTATTTTCAAATAAATTTCTAAAAAAAGAAAGGAGGTAAGAATAAAAGGGAGATAAAAGGGGAAAGCAATAGAATAAATTGGAATTTAGAGTAGAATTCATTTATTTATTCATAAATAAATTCAGGAACTGGTCCTCGTGTGTGTTTGTGGAGAGAGGTATAAATACCAATAGAAAAAAAAAAAGCAATAAAATAAACTACTAGCAAGCCAAATCAATTTAAAAAAGCAAAAGCACATCTGTAAAAATGTATTAACAATACATGGAAAGTAAACATAATTCAATGGAAACTAAAATAAATTTAGAGTTATTTGTGCAACTAAGCTAGTGTTTTGAAAATCTGGATAAGATGGATTTAAGAAACTCTGCTTTACCAAATTAGACTCAAGTCGAGGTAGATGGTCTAATCATCTGCCTGCCTCTACTGAGGGTCCCCTTCCTCTAGTGTGGGTTAGAAAAGAGAAGGATTTAGATCAGGCCCCTGTTGAGTTGACCACCTGGCATTTACTGGCCAGCATTCAGTGCTTCTCCTCACTATTTCCAGGTCCCTTTGTTGATGGTCATATCCTGAACTTTGGGATATGGTCTCCTTGATAGATGCTGAGCCCTCTCTGAGCTCCCATGAACAGGTAAATATAGGATAAGAAACACTATGCTTTAGAACCCTGTTGCTTTACCCTTCACAACATCACACAAGGAGGTATAGGATTATCAGATTTTATGGTAGGGTTGGGGTAATGACCGGGAATCTCAATTATGAAAGAAAAAATCTTAAACTGTATGCTAATATGACTTTTCCTATACTCCAAGAAATAGCACTGTGAAGTTAACCCCTAGTTAACCCATGGAGGGCCCCCTATGGGTGCTACTAGTTCTAATCTTGTTCTCCCTTTCCACTCTACTGGATGACTCCTTATTCATTTTTTGGGAAATGGCAACCTTGCTCAAAAGAAGTTGTCCGTCCAATATTTTCTCAGCAATGCCTTCCTGAAGTATAAGTTATTCACTTTAGAATAAGTTCACAGACATTCAACAGAATAGTACCTGGTGGCCTTGGCAACCCACATTCTGCAGAAGGTACCAGGGGTGTGTGGTGAGGGGAGCTTGGAACTCCAAGTCCTGCAGAGCAGCTCAGGGTGGGCATACTTAAGTCTGTTCCCATTCAAGTTTTCCCCAGTGCAGACTTGCAGACTTTCCTCTTTAGTCTTCCAAGTGTCTAGCTGGTAACTGTTTAATCAGATGTCCATACAAACATCCCTAGGACAAATATCCATTCTCAGAGGGGATACAGTCTAAACTCATCAGGAGAAGATGAATAGCTTCTTAACTTGTCCATTTGCAAGTCTGCTTCTCTAACAGTGGAGTTACAACTTCACATTCATGGCAGGACAGAATTCTCAGTCCTCTTCTCTTTTTTTGCTTTGTCATCATTGTTGATAGAGGACCTTTTACTGTACTAAAACCTCCAAGTTACGCTGTGAGAGATGATCAACATTGGCATGAGATTCATCTATTGTGTAGATGCTAGGAATCTGAAAGGCTTAACCCCAACGCACAACTAACTGTGGATCCATTCTTGTGGGTCTCAGCACTGAGCAAGGAACAAGTTACTTTTCATTCGAGGCTCCTGAGAAGGACCATCTCACTGTGTTTGACCTGGAAGGGCCCAGACAGGATGCAACTTTAAGCCTGGGGGGTGGGGTGAAAGGTGTGTGTACGCGTGTGCGCGTGTGTGCGTGTGTGTGTGTGTTAGAATGGACAGATAGAAAAGCGAAGAAGAAGGTAGGCCAGAAAAGGAGGGCCTCCCAGACACCAATCTGTTTGGACTAAAAGGAAAAACTTGGTGTTAGTCTTCAGAACAACTTAGTTTCTCCCTTTAGACTTTGTTTCGGATTGTGTCCCCTTGGGCCTGTCAGAATACAAAATAAGGCTTATCTCCGAATCAGATATCATCGTGAGTTATCCCCTAGGTATGCCATACCCCCTTCTGAACTTTAAAAACTACTGCTTTCTAGGGTTCAATTAAAGCACTGCCCTCCTTCCCCCAGGGTGAGTTGTCCAATAACAGGACTCTGAGAACTTCTGGTTTATCACTAAAAAGCCACCTTATTTATTAAAAACAATATACTTACACAAATTACTCAGCTACCAAAGACCATTTAAGAAAAAATTAAAAATATGAAGCTTCTATTCTTTAAAACATGCTTTCACTTACTTTACTTTACTTGCGTATTGTTTTCTCATGATAGCCTGGGTCGTCAGAACCAGTACCTTTGTCTTAAGCCAAGAATTCTAAGAGCCTCAACAAGAGTAACCGTACTCACTAACAATGTAAGTCCAGAGACGTTTGCTCTCTGGTAAAATTAGGTTATTTAATAGTGTTATCCTCTTTCTGAAACTGACAATTTTCCTTCCTAGTTTAAATTGTCATTTTTTGGCCACAGCTTCAGTTAAACGGTACCAATTATTTCACAGATGGCCTCACATTCCCAAACTGTAATATCCACCAGAGCCTTTTCAATACGTCTTACATCTACGTTTCTACCCTTACCTTTCAGATCTGTTTTAGACTCAGCACAATCTATTATCCATAACAGAGAATATTTGAATTGATGCAGTAAAATGAACCCAGACTGATCTCACCAGAGGGCTGACGTGCTAGACGGCTGTCAGCCTGCTCTGCAGAGAGCATTCCAGGGCTCTGAAAACTAATAATGAAAGCAGCTTGGTGGAGAAATGAGTCAGAAAGCCTTCAGATTTTCTTTCATTTTCTTTTTTTCAGTTCTAAAAAGGGGTAATCTGATACCCTTAAAAGAATTTTTAAAATAGAAAAAGAAAGACTTCATCTTACCACCCAAACACAAATTAGTTCATATTTTTTACATTCCCTTCTAGTTTTTGCCTGTATGCACACATCTTTTTTTTTTAACAATGTAGATTTTGTGTTGTGAATCTACAATTGTTTTCTTTCCACTTGATACTGTATTATAAATAGTTTTCATGTTTTTACCTTTTTTCATATTTTTACTTTTTAGTGTTGTCACAATCTTTCATAATGTGAGTGTGCTACGATCTGTTTAATAATTTCCTTATTATTGAATGACAGCCATGCCTCCCTAGCATTGCTCAGGATAATGATCAACCGCTGGTTAATACCATTTAATAGACATAAAAATAACTATGAGTTATAATATTATAATTTTCTGTGATTGCAATGATAAATTCAGAGCTGGGATAACTTTCAACTTTGGAACAAGATCACTTTATGTATCATATCTGATACGTCCTGTTGCTCACTCTGAAGGGTTTTGCCCTGAGTGGCAGCCCAGGGCAATAGAGCAGCAAGGGTGCTCCGAAGTAGGGCTGCCTGTGTTGGAAGCCTGGCTTCACCTTTACTGCCTGTTTCAGTTTAGTAAATTATTTAACCTCTTTATATCTCAGTTTCTTCCTCTGTAAAATGACTATAATGATAATCCCTACCCTACGGGATTATTTAAAGATTACATGAGCTAACACTTATGTAGTACTCAGTACATGTTAGCTCTCACTATTATTTTAGCCCTTGTGACCTATCAGTGATGGAGGTAATGGATCCTCACTTGGATCTGCAGTTGTATGAATATGAAGGAATGGTTTCAGTGAGTTTTTGTCTGGTATAATTTCACAAGTATATCTATAGGATAAAAATGTTTAAAGTTATCACTTCAAAAGACCAATAAACATGTGGAACCTTCCATCCATGAGATGATGGCAAAAGTTAAAATATGTAATGTTTTGACAATCTAAATATCTTTATTATTATTCTATTTTTTGTGTTTAATAAAATATGTAACTTTTAAAACTCACTAAACGGACCAGGTTCTTTTAAGAGTACGTGTTACGCTACTCTGTGGAAGAAAAATATTTGACGTGCCTCACAGAGCTCCCCCCACATAAGTGTCTGGCAGGTCATTTACTTCTATTTTTTTATTGGACCAAATCAAATGTGTTCTGACATAAATAATGGGAATCATAATAGCACCTACCTCATTTTGAGCATTAAATGAGTTAATATTCATACAGTAGAATAATGTCTGAACCTAGTGAGTATATGGAAATGTGGGCTAATAAATGAAGTTAAAAAATCATCCCAATGTGTTGACACTCGTTTTAGCTTTTGTATTATGTGATTGATAATTTGATTTATAGGGAGATTATATGGAGGAACTTAATTTGATTTATCTGGAGATTTTGGTCATTTCTAAATTTTAGATTTTACTACAGTGAGCACCTGCATGCATGCAGTTATGCGTTTTCTTCTTTTAAAATATGTCCTTGAGGATGCAAATCTCAGCAGTGGGTTTGCTGGAGCGGTTTCATGAAGACGTGGTTTCCTTCTGATGAGAAAGTTTTGCAGGAAGTGGGCCGGAAGGAGTAGAGCTAAGGTATAGGGCACTGCTGGAGATGGCAAAGTCAGGAGAGCTGCAGAGAGGTGAGGGCCCTCCTACCAGCGTGATAGCTCACTGCTGCTGGGTGTCGGCAAGGAGGCAAAACCAGGGTGGTGTGGTGAAAAGAGTAATGGTCTGGAATCTGGAGAAATGACTTTTACATCCATCTACGCCTCTCTCCTGAAATGCAAAGTTGTTTTGTCCCTGTGGGTCTCAGTTTCCCCTAAAGCCTTTCCCAGTATTAGGGTCTAAGAGTCCTCTATTTCTGATATATTAATTAAATACTTTATACATGCCAAGATCTGTGTTTGGTACTAGGGAGGCAACAATGAGTAAAATACAGCAAGTCCCTTGATGTAGTCATGTAAGACAATTTAAAAGGTAAATTTAGAGTTGGTAAACTCAAGTGATAGGCAAATACAGAAATTTATAGAGGCACGGGAGAGGGGTGGGAGAGCGCCCATCCCAGCCTTGAGGGGTGGGCCCTGGCAGAAGGGGGCAAGTTTTCCTAGAGGGGGTAGTGGTTGAGCTGAGCAGGATTTAAGCAGACTATGGGGAGAGTGAAGAGTGTCTGGGCAGAAGCGGTGGCCTGGGTAGAGGTACGGTGGGAATAGCAGGGCGCCTTCAGAGGGCCAGCGGTTCTGTGTCCTCAGGGAATCCAAAGCTTGGCAGGTGACCTGAGGTGTGTCTGGGGAGGTGGCCGGGGTCCTTGCACATCACTGTAAAGAGTTTAGGTTTTCTATGTACCATTTTACCCAAGGATGGCTTTGGGTATATGCTAGCCTCCACTCGCAGCCAAGACTCTGTCTTGATTTCCCTATACCTTGACATTTCTTTCCCCTGGAGGCTCAGAGCCCCTTGCTTTTGAGGATGACCACTAGCTGTCGCTATTGAACAGATCTGGCTGCCCACAGCTAAAGGCCAATGGTGGTGTTCTAGGCTGCTAGCTCCCGGCGGCCCTACCAGATGCTTGAGTGTGCCCCGCCTCCTCTGGGTCTGTTCATCCGTCCTGCGAGGTGACTCCCCGTAGACACGCAGTGAGGAGGTGGTGGTAGCCCTTGAGCAGAACCTGGGCAAGCTGGGGGAAGGAATTGTGGTGAAGTGCGGTCCACCACACCACCGCAGTCAGCCACTGGGTGGCGCTGCCACCACTGACCGCAGAAAAGGGAGGCCTGTGAAAAGGGTAAGTCTCTGGATAGGACTGCTTTGCTGCTTTGGGATGGAGTAACTTCTGGCGTCCACTCTGTTACCTGGAGTTCGGGGGCCACAGGACTGGTCAAGGACAGTGTGAGGGAGGTCTGGAAGCACACCAGGTCAGCCAACACTGCCATTTTTCGGGTCCTTCAGGCCTCACCCCGGGCCGGCATGTATTTTTTGACTTGTCCCCAGTTTCCACCCTTTGGTTCCAGGTCATGCAATGAGCCAATACACCCTTCCCTTTGGCTTCTGTTTCCTTATTTTCCTTCCCAGCAACTCCCATCTCCAAAGCCTCCCCATTCAGCGGGTGTTCATCTGGGACTTTACTTTTTTAGGAATCCATTTCCCCCTCTCCTTTTTCCTGTGGCATTGCTGTTCGCTGTGTCTGTGTCCTCACCCTGTGTGTTCGGGATCTGTGCAGACTTAATTCTGCTTCTCCTGGCTTTTCTGCCTCTGGGCATTGTAGTTCTAAGGACTCTTTTACCTTTTTAAAAATTCTCTTTTCTTGTCTGCCTTTCCTTTTCACATTTGCCCTGTCTTCGTCCCTGTCTCCCATTCCCCCACCTTTAAAAACCAGAGAATGTAGACATATTCTAAGTCTAACTAGAAAACTTGTGAGTCTAACAACTAGAGAAGTTAGAGTCTAACAACTAGCGGGGGAGGATATAGCAAGTAAGGGGTATCCTGACTTTTCTTGGCATCCTTCATGAGCTGGCGACCCTCTGGGGTGGGCTGGTGATCTAGGGGCGCTGAGAGGCTGACACTGAGGCAGACTTGCTGGAGACATGGTGAGACAGCATGGGTACTTATGTGTTTTTCTCTTCCCTCAATGCTGCAAGTTAATTTGGTTCTCATACCTCCCTTGAGAAATTAAGGGATGCTTCTGGGACCTGATTAGCATATGTGTCCCCGTGCTCTGGGATGGGCACTAATGAAGACGAATGTGGGTTCTTGGCAAATTCCCTGGACAGCAGGCAATGCCAGAAGGTGTAAGGGTTCTACCCAACATGTAGCATCCTCAGAGGGGAACAGGAGTACACTCTGAGCCAAGGGAAGGTTAGGCCTGTAACTAAGGTCCCAAAGGACTGGTTAGTAGCATAACATATGCTGACTGCTTCCTCTCACACAACTTTAGAGCCTTAGTCTCCAAAGGGGATGTGTTGCAGGGACTACTGGGGTGTAGGGAGAAAAATATTAGAATTTCTCTTTATTTTTTTTATCTTGTCTTTTTAAGATTTCTATTTTTGCATATGTTTTGTGCTAGTAAATATTACATGCATATATTATATAAATAGTAGCTATGTATCTATCAGAAATACATATGTCTAATCATTTTTTAATGATGAAGTGTGGGATCCAAAGTTTCAGAGATCACTGCTCTGGAGAATCTTTGGAGCTTGCCATGGACTCTAGCGGAGGCCTGTGATGCTGGCCCAGAGCAGCCCAGCTGAGGAAAAAGGTCCAGCCTGTGTGGACAGACTTGGCGGCGAGGTGGGACTTAGTTGTCCTTGAGAGGGAGCTCTCCAGAAACAGCAGCTGGATGACTGTCCCCCATGCCCATGTGAGTCACAGCCTCTGAGATCAACCTCAGGGTCCCCTGCTACCTGATACCTTAGGGCCTTTTATTACATTCTTTGCTGAGGACAGGTTTCATAGTTTCTCAAAGGGAAATTTGAAGAGGTGGGAGGCCTAGGATATTCTGCAGCATGGGGGGAGCTGTGACTGATTAGGACTTTGCAGATGGTCAGGTGGGAGGGGATCCCGTCACCATGGTTAGGAGCCTGGCATCTTAGGGACTGTGTCCTGCTCTGACTGTATCTCAGACTTGTTTCCGAGGTGATTTACATTTGTGGCAAATACTTGTGGTTGCCTAACGGAACCCCATTTTTGTTTGGGGTGGAAATGTGCTCAGCTGAAAATTCCATCTCTCAACCTCTCTTGAAGGGAGAGGTGGTCCCAAGATGTGACCCTAGCCCAGGGGATGTAAGCTGAAGTCCTCGCTGGGGCTTTCCTATTGGCTGCTTATTAGGGGTCAGAATCAGCTGGTGCACACATTTGACCCTTCACATTCCTCTTTTTTTTTTTGGCATGATGCTGAAGGTGGGGCAGCTGTCTTGTGACCCCACCGTGACAAGGAGGAAGATGGATAATTGGAAATATAGAAGGAGCCTGGCTGCCGGAGGTGCTGGTCTGCTCTTCCCAGACTTTTTGTTATGGAAGGAAAAGAAATCTCTATTTGATTCAGCCATTGCAGGGGTTTTTCTGTTGCTCCCAGGGGAACGCAGTGCTAGCGAACAGGAAGGTGGACTCAGGGCTCGCAGACACAAGGCCATGGCTTCATGCAAGATGCTGACGTCCTTAGAGTTGAAGAACGTGAGCGTCCCCTGTCTCAGGGAGCCCTTGTTCCCTCTTCTTCTCCAGCAATGATGGAAACAAGCTGTCCTGTTACTTGCGAGTCCTTGGAAGAGGAGAGAGGCATTGAGCTGGCCCTTTAAGGATGACTAATTCTGTTAAGAATGTGGAAAGTGAAAGTCAGGGCGAGTGCTGGAGCCGACTGTGCAGGTTTGAGCGAACTGATGGTGCTTAGCTCTGCTAATACAAATTCAGTGGTGGCTTCAAATTGGCCATGGTGAGAGTACTTGTATCATGGAAGTAGGCAAATATTACACATCAGGGCTTTTTTCTTTTTTTTTCTTTTCGGGAGAGCCAGTTTTTAAGCATTTACCAACACACCCTTGGAAAGACCACAAGTTTAGTTTACTAACTACCTTAATATTGTTTCATAGCTTCTCTGCTTTCCCCATGCTGGCTAATAAGTTATAAGTGAGCAGAATCAAGAAGCAGCTGATTTCTACTGAACTCAGGCTGAAGTCTTTTATGTATTTATTTATTTATTTTCTTTTTTCTTTTTTATTTATTTATTTATTTTTTTAACATCTTTATGGGGGTATAATTGCTTTACAATGGTGTGTTAGTTTCTGCTTTATAACAAAGTGAATCAGCTATACATATACATATGCTCCCATGTGTCTTCCCTCTTGCGTCTCCCTCCCTCCCACTCTCCCCATCCCACCCCTCCAGGCTGTCCCAAAGCCCCGAGCTAATATCCCTGTGCCTTGCGGCTGCTTCCCCCTAGCTATCTACCTTACTACGTTTGTTAGTGTGTATATGTCCATGACTCTCTCTCGCCCTGTCAAAACTCACCCTTCCCCCTCCCCATATCCTCAAGTCCGTTCTCCAGTAGGTCTGCGCCTCTATTCCTGTCTTATCCCTAGGTTCTTCATGACATTTTTTTTCCTTAAATTCCATATATATGTGTTAGCATACGGTATTTGTCTTTTTCTTTCTGACTTACTTCACGCTGTATGACAGACTCTAGGTCTATTATGTATTTATTTTTAAAGATCCTTGAATTTTATTTATTTATTTATTTGGCTGTGTCAGGTCTCAGTTGTGGCATGCAGGGTCTTTTGTTGTGCACGGCTCTAGGCATGGGCTTAGTGGCCCCGAGGCATGTGGGATCTTAGTTCCCCAATGAGGGATCCAACCCACATCCTCTGCATCGGAAAGCGGATTCTGAACCACTGGATCACCAGGGAAGTCCCAGGCTGAAGTCTTATTATGTCTTTGGGCCTAAGGTGAGCCCTAAAAGTTCAGCCTGAAGGTAAAACTAATTTTAATCTGACTTTGGCTGTAAAGTTGTCATCCGGTCAAGCCCCTGTCTCGGCATTCGTCTCCTTTCCACGTCATCAGCCTCCTGCCCCCATCCTGTCGACAATCTACAGGGTCTCAGCTCTTGCAAGCCCAGCTTCTTGCCCCAGTTGTGCCACCCACAGAAGCCCCCGATTCTGGGTCCGGGGCAGCAGTTTCTCACTTGCATCCACACATCTTACGCTCTTCCTTATGAACACACCACACGCTCTTCTTACGATGTGACATGACACTCCTCTATCAAGAGCTGGGGTCTGTATGTCCTGTCCTTGAAATGGGGTGGGTCTTCAAAAAACTGCTTCACTAATAGCATATGGTTGGTCGTAATGGGCAATACAGCTTCTGCCTGTCTCTGTGTCTCAGGACACATGCCTTTGGAGCCCGGAGCCACCATGTAAGAAGTCCGGCAGCCCTGAAGCTGCTGTTCTGAGAGACCACGCGGAGAGGCCACAGAAAGCTAGAGAGGCCCAAGGAGCCCTCAGCTGTTCCAGGCTCCAGCTAGCCAAGTCTTTCCAGTTCAGGCACAGGCTGCATGTGCGACGGGGCCTGCAGATGATTTAATGCCTGGCCTTTGAGCCAGCCCAGCTGTGCTGAGTGGAGCAGAAGTGAGCTGTCCCTCTCTGAGCCCTGCCCAGACTGCAGACTCATGAGTGAAGTAAATGTTTCTCTGAGGTACTGGAGATGAAGCCTTCACCATATCTTTAGGGGGGACACACTTCAACCCACAACACTGCCATTGCAAGAAACACAGGTCTGCTCTTCAGAGGGAAGCCATTCCTAATTCTGTCAGGCCTGAGAAGAGTGCTTCATGCAAGTTAGCCTCCCCATTCCATACACTCACACTGACACTCACACGTATGTGTGCACACACCTCCCATTATGTGTGTGTATATATCTATATAAATATTATGTATATAATTTTAACATAAATGGGATTATGTTATACAGATTTGTAAACAACTTGCCTTATACACTTAACAGTATGTCCTGAAGGTCCTTCCATGTGAGTACGTTTAAATCTACCTCATCCCTTGTTATCATGATATAGTCATTTCATAGTATTGATAGCCTGTGGGTAGACAGTAAAGTTGTTTTCAATGTTTTGGTTAGGGTTAGCCCTAACCACAAATGTAATGTTTGGTGGCTTTAAGATTTTCCTAACGGTTAGGACAGTAATTCCTTATGGTAAGAGAATATTTTTGTTAAAAAAATATTGCTGGGTGACCTCCAGGTGGAGTCATAATCTACTTTGCATGATAAATGAGGGAGCAGAAGGAGGGTGGGGGCTGAGCACACTGGGGTCTGAGTCAGGGAAGATGTGGAGCCTGGAGCCGGGAGGAAGCACTTTGAAAGGGACCTGGCCCAGGGGGCCCTTTTGAGTTAAATGATGCCCAGCCATGGAATGTAAACCCAGTCTTCCTTCACCTCTCTGAAATATTAGGAAAAGGTGACATTGCTCACTAATACGTTCAGTGAGAGTGGAATTGGTTTTAGAATCCACAAAGGAATGCTGAATTTTTGTGTCACTGAGGGTGAAAACAGACATCCTTGCACATATATTTTTGAGCTCATTATGAAGTGAGCTAGGCAGGCCAGATTCTCTTACATGGAACTCATCCAATGACAAAAGCCTTTAGGCTGCTGGTATCACTGAAATTGGACCTTGCCTCTGGAGACAGTGGGCAGATATCTAGGGGTAGGGGAGCCAGGTAAGGAGCTGGGTTAGGGACCTTGAGAGGGCATCTTGGGAAGGGCTCCCTGAAAAGATCACTACAACCACCTGTGGGTGAGAGAAAGAGCTGAGTTTATTGCTCTCTCAGGTAAGGGGAAGTACTACCTTGGGTGGAGACTTAGCAGCCTTTCAGAATGGGGAGGGCAAAGTTGGTGTATTTATGAAGTGTTGGAGTCTAGTTTAAGGTGGACTTTCAGTGTGGTGGCTTGATTAGGATTGGGGAAGGGTCGTGATGCAAACATTTCAGATTGGTGACGACAGGGTTTTGACATCAGGTTCCAAAGAGCCTTGAAGAGAATAGCCATTTGATGCTGTCTGTTGAAAAGCTGAGCATTTTTAAATGCGTTTGCAACATTTATCTTCCTGGACAGAAATTGCTTGGAATAGTAAGGTCATGCTGCTGAAGACAAGGGAATTGTAATGTCCAGGTTAGTGAAGACAGCAAATGATGAGGGTGTCAATGGTATTGGTTCTCAGACCTAATTTCTGAGATCATCCCCTTAGGATTCTGGGGAAAACCTCATGTAGTAAGACGTTTAACCTGTACCCAAGCAAATTCTAAGTCGCGTTTAATATTGTCCCCACCCTTCAGTTAAGGAATTATTGCACTCTATGTCATCAACAAAGTCTGTGAAGAGGGAGCCTCATTTCTACAGGAGACTGAGGAGTGTTAATCTGACTGGTCAGAAACCAAGACATCTACTAGATCTCATTTTACATGTGTATGTGTGTGTGTGTGTGTGTGTGTGTGTGTGTATTATGCTATATAGTCAGAAACCAGACTTCACGTTTTTGGTGCATTTTCTCACACACAGGTTCAGTCAGGTCTCTCCTGCTCCCTTTGCCCTGGACATAACCTGGGAAGGTCCATGTTATGGACTGAGAAAAGTCCAGCCATATTCACACTCCCAGATCCAACTCCTTGTATATGCGGCTGGCAGCTCAATGGACTCCAATCTGTTCTGCTGACCAGCCATCTTGATTAAGAAGCAAGAAAAGGAAGTTTACCCTACACTTCCAGACCCATGTCTTGTGTCCCAGCATTACTTCCCGTGGAAACTCTACATTTGGGAGTGTTGGGTTTGTGCTGGATATACACCATCTATCCCTCCAAACACTCTCCATCCTTTTCCACCCCGCTCTGTGTATGGGTATGCTGACCTGTATGGTTTATATCAATCTACACTTTGCCCCTTTGTTCACCTAATAGAAAATACCAACCAGAAATCAGAAGGAGGGAAGTGAATGAGGCTGGTATATTTATTTCCCCAGATCCCTCCCCTGTGGTCCTTGATGGGCTGGTGGTATCCTTTAACTGAATGTCATAGCTCCTGTCATGTGGCACTCTGCAAACACTTCTTTCTATCTGGGCTTTCATAACAGTTCTCACCTCTTTTCCCGATGGTGGGCCTAGGGTTGGAAATAGCTGCAACTAACCCTGAGATACTACATTACCTCTGTGATTTCCCTGTAATCTTGCCCACACTTTTGTAAAAAATCTCCTTTTCATTAACCTCTACTAAAATTATCCAGTTTGCCACTCTTACCTGTTGGGGGACCTGGCCAATATAGGGCTTTGTCGAGTTGTTAATGTTTTGTTTCCTCTTTGGTTGTAGTCACGTGATGCCTGGCAAGTGTTTGATAGATATTTGTTGAATGAATGAATGACTCAATGTGTGAGTGACAGGATTTGAACTCCAACCCCTCCTCTACAAACTTCTAATATACTACTGAGCGTTCACATGTAGAGTACAGCTGCTTGATGCACTCTGAGTACAATAAACGAGTGTAGGTGCTGTGGCTCCAGTTTCCAGGAACCTCCACTTCTTTGGATTTGCCCTGATTGTTCATACCCAGATGTCTTCCTTCCCAGAGGAGCAGTGTGAAATAATGTAAAGACTGTCTGAAATATACAAAATGGTAAAGACACGATGTTCGCTAAATGAAGAGTAGAATGATTTCTTCGACTCAAAAAGAGATAAAAGGTTCATATCACAAAATAAGAAATGTACACTGAAAAGTTTCACATGTATAGGTTATGGTTTTAATGGAGCCGTACTGAATGAACTGAAGTTACAGCCATGAGGTATGAACTTATAAAGTTTATGTGACCTTTATTATAATTGATATTGACTAAGCATTATAACATTATTACATATGAGATAAATTTGATATAACTATCTTGTAATTATATCTGTTGTTACTATCAGGTTCACAATTGCTGGTTCATGACATTCGTACACTTTCTACTGCATAAGTGTTAGAGGAGCTTCTTTAAATTTTGAGATGTGATATGTGACTTGCAACCCTCTGGGAACACTCATATCTCTCTGGGGAGATACCTTCAGGATGGAACTCATGTAGATATCAGGCAGAATTGTTCCAAGCCCCCTTATCATGCCTAGCCCTAAGGAAGTACCTGGTTGTTTATAAATATTTCCATATTATAATTTCGTAAGGAGAGAAATTCCATGATCTTCCTCCCCGGATTTCCCAGCAGGAAAGGAGTCAAGACCGAACTATCATAATATACTTCCTTTTGGCGCAGAGCTCCCCCTTTGATAATCTCCAGGGCACATTCTTCCTTTGGAGATGCTTCTGCCTTGTATATCCCAGCAGTTCCTGTCATGGCTGTTTCTGTAGAACGACAAGAGAAGAGTGGGGTTATCTAAGACTAGCAGAGTCTACACGATAGAAGGCCTGCAGACACCAACAGCTTAGCTTTTAGGGGCTGTTGGCCAGTGCTTGCTCGGCAAGGTCCACGGGCCCTGGCAGGAATACGTGGAGAAGACTGGGTATGTTTAGGGCCTATTGGGCAAAGAGAGGCTTAGTGTTCGTATGGGCCTCGTCTAACTGGATGAAGATTTGTGGAGGCAGCTGGAGGTTACTTGTTGGGAGATTTGAATCACACTCCTCTCTTGGGTGTTTTGGCTGGAGTGAGGGAGTAATATGGGGAAGCAGAATGAGGATAGAGGTCATGTGATGGGAAGTGTCAGTGGGCAAAACCAGCGTGAGGTATGATAACGACTACTGATTTGTAAAAGGAAATGACGGGAGAGAATCCAGACCTTTGCTCCCTTGTCAACACCAATCACTTTCACTTAGAAGGAAACTCTTGTTACCTGCTCTCTTCCTCCAGGTATTCGTGTCCTTCTTGCCCAGCTTCTGTCTCTCTCTCCATCCTTGTTTCATTGTGTTTCTTTGTCTCTCTCTCTCTCTCTCTCGTTCTGTAACTACTACTCAATTTACTCAATTACTCTTAAATAAAGTTTTCTTTTAAAAATTTAAAAAAATTTTATTTATTTATTTGGCTACGCGGCACGCGGGATCTTAGTTCCCCAGCCAGGGAGAGAAACCATGCCCCCTGCAGTGGAAGTGCGGAGTCTTAACCACTGGACCACAGGGAAGTCCCTTAAATAAAGTTTTCTTATCATACTTGCCACATGTTTTAGATAAACTTGCATTTGGACTTAAAGAAAAGTTGTAAAAATTGTGCAAAGTTTTTCCTTATATCCTTCAATCACAACAACATAACCATTGTACAATTATCAACAATAGATATGATAGAATTGGAACAACCTTACTAATTAAACTGCAGGCTTTAGTTTTTCACTAATATCCTTTATATATTCCAGGATCTTATCCAGGATTTCACTTAGTAGTAATTTCTTCTTATTTTCCCTCTTATCTCTGACAGTTCCTCAGTCTTTCCTTGTCTCTCATGGCCTTGATACTGTTGAAGAGTACTGTTCAACTGATTTGTGTAATGCCCCTCAATTTGGGTTTGTCCACTGTTCTTATAATTAGAATGAAGTTATGAATTTTTGGTAAGAATACCCCCAAAATGATACTGTGTCCTTCTCAGTGCATCATATCAAAGGGTTCATGATATCTATGTCTTATTACTGGTGTATTATTAAGGAGAACAAACTCACATTTGATAAGTCTCACATAGGAAAGTAATGGCCGTTGAGTTTTCATGAGGACATAAGGTGTTTAGAACAGGGTCATATGACGAGTGTGGTGTCACTCGGCTCACTTGGTGGTCAGAATGGAAAGAAGGGTCAAAGAGCAGTCAGAGGCTCCACTAATGACAGTGGAGCCCCTTCATTAAAGGGAGAATAGCGCTGTCACTGGTTTTCAGTGCATGACACATGACGATATCAGGGAGTTCAGCACCCTCTTTACCCACAATGGTAAGAAAGACAATCCATCTACAGGCCATTTATTCCAGTCTCTTGACCTTACCTGTGTCTATGAGGCCAAGGATACAGAGGGTGATCGACACATTGACATTGGTCACTGCATATTCCACCCTGATAGAGGAGAAGAACCCATCCAGAGCAAACTTGCTTGCAGAATAGGCAGCAATAAGTGGATTAGCTGTTTTCCCTAAATGATATAGAGATGGGTTAACACGGGGACCTATTTCAACTCTGACGGAGCTGATCTGTGTTTTATCAGTAGCAGGCTTTGTAACCCCTGTGAAGTCCTTTTACCCTTTGAATCTTAGTTTTTCTCTACTCCCCAAAGAGATTATTATGCTGTGTTGAATTTCTGAAAGAGAAAAAACATTAAGGTATCAAAGAAACTCCCCTTGATGAGACTGGGATGCAGTGTGGAGTGGGCTGCAGGAAAGCCTTCAATGAAGAGGGATTAGTTAGATTTTTAGTAAAGATAGTAAATATGTGGATTATGAAAGACCCATGTAATTCCACAGCTGCTAACTTTTCCACCTCTGACCCAAGAGCGCTGGAAGGGTTTGGCAAGGGCTGTCTACACAGAAACCTATCACTGATTTACTCGCTATGCAAGGGGAATGAAAACTCCTGTCTTTGTTTTCTACTCCATATCACTTTTCTTACTTTCATCAGCCTGGTTAATTCTCACTCAGGTTTTTGGAGGATATGTGGACATATGCCTGATAGCATAACCTATTCATTATACCCTTTCCAAGATGAGAGAGTAGTGGTGTCCTGAGACCTTAGACTCTTTTCTCAGCATTATTATAACAGCTACTTTAAAATCCGTGTCTGCTAATTCTAAAATCTGGGTCATTTAGGACTGATATCCATTGATTGCCTTTCCCTCCTGAGTATGGATCACATATTCCTATTCTTGTATGTGCAGTAATTTTTCATTGTATCCTTGATATTGTAAGAGTCTCTGGATTCTGTCATATTCCTCCAAAGAGTATTCATTTTTATTTTTTAGTTTTTGGTAGACAGTTAACTTGGCTGAAACTCTGTGTCTCTTGCAGTAAGTACCAGATGAAATCTCTGTTAATTATTTGAATCTTAACTGGGCCTCTTGGTATCTACACTGCCCTGTGAGTATTTCAGGGGACAAATAGAGATTTGAGAAGGGTTTACAGACAGAATTTGGTGCTCTTTCCTTTCTGGGGTGTCTCCCTTCACTTTCCAGCTGCTACAGAAACCCCAAACTCTTCCTTCTGCTTTTACAAGGTAGTAAGATGGCAGATTTCAATCCTAAAAATGACACTGATTGGGGTCTGCCCTTGAGCACAAGCTACAAAATTGGGAAACTCATCTAGTGTCATTTCCCTCTTTCAAGTGCCAACAACTCTCCAGTTTCTTCTTTTGATTCTTCTCTTCAGTGCTTTCAATGGTTGTTTTCTGTATTTTGTCTAAGTTTGTTATCTGGAGAAGGTTGGTCTATTAGGTATTACCCTGCCATTATTGGAATTGGAACCTCTGTGAGTTTTTAAAATATAATGAAGTTTCCAATTCCATTCTTCCAATGAAGGAAGAATGATTTATTCAGTAAAGATGCTGGGAAAGTTGTTTAACTAATTGGAAAAAATTGTTAGCTCTTTGTTTTATGTCATATATCAGAAAATGATACATGGAAAATTATGGCAGGTGGTGTTGTCTACCCAATATCCATTTCCCTTTCTTTAATAAAAGAATCTAATTTTGTTCAGGATAGCAATGTATTCAGATAAAAATATTTACTTCTTCAAGATTCCCTTGCTCTTTTGGGTAGTCATGTGATCTAAATCTGGCCAATGAGAAATCTAGTAGTTGGGGTCTCCCGGAAAGATACTGATTACCTGATAAACTAGATGGATTCAGGTGACATGCAGCTTTTACATTTTGCCCTTTCTCTTTTTTTCTAAGTAGACTACAGATGTGATGCCTAAAATTGCAGTCGTCATTTATGAACTTGAGGAAAAGCTGTATATTAATTATATAATTAAGGATTATAGAACAAAAATGTGGAATGAGCTTAGATTCTTGAAGATATAGTAAGTCCATCAAACCAGCCCTGAACTTATTACCTGAGAAAAGGAAATCCTATTTAGTGTTAAGCCATTTTTTTAAGTGGAGTTTTTGTTACATGCACAGCAGAATGAATCTCCTGACTGATGAAAACATTCAATCATAGAAAGATAATATAGGCAAACACTTACCAGATTCTCGTTTATGAAAAATCATTCTAACATAAAAGTAAAAAAAACAGGTAAAGGCAAAGAATATTTTATTATACAAAATGTAAAATTTCTATATGCCAAAACGGTAACTATAATAATTTCACTATAAAGATAAAGGGTAAATGATAAACTAGAAAATCATTTTCAACATATTAGTCAGACAAAAGCTTAATATCATCAATCTTTAGTATATAAAGAACTCTTAAAAATTCAAAAAATACAAACAAATCTCTGTAGGGAAACACTCCATCCTCAATCCTCAATCATGAGTTTTGGCTTGAGATAACTCTACAGTCAAGTTCCAGGAATGGGTGTGTAACACAGGATGGCCAATCAGAGTTTCTGATACCACTGGGTTACTGACTAGTCTAAGGTTGGACCAAAGACCCAAGCAGGGCATCAAGATACATTGTTGTTGCTTAACAAGAAATCAGTTCCCTTTTCTTCCTCTGTATCAGAACCCCAACTGAATTCATGTTTCCACCTGTTGCAGAGACTGCAGTATTCTCTCCAAATATCTTCTGCCCCTCTTCCTTAGCAGTAGAATCCCGGATTTGTAGCTGGGCTCTGTTATATGGAATAAAGTCCACACTTCTCAGCTTCTTTCAGCCAGATGGTGCCAAATGACTAAGTGCCATCCAATAAGTTGCACACAAAAGTGTGTCATGTGATTTCTGGGATATGTCCTTAAAGGAAGAAATCAGTCTCTCCTTTCTCAATCCTTCCTCCTTCTTGTTTCCTGAAGGTTGACCCCAGAACTATCATGGACCTTGAAGTAGAAGCCGTATGTTGAGAATGGCAGAGCATTTAGAGAAAAGGAAGGAACCTGGGTGACCGTGGAGCTGCCATCCTAGCTCTATACTGCTTACCTCCAGACTTGATTTGCCTTTTAACTTATTATATCCACTGTTATTTTAGGTTTTCTGTGTCAGAGAGCTGCACCTAATCCATGTTGAGAGTCTCCCTCACTTTTATGTAGCCCATGTGCCAAAGGAAAGCTGATACCAGCTCTAACTCTAGGGGTGGCTTGTATGATTTATTTAATACCATCCTCCTTGCCCATGATTGTTACTGGAATGGGCATGGGGCCCAGTTTGGACCAATGAGACTTGAGCAGAATCTTGTTGGAGTATCTGGGAAAGTGCTTTGCCCTTGTGGGAGAGTTTCTTAAAGTAGAAATCCTGTTTCTCTTCTGCTGGACATTTCCGTGTACGGATATGGGGGCTGAAATTGCTACATCTATCTCACTGTCAGCCTGAGGATGAAGCCACACATGGAGGAGAGCAGAGCCAAGAGAGTCACGGGGACCCTGAGCTTGAGCCAAGTCAGTTGCCTGCCCTGCATCTGGACTTCCACTTATGTCAATAATTTTCCTGTTGTTTAAGTCAAAAATAGATCCAAATTGTTTATAAGAATAGCACAATTGTCAAAACTATGAGTTCTCGAGTTAGATGACCTGGGTGTGAAATCCCAAGTATGCCATTTCTTAGCTGTAATATGTGGATAATAATATTACTAAGCTGAAGTAATCCATGTAATAGACTTAGGACAAACTGACACTTAGTAAATGCTATTATTAGTAGTATTAGTATTTCAAATTGGTGAGAAAAGCATGAGCTGTTCCAAAAATCACGTTGGAACAAATAGCTAGCTATTTGAAGAAAAGAAAAATGCCATTCTAATAAATAAATTCAAATTATATTAGAGAATATATGTGGAAAATAAAATAATAAAATATGTGTGAATATATAACCTCAAGGTAAGAGATATTCTTTTCGTGGTACGCGGGCTTCTCAGTGCTGTGGCCTCTCACGTTGCGGAGCACAGGCTCCGGATGCGCAGGCTCAGCGGCCATGGCTCGCAGGCCCAGCCGCTCCGCGGCATGTGGGATCCCCCGGACCGGATCCGGGGAACGAACCCCCGTCCCCTGCGTCGGCAGGCAGACTCTCAACCACTGCGCCACCAGGGAAGCCCCTGTTTTGTATTCTTGATTACGACCTAGGTAACGATCAAAATAATAAGGATTCTAAGTTGTTTTGCAGGAGAAAAGGGACAGATTTTTTTTTTTATTGTTGTTGTTCCTGAGAGGAAGGTGAGAAAAGAGAGAAAGGGAAAGAGGAAGAAAGGAGAGGGGTACGGAAGGAGCCATGGCAGAAGAGTTTTTGAAAAATTCATCAGATAGCTGTATGGTTTCAAAAAACGTTTTAAATGGTGAAGAGAAATACTGAATTGACATAGAGATGGCCAACAGGCACATGAAAAAATGCTCAACATTGCTAATTATTAGAGAAATGCAAATCAAAACTACAATGAGGCACCACTTCACACTGTTCAGAATGGCCATCATTAAAAAGTCTACAAATAATAAATGCTGGAGAGGGTGTGGAGGAAAGGGAACCATCCTACCCTATTGGTGGAAATGTAAATTGGTACAGCCACTATGGAGAACAGTATGGAGGTTCCATAAAAACTAAAAATAGAGTTACCATGTGATCCTGCAATCCCACTCCTGGGCATATATCCAGAAAAAACTCTAATTTGAAAAGATACACACATGCCAATGTTCATTGCAGCACTATTTACAATAGCCAAGACATGGAATCACCTTAAATGTCCATCGAGAGATGAATGGATAAAGATGTGGTACGTGTGTGTGTGTGTGTGTGTGTGTGTGTATATATAAAATGAAATATATATACATATAATGAAACGTTACTCAGCTATAAAAAGAATGAAATAATGTGATTTGCAGCAACACGCATGGACCTTGAGATTATCATACTAAGTGAAGTAAGTCAGACAAAGATAAATATCATATGATATTGCCTATATGTGGAATCTAAAAAAAAAATTCAGATGAACTAATTTACAAAGCAGAAATAGACACACAGACATAGAAAACTTATGGTTACCAAAGGGGAAAGGTGGGGAGGGATAAATTAGGAGTTTGGGATTAACATATACACACTACTATATATAAAATAGATAACCAACAAGGACCTACTATAATACAGGGAACAATACTCGATATTTTGTAATAACTTATAATAGAAAAGAGTCTGAAAAAGAATAGGTATATTATGTATAATTGAATTACTTTGCTGTACACCTGAAACTAACACACACACACACACACATACACACACACAAAATACTGAACTATTAGACAGGGGTCAAGATTGAACAGACTACTGAAAGTTTTTCATCTTTATTATGAAAATTATGCATGAGGTACACTTTAACCTAACTACCTATGGGAACTGTCAGTTTTTCAGCTGAAGGCTGCAGCTGTCATTGACATTCATTATAACCATATTTCATTTCTTAAATTTTGTGACCTGCCACTGATCTGCAAACCTTTAAACCAGTAGTTCTCATATTTAATTCCCATAAGCACCATGTGTCAAGAACATGCAGTTTTGAGCCCACCTCTTCCTCAGAGTCTTCTAGTTGGTGTTTTGGGGTAGAGGCTGTGCTGAAGGGTTCAGTAGGAAAGAGGGTCATAAACCATATCTAGGGTGGTTTTAAAGGTGGATATGGGAGCAGGAAAGGTATGGCGACATAAGCTTACTGGACCTGATCTAGGAACTTACAGGAGAAATGGAGGGGGAAGGTCTTTGGAAGGGGCTGAAGTCTCTGACAATGATAATTGGATGAGCCGTCAGTAAATTATGAGCTGTTGGATCTCTTTAAAGCTCATACTAGTATGATCAGGGAAAACATCTGTCCCAGATCTAAAGTGGATATTCAGGTGAAGAAACATATTGGACTAACCAGGAAACTTCACCTGCAGGAGGTAAGTTCTGAGCTCTGCTTTGATGAAAGAAAGTGCAGGAAGGGCCAGGTTGGTGGGGGAACGGTTTGTACAAAGACTAGGGGTGGGAATGAGTTAGTTACAATGAAAAGCCAATGGAACAAGAAAAATAACAACAAAGTTTATTATATTTTCTCCTCTGTAGAAGTATAGGCTTATAAGCACATATCCAAAGCCCTTAGGGCCTGATGTGTTATGGAATTAGTTTTGGAATTTAGAAGATGGTGTGAGGCTTATACAGTGTATTCCATAACACTCCCAGTAGGGCCTGGGGAGGCATCCTGTAAGCAAACACATTATAATTTCTGCACTAAGATATTTGAAAGTTCACACAGAGATAAAGGCTTTAAGTAGCCTCACTTTAGTTCAAGTTAAATAAATTACAGTAAGTCCCTTACATACAAACGAGTTCTGTTCCGAGAGCGCATTCCTAAGTCCACTTTGTTCGTAAGTCCAGCAAAATTAGCCTATGTACTCAACTAACACAATCGGCTATATAGTACTGTACTGTAATAGGTTTATAATACTTTTCACACAAATAATACATAAAAAACAAACAAACACAAAAAAAACAACGAAAACATTTTTAATCTTATAGTATAGTACCTTGAAAGGTACAGTAGTACAATACAACAGCTGGCATACAAGGGCTGGCATCGAGTGAACAGGCAAGAAGAGTTACTGACTGGAGGAGGGAGAGGAGGTGGGAGGTGGTAGAGCTGAAGGATCATCAGCAATAGGAGACGGAGGGCAAGCTGCCATTTCACTCACGCCCGACGTTGATGGCACAGGTTCTGGCTCCTTGGTGGATTCAGTTCTATCTACCCTCTTGAAAAAATGATCCAGTGATGTCTGGGTAGTAGCTCTTTTTTTTTTCTCGTCATAGATGACACGGTGGCATTGGATTGCATTCTGAATGGCTGCTGCAACCTTCATGTACCGTTCTACATTCGGGTCCTGTGCCTCAAAAACTAACAGTGCCTCCTCAGATAAAGAAAATCCCCTTGCCATTTCCTGCATCGTGAATCTCTTTGGTTCTTCAGTTACTTCTTCCTCTTGTCTCTCTTTGTCCTTTTTCTGGACCTTCAATACCATCAGGTCCTCATTAGTAAGCTCCTCGTGTTGCACATAAACAGTACTGTACAGTAAAGTACACAAAAGCACAACCACTTGTAGAGGATGCATGTATGTAGCAATGTACACCAGACACGTGAACTAACTTACGTGACTGGACATTTGAATGCATGTTCTCATCTTTGAAAGTTTGCAACTTGAAGATTCGTATGTAGGGGATTTACTTGCGTATAGAATTAATTATTTTAAAAAAATCCTTGGTTTTCGGAGTTTTTCTTTTACTCCACAAAACTTTTTGGATATTTGGAAATTGCAGATAAAGGATTGTAAACCAGTCTAGGCTCGCTAAAGGAAAGCTGAAACATATCAAAAAATAAAAAAAAAAGAGGAAAGAGGAAAAAACCTCCTAGGTTCTCACGATTCCAAACAATCTTGGTGCATTTCGTTAAAGTCTGTTTTCTCTTCACAGCACTATTCTTAATCATCTCCCCACATAACGCTAATTAGCTTGTGTGAGGAAACCTTTGCATTCTGCTCTAGGTGAAATATATTTCGAAGTTTCAGAGAGCTGAAAAGGGCAAAAGCCCTCTAAAAACACAAACTTTTATTTTTCAAAAAGGATCTTTGAGCTAAGGGGACCTGGTCAAAATGGAATAAATAATATGCAACCGGATGTTAAAATATGACTTTTCCTGCTCTAATTTCAGCTGAGGTTCAAAGACTGAGAACATAGTAAATGGCAAAAGCCTCCATATTCTGAAGGGAGGTTCCAGACTACCTGTGCACCTTATGTAGGATGTGGTAACACAAACAACCCCCCCAAAACCCTAAACATAAAATCTAGTTTGCAACACGTAGACCCTTAACCATCCCAAGGGAATAAAAAGGGCTGAAGGTGAAGAGGTTGGAAAGGACAGGCGTTAGGGAGAGGAAAAGAACAGTGTCTCAATGAGCTTCCAAGAAGAAGGGGTTAATCCTTGTGAGAAGAGCTTCAAGGGCACCTCGTGGAGAACTTGTCCCCAGGAATTTGAGGGGCACTAAGGGCTGTTTTTTTTTTTCGGTACGCGGGCCTCTCACTGTTGTGGCCTCTCCCGTTGCGGAGCACAGGCTCCGGACGCGCAGGCTCAGTGGCCATGGCTCACGGGCACAGCCGCTCCGCGGCATGTGGGATCTTCCTGGACCGGGGCACGAACCCACGTCCCCTGCATCGGCAGGCGGACTCTCAACCACTGCGCCACCAGGGAAGCCCAGGGCTGAGGTTTGACCCAACCTGAGAGGCGCTGGTTACGGGCAAGGCCACTGCAGAGCTAGTGCAAATTGTGTCGTACGTAAGGGAACTCTCCCTGTGGGGGGCCTGAAATCCAGCCCACACTCTGCTTGCCAACCTGCGGGTCTTGTCCCAGGGCTCATCCCTTCTCCCCTAGAGTCATTTCCAGTCCTGCCCAAAAGGACAGCCCTATGTGATTAGTGTATCCGCCTGTACTCCCACTGTATTCTCAGAGTCTGAGGGAAATGACATAAGCAAGTACTGCCCAGCGCACAGGAAGAACTCTCAATATCCCAGCAAGGACCTCCAAAGAACCCGTGAAAGCGCCCAGTGGAAGAGTCAGGTGTGGTCATCCTCCCAGTCCAGAGAACATGAGCTTTCAACATGCACTGTGTCCAGAGGAGACTGATGCTGTAATAGCTGAGTACCAGCCAAGGAAGATCTTTCCTACCCTGAACTTTTCTTCCCTGCATCCTCCCTTTCCTTTTATAGGAGAGGCTAGAGGGAGCCTGATGACTAGGGAGATGCGGAACAGGAGGAAAAGTTGAACACATGTCTCTTTCCTATCCCAGGTCTCCTATGACAACAGGTTCAAGCTTGATGAGGTCATTACAAATGAATGGACATTTAATTACTGAAGTGAGACCTTTCCTGAGACTGGAAGCAGCTGGAGGATCTTTTATTATCCTAGAGTATTGCCATCTGCCCTCAATCACAGCCAGGTTCAGAGAAGAACTCACCCATAGAACAGGTCTGAAGGAAAGAATAAGTTTGTTTTCTGATTGCACCTTACGAGATCCACCGTTCAACCACTGCTCATAAAAAATATACCAGAATATGAACCTAATTAAATCAAATGAATAACTGAATGAATGAATAAATAAAACAAACAAACAAACAAATAAATAAACTGTTCTAATATGCATGACTCAGTCATGAAAGTGAAGGGATTAGAAGCCCGAGTGCTTTTGGTCAGGGTTAAGTTTGGGTTTACGTAGGGAGAATGGAGCCTGCAGTGAGATTTATCTTCCGGGAAGTTTTAGACCACAAAGAACCAGAGCTATGGTGACCGTATTTCCTGAAGCAAAATATGGGACACGGAATCTGACAAGTAAGAGTGCAGACTTGGTGATAAATGGGACAGACTGCAATTAGCTCTGTCCCAGAAACGCAGGGACTTAGCCACTGTAGAAACAGCAAGAGCCAGAGAGCTGGCAGATGAGCTGCGCGCTGGAGCTTGTTAGCTGAGCAGAAGAGGTCAAAAGCAGGCCTCGGTGCTTTTGTTCATCCACTCCACACCCTCCATCCCCAACTGCTTTGCTGAGATTTTGAAATGATTTCCATTCCAAAGGCAGATTTTAAACTACTTTAATTGAGAACTCGGAAGAAAGTGCACAGGATTGAAAAGCTTCATTCCTGCATGCCCTTAGACTTTCAGAGTGACCCCAGGAAAATGTGCCACATCCTCTGTTGAGCAAGCCCCAGCTTGAGGTTCATCATGCCTCAAAGCCTGGGTCCTGCCCAGTTTTTCTAGCTCTTCCTAGAATATTTTTTCTCAGCTAGGACCCTCATGGTCTAAACTCTTTAGTTGTTTGGGTTGAGTTGGGTGCTAAAGATAAATCCTTCTCTTTTCCAAGCTTTGGTAACCTGAGGTGTCTTCATAGGTATTGAGACAACCCACAATTTATCCAATAATAATTGAAATAATGGGAATGGATGGGATTGTCCAGGGAGAGTATGTCGGGTGAAAAGAGACACAAGGGCTTACAATGGAAAGAATCCTGAGGAAACCAACAAGACAGAACTGAGACAGGCAGTCAGAGCAGCTAGAGGAAACCCAGGGAAGGATTTTGGCTGAAGACAAGAGAGTGTATGGTGTAGAATCAGCACAAAATCCTGCAGAGATGAGATAAAACCTGTAAAATTTCACAAGGCAACTTTGGCAAGAGCATTTCTGTGCAGGTACGGGACCTGGGAAATGTAGCTCCTCCTTAGGTCCTTAGCACATCTCCTAAGGCAAGAATAAAAGAATAGATTTTAAGAACCCCCATAGTTGAAGGGTGGACCCAAACCAGTTCCACCAGCATCACCTCATCTCCCATAGAAAGCCTAAGTAGTTGTACTTGGAGAGAGGAGTGTTGTCAGTGTCCTATGTGTTCATCCACCAGAGGTCAGTTCATCCACTAAGGGTCAGGTTCATCCACCAAGGGTCAGGGGAGGCATTTGCATTGCCTTCATCTTAATCAGCATGAGAGGGACTTCAAGAGGATTTTTTGGAGACCTTTACAAGTATCCTGGAGTTTGGGGATTGGTATCTGACACACACCTGGAAGTCTAAAGGCAAGAGGCAGGGCTGGAACTGCTCTAGCTTGAGAGTGGATCTGAGTGCATTGTGGGATCAAATATATCCACACACAGCAGGCTTCCCAGAGACCTGGGAAGGGTGAAGGGGGACTGGCTTGGTGTCACCTACTCAGGGATGGTGGGTGGACTGGGTCAAGAAGGCTGGATTTATTGAAGCCCTGGAGCTGAGGAGGACACTTAAAGGAGTGAGCTAGAGGGACCACTGTTCATGTCAAGGGGGTCTCCTGCAGGGGATCTCTGAGGAACCCACAATAAAGCCCCACAGAATCCACCCTCACTTCCTCCAAGTCAATAGAGCCCTAAGATGGGGATTTTTTTTCTTTTGAAATAATTTCAGATCTACGCAGGGGTTGCAAGAATAGTACAAATGACACACCCCTCTTCCTGAACTATTTGAGAGTAATTGCTATAATTTAGGTAGTTGCTGACCTGATACCCCATTGCTCCTGGATATGTTAGCATGCATTTCCTACACGTAGGGACATTCTCCTACATAACCATCTAAATGAAGAAAGTAATTTATAAGTTTCTTAGAACTGCTGTAATACATTACAATAAGCTGGATGACTTAAGACAACAGAAATGTATTTTCTCACGGTTCTGAAGACCAGAAGTCTGAAATCAAGGTGTTGGCAAGGCTGCACTCTTTCCAAAGGCTCTAGGGGAGGGAGCATCTTCCTTTGCCTCTTCCAGCTTCTAATGGCTGTCAGCATTCCTTACAGCTGCAAACTCTGCCTCTATCTTCACGTGGACCTCTCCTTGTTTCCTTCTGTCTTTGTCTTCTCTTCTGTCTCTTATAAGGACACTTGTCATTGGTTTTAGGGTCCACCCAGATAATCTTGGATTATATATTGCAAGACCCTTAACTTAATCACACCTGAAAAGGCCTTTTTTTTCCAAATAAGGTCATCTACACAAGTTCAGGGAGTTTGGATGTAGACATATCTTCTGAAGGCCACCATTCAACCTACTCTATCAACATCGATGTATCCATTTCATCTAGTCCGAAGACCCCATTCAAGTTTGTCACATGTCCCGATGATATTCTTTATAGCAAAGGATTCAATCAAGGATCACATGTTGCATATAGTTGTCATGACTCTTTAGCTTCCTTCAAGCTGGAACATTCTCTAGTCTTTCCTTGACTTTCATGAGTTTGACACTGTCGAAGAGTATGCCAGTCATTTTGTACTGGAGTTGGTTTATCCTGGATCATGAGAGCTGGTTGTGCAATTTTCATGAGTTTTGCAAGCAGGTTGATCTTGATATGGCTATCAAGAGATTATTTACACCATGGAAATGCTACCAAGCAGAGTTCTTAATGTTCCCCTTCTAAAGAGCTAGTGGGTAAACATTTACCAGCTCACTGCACATGAATGTCCCTCAGTTTGGATTTCTCTGTTTCCTATGATTTGATTCAGGCATATATTTTTGGCAGAATCATACAAATAATTATCTTCTTTTCACACTGTATCCCATAAAATGATACATGATTTCGATTTATTCCATTACTGGCGATGTTAAGTAACTTTGATCATTTGATTCAGGTCGTGTCTGTCAGGTCTCTCCACTGTAAAATTACTCTTTTTTTCTCCTGTAATCAATAAGTATTTTGTAGGATGGTACTTTTTTAAAAAATATTTTAACCATTTTTAAGTCTACAGTTCAGTGGCATTAAGTACATTCACACTGTTGTGCAACTATCACCACTTTTTATCTCCAGAGCTCTTTTCGTCTTGCAAAATGGAAACTCTGTACCTATTAAACAATAACTCCCCGTTCCCCTGTCCCCTGAGTCTCTGGCAACCACCATTTTACTTTCTCTCTATGGCCTTGACTACTCTCAGTACTCATAAGTTTAATCATGCAGTATTTGTCTTTTTGTGACTGACTTACTTCACTTAGAGTAATGTTCTCAGGGTTTACCCATGTTGTAGCATATATCAGAATTTCCTTTCTTTTGAAGGCCGAATTGTATATATGTACCACAATTCAAGTTGCTTATCTATTATCTGTTGATGGACAATTGGGTTGCTTCCATGTTTTAGCTATTGCGAATAATGCTGCCATGAATGTGAGGGTACAAATATCTCTTCAAGACTCTGCTTTCCAAACATATTGATTCACTGTGTTGTACACCTGAAACTAATATAACATTGTAAAGCAACTATACTTCAACTTAAAAAAGGAAGGAAAAAAGAAGAAAAGACTCTGCTTTCAATTCTTTTGAGTATATACCCAGGAGTGGAATTTCTGGATCATATGGCAATTCTATTTTTAATTTTTGGAGGAACCTCCATCTATTTTTCCACAGCAGCTGCAACATTCTACATTCCCACCAACAGTGCACAAGAGTTCCGATTTCTTCACATCCTTGTCAACAGTTGTTATTTTTTGTTTTTGATATAGGCCATCCTAACAGTTATGAGGTGCTATCTTCTTGTGGTTTCAATTTGCATTTCTCTGATAATTAGTGATGTTGAGCATTTTTCATATACCTGTTGTCCATTTGTATGTCTTCTCTGGAGAAGTGCCTATTCAAGTCCTTTGCCCATTTTTCAATCAGGTTGTTTTTTTGTTGTTGGGTAGGGTGGTACTTTGAGACTATGTAAATACTATGTTTCTTATTAAACTTTTACCCACTAGGTTTAGCATCGATTTATGCTTCCTGGATAAATTATTACTATGATAGTTGCCAAATGGTGATTTTACTAATTTCATTATTCCATCTATATTTATCACTTAGCTTTTTATTGTATGGGAAAACCTTCTTCTCTCCCCATTTATTTATTTATGTATTTATTTATATCATTTTGAATTCTTATTGTATGTAATGGTTTATAATCTGTTATTATCTTTACTATTTATTTGAATGTCCCAGTGGTCCCAGATTTGGCTAGTGGGAGCCCATGAGAAGTTTCTGTGTTCTAGTAATGTGTCTCTATTTTTCTTTGAGCAGTTCTTTACTTACAGACACAACGAGATTTTCGGGTTCATCTTTCTGGCCATTGTCCTTGAATCAACCTTTTCTCCAGAAAGTCTTGGTTTCTTTTAGTGGAGAATGATATTTAGAAACTAAGATCTGGGTGCTAAGTGTGCTCCCAGAGCCTCTCAGATGACAGAGCTAGGGAATATATGCACTCATATATAGACACATATATCTGTATTTCCATATCTATCCATGTATATTAAAAACTATTGATTCATACCAACACCTCCAATTCCAATTCAACATCACTGGATTCATTCTAATTTTCTTATTTTCATATTTATAACTCCAAAAGTGAGAACCTAGCTTCTGTTATCCTCAACAGATACTACTTATTTGATTAATGATCCTGTATGTGAGTATTCTTCGGTGGCTTCTGTGCCCTCTACGTGGATGCCCTCTCCAGTGTACCTGGGCTCTGACACCCCCATGCCAGGCTACACAGATGCCCTTTTCACTCCACATTGGCCTGCTCCATTGCAGCCCCCTTGCACATACCCTCTTTGCCTCTCTTAGTTCTGACACCCTGTGCCAGCTTATCCAAAGGCTATGCAAGCAATTCAGACATGTCTACAATTGCCTACCTTGCTTCTAGCCTATCTCTGCCTTCCCTCAGCATGGCTTTGCTGATTAGACCTGAGTCAATGACTGTACCTCTCTAGGCTGGTCTTCATAAATAATTTGGGGGGTTGACTTATAAAATTCAGCTAAGCCAGTTAGACACCCCTTCTTTGGGGGAAAGTTTAGAGTTGGAGAATTGAGAGACCAAGAATGTTGGCAATGGGGTTGAAGTCAAGAGTGCACTGAGAACTGTCATGCTGAGAAAGGACTGTAACAGCCAGATTGAACTCCGTCTCAAATGAAGCAGAGCTTAATAGGGAGAGGAGGAAGAGGAGCAGATGTGCTGAGGGAAGCTGGTATGACCTGACCATGCTACCTCTGGGATATCCCAGCTGCAGTTCCCCCAAGGCCAGTTGTCTCCCTAGGGATGGACTGAGACAGATGTGTGTCCAGTGTGGGCCAGTAATTTGGCAGCCCTTCAAATAATATTCTTTAAATATTGTTCACATTTAATTATTTAGTGAGTACAGGGAAAGACTAATTTTCTAATGCTATAAGGATTTATTATATACACTTATTACATGGAAGTTCCTGAACCAGACAACTTCATGGAAAAGTGTTAAATAATTTAAAACTCATGTAATCAACTCAACTCTGCCATACGTTAATCGGAATCTGACTTCAGGCACATGTCCGTTGCCTATTTTCAGCATTGGTAGCTTTGCTCGTAGGTGCATAGACACATTGAAAAAAATCCTACAACACATGTTTTTGTGCATACATCTATGACTGGATTGAGGATTATTCCTTGACAGATTCTTAACATTATGTTTGCTGGGTGTAGTTGGAACCGAGCAGAACCCTGCAGACTCCACACTACCCCAAGTACAAGAGCCCCTCTATGTCCCCTGCCTCTTGCTTGTAGGAAACCTGAAGTCTCCCAGGCCTCCTACAGTCACAAAAGAGCAGGCTCGAGAAGTCAAAGATTAGAACAATAGAGTCACAGACTCAGTGTCTCATGCACATTCCTGAGCTGTTTTTCAGATGCTATGACCGCCGCCAGAGGACATGACATAAGCTGCTCCATCTTGATCAGTACTAAATATATGACTAAAGCAATTCCAAGAACTGGCCTCAAGAGAATGGGATTAACATTATTGCTCATAATGATCTATATCTTTGTGGTCATCAAAATAATTATAGCTTGCTCTGCCTGTATATGTAAGTGGGCAATTTTGTCAGCAAAGAGATGCTACAGACCCATGCTGATATCTTCAACTCTGAAAATACGGCACCCTATGCGAGCATGAAGAAGTTACGGAAGATGGACCTTTGCTCCTAATCCCATAGAAATGGAATGATGCTGGACAGTGGGGAACTGAAAGCAGCTCTTTTGCCTCTTTCCTGTTTGCCCATTTCTGTTCCTGTCTAACCTTGAAAGAACCTAATTATAAGAATGAGATCACTAGACAATTTAAACTAACTTCTGACTTATGTGTTCCTGAATGCACACCATGCCTTGCCTAAGCTGTTGATTCTTTTCCTAGATGAAAAGAATTAAGAATGGAGAATTAAGTGGTTAAAGAGTGACTAGCTCTCTACCCCCAATAACCCCCTTAGCAATCCTGCAGGCAGAACACAAGGGCAAGATAACATCTGAAGAGTCAGCCAGCCTGCATGTACGCAATGGAGGATGATGCAGAACCCAACTTCCTGCCTCGATGATTCACTGGGATTCTTCCCCCGCTTTTTCCCTTTAAAAACTGTTATGGCTGAGCAGATTCTTTGGAGTTGGTCTCCAGACATGAGTCCACCTTCTCCCTAGATTGCTGGCTTTTCTGATTAAAGTGACTTTCCTTTCTACTGACACTTGCCTCTTGAATTATTGGCTTTTGAGTGGCGAGCAGCCAAACCTGAGTTCAGTAACAAAATGATGGGAACACTTAAGGCTACATATTGAATATAGAATATTCATATTCTACATATAGAATGCATATTGCTAGATTGCTTTAGGTAAGATGAAAAATGAAGGACTAGACTTTTAAAAATCAATAGTGAAACCAGTTAAAATGAATAAAAAGCTATACCCTTTCCCATCATCTCACACCTACTTTGTGGAGTTAACAAAGTTTGCAACAATTTACAATGTTGTAGGCAAACAAAAGACCAAACCAAATAAGAAAAAACAATACCTCCACCCGCTCCATGGTATTTAATAGTTTGAATTTGGTGTTTTAGTACTTTCAGTCATTTCAATTTATTTGTTTACTTGTGAGATGGAGTACAATCTCTGTCGTCCTGAAGTCAGTCATCCTGAGAGGTGAAATATTTTGCTTTTGGTTACCATACAGAACCTCATCCCTTACTTTTCTTTCTTTTTTTTTTTTTGCAGTACACGGGCCTCTCACTGTTGTGGCCTCTCCCGTTGCGCTAGCCGCTCCGCGGCATGTGGGATCTTCCCGGACCAGGGCACGAACCCGTGTCCCCTGCATCGGCAGGCAGACTCTCAACCACTGCGCCACCAGGGAAGCCCCCTTACTTTTCTTTAACAAAGTTATTCTAACAAAATTCATACCAAGCTTGTTGCACAATAAGCAGTTCCAAAGTGTATAAAATGAAAGGTAAAAGGCCCTTTCTTTAGACACAGTTGAGCTCATACTATATATACTGTTCTCTAAATTATTTTTCCTTGAACTTATGATTTTTATAGTCAGTATGCATAAAAATTTATGTAGTATTTCACCACCATTTAGAAATCTGTCTAAATTGTGGTGTATATGTAGGTTGTTTTTAGTTTTTTTATGACCACGAACAATTCAGTGGCAATCGGTTTGCACTGGAATGTGGGCTTCAAGGTGACAGGGGCTTGCCTTGTCACAGGGCCGGCATCTGGAACTGTGCCTGGCTCAGAGTGGACCCTCCATTCATATCTTTTGAATAAATGAGTGACCGTATTTGGGGAACATTTGTGCAAGTTTATCTGTAGAATACATTTCTCAGGTGTAAAGTGATGCTCTCTCTCCCCAGCCTGTCCTTATGTTTTTAAAAGATTTAAAAATTTTTTTAGATGGTTTTATTTTTTAATGTTTATTATTATATTTTTAGTGTTTGGCTGTGCTGTGCAGCATGTGGGACCTTATTTCCCCAACCAGGGATCGAACCCACACCCCCTGCAGTGGAAGCGCGGAGTCTTAACCACTGGACCGCCAGGGAAATCCCCTGTCCTCATTTTGAAGTAGCTTAAGTGGATTTCTCCTCATTGAAATCAATGCTTATTTCAAGAGGAATCCTCCTTGGGTCAAGCTCAACCATCTAAAGCTATATAGTCACACCATGTCAAATTCACTTTTCACTTTATTAACTTTAAATTTAGCTGTGTCTCAACAATATACCTTTGTCAAAGTTTGCAACAAGAAGCTGCACATGACATTGATTTGCTGTACATATTGTCAGAAAAGTTTTGCTAACATCTCAATGGGCAAGGACATAGAAAAACAACCCACAGAATAGAAAATATAAATAACCTATAAACACATGAAAATTCATTCATTCATTAATTACCTGACTTTTATGAAATATCTACCACGTGCCAGGTGCTGTTGTAGGAAATAAGGAAATAAGTATAACCAAAAATAGAATACTACTAAGGAAAGAGACAGATGGGCCCCAGGGCAAACGATTTGAGTTTGTCCCTTGTGGACAAATACTCCAAGACGGGAATAAAGGGCAATTGAGAGAGGAGGCTGGCACCTGCCCAGAGAGAAGATGAGACCACATATTCCTCATTCTCAAAGTCAGAAGACCTCCCTGACTACACATGTGCAGAAAGGCTCCTTGGAGGTCAAAAAGGGAGTGATGCCAACTAATGCTCACTACCCATAGGCCTCTTCGGTAGAATCCATCTTGGCTAAGAGATGTGCGTGCACACATGGGAAAATCCTGAGCTATACCAAATATGGACTTTGAACCAGGCAAATCAGAATGATTGGCCAAAGGAAATCTGGAAGAAATGCACCATAAAAGTGATTCAAACTGCCACAAGGGCGTGACTCTCTCTCTGAGCCTGCCCGTGTGTCTATCCGCACGTACTCTTTTTTCCTCTTAATAAATACTTTACTTGTTTCACTACTTTCTGTCTTTGTGGGAATTCTTTTTCTGCAAAGCTGTAGGGCCAGGGCCTTGTCACTGATCATGGGTCTAGTGGCTAGGAATCAGTGCTCTCACCGCTGAGAGCCAATCACTGGCCGGGAACTGAAACCCTGCTTCAAGCTGCTGCAGGACGAGGCCACCCGAGATCACTACTGCTCTCAAGGGGACAGGGACCTCACATTCCATTTCATAAGTAAACAAAGAAATTCAAATTATAACCACTAAATGCCTTTCTCCTTTACTTACAAAATTGTCAATGGCTGAAAACTTTATTAACTCTGAAAAGCAGGTGTGAGATGAACACTCATATGTATACTCGGGGGGGGGGAATGGGACATGATGTTCGTGTTCATTTAAACTGGTTTTTATTTTTATATACTTAAAAAGTCAGGTCCTTTATTTTTCATTTTATATAAAGCAATTCGGAAATATGTACCAACAACCTTAGAATTGGTTCCATCATTTCACCCAGTAAATCTAGTACTAAGAATTTATCAAGGAAATAATCATCAACCAGGCCACAGATTTATGTGCAAGATACTTGTTTAGAATTTTTAAAATACATTGAGAGTAACTGAAACCAAGTCCCCCTTAAACTGAGTTCCCCTGCTGAGTTAACAATCTTTCTATCCAACACTTTATTCCCTTTCTTGTCCCACCCTTGTTCCCCTCAAGATTGAGGAGCATCAAAGAAAAGGGGGGATTGAAACCAAGCATGACCCTGAGGGGCATTCCTGGGGCCTTCCGTGTCCCCAATTTCTTGTTTGTAGAAAAAAATGTTTTCACCTGTTAGGCCTTCCCCAAGTTCCAAAGTGCAGACTCAAGCCATTAATGATTAGGACAAGAGTCACAGGACTCCTATTTCCTCCTGAAGGGATATAAGTAACAATCTGATGCATATCTTTGAGTTGTTCTGCAGGAACTAAGCCCCTCACTCTGGTGGAGGATGATGACTACATGCTGACCAAAAGCCTGTGGACCCCAGACTGTTGGAACCAGAAGACTGATGATTGAGATCTCAGAAACATCACCCTGTTACCTCACAATCAACCAATCAGAAGAAGGTCCTCAAGCTGATCGTATGACCCTCTCCCCAACACTGTCTTTAAAAACCCTTGTTTAGGGCTTCCCTGGTGGTGCAGTGGTTGAGAGTCCGCCTGCCGATGCAGGGGACATGGGTTCGTGCCCTGGTCCGGGAGGATCCCACATGCCACAGAGCGGCTGGGCCCACGCACCCGCTGAGCCTGCGCGTCCGGAGCCTGTGCTCCGCAACGGGAGAGGCCACAACAGTGAGAGGCCCGCGTACCACAAAAAAACCAAAAAAACAAAAAAACCCTTGTTTAAAAGCCAATGAAGAACACGTTCAATCCCTGGTAGGGGAACTAAGATACCGCATGCTGGCCAAAAAAAAAAAAAAAAAAAAAAAAATGCCAATGAAGAGTTTGGGTCTTTTGAGCACACACTGCCTGTTCTCCTTGCATGGGTGACCTGCAGTAAACGCTGTACATTCCTTCACCACAACCTGGTGTCAGTAGATTGGCTTTGCTGTGAGACAGGTGAGCAGACCTGAGTTTAGTTCAGTAACATAACCTAAATATCTGGCAGTAGGAAAATAATTGTTCTGTACCTATATGTACCTAGAAGGAAATTCTCCAAAATATTGTCATGAATATGGATGATCTTTATTTTCAGCTTTGTGCTTCTCTTCATTTTTCCAATTTTCATAATGTGTGTGTATGTGTAGCTTTTATAATCCCAGAAACATTTTAAAAAAGTTGTTAGGGGCCTTGCTAGTTCCATTATTTTGTGCCTTCAATTTATAATCTTTTATGAGAGGTTTATTTCAGAAATTATTGGCTTCCTGCAGTGCTTCCTTCTTTTGAATATTATCTTGTGTATATACTGATACTATTTTTTTTCTTTTTTTTCCTTTTTGTTAAGAAACTCAAGAGCCAAATTAGAAACTTAAGCACAGCTTCTATGTTGAGTTTAATTTTGGTGTTTTTATATTCTTCTTTTCTTAAGACCTAGTTTTTTATTTGGGTGTTTCCAAATAGAGTGTATTTGTTGTAAGCCTTTTGAAACTCCTTGGTGAGTGAACGTAAAGGCATGGATGATGGTATAACCCTGTCAAGAACAGTACTTGAACAAAAATAATGGTGCAGCAGGGTTAAGGAGCCATGACTACTTAAGCTCTTCCCACCCACCCCTTTCAAGGGAGTAAATGGAGTAATGGTCACATGGATAGCCTTACAGTGTTCTCAACCTGCACTAAATTGTCACTGTCATCAGCAGGGAGTCTTCTCTTCCCCTTTAAAATCTCCAGTCACCCCTCCTGGGGGGGCAGGTACAACACTGAACTCCAATGTCGAGTGCATCAAGTTGTTTCAATCCTCCAGATTCTGACTGAGCCCAGTCTCTTGAATTCAGGTAACAATGTCTCCTGACATTTTTATGTCCAGGCTGTTGATTCTTACTCTGATCTCCTTTTATTTTTTATGCTTTAACATTTTTTATTAGATTTGTTTCTGATTGCATACTTAGTACAGACAACTTGGAAACTTTTTTTTTTTTTTGCGGTACGCGGGCCTCTCACTGCTGTGGCCTCTCCAGTTGCAGAGCACAGTCATCCAGACGCGCAGGCTTAGCAGCAATGTCTCATGGGCCCAGCCGCTCCGCAGCACGTGGGATCCTCCCAGACCGGGGCACGAACCCGCATCCCCTGCATCGGCAGGCGGACTCCCAACCACTGCGCCACCAGGGAAGCCCGGAAAATATTTTTAAGAAAGAAAATTTGTATAATTCCATCACCCAATATACATTTAACTCCAGTTGCCTTCCAGTTTTTTTATATACATAAATATTTTGCTTATAAAAGTATGGCACACTGTTTTGTAGCATGATTTTTCTATTACAAATATTTTCCCATAGCAATGAGTGTTTTTATACAGCAATACATATAATAACATCCATTAATGAATGTACCAAAACAGTAATCTCAATCCAAATCTATACGCACACCAGCCTCACCTCCCTGTGTTTCTCCCTATGCCCCTCCACACTGTCCAAATCTGCAGCACTCCCCCATCACGTAAATACCTATATCCACATGCATACACTTCCACTTACCTTGGAAATTGTGGTCCCTGAAAATTATTTCTGAGGTAATCAGGTTTAAGGGTAAAAATTCATCTTTCTTAGAAAAATTAGGACAATTGGGTGAGGGATAAACTACCCCATTCTACTGTATTTCTTAGTCTCCTGTGCATCCTAGACCTTGGTTGCCAACCTCTCCTCCCCACTCAAGTTATATCCATACACTAAGCATTGATTTATCTTTTAGGAAAAAGTGTGTGCCAGAGGTGAAGGTGGGGGATGAGATTAACACCTGTACATTCTTGTCTTTATGCAGGGCAGCATTTTGCATATTCCAAATCCTGTTAGTTGATCTGTGTAGTTGAGAAATCTGTTTCTTTTTTCCTCTTTGTAATGTAGAATTCTTGAAATAGGTTTGGACTGCACAGCCAACCCTCAACCGACAAAGTTTAAGGTCCAACAAGAGACTTCATGCGTTGGTTTGAGTTTTCCCACAAAAGCGTTGTCTTACAAGGTATTTGCCTCTGGCTAGTCAGCTTATAATGAGCCTGAAATACTACACGTTTGTATAAAAAATAGTATGAAACAATGCTGGGAATGAGTAAACCAGGAAAGGAATACATTTGAATAAGACTTAAACTTAAACTTTATATATATATATATATATATATATATATATATATATATATATATATATGTAAAGTTGATCTTTTTAAAAGAAGATTTACTTGGAGAAAAATGAATAGGTAACTGGACACATTTAATGGAGCTTCCAAAGGAAGGTCTGAGCATTCAGAGGTTATTGGCAAGGCTCTTTTACTCCTTTTGATGTGTTTTTCACTTTGAATATTTAAAGAAACCCAGTGTTTTATTATGTCTAGTTTCACTTCAAAATAGGCCTTGGATTACACGTGTACATCCTTACACGTGTACCGGCCCAGTGTGGTTGGCATTTGGACTATAATTGCTGTTGCTAGTATTTGTATCACCAGTGAAGCCAGAAAAGAGAAATAGAGAGGAAGTAGGGTTTCTAAAGGTAACTTAGGAAAATGCAGTAGGTAAGAGGAAACGTTTAAAGGAAGCTCGTGAGGACAGAAAAAGTCTTCATAGGAGGTGAGGTTAAATGGATCCTTAGAGGAAAAAAGGTGGGGCTGTTGGTGGGGGTGACAGGTTTGTCCATGATCCCCCTGAGGGGGAGTAAAGAAGGGGCAGAGAAGCATTATTAGATGCTGGGTCCAGCTGTCATGTGTGTAACTACCATAGTTATGGGGTTCACAGAACCAGGGAATTCAAAAATGGAATGACTTTTCCTTTTCTAAAATTGAACCTAAGACAACCTTTTTGACTCAGGACAAATAAACTTTTTCCAGATGTTGTCAAATGTTCTCTGCCCAATCCAGTGATTTTTCTCAGGCAAATTGGAGTGTTAATCTCTCTGTCTCAGTTTGTTTCACGAATACCATCTAGGTATTTTCTTCCCATTCTTTCTCCTGCCCTACCGTCTCCTGCATCAGTGGAAGGGGTTTTGCTTTCGTGATGGACCTGAATGTGAGAGAGATTGGGTCTGGGGTGTGTGTGTATGGTGTGAGGTACACATGTGGGGTGGCCTAGAGGGAATACTGCCTCTGGTCTTATATGCATGGGTAATATGGGGGAGACTGTTAATTGTCAACATCAGTGTCTTTTATAGAAATAGAACCCCTGATTTTCAGCTGGACACAAGTTCACCTTGAATGAAGTCCACAACTGCAGAAGTATATGACATTCAAGTTGTAGTCTTCTTTCTCCATTTTCTCTAGCTAGAATTCTGACATGATAATGAGCCACCTTGGACATACAGGTGAGGATAACGCCCAGGGATGGTGGTTTTGTGATAGAAGGTTCCTAGACGATTCCATGGGGCAGAACTCCCATTGCAGCTATAAACTGCTTACCCCAGGCTGTTTCATGAGAGAAAAATGAATTTCTATTTGTTCAAGCCATTGTAAATTTAGGTTTTTGTGATAGTAGCTCAAAATATATCCAAACTAGCATGTGGAGGAAGGAGGGGAGACTAATCGATGTAACATATACATAGAAAGTTGAGCAGCAGCTGCCAGAAACAGTGTTGAGTGGTGGATGGATGTGTACTGTAAGGAACTTCCCAGAGGCAGCCATACTGTCTTTGATGATGCTAAAGAAATAGCTGAGGCTTTAAAGAACATATTAAAAGTATGGGATTTCCATGTAACACAATACCTAGAAATGCACTGGGGATAAAAACAATTGCTGATTACTGCAATTCAATAAACCACTTAAGGCAGTCCCTGGAAAGAATTATTAAAAAGCCAACCCAACACTCTTTGGCTGACCTTAGGGCCAATCTGTGGTTTAGCGTCCCATGTTTGTGGAATTCAGATTTTATGGAGGAAGGATTAAGGAACATATTTGCTGACTGTCTGAAAGAACATAGCTTATGTAAATCAACTATGCTTCAATTTTAAAAAAGTTAGGGTGAGAAAGCAAAGTGTTTGTACTTTGCCAATTCACAGACATGCTTCAAAGCAAACAGGCTGAACTTTTGGCTATACAAACAATAGACATGAAGGTTAGTAGTCCAGCTAGATTTCTACCTCCCAGAGTCCATAGAAATTACGAGGTGACATTTGGTAGGTGGAGAAGATGTGTGGAAGCAGAGGTTATCAGAATTTCATCACACCCTTGGACTTCTACAGTAACTGTTCCTTCTGAGGACATTTAGGCTGTAGTGTTGTAAGGCTGTAAAACCTCCTTTGCCTAAAGTGGATATATTACTTATTCAACTGAGATCATTAAAGCCACCTACACCATGACTGATGCGAGGGTTTGGGCCAATGCCCTAGGGTGGTTTGGGGATGTGCCCAGCACCCTCTCACTCAGTATGCATCCAGAAGCTCTCCCTTCCTTTCAGTCCAGAGAGAGGCTGTGCCTGGGGAGGGGCAGGGGAGTCTGTGTTGTCCAGGAAGCACAGGGCTGCATATCAATCACCCTGTTTGGCGGGTAGAACAGACACACTGCCCTTTTATCTGATCACTGACCACTATGCAGGCCTTTTCCGTCCTGGAAGTAGAACTCTTTACAACATAGATGGTGTTCTGAGTCACAGTAATAACTAATGTTTGTGAAGTACTTAAGAAATTACAAAGTTTAGGTGATTTGTTTTTACATTGCTAGGAATCACACGTAGATGGCTAATTTTGATCCTGGTGTTTGCATCTTCCATGCACATCCTTCTAACGGACTGATCGACAAATACGTGTGGAACTTCTCTACTGGACCCATAATGAAATGGGCCTAGGAATCCCCCAAGCTGGAAACTCTCTGGCTTTTCACTGGTGATAACTTCGAATGCTGTCACACCATCCAAAGCATAGGGCACTTCTCTTGATCACGCAGAGTTCTCTTTATATTTCTCTGTACACACTCTCTCCCGACCCTCTTGGTGGATTAAAATGGACTTTTGATGTAGCAAGTTCAGATCTTGGAGAACACCCCAGTATAGGCAGGTCTGTTATAATACGGTGCATTTGTTTTTGTTGTTCATTTCATTTTGTCTTGGCTCAACCCACTTATCAGACAACTGTATGTTGTTAAAACATTTCACCTCTCAGTTCTACCTTTGTATCAACTAACTTTACCAACCTAGAGCTCTTGGTCATGGAAGAAGCAAAATCTTGTTTATCTATGATGACCAGGTCTCTCCCTGAAACTCAGGACAGGCTGTCCCTCCAGCAGCTTCTCGATGACCCTTTGGACTCCCATTTGTTGATCACAAACCACCGGGCGAGTTCAGGGAAGCACTCCGAACTGCTGCTCTTCCTCTGTTACTTCCAGGAATCTTGTAGTCTATCCACCCTGAACAAGCCCTCATTTTCATGGTCTCACTTGTTCCTAACACTGTGTCTTTTACTCAGCGTGCATGCATCTCGGTGAGTTTCCATACCCAAGGCTCTTATTCGTACATCTGCCCGTCCACGCATTTGGGCAAGCTGTTTAATATCACTGTGAGCATTTCAGCTTCCAGTTTCTATTGTGTTACTTCTCAGGATGGAAACTGATAACACGCGTGTTCACTGCAGAGCCCCCAGCACCATCCCCGGCACTTCTGCCACTCCTGCCTTCCACGCTGGCCCCCGCCCCACTCACCGGCTATCGAGGAGACGACAACAATGCTCCCGTTGCTCTGCTTCAGCATGGGCATGGCGGCCCCGCTCAGGACCACGTAACTCAGGAAGTTGACCTCCATGTTTTTGCGCACGTGGTCAATGTCATCGATGAATACAGTCATAGGGTTGTTGGTGTTGGTGATGTGGTTCAGAATGAGCATGTCTAGTCCCCCTGTAAGAGACGGCTGTGTTGAGAGAAACCATCCGAGGTTGATACCTTCTCCCCCTCCTCCCCGTCTCAAAAGCTCCCTGGTGATCCCTAGGGCAAAGTCCAGAAGAGGAGAGAGGAGAAGCTGTCTCACCCATGAGTTTTCCAGCTTTGGCAACAAATTGCTCCGCGAAGGTCATGTTCTCCATGGTGCCAGCAACGTAGTGCGCCGAGGATGCACCGAGCTCCAGGCAGTGGGATACCACCTGCAGAGGCACAGCGGCCATGGTGTCAATCTTGGCTGCAGACTTTTGGGGGGCAGTCTCTGACATAATGGGGGTTTAACTGAGAGGTTGCTCACAGCCCTGTTTTGGTAGGGGTGTGTGTGTGTGTGTGTGTGTGTGTGTGTGTGTGTGTGTGTGTTGTTAAATGCAACTGACACAATATTAGTCCCCTGTTTGAAATACTGTCTGGAATAAGATAGGGTATAAATGGATAAATCACTGTGCTGGAGTTTAAGTCTGTGCTCATGAGTTTTTGTAAACAGATGTTTCTGAACACATTATTGGTAGGGATGCTAGTTCCTGTGTGGGTAGCCCTAAGTTTGTGAATATTTGTGTATCCTTGGGTTTCTGAGTCTGAGTATATAAGAGAGCATGTATCTGCATGGGTACCAGAGTATGAATTCCTGAGTAGGTACTGGAATGTTGGTATCTGAGCACATATATGTATGTCTGTGACTCCATGTGTCAATGTGTGTGAATAGGCATGCCTATCTCATAGATAGAGATAGAGCCCAAGAACTTTGTGTCTAGATATGTATGCATGAGAATGAATACTTAAATGCATATTTTTGTATTCGTTGGGGTGTTTGAACCCTCTGTGTGAGTATGCATCTATGTCTGTGTGTTGGCATGTATATGTGAGCATACATAGGAATACATCTGGGCACGTGAGGGTACCTATGGCTGTGGGCACAGGACCCTCACCTTCTTTAGAGCTTCTTCTGACCTCGCTGTCACTACCACATGGGCTCCCATTCTCGCCAGATGATAGGCCATCTCTCTTCCAATCCCCTTGCTGGCCCCTGTGACAATCACTCTTTTTCCTCGAAGCATCTCTGGGAAACCCCAAAAGAAAATAAGGACCATAGCTGTCAGCAACATACCTCCTCTCACTTTAGAGGTGGACAGCCTTATCTCAGTGTCTAAAGGTTATGAGCCCAGATCAACTCATCTCAAATTGCATAAATCAATGAAGGAACAGATCAACTCTTCCGTAAACATTCTCTGAAATGGGAGTTTGCTTTGGTTGCTCAAAACCAAGCCTTCCTGCTGTCCTTTTCTGAAAACCCCTATGGAAAGAGAACAGCTAAAACACTGGAGTTCCAGACATTTCTGGATTCATCCAGTTGCTCAATTGAAATAAAATTCAAAGAGTCATCAAAACACATGTGCTCAGAGAGATTCCAGATATTTTCTCTCACTTCTATTTAGTCATCAGCTCCAGAATTTTTTCTTGTTTCCCACTTATCCATCTCTCCACAGAGCCCAATTATCTGGCTAAGTTGTGAATTTTGGAATAGCCCTACTTTTTTTGGTAAGAGATCTGAAATTGCTTTTGATCAAAGGTGCCAAATAAAACAGGGACTATTTGGTAATCTTTTAACGCGATGATTACCCCTCCCTACACCCCTACTACCCAGCCTGTGGCTGGAAGACATAGAAACACAGTCTCACCTCGGGGTCCCCTCTTGTCCAGCAACTTTGGGGATCAAGAATTCCTTTTTATCCTCAGAAACACTCTAGCCATCCCTGGGTTTTTAAATCTATTCCTCCAAAATTAGACACATTGGAACTTACCTGGTCTGAATTCCTCCTTCGCAGAATAGTAGTAGTAGGCCAAGAAGATCCCCAGAATGGGGAGGAGATATTTCTTCATAAAAGCCATCAGACAGGGACCTGGCCTGAGGAGCCCTGGAGGACACACAGAGAGAACCTACAGAGCTTTCTACAACCTCCTAGGCAGGCAGCGGCCTCTGAATTGTGACATCAGGGATGGGGGAGGCTGGTTTAGTCTCAGGCAGTCCTAGCCAATTTCCCTGTCAGAGCAGCGATTGGCTTTGGGTGGGATCCCATTCGTCCCTGGCAGCCTGTGTGGTGGATTTCATAATGGACAATGTTTACTCCATTTCATTGAGCAAGAAGAGACTTCCAGATGGCCAGGCTCACGATTGTACAGGACTGGATTCCTGAGCATCCCTACCCTGAGCCCGTCTTCCTCTTAATGCCGTTTACTCCAGGAATCAACGGCCTTTCAAAAGTGGTATATCAAAGGCAGAGAGAAAGTGTGCACAGGGCTTCTGGGGAAGTGTGAGTAATAGCAAAGAGAGCCAAAGTCAAGCAAGTCTCATTCTCAGCCCCACCTCCTAGTCGGAAGCAATTAAAAATAACAGCACAAAACAGAAAAATAAGCTTAGTTTTTAAAAAAAAAGTGCACATTTTGGAGGAAAAAAAAAAGCAAAGAAGCCATATAAATCCCACACTTAAGTTCAATGAACAATATTACAACATCAAAGGGGAATGCAAGCCAGTCAGAACCCAGATGGCGGGAAACCCATGACCGGTTCAAGACTCTCAGGCAAGTGCAATGGAATGTACACTTATTAATTTAACAGCAAATACAGAAGAAATAATGAGTGCCAAGAAAAAAAGGCATTAAGCTGTTAAAGTAGGTCTTATAAATGCGACAGAGGACCAAGAACGTGAACAGGATGGTAGGAAGAGGGGACCTGACGTAGAAGAAAAAAAGAATAAGCATTGTTGATGCAAAGCTAGCCTGAAAAGCCCACATCCAGCTAAAAATTGATCTAGTAACAGTAAAAGGACCAGGGGGGAGAAACACCTACTAATTTAGAATTTATCACAGAAATATAGAAATAACCACCTTGGTATGTCTGTAGCAAGAATTCATTAAGGCTCAATCTTCAAAGAAAGAATTTAAGATATAGTATTGTTAAGTTTTTCAACTTAAAAACAGCTAACCAAACCATACACATTACCCTATCACAGAGCAAATCCAGAATTCTGCAAGTTACCAGTGTAGCCAAGAAAATCATTTAAATATGGCAATAAGAATAGGTACCTGTGCTTTGGAGGAGGAATGTGGGTCGAGGCCGGGGCTTGGAGGATTCACACAAGATTAAGAGAAATTGAATTATGACCCCAAGCACAGTATCTGGAAACACTCACTGAATTTTCACTTCAGAGCAAGGGAAAATAAGTTAAGACCCAGAGGAGATGAAATAATTTGTCAACAAAGGCCCACAGCTGTGAAGTTCACTTCCAGAAAACAATGCAGATTTGAGAACAGTTGAGGGCTACATAGAGCTCAAAGTTCATGGAGGACAAAATAGAAAACATGTTTTTTAAATTTTTTTTTTTTTTTTTTTTTTTTTGTGGTACATGGGCCTCTCACTGCTGTGGCCCCTCCCGCTGCGGAGCACAGGCTCCGGACGCGCAGGCTCAGCGGCCGTGGCCCATGGACCCAGCCACTCTGCGGCACGTGGGATGCTCCCGGACTGGGGCACAAACCCGCGTCCCCTGCATCGGCAGGCGGACTCTCAACCACTGCGCTACCAGGGAAGCCCAGAAAACATGTTTTTTAAAAATCAAGTGGAAAATTACATTACATAGTGTCAGAAGTACAAGACCTATAGGCATAGTTTTATAAAGGACTTTATGCCACCAAGATATGTTACACACTAGATTCCATTTTCATCTCTACAGGAAAAGGAATTTAAGTTTTATTTTCTTAATACTATACTATTAATAGCAAAAAATATAGGAAACAATGAAAAATGACTTTCAAATCTGATGATGCTAAAATGATAGAAAGATGAACAGATTAGGGAAGGTTATTGCCTGACACACACACAAAAAAGAATTTTAAAGTGCACTACAGAAAATATAAATTTAAAGAAAGCAAAAATAGCAACGAGCAGGAGGAACTGTAGGTGACAACATAAAACAAACACGTCAACTATTGCTCATTGTTGGCTGAATTAAAAAATGAAGTCCAGGGCTTCCTTGGTGGCGCAGTGGTTGAGAGTCCGCCTGCCGATGCAGGGGACGCGGGTTCGTGCCCCGGTCCAGGAAGATCCCACATGCCGTGGAGCGGCTGGGCCCGTGAGCCATGGCCGCTGAGCCTGCGCGTCTGGAGCCTGTGCTCCGCAACGGGAGAGGCCACAACAGTGAGAGGCCCGCGTACCGCAAAAAAAAAAAAAAATGAAGTCCAATGTTGTGCTGCCCCCAAAGACACATTTAAATGCAGACACATAAAAAACGCTGCAAACAGATTAATAATTAGATGGCCAAAGAGCTATCATGTTGGAAAATAGGGATACAGACAGAGCATCCAAGAAAATAATTTTCATGGACTTTGATGAAATAATTTTTTTTATATCTTTTTTTTCTTTTGGCTGCGTGGCATGTGGGATCTTAGTTCCCCGACTAGGGATCGAACCTGAATCGGTGCCCCCTGCAGTGGAAGTGCGGAGTCTTAAACCCTGGACCACCAGGGAAGTCCCTGATGACATAATTTTTAATCAATAAAATGCATCAGTGAGAATGAGGACACTGCGTAATGGTTGATGACATTCAATCTTAGAGGCTCTCAGAAGTTTTGGTCTCAGGATCCCTTTAACAATTTTAAAAATCATTGAGGATCTCAAAGAATTTTTGCGTATGTGGTTTTACCTATTGACACGGATGTATTAGAAATTGACTGAGAATTTCTTTTTTAGCTCAAGAATACATAAACATCCATGTATTAAGCTTTGTGTTATTACACATCCTGTAGGCTGGGGAAACTCATGAGAGAAGGAGAAGGAAAAAGGACAAATAATGTTTTAGTATGATTATGAAAGCAGTTTTGACTTTTCAAACTCCCAAGAGGGTCTCAGGGACCCGGGGGACCACACTTGGACCACGTTATGTAATATACATAGATCCACTGTATGTCTATAGTTACACGCCTGGTTCTCTCATTAGCTTGTCAACTCGGACATGGACTATGTCTTTTTCATCTTTATCTCTCTCCATCTCCCTCTAGCTTTGCTCCAAAATAGGCATTCAGGGAACTTTTGCTGTTTTAGTGTTTCCAAGGCACTGCAGCGATGAGAAAATTGCTGTCTTTCTGGAGCCTGATTTAATCCGGGGAAGTCACTGAGGTTTAGCATTCTGGCCAGAGCTGATCAACCCCCGCCCCCTAATCCTCTTCTGGCGGTACTCAATAAATTGAAAAAAGAAAAAGAAAAAGAAAAAAAGACAAAGGAAATATGAACACTTCACCTAGCATTTGTTTGGACAAATTTTCACCAATCAAGTAAAGTTTCTATCACTGCCATAGCAACGAACTGAGCTGTTCATTCCTTCACGCTGCTCCTCCTTTGTAATGCATTGACCACCTACATTTTAGAGCAGGGTTTCAGTGAAATGCCCTCAGCATGACCTGGTCACTTTCAAAAACCCACGTAGCATGGGTCACTCTCAGCTGGAGGTGCATGGTTGAGCCCAGCCAGGAATTCTCTCGGACTCGATCAGCCCCACCTAAATAGACGGGGTCAAGAAAAGCGAGATGGTGAGATGTGCGGTGCTGTTGAATGGGAAAGGGCCTCGGAGGGATGGGCCAGATCTGGGAGGACTCACAGGAAGTGGCAAACACGTGAGGGGGGGCAGCCACAGGGGAATTCCTGTGCATTTGGCATAAAATGTAGATCATGCAAGGAGCACCTGTCATTTCTGAAGCAGCAGCATCTGGAGGGCTTTCTGGGACTGTTTGGTAGCTTTGTTAAGAAAGTGGACTCTTCCTTGTGAAAACTAATCCTGCCAGTGGAACAGTGGGCAGACCTTGGAGAAAAAGGTGGGTGAACCCTCTCTGTTCTGAGGTTCTGCCTTCTCTGGGAAAGTAGCACCAACAGGTTGAGACAGGAAAGGATCTTAGCATAATGTTAGAACGCATAAAATTCTCCCCTTTCCTCAATCCTCCCACCCTGTTCCCCATCCCAATCCAGTTCCTCTGGTCCGATTGTTTTAAGGACTCCTCAGTCTGTGCCATGGCTGCCAAAATCTGTTTCTAGCCATGGAAACAGCTGTAAAATGAAATTCATTTTATGGCAAGACAAGAAAAATTTAAACAGAAAATCTTCTCTGCTCTTTGGCCTCCTTTCTCCTCCCACTGTGCATTGTATATCTGTATTATGCATGGCCCAAACCTTCCCCATTGACAGAAATACCTGCTCAACCATAAAAGCGATGTTCTTTTAGCATCAATAAGACAATTCCTTAAAGATAACAGTCCTTCATGGTGCTTAGATGTGGATTATGTAAATTGTCAATAATCTGTCATTATACGTCAATAATACAGCCCTCTGTCTCAAAAAACTTATATAACTGTGGCTTGACTTCTAACGGGCGGAACAATTCTCAGAATTTTCTGAGATGCTCTTCCTGGGTTGTAACCCTCAAATTTGACTCAAATAAAAATTTCCTTTTCTTTCTTAGATCAACGGATTCATTTTTTGTCGATACAGCTATCATTTTACGTCATTTTGTCTAATAACATGGATTCCCTTCCTCCCCTACCCCGTCCCCTTCTTCTCCCTCCCCTGTATACCTAACAAGAGGGGAAGTTCTATTTGTCAAACCTTTTGTAGGACCCTATTCCTAATGCACAGATTTACTCATTTTTTCCAACTAATGGAAGCTCAGATGCAGGAAAATGATGGGATAACCTGCCCTGTGTCTGCCATCCTGTCCCTACCAGTCACATGTAGTCCATGGCAGGGGGACTGGTGAGGCAGACTACCAGGAATGTGTTTGCCTGGGAGAGCCGAGAGCCTCCTGGGAAAGAGCAAGTACCCTAATGAGGCCCAGAGTTTGGCCCGATCCCTGCCCCCTCAGTGTGGGTAGGGCAGAGACAATTCTAAATATGTACTTGCATGCAGTTTTTCAAGATTTTCCTCTGGTCTATGGCACGTGAACTTGCCCTGGAGCTCCGAGTAGCCATGCACAGTAACTGTAAAGTTACTCCCCAGAAAGTTTGGTTAAACAGGGGCAGCACCAGGGCTCCATGGGAAAGGCCCACACAGTGGGGAGGAGAGGACTGACTCCGGCAAAGCTACTGCATGGCTTCGGCCACCCAGTGCTTTTTCTTGGTTGTTCAGCCCAGCTTTCAGGAAGCACATCAGGTTGGCATAGCAGCCTCCGCCAGGTGTGATTCTTAGGGTGCCAGTGACTACAGCATTAGAGGGAGGCCACTTCCCTTAGGCGCGAAGTAGGGTTGCCCCTATTCTATTCTATTCTATTTGTATTCTATTTGCTATTGTATTCTATTTGCTACATTCAGCAAATAGAAAGACAGGACACCCAGTTAAATTTGAATTGCAGATATACCACAAATGCTTTTTGAGGATTTATATAATCTCAACTATTGCACGGGATTATACGAATACTAAAACATTATTCATTGTTTATCTGCAATTCAGATTTAACTGGGTGCCCTGAGTTTTATCTGACAACCCTGGAATTGGCACAGAACTTTGGGAACGCTGGGAGAAATTGTACCTTAGGTGTGGACAAAGCATCCTTGACCATGGCTAGTGATAGCAGAGGTGAGAACACCTTGTGTACCTTCCCCGCAATGGAATCCAGCTGCCCGGCCACAGACAGCTCCCAAAGGGCTATAAGTAGCAAAGGAGGAAAAGGGTACATGCCGCATGTTGGCTGAGTGACTTCATTTATTTAGGTTGTATGACCGATCGGATCCTATGACCTATGAAAGAACAAAAGCCTTCCAAGTCCTAGAAGGCACTAAATATGGCAATAAATGAAATGTGTAAAGTATTGTCTGTGCTGTGATGGAAGTCTACGGTGGGGAGTAAAGAAGGAAATAGCTCTCTCAAAGTGGGGGATGGGCAAGTAAGGCAGGCTTCAGAGGAGAGGTCAACCCTGATCCATATTGAAGCAAGAGCAGGAATACTCCAGGCAAGTGAAGAAGGGTAGGAGGGAGCATTGCTAGGGTTCCGGAGTGTGTGGGAGAGAGAGGAGGGTTGGTCTGTAGCACATTCCATGCAGAGGAAGCTGAGTGAGAAAATAGAAGGAGATGTGGAAGAGAATGGAGTGTTTGGGAAACTGCAAAAAATTCCACATGGCAGGATCACTGAATTTCAAGGGGTGGGGTTACATGGGGCGAAATCAGCCAGGAGAAGTAGGCAGGAACCACATCCTTGAGGGCCATACACATTTACTGCTGGAATCTGTTGTTCTGGCGTTTACGGCCAGACATGAAGCCTCGGCACCCTCATCCCTTCCCAGAACTCTGCCTGTTCACTGGCCTTTTGCATCCCTCACAGCCTTATGCTGAAAATTCAGGATCCCCTGCCCACTTCCAGCCCCCCTCCCTCCATCAACACTTCACTCTCCCAGTGCCATGCTGGGCCTGGCCTCGTCCTCTGGCTTGCAGCTCTGGAGCTTTGCTGAGCGATGTTCCTGGGCTCCCCAACCCATACGCAGGCAGATTTTCCTACCACGTCTTCCGCTCTTTGGTTCTGTTTACCTATCTGATGTCTCAGGAGCCCTTTCTGCTCTTGCCTCTCTGCCCTGCTCCCAAGCATCTTCTTCCCTTGGATTCTGTCCATATATAGTCTCTGGGCTTTCTTCCTACTCCTCAGACTACTTCCTTTTGGTGTTCTTTAGATTCTGTCCTCACTCTTTCCTCCTTTCTATCTTTGGGCGATTTCCCTCATTCTCATGGTTCCAATTGCTATCTTTCAGTTGATGAGTATTAAAAATCTCTATCTCCTGTGCCGCATTGTATCCTAAATTTCAGGCAGCATAACCACCTGTTTACTCCACCTCTCCCTCTTAATGCCTCCTAAACACCTCAAACTCAACATGCCGAAACTGCCCTGATTATTTTAACAGCTTTTGTGAAGTACCTTTTTTTTTTTTTTTTTTGCAGTACGTGGGCCTCTCACTGTTGTGGCCTCTCCCGTTGCAGAGCACAGGCTCCGGATGTGCAGGCTCAGCGGCCATGGCTCACGGGCCCAGCCGCTCCGCGGCATGTGGGATCTTCCCGGACCGGGGCACGAACCCGTGTTCCCTGCATCGGTAGGCGGACTCTCAACCACTGAACCACCAGGGAAGCCCAGTACCATTTTTATACCAGAAAAGTATCTCATGGTAAGTGTACAGTTCAATGGCTTTTAATAAATTTGCGGAGTTGGGAAACCATCACCACCATCCAATTTTACTCCATCACCCCCCAGAGGTTCATCTTTACCCATTTACAAGTCCCCATCCCCAGGCTTGGGCAACCAATAATCTAAGTTTCTGTCTCTCATTTTAGTGGAATCACATAATATGTGATCTTCTGAGCCTGATATCTTTGACTTATCATGTTTTTGAGGTTCATCCATATTGCAGCATGTATGGGTACTTTGTTCCTTTTTATTGCCAAATCCTAGTCCGCTGTATGGATATACTATGTTTTGTTTATCCATTCACTAATTCACAGACATTTAGAATTTCCCACTTTTTGGCTATTACAAATAGTGCTTGTATGAACATTGGTGTGAAAGGCTTTATGTGGTCTTGATGGGTTGTGAGGTAAATCTATATTTAACTTTTAAAGAAACCGCTAAACTGTTCTCCAATGACTTTGTGATTTATTTCAATCAAGGGCTTTACCACCCATCCAGTTAATGCTCCAGAACCTTGGAAGTCCTTCTTTACTCCTGCTTCCCCATCTCCCCACATCCCATTACTTACCAAGCCCAGGCAATTCTACCTCCTGGATATCTCTAGAACCATGTCATTCCATCCTCACCCTCACTGTGACTATCCTCACTCTTCTCTCTGCCTATCCCACCTTCTCCAATCCATTGATTTATTTTTTTAAAAGATTGTGAAACATTTATATGCACAAAACAATAGATGAAGCCATGAACAATTTAGGGGGCATGATAATGAAGCAAAAGCCATGCTGGCTTACCAACCACCTTAAGACCTGACTGTTGCCAACACTGTGGAAGTGCCCTGTGGGCTTCAGTGCACCCAATTCTTCTTCAGTGACTCCTTATTGTTCTTAGAATAAAGTCCAAACACATTATTTTAGCTTTAACAAGCTCTTTGTAAGCTTTGAAATACTTTCCCAGGAACCTCTCACCACTCTACCCCCATTCCTTCTTATCCTTCAGGTTCTACCCATTGAAGTCACCCTCCCTGCCCTCCCTTGGACATGTAACGTATCCCCAAACACTGGGTATTTCTCTTATCATAGCTCCCATCACTTTGTACTCACAGTTGCTCATCTGTCTGTTTTTCCCATTACACACAGGTCTGAGAGGGCAGAGGCTTGATCTATCTCACCAGTGTATCTCCCGTGCTTAATGCTTAATGGAAACAGGCTCTTATACATACAAATAAATATGTCTGCTAGGTATTTGAAGGTCAGGAGAAATCTCTAGGCTAGAGATATTGATTTGGGAGAATGAAATCATATAAGTTAAAGTTAAAAGCAGACAGATGACACCTGCAGGGAGAGGGTGAAGGGCACAGTGGGATATCACAGAAGACGAGAACTGGTGGAGCGGAGCAAAGGAGGAACAGGCAGCGGGAGGACCTGAGGCAACAGGTAACCTGGGGGAGGGGTGGGGGTGGGCAGAGGGTGGTCTCTACGAGATGCGAGAGGTCACAGCTTCTGAGAGGTCAAGGAGGATGAAAAGCGATCAAAATACATCGGGTCTGGAAATAGGAATCGCTGGAGGCCTGTCAGAGTCGTGAAGGCACTAAAGCCAGGATGCTATGGGTTGAGGAGTGATGTATAGAAGGAAAGGACATGTTTAGTGTGAGTGTGGAGAAGGGGGACATTCGAGGAGCTTGGGAGGCACGCAGATCTGAAGGAGGGTTCTGATTTTTAGGATAGCGGTGAGTTAAGGTTTCATTCAAATGTTTTGGAGCATTTTCTCTGTGCCAGACACTGTGCTGGGCTGAGCAGATTTTCAGCGTAGGGGAAAGATCCAACAGCGTCCATAGACGGAATCGCTGGATTTACAGGGTCCGACGATCTGGCACGTGGCTCCGGAAAAGGAGACTCAAGGAAGGAAGGTGAGGGTGGCTATTGAACTCCTGCAGTCTGCTTCTAAATTCCGTGAGCTTTTTAGCATAGCGTGTGTCCTTCCTTCGATTTTTGAGAGGCAGATGGCTAAGGCTTCCCCATGTGTCCTTCTCTCTTGGAGGAGGGCGAGGAAGCAAGCGGGGAGTTGAACTCCTTAAGGTCTCCTTTTCCTCGGATTTGGCCACAGTAGGTAACTTCTATTCTCATACCTGCCTCATTCCGCGCCGTTCCTGATCTTCGTGCATTCACACCTGTAAGGCAGGAAAGTCTTTCCCAGGGTGGTTGAATTTTTCCTTTTCTGTCTGATGGGAGGTTCACGAAGTTTGAGGGCTTGGAAATCACCCAGGAAAATGGCCTTACAGGAAAGGAGGGAGAATTTCTAGGTTTAGGATGCTACGAGTTTTAACAGGTTTCTGCCAGAAGAGGGAGCCCCAGGGCTGAGAGAGAAAGCACAGACTGCTGGGGTTTAAAATCATGGGGATGGGGTCTTTGTTTCTGGTATTGTTTTCAGCAGTCCACAGGGGTTTATGGATTAAGATAAAAGAAGATGAAAGAGGGAAGGAGGGAGGACACATTCGCAATACACCGGCATATACACAGAAACAGTTACACACACACAAATCACATAATCCCCCCTCCCTCACTCCTCCCTACACGCACTCACTATTTCTGCTTTAGTCCAATGATTCCTAAAACTTGCTGGGCAGTTGGATCATCTGGGGGAACTAAGGGCAGATCCCCAAGCCGCACCAAGGCCTGTTGAATCAGAACCATCAAGGGTGGGACCCAGCAGTCTGTATTTTTGCACAGCTCCCCAGGTGATTCTGAAGTAACCTTCAGGTAGACAGACTGGGGAACTCTTCTGGGTAATTAGGTAAATACTTTAAATATAGTTTGTTTGAGACTGAATTTAATGGCTCCAGCCATCAACATGTTGAGTGGTAAGTAGAATGTAATCCATGAACGTTGTTATAACTGAGCCATTTCCTCTCTTTCTTTCTTTCTTCTTCCCTCCCTCCCTCTTTCTTTCTTTCTTTTTCTTTCTCTCCTTCCTTCCTTTCTTTCTTTCTTTCTTTCCTTCTTCCTTCCTTCCTTCCTCTTTCTTCTTTTCTTTCTTTCTTCCTTCCTTCCTTCCTTCCTTCCTTTCTTTCTTTCTTTTTTGTATTTATTAATATAATACACGAGAGGCGTTACAAAGTCACATGATATCAAAAGGCTTATGATGATAACAGCAATCCTTGTTTCTCCCTTCCCCATGCCCTAGTCCCATTCAGAGGCAATCACGTTTTAAAATCTTTCTTTCCTCCGGGAATTAACTGCATATTTAAAAACATTTACTGCTATTTCTTGATTTTGCAGTTTTAGAGATTATGTACTGATTTTCCACTACGGAATATTAGGACTTTTCCTTTTTTTTTTAAACAGCACACACAGATACTCATTCCCTTCCTTCTAGATTCCTAACACTATTAAATTACAATTTTAATGAAATCAATAGTCAGTGTTCATATTATGATGACGGATTTTTGGCAGCTCAACAATACAATGTACTATGATTGCATTTCTTTTCTTCTATTCCTCACCCCCGACCCGGGAGTCAATAATCACCTCATTTTTGTTTGTTTGCTTACTCAGTTGTCATGTTCTCCAAATCCTCCAGTAAGGGCAATACAACTCAAATACAGTGGTCAAATTAATTGGATAAGCTATTTATTTTTTCCCTTGGAGACATCCATCTTGGAGCCCCATTTTTCCTGTTCCAATCTGGACTAGGAGCCTGATAGGCTGGTAGATGGGACCTCCCTTTGCCATCCACCTGGCAACCCCGACTTTTTCTTGGTTTATTTCTTCATGATGGTAGGGAACTTTTTTTGAGACCTTGGATGCAGGAGTGCTATTTTACATTGAACATCTTTACATGGGCTTTAGTCCATCAGACCCTGGCCACATACAGCCCAGTGTGTTAGCCCTGCCTGCTTGTCCTTACTTTACCCTCTCCCTGATTCATTGTTTGGCTGGGTAAGGATTTCAAGATTGGAGATTATCTTCTCCTGGAATTGGAAGACATTGCTGCATTGCCTTTCGGTTTCTAGCTTCCAGTATTGATACTGAGAAGTTCAATTTCTGTCTGGACTCCTGATCCTTGTTTTTTTTTTTTTTTTTTTTTTTTTGTGGTATGCGGGCCTCTCACTGCTGTGGCCTCTCCCGTTGCGGAGCACAGGCTCCGGACGCGCAGGCTCAGCGTCCATGGCTCACGGGCCCAGCCGCTCCGCGGCATGCGGGATCCTCCCGGACCGGGGCACGAACCCGTGTCCCCTGCATCGGCAGGCGGACTCTCAACCACTGCACCACCAGGGAAGCCCTGGAATTCTTATTAGAAGATGTCAGAGCTCCTGGATGGATCCTGTAAGTTTCTTATTGTTTTTGTCCTATTTTTCATCTCTTAACCTATCTGTCCTACTTTCTGGGAGATTTTGTCAATTTTATCTTCCAGTATTTCTTTTTAATTTTTAAATTTCTAGCTGCATTTTTATTTTCAAAAGCTCCTTTCTGTTCTCCACTATTTTTAGAAACACTGACTTCCTGATCTTCATTGAGGTATACACTGCCTTCCTTTATCTCTGGGGGGGATATTGACGTTGCCAGGGCTGTTGTTAATGATTTCTTCTGCTCCCTGGATTACCTATGTTGGGGTCACCATCGGCAACGTTGGGGGCTTTCATTTTATGCTTGGTGATCTTTGGAGTCAATTCCTTGGCTGTTGGAAACTTTGTGTGTAAGGGCAGGGCTTGTCAACTATGGGAATGCACTGCAGGATAACCCAGAGGGAAGTCGGCAGTATCATTGGGGGACCCCCAAATATCAGTGTCTGTAATCATTTTTTCTTTAGTTGCATACTTTCTACAAGGAGGAATGCTTCATTCTTCTGCCTGGGGTGGGCTGGAATAAGGAGAATGCAGAGGGCTGTGCGTGTTCTGGGATCTGAGTCAGGATAGGGGCTGGGGAGTCTCATCTTTCAGGATGGCGTCTTCCTCTAATCCTCTGTTTCTAGCTCCCTGCCTAAGCCCACCCTTTGCTGTGCCTGATGCCCCTGAGCCTGGCACCTCTTTGGCTGATTTCTCCAGAAAATAAACTTTCCTTCTTCTTGGAGGGAAAGAAAGGGGATTTGGAGCATCTCTTCCTATTTTTGCTCCCATCTCTCCCTCTGAATTGAGGTTTCTGGTGGCCTGATCCCTGGGACTCTCCTGGGCTCTGTGGCTTCTTGTTGGCCTCCATGGGCTGTTGGGCTTCAGCAGTCTCCAGTTTGCTAAGTCACTTATCCCTCGTCCATCCACTTTCCATCTTCTGAAAGGGTATTGACATTTCTCATCTGTTGTTGTCTCCATCCTGGTCCTCTGTCCTTGTGATTTATAGCATGCACATTCTTCTACTGTACTGTGATCAGTGCATCTTGTAAGGGAGCAGAAATGAATGTTTGTTCAACTGGCACGTATAACCCTAGAAAGTACTTTTGAGCAGGCTGTCAGGTTTGAAAGGAGAAGAAGCCTATAGTAGTGCCATTTTCTATTCCTCCCAAGATACCCAAAATTCAAGAGTGTGGGAGTGAGTCTTTTTATTAAATCATTTACGTGGAAGAAAAGGAGGGAAAATCTTTCATTTGTTCATCCATCCATTTCCCCCAAATGTTTACTGAGCACTAATAAATGTCCAAAACTGTGTTTGGTGCCAGGAATGTATTGTAAAAGCTGATCAATATCTGATGCTTTCCTTCAAGGAGATTCTAGTTAAGGAGGGTAGGTAAGTAAGTCAAAGCTCACAGTAGTGTAAAAATAATGTGCATAGGGTGCTAACGGAGTACGGAGTAGGGCAGCCAAGTCATCCCAGGGTAGTGGGAAAGCCTTCAGGGAGGAGGTGACCCTGGGGCTACGTTTTGAAGAAATGAGTACAAGTTATGGAGATGAAGAAATTGGGGGAAGGCCATACCAAGCAGAGGGAGCTATATGTGTTTAGGTAAGGAGTCTAGAAATAGCTTGATACCTCAGAGCGACCTCAAGTAGTTTGAAGTGGCTGGAGCAGGGGTCCACGTTGGGGAATGACCTGAGTAAGAATGCAACAATCACTCACTGTAAATATTCACGTTAGTCCACGGCACGATGCCGGGCCTACTAACGAAAGATGCGGAAATAGTAATATCTTATTCTCTCTGTGAATTTGAGCAAATTAAAAAAAATATATTACTTGTAAAAGGAGGATACTATGCGATTATATAAAGAGGTAAGATATGTAAAATGCTGGATCAGTGGTAGGAATGTAAAATATTCTGGCTCTTTCATGACAAATCTGTCTTGAATCCTTCTACTCTCCAGTTTCCTAACAGTTACAAAACAGATCTAGAAAAGCTTAACTATTAGGAAAATCTTTTCCCATTTTTCATTTCTGCCAAGTAAGGATTAGTTGAGCATCTTTAACTGAATATTTTATTTTATTTAATCAGGGGTTGCCATGTTTATGTGTCCTTGGGTATCTGGGGCTCTTTTGTATAAAGTTTCTTGCAAGGCGCCTGGGTGGGACCCAGATAATTGAGTTCCGGTCTCCCTTCCTCCACTGACATATATGTGACCTTGGGCAAGACCCTGCCCCTGTCTTGGCTTCAATTCCCTCACCTGGCAAACAAGGGGAATTAGATTACCTTTAAGATTTGTTCCAGCTCAGAAATTGGATGCACGGAGCTTTTTAGCTGTACTGAAATCAGCATCAAGAAAGAGCTAGGATTTTTGGATTTTATTTTCATATCATACATAAGAGGGAAAGGCAATTCCTTCCAAATTTTGGCAAGCAAGCAGAAGTGAGATTCTTCCATCTCTCCTTACCTCTCCCGCCTTCCTTTCAGCTTCCGTCTGTGATGCACTCACAGAAAACCCAAAGGAAAATACTGGCACTAAAAGAAAAATAAACACTTCAAGTGTGTCCCTTTGAATTGGTAAGCTCTGTTGGAAAAGTTGGGGGAGCAGGACTCTTCAAAGCCAAGTGTTGTTAAAACACACCATCATGGTCTACAGGCATTTTCCAAAGTGTGAGTTTAACTAGTTTAACTCCCCCAAGTGACTGGATCAGTAAACTGCAACCTTCTGGAGGGTACTAGCTATCGATGGCAAGGGAACGTTTGGGCAAATGGGGGTGTAGAGCGTGGGGAATGCTATTTCTTGCTCCTGTTAGGTTTCCTCTAATGGACCTGAAACCAGGGGCTTTGAAATCTGATTAGACCCTTCTAAGGCTCAGAATGTCAGTGTCCTAAGCAACAGGCTGGGCTGGGATTAAGGAATAGATGAACAGCACAGGAAGAATTCTGAATGACAACTAGAGGCCTCCCTTGGTCCTTTGAATAAGACTCCTTGAGATAAAACATGCCTTCTTCAAAGCTCTAGATCTCAATATTAAAAATATGAAACTAGCTGATGATTGGATGCAAAAGGCAGATATCTGCACTCTTAGGAGTTCCCGAGATACAGCACAGTGTTTGTGCTCTGTCATTACTTTAAAGCCGCTTTATAAAAATGCTTAAGACCTGCAATCTTTGTATGATTTCAAAAGAACATGCAGACATTTTTAAACTACTTTTTCAATTTTTTGTTTCAACTTAACTTTCTGTCCCAAAATGATCAGAATGTGCTCAGTGCCAGTAACAGACATCTGGTTCCATCTGTGTTTTATAACATCTTCCCTCCTACAGAATGCAAAGCTCCAAAAAAAAAAGAATGCAAAGCTCACCGGGCATTTCTTTTTGTTTCTTGTTTTGACCAGCATTTGACATTGAAATCTCTTTCAGCCCAGCCCTCCGGTTTATTCCAAATAGATGCATTATTTCAATAGCGGTTTTTTGAGGACCTACTATGGACTAGGCCCTGACACAAATGGTGATGCTATTACATATTACTGTGATTTAAAAAAGTCTTACCTTGGGGTTTCAACCAGATTTGACTTCTTTTTATTGATCTCCTTTTTTCTTTTGCTTCTTTTCTCCCTCCTCCTCTGCCTTCCCTTCTGTTTCATCTCTCTCTTCCTCTGCGGTTTCCCACTCTTTGGGGAGGGGCAGGGTTTCCTGCTCAGAAGGTGGTTGGTTTCTGGGAGGAGTCAGAAGATCTGATTCGGGACTGGAACCAGCTGGTCTGCCACCTGATACAAGAAGGTGAAGGAAGGGCCAAGGAAGAAAGCCCTCATGCTAGGACTGAGCTTGCAGCCAGGAGGCACTGGGAGATGAGCCCAGTTCAGGGCTCCCCAAAGAATAGAGGGCCCCTGCAGCGGCCCACGGTGGGAATGCTTGGAAGTGGTCCTGGTTGCCCTGGAGACTTGTCCATTACTATTGCTAGCTCTGAACATGCCAGCGGCACACCAGGCAGAACCCCTGTTCCACCCTTAGCAAGCGCTCACTCTCAGATTCCTGGCTTTGCCTCAAAGGAAATAATCAAAACAAGAACTGGGTTTGGGCAGATTTTCCTTTCCCACCCAGAGAGACCAGCAACCTAATGTACTCTGTGAGGCTGCGTGTCTACACGTTTCTTAGTTATAAACTGCTTAGGAATCATCGAGGTGACTTATAGACCATTACGGTAATCACATCAGCGGGAGTGTGGAGTGGACGGCAGTGGGGAGACGGATCCACGTGGGGTAGGGTCTCCACAAGTAGGGATGGTAATGCCAGCCTGATTCACACCAACTAATGATGGAGGGTCACATCCCAATTCAGAGGTTTCCATTCTTTTGGACGAAAGGCACGGATAACAATGGGTCATCAAAAAGTTTACTTTCTTCATCCATTTACTTATTCTATATTCAACAAATATTTAATGAACACCTGCTCCTTGCCAGGTCCTGGGTTAATACTTCAACAGCTGGCTTTACTCCAGAATGCTCTTTGAAAGTTTCCCGAAGTCTGTTTTCATGTTTAACTTATAATTTTGAATTTTTGTCCACTGTATCTTTAAAAGAAAGGCTTCTAGAATTGTCTTTTTTTTTTTTTTTTTTGCCGTATGTGGGCCTCTCGCTGTTGTGGCCTCTCCCATTGCGGAGCACAGGCTCCAGACGCGCAGGCTCAGCGGCCATGGCTCACGGGCCCAGCCGCTCCGCGGCATGTGGGATCTTCCCGGACTGGGACACGAACCCGTGTCCCCTGCATCGGCAGGCGGACTCTCAACCACTGCACCACCAGGGAAGCCCTAGAATTGTCTTTTGTACTGTGTTTTCTGTTTTTTTTTCTTGCCCCCCTTAAAACACTTTTTTTTTTCATTTTACACAGCTGACTTATTTAAAATTTTCCTTTCTAACCCTGCTGCTTTTAAATATTTTTCTCCAGCTGAAGGATTAACAATTCACTGAACTAGTTGGTAAAGATCTAGTCCAGAAGAATAAGTACCAAATAAAATCCTAAATTATGTAAAATTTTTTACCTGGCTTCCTGAGATTTAGGAAGATCCTTAATTTTAACTCTTAATATGGCTCCGGATCAGGGTTTAAATTTAACTTCCTTAGGGATGCCTTCTGGTTTAGCAGATTTACAATGTAATTGCATCTTTTCTAAAGAAAACTCTGAAAAAAAGGGTGTTTCATATAGAAGGTCGGAGAAAGGTGAGTGGAAGAGAGAGAAATGAAATTAGGGTGGATCTCAGAAGGTAATAGAGTCTTTGCGGGAGACCATGTTGGAATTAGAATTTTGTTTTTTAGACCTCAGCATACTAATCAAAGAAGCTAACTACTGACTCTTTAGATTTCTGGGGTTCCTCTTAAATGTATTAATTTATTTGGGGGTTCGTCAAATGAATTAATTTATTGATTTTGATATGTCAAAAGTTCCCCCATGTTGACGATCGTTATTCTAAACTCAGTTTTTGCGCTTTATCGAAGTAAGTGCAAGAACTGGGATTATAGTGCAACAGGAATAGGAGTTCTTCCAAGAGGAGTTTGCAGATTAGAAGAACCCAAGAAAGACAAGAAAGGCTACTTAGTAAGAATGTGTGCCTGTGAATGGTATCTTGGGTTCCCTTTCTATGCAAAAGTTAGGAAGGGGCCATGTAATCAATGACCTGACAATCTTTGACCTCAGAATACAGACTAAAAGTGACCTTCTTTTACACCTTGGTGAGATAGATAGAGAGCGGCTCTCAACAAAGTTTTAAGGAGACCCAAAGCCAAGTTTGATCATTTACCTTTTCCTGAATTGGTCACAATCTAATGGAGCTCCAGCTGTTGTCCCCTAGGACCAGCTTGGATTGGATTGTTGACTTATTGGGCCATTCCATATGGAACACTTCTTTATCTGTGTATCAGAAATAAGGCTTTTCAGTACAAAACAAAAACACATAAAATAAAACTTTACAATATAGATAAACAAAAGCAAAAGCAAAGTGAGCAGCAGGGGATTAGCAGTTTAATGGCAAATGCAGTTATCAAATGGTATGCCTCCAATAAGAGAGTCTAATGAACTTATACAAGACCTATGTCTAATTACTCAATAGTATACCTCCTAGACAAAATGTCTAATGGCCATATACAAAGGCCTAGGTATAATTATTTACCAGAATGTACATCTGTAAACTAAAATTTCTATTTACTTTACACAAAGACTGAGATCTAATGAGTTTATACAAAGACGTACTTGGTTAGAAATTTTAGAAGCTGTGAGAACTCAGTGAAACTCATCAGATTCAGACTATGGTTGAGACTGACTTATCTGGCAGCCGATCTGAAGGACAAATAGAGTCTGAACACAAGGAACCCGTTAAGTATGTCTTTTGGTTTTGGGAAAGCAGGAAGTTCAGAGTTTGGTGTACTTTCCTGGTCATAAGTGGGCTGATATCTGTCGAAGCATATTTATTTGTTGATTGGTTGGCACTCTGAAATATATTTATGGGGTTGAGTCACTTCATGGTTAAATGACCCTTAGAAGTGAGGGAATGTTACTGATTGGTTGGCTTGTAAAAGTGTTACCTGAGGAGAGTTGTGATTGATTGAGCCAATGGGTTTAAAACTGGTTCTGGTTACCATGATTACACAACAATCAAACTTTTCCTAAGAAAGTGTGAAACTTTTAAATGTTCTCACAGTTGATACCTAGTATCTGTTTTCACTAGAAAGTAGTACAAGTTCATATCTGATCACCTCCGTAAAACAACTGGGACAAAAATGTCCATTACTGCGTGATCCAGTATGAGACCCAGACTGAATGTCTTGTAGGAATTCAGAGAAGTGAAAAGATCAGTGAGGACAGAAAAGATTTCTATAGGTTGGATTTGATTGGGTTGGGTAGTTTGTACACGCATAGGTAAAAGGCATACCCTTCGAAACTAAAAATACACAGGCATTTCCTATATATTTAGGCAAATATGTAAAATATATGTAGTTTTACATATAGGCAAACCAAAAAATATAGGCATTACCTTCTAAACCAAAAATTGGAGTACATGATTTGATATACAGTTTGACAAGAGGCAGAATATTTGAAATTATCCCTCTCTTGGAGAATCTGAGGTCTATGCCTTCAGAAGGTGTGGCGATTGTGGATGGACAGGCATTCAGGTGGGAAGAGTAATGTGAAAAAAGGTGTGAAAGACCGGAAGGGACTAGGAAAGTCCTGGGTTCATGTGGAACATCAGGTGGGAGGGCTGAGATGCAAGCGGATCATGGAGACACTGGAAAATCTGGACAGGGGTCTTAGGCGCTGACATTTTTGAGGGAGGAGCAGCAGGATGAACGAAGGTCACAGTCCCCAGTCTGGCAGGAATGTTTTGGGGTGAATGTGCTAGAGAGTGCAGGAGGCGGTTTGAGATGCTGACAGCTGGACCAGAGGGTGGCTGCATGGGTGGAAGAATAATAGACGTAATAGGAGAGGCACTTGGGAAGGAAAACTGAAGAATAAGATGGGGTGGATTCCTGAGAAGTTTTTTGGACATTTAAGGTGAGGTTATGTCACCTTAATATAGGGTCAAGTTTCCCATTTTGGAAACTGCAAGAACAGTGGTTCCACTGATATTCTTCTTTTCCTTTAAATACGTGTCTTTTCCCTTGATTAATCTCACCCCATTCCGATGGCTCTCTTGTTTGGAGTGATAAGGATAGATATCAGAGATGGCACTAGATCAGGGCCAGGAACACTGGGTAGGATTTGAGCTGGCAGAAATAAAATGGAAGGGTGTGTGTGAGGGAAGAGGGTGGTGGTGGAGAGAGAGTCTGGTCAGAGGCGATGGCACGAGCCTTGCTATGTTTGGCAAAAATGCATAGCCATGGATGGAGAGAGGGAAATGTCTGTACCTGGTTAGGGCAGGAGACGTATTAAAATCACTAGGGGAGTGGCATCAGGCCTATGCCCCTAACTACTTCTTTAAGAGCCATTGTTTAAAATTCCCTATGCTGAGCCCTATAGAGCCACTGGACTAGCTATTACCACAGAGCAAGTTCTGTCCCTGGAGGAAGATGACTCAGGACTGTGACAACCGGTCTTTTCCCCTCCTAACCTAGAACTTTTTACTGTGATTCAGTGTGTGAGGAGAAGGGCTTGGTAGAGCTAGACATCCAATTTCCTCCCTCCCTCCCTCCCTCCCTCCACCCCTCCTTCCCCCTCACTGTCCCCACCCCCCTCCACTAAAATACAGTTAGGAAGAAAGAGGTATCAACCACGAGATCCTCTGGTGCACAGGTGTGAGATGGCAAATAGGCTTTGTGCCCTAGAATTAACCAGTATCTCTCATTCACTTACTCTAGCTCAGAAGTTGATTTATCTTCTGATCTTAAAATGCTGAGTCTGGTGGGACTTAGAAAAGTTTCCCTCTTGCCACTCCTAACACAAAGCAAAAACAAATCCTTACCAGACTTATAAGCATGTAACATCATTATGAGTCCAGAGCCCTGAAGCAAGTGTTGCCTGACCTTCAGGAAACTGCTCCTCTCTCCACTGGGCTCATGTTAAGAAGACCCCCTCCGCCCAAATGCCCGCCCTCCCTGCTGCCCACCCCAGAAAACCGTGCCCCTCAGGAATCAGATGCTGAGATAGAATACAAAACGTTTTTTATTTCAAAATGCAAAATGGTGGTCACGGTACTACCTAATAACGGTAACAATAATAATATAAAAAGCATTTCTCCCCCGTTCACCCTAGTGCAAAATGCTGGATGCAGTCAGATAGCTGGAAGGTTCTGGACATGTCATCTTTCTGCAGTGCTGCACAGCAGCAAAACTCAATCCCAAACGCCTTTTGGTGGGTCCACGTGGTAGTTCAGTTCTAAAATCAGTAGCTTCTCGTCAGTCCAAACAGCACGAGACGCTCACTCGAGCCCGACCCTCGCGCTCTGCCTCACTCTCCTCTCCCTGTGTGTCTCTCTCCCCCTCCCTCCGCCGGCCCCCAAGGTTCCTACGAGGCGTGCAGCCGGTTGGTCGGGGCCCGGCAGCCCTGGACGGCCTCCAGCTGCTTGCTTTTCTCCAGCAGGGCCCGCGCCCGGAGGGCCTGTCGTTCCCGGGCGGCCTGCAGCTCGGCCACCGCTGCCTCCCGCTCCCGCAGGCTGTCGGCGGCCGTGAAGGGGCTGCACAAGGTCTCCATCAGGCCGAGCACGGCGCCGAAGAGCGCCAGCACGCCGCCCAGCACGTACAGCCTCACCAGATTCCGTCTGGGCTTCTGCGCCATCAGCTCCTTGGCCAGAGGAATCAGCTCCTGGACAGTTTCCATCTCGGCTCCGGGCTCTCGGGGTAGGAGTAATCTGCGGGAGAAGCGGAGCAGAAAAGGGGGCTTTTAAGCCACCGAAAGACGGATGCATCCTCCCGAGCAGCCCTCACTCGGCTCTCTCGGGGTAGGCCTGCAGAGAGGGGAGCCCACCCGGGACCCCGCGCCCCGCCGCGCTCTTCCCGGCCGGACTCACCTAGGGGCGTCGAGCGAGCAGCAGGCAGCGCAAGCCGGGTGGGCGGTCACGGTGTGCGTGGGTCCCGCGGCTCTGCGTTCTCCTCCTCCTCCTCCGCCTCCTCCTCCCCTTCCTCGGTAGCCGCGGGTCTTCCGGATGGAGATTCCGCAACTGACACCTGGTCAGCGCCCCGGGGCCACTTATATATTTTTCTCCGAGCCCCGCCTCCTGGGATCTTTGGGCTGGGGCCAGTGCTGCACCGGCCAGAGAGTGGAGGGGGCGGGAAGAGGAGGGCGGGGGAGGAGCGGGGCAAGGACCCTGGGGGAGTCAGCCACGAGACGTGCACGTCGCGCAGGCTGTGTGAGCCCGGGGTGCGGGGGAGGGCGGGCCTGGATGTACAAGGGTGAGGACCCAGAGCCCAGGGAGGTATCCATGTCCATTTCTGACCTCCTTTTTTTTTTTTTGGTATGCTGGCCTCTCACTGTTGTGGCCTCTCCCGTTGCGGAGCACAGGCTCCGGACGCGCAGGCTCAGCGGCCATGGCTCATGCGCCCAGCCGCTCTGCGGCATGTGGGATCTTCCCGGACCGGGGCACGAATCCGTGTCCCCTGCATTGGCAGGCGGACTCTCAACCACTGCGCCACCAGGGAAGCCCCTGACCTCTTTCCTAATCGTGTGGGTGGGGTCACAGCTTCACTCGTCCGGGGCAGCCTGGAAGGACCCCTTATAAGGACACCTGGGGTTCTACCTAACTGAAAAATTAGTTTTTATTCAGGAGGTTTGTCGTCTTCCCACACGTATAGGGATCCGAGGTAGAAGGCAAGGGGGAGGGATCCGGGTAATGATCAGAACGGGTCTCCAGGCTCTGCATAATGCACCTTGTGCTTATACTGTTTATTTCTGGTCTGACTGGTTTTATTCATAGGTGCTTGCATCGCTAGGGTCACTTGATAGATAACTATTCATTGAGGGTGCCCTTTATGCACAGATGGGGGCGTGTGTGTGTGTGTGTGTGATGTCAGTCTCTGTGCCTGTAGGTGTTTGTACTTTTGTGTATCAGGGAACTGCCGTTAAATCCAAATTGTCCCCACTCCCACTTGAGAAGTGAAGTTGGGGGCTAGGGAGAGGTGAACATGGAAGGGGGGCCGTTGGTAAAAGTTTGTCTGCTGGTCTGAACTGCAAATATTTCATACTTTCCTCAATAATTATATGCCACTTCCCTGGATCTAGGGGGGCAACGCCACCGTACCAGCTCCACTTAGCATAGAAACAGTTTAGGGACAGAAGAGTGAGAGTAGGCAGCTTGGGTAAGAAGCTGAAGAGTAGAGAGTACTCTAGGAAGCATGAGGAGGGTAGGGTTGATTTCAACTAGGATTAAACTTCATCACCTTTGCGGCGGGTGTTCTGGTTTAGCTTTGGTTATCCATACACAAGAGTTAGTTAGCAAGTAGGGGAAAGGAGAGACCTTGGGCTAAAAGCGCTTCAAGCAGTGAAAGGGAGAGGGCAAAGAGAGGAGGGGGAAATTGGACTGGCCAGAAAATTGCAAAAGTCAGTGACGCAATCTTGCAACAGCAAAGTCAGTCAGGCTGAGCCTTGCGGGGAGGGACCAGGAAACGGCTGTTGCAGGGCTCACGTATTTGGGTCCTTGGAAATTTTAACAGTAATCTTTCTTTAGGGTCTGAGGCAATTTCCTAGACAATTCATTTAAAAAAGGCAACAGTTACGTCTACGCTTCACCTTGGCTATTAGTAGTTCAGTTAGTAGGATTTGTGTGTGCAAATTGGGCAAGGATACCTAAAGAGCTTAGTTAAATTCTACATTTTAATATGTACACAAGCAGTCAAGGTGACAAAGGGCCAAAGAGGGATGATTCCTGGAGGCTTGTGTCCCCTGCTTATTTATTCTTTTCACCTCGTGAGGCAGGAAAATTCTGTAACAAGGGGGGATGAATATCAGTCTTGGCATTTTCTTTGAATCTTCCTTATAATTTTGGAGAAGACTCTAATAACCGGCGGAAATGATCTGTGAGCTTACCCAAGATCTGTATGAGTTTCAAATACTACGGCTTCTGAATGAGCGTATGCTGTGCACCTTAATACCAGGGCTATCACGTGGTTTCTGCTCTGAAGGTGAGTCAGCCCTTTGGAGCTTTGGACCCAAAACTCCGAAATGGACTGTTCAGTGAGCGTTTCTAGTATTTCTGTAACTCAAAGACGCAAACTGCACGCCTCCCAACGTCAGCAGACTGTAATTTATATGGGGTTCCCCTTTCTTGTGATTTGCTGTGGTACAGCACGTCACCATCTCAGATGGGTTCTCCTCTTTCCCTCTCTGATAATCCAACTTTGACCACCGCCCCAGGCCCTACCAGCTTGCTGGCCAGGGCTGGGCAGAGAGGGTGGCCAGTGCCATGGATTGGGGTCACTGGTGGATTTGGTGTTCCTTGTTTAGGTGGTAGCTGGAGCTGAGTGTGAGATGGTGGGAATAGAAGGCTGAGGAATCCAGGGTCACCACATGCCTAGAAATTTCTGACACAGCTCCTCTGTCTGGGTAGGAAAGAGTACCCAGTTTCTAGGGTAGCAGTTTGGCTAGGGCTTGGGAAACTAAGCACGTGATTTGACTGAGCTGTTGTCTCTTTAGAGATGTAAAGCCTTGTGTTGCATCATGCACGTCAGACATAGGGTATAGCAGTCAAGGTCATACCATTTGTAGGGTGACCAACCATCCCAGTTTGCCTAGGGCTGAGGGGTTTCTCCAAGATACGGGACTTACAGTGCCGAAACTGGAACTGTTCCGGGCAAACTGGAGCCTATGAGTCTATCCCAACGTTAATTCCTGCCATTTCTAGGAAAGCAGGATTGGTCAGTTTAAAATTTGTTTATTTTGCTTGCCAAATTCCTTTCTCCCAAACATTAAAACATTCAGAAGTATCAGCAGAAGAAGCAATCACAGAGGGGCAACATATGGTCCAAGGAGTCAGTACAGAAGAGGGATAGAGCTATCCCAACACCCGTGCTTAGGGGTTTGAAGGAACAGGGGACAGACATCTTTTGGAAGGTTGGTTGTGTATGAGCCTCAATTATAGTATTATTATTTTGTTACTAGCTTGCTGCCTATCAAAGTCACTGCCCAATTCCTGAGGTTCCAGGAGGCTGGAGCATGGGGATCATCACAGGAGATATGATAAAACTATTTGTGTATCTTATACTCCAATTTTTTCAGTCCTTGAGTTACTTTCATTTCATGTAAATTCGTTTTGGAGAGAAGGTTCTTATCTCTGAAATATCAATGGATGATTTTAAAATCTACATGGCTAACCTAATTTATCTTCCTCTGATCTTGTACATTAGAGTTCTAGTGTCCTGACATTTCTGTGTGGATATCCTGCTTTTAACACAAGCCTGCCGCACTTGAAACAAGACTCCCCACTTTCTCTGTACTCTTCCAAACTGAGTCACCTTCTCAATATTCTTGTTTCTAGCGGTGGCATCTCCATTTTGCCTGTTCTCTGGGTTTGAAATATTGTGACATTTTCTTTTAGAGGTCTTCCCTGACCTGTTTATCACACCATTCCCTGCCCAATGCCCTGCTTCATTTTCCTTCCTAGCACTTCGTACCTGGCTTTACATTGATGTAATTATTGGTTTGCTTTTGTGTTGTCTTCCACACCCACCTGACGCTAACCTTTATGAGGGCCAGAGTTTTGTTTTATTCTTCACTGCGTCCCCAGGACCCAGTATAATCCTTGGCATATAGCAGGTCCTTAATAGGTAACTATGGGATTAATGAATGTCTTCCCCATTGGACTGGCAGGGGATAGACTATGTTTATTAAGTTTGCATGCAGTCAGACTTTTAGTGGATACCCAAGAAGCATTCAGGGCTTATTTGTTTTTGGTTTTTTTTGACAGTTTTTTTTTTTTTTTTGCCTTTAGTCCTTTCGTCTCTAATCCATCTCAAACACTACCACCAAATAAATCTCCCTAAAATTAAATTTTTATTTTTATTTTTTTGTGGTATGCGGGCCTCTCACTGTTGTGGCCTCTCCCGTTGCGGAGCACAGGCTCCGGACGCGCAGGCTCAGCGGCCGTGGCCCACGGGCCCAGCTGCTCCGCAGCATGTGGAATCTTCCTGGACCGGGGTACGAACCCGTGTCCCCTGCATCGGCAGGCAGACTCTCAACCACTGCGCCACCAGGGAAGCCCTAAATTTTTATTCTTAACTGCCTTTTTCAAAGCCCGGATGATTTCTCATTGCCCACGTGACGAACTTTTGGATTCTGCACGTTAAATTTACTTGATCAATATATTCTTGGATCCGAGACCTCTATCATCTGATCTTCCCTGCTCATCTAACTTCAGATACTATTCTTCTCCAACAAGAATCCTTTGTTCCACAGATGGGTTTCATACAGCCCAAGAAACAATTCTTTCTCATTGCTGCCGCCTCACCTTTGCTCCCCCTCTTCCTCCTACCCGAAAAGCTCTTCTCTTCTACTCTGTCTTCCTCCTTTCAGGTCCTGTACTCCAAGAAGCCCCCACTGCCTGTGCCAGCACACTCTGCTCTTTCCTTTCTGTGAATTCCAGCTGGCTTTGTGGCTGGGACCGCACAGGTTGGCACTGCACTATGTATTGTTTTATACAGCGCTCTCATTGTGTCCTGTGCGCTTGCCCTGTCTCTGCAGAAGACCAGGTCTTTGTACCTTTCACGGTGCTAACGTATAATAGGGGTCCAGTCAATGCTAATGACATTGACCTAAAAGTCAGAACTGGGATAATGATTACAAAATGGTCAGTTAAGACTCTCTTGGGAGGTTATTTTAGGCACAGTGACTTGTCCTTGGCTCAGAGCCTTGGGCTTGAAATTGCCCAAGACCTGGCAACTTGGCTCGATCCTCTCCACTCTGGCTCCCTCACCTTTTACTTCCATTCCCAACTTCGTGTCTGACATTGCAGTGACTGGCTTACCCTTTGGAATCCCTCCTACCTGCCCCCGGTACCCCAGGGCCTTGACAACTCAATACCAAGGGATAGACCCTTCACAGACATTTTGCTTTTGTCCCTCACAGCTTCTGGCCAAGCAGAGACACTACCTGCTGGACCACGCAGCGTGGGCTGGGAGCAGTGGCACCCTGCTGCCCACATAGTACAAGCCCAGTACTGTCCTTCACAAGTTTGAATCAGTGCAAGGAACTTCCTTCCAGCTCAAGTGCTAGCTGGACTTAAGAGTATGGGGCTCTGGAGTCAAACACACTCGGGTTCCTTCAAGTCCTGGTTCCTCTTGCCGGGGTCTGACCTTGGACGAGTGACTTAACTTCTCTAGCCTCCATTTCCTCATCTGTAAAGTGAGGATGATGCTAACACCAGCTAAGGGGTGTGGTGAATACTGAGCTAGGGCACTATGAAGGGCTTAGTGGTCTGGCACCAATGAAGCAGTTGGTTCAGTTATTATTTGGTTATGCTTCAGTTGTCTTTGCTTTCTGCTCCACGTCAGCAATTCCCGTGGTCCTTTATCCTAGCCCAAGACATTAGCATTCCCTAGGTGGTATAGGCAGCAATAAGGTCCAGAGCCTTTGTTGAAGCCAGCTGTGTGTCTGATACTATGTCATGTATAGCTATAAAAAAAGCAGAATACAAAGTTCTCCTTGCCCTCAAGTAGCTCATAGTCAAATAGAGGACACAAACATTAAATAAGTTATGACAATATATTGAATACTAGGATGAGCACAATCGTAGAACTATATACCAGGTAAACAAACAGAATGAGAAACGTATTGATTCAATTTGAGGAGGAGGTGGTCAAACAAGGCCTAAGAGTGGATATCTGAGCAGCTTAGGGTATTAAAGGATGGATAGTGTTCACTGATTCTGGGAGGGAAAGGAGGGGTTCAGGGTTGGGGATTCAGGAATGACAGAGGACTTCACATGAAAAGGGGAGGATGCATGAGAGTACGCCGCATGGTCCAAGAGAAGTTAGGCAAGATTGGTGTTAGAGCATAAAGGATGGGTTTGGGGAAATGGCAGGAAATAGTATGCAGGAGACAGGTGTTTAATCCTAACTATCAATTTGTCTTATATAGAACTGGTTATCCTGTAGGCAGTGGGAAACACTGATGAATTTTAGGCAGCAAAAGAGTTCAACAGGGTTACCATTTTAAGTAGATAACTATGGCAGAGTGAAGAATACATGAGAATGGAGCAAGCTAGAGGCAGCGAGTGGGGTATTGTTAGAATAATTCAGGCAGGAAGCCGTGAGGGAGTGGACCAAGACAGAGGTAGTGGGGACAGAGGGAAAGATCTGAGTGATAAATTATAGGTGAAACTGGCACACTGTGGAAGAGAGAGGAGTTAGAAGTGACTCCCAGGCTTGGAGAAGAGAAGAGGAAAAACACATTTGGTGAGGAAGAGAATAAATTCCATTTTGAATGTATTAAGTTTGGGCTGTTTATGGGACATACAGGCAATGATGGTCAGCAGAGAGTTGTATGTAAACCATGAATCTGGAGCTCTGGAGAGAGGGTAGGTCTGGAGTTGAAGATTTGAGAGGTTTCAGTGAGTTGGGGATGGATGAGATCTTGGGAATGGGAGGGAGAGATCACCCCACGAAGGGACAGAGAGAAGAGGGAAAGGTTGGAAGTTTGGAGATTGAGGAAACTTTGATGCTTGCATAAGGCTGGTAGTGAAGCAGAGCAATAGGTCTTATTTCCTAAATCAGCTTCCAGAGTAGTTCAGTTCTAGGGGTATGTATCACAAAATCTGATTTTCTCCCTTCATATCCAGAATCTAGGTCAGAAGCCCTCTTGTGATAAAGTACTCTTTTCTTTCCTTTCCTTTCTTTCTTTCTTTCTTTCTTTCTTTCTTTCTTTCTTTCTTTCTTTCTTTCTTCCTTCCTTCCTTCCTTCCTTCCTTCCTTCTTCCTCCCTTCATTTTTTCTTTCTTTTTTCTTTTTTTTTTTTTTAGTAAAGCCAATACTTTATTCACATTTCCTTAGTTTTTGCCTAATTTCATTTTTCTGTTCCAGGGTCCCATGAGAATATCACAATACATTTAGTCATTATATGTCTTCAGGCTCCTCTAGACCGCGACAGTTCCTCAAACTTTCCTTGTTTCCACTGACCTTGACAGTGTTGAGAGTACTGGGCAGGTATTTTGTAGAATGTCCTTCAATTTGGGTTTGTCTGATGTTTTTCTCATGGCTAGACTGGGGTTATGGGTTTGGGGGAGGAAGATCACAAAGGTAAGATGACATTCCCGTCACAGCATATCAAGGGTACATGACATCAATGTGACTTATCACTGTTGACATTGACCTTCAGGCTCAGGTAGTGATTGTCAGGTTTCTCCAGTGTACTCGTTAAAAGGAAGTCGCTGTGCATGGCTCACATTTCGGGGGCAGAGAGTTATGTTCCACCTCCTGGAGGGGACAGTATCTACATTATTTGGAATTTTTCTGTCAGGTTTGTCTATTCTCCTCCATTTAAAAGGACACTTTTCTAGTGTGGTAGGCAGAATTCTAAGATGGCCCAAAGATTCCTGCCCCTGGTGAACAAGCCCTGTAAAATCCCCAGGACCTGTGAATATGATTGGATAGTCACTCCCATGATTAGGTTATGTTACATGGCACAGCTAATTTTAAGAAAGGGAGATTATCCAGATGGACCTGATCTATCATGTGAGCCCTTAAAAGGAATTGGGCTGTTCCTGAAGAAGAAATTCAAAGTGTGAGAGGGATTCAAAGTGAGGGAGAATCTCCCTTGTTAACTTTGAAGATGGAGGAGGCAATGTGGCAAGAAATGTGGGTGGCCTCCCAGAGTGGCTCCCAGCTAACAACCAGTGAGAAAATGGGATGTCTGTCCTACAACCATAAGGAACTGAATTATCCTGCAACTACATCAACTTGAAAGAAGACCCTGAACTCCAGATGAGAATGTAGCCCCCTGGATATTAGCCTTGGGAGACCGTGAGCTGCTGTGCCTAGACTTCTGACTTACAGAAGTGAAAGCCTACAATTGAATATTGTTTTAAGCTACTAAGTTTGTGGTAATTTGCTATGCAATAATAGACAACTAATACAAGCAGTATGCTAGGAGCTCCTGCTGGGATGCCAGGAGAAAACCCAATCAAAACTTGATGAGGATTGGGGAAGACTCTCCGGGATGAGGAGAATCTGGCTTTGATTCTATGGTCCATCCTCATAAGCACTTCTTTGAAGACACCTTGTCCTTCCTTGTCCTTCTCTGTTTCTTTCATGTTTACCCAGAAAGACTTAACTGTGGTAGAGTCAGCTGTCTGCTCTATATCAATCTACACCCAAGAAATTGGAGAAATTTGTCAAACTAGGCTGACTGCTTATTTTCTATAAATTTAAGATCACAAATCTCAAATGAACAGTTAGCTATAACTTATGTTTTCCCAGTCAGTTATTTTTATTATTCTCTAAAAAGACTTTTCCAAACTTTCTCCCCACCTCTTAAACAGGCTGTATCCTCTTCTTCCCTGATACCTCCTGCCCTGGTAAGATAGAAGGAATCAGCCGGGAGCTACTTCATTTTTCAACCACCAAATCTATCTGCATCAGTACCCACACTCTCTACCTTCTGTCACGTTACCAGGGAGGAAGCATCCTCTGTTCTTTCTATATAGAGGTGCCCCTAAATCTCATCTTGACTCAACTATTTAAGGTCTTGGGAATCTACACAAAACTTAGGTTGCTTTGGGTTGCAAGTAAGAATCTAATTCAAAATGATTTAACAATAAGACAAGTATATTATTTCACAAGACAGGGTTTCCAGGATTAATTCAGTAGTGTAACATTATTAAAAAAAACAAACAAACCTGGTTCTTTCCATCTTTCTAGTCTGATATCTTCAGCATCTTGTGGAGATTGCCACAGTCTGGCTCTCACATGATGTTTCTAAGATAGCTGCCACGGTTCTAGGTATTGCATTCAATATGATAACATCTGGTGAAAGGAGAGAGACTGTTTTTTTTTTTTTCTTTTATCAGCAAAGAAACCTTTCCTAGAATCTTCCTAGAGACTTCCTTTCATTGGCCAGAAGTGCATTAAATTCCCATCCCTAAGACTACTTATGAAGGAAAGGATAACCTTCATGAACTTGGACCGGTGGTTCTCAAAGATTCTTCCTGGGACCAGAGCAATAACATTACCTGAGAACTTGTGAGAAAAGCAAATTCTTGAGCCCTACTCCAAACCTACTGAATCAGAAATTCTGGATGCAGGACTAGCTGTGTTTTTAAAAGTCCTGTCAGTCATTCTGACACATGCTAAAGTTTGAGAACCACTGGCTAAGGCTAATCTTTGAACTGGGGAAAGGACAACAGCCCTGAAGACTTGAAAAACACTGGGGATCTTTAAGCAAGGAGGAAGGAGGGTAGGGATTTTGGATAGGAAGTCAACTTCCTGCCAGATCCTTCCTCTTTCCTGAATAATCATTTTCTCCTTTATTATAGTATCCCTCAGCATACAAACATACTCTAATATCTGTGTCTTAAAAAACCTAGTCCATGACCCCAAATCACTATCCCACTGCTGCCAGCATTCTTTGCTCCTCTTCATAACTGAAACTGTGTATTAACAGTTGTCTACAATCACTGTATTTATTTCTTCATCAACCATTCATTCTTTTACCCACTCCCATCTGGCTCCCATTAGCACCACCCCAACAAAATCCAATGGGATGCTTATTAAATGAACTGAATTTTAGTATTCAACAGATAGAACCATTTCTTCTTTCTAGAAACACTTTTTTTCTTTTTGCTTCAGGGACACTGCACTCTCTTGTTTTTCATTGTACTGCATTATTTTATTCTTCTAAGCTCTTCTTCATTACACCTTTCCCCTCTATCATTCAGTGGTTCTCAGCCTTGAATGTCCATTAGAATAACTGGGGAGCTTTTAAAAGTTCTGAAGACCAGGCTGCACTCTAGACCAATTAAATCAGAAATCTCTCCAAGCAGGACCCAGGCATCAGTAATATTTAAAGCTCTAAAGGTGATTCCAATGTTCAGCCAAGATTGAGAATCACTGCCCTTAATATTGGGGTACCCTAGGGCCCTACCAACATTATTTTCTTAGATCAGCTCTGGCTCCACTTTAGAATCATCCTGGGAACTTTTGAAAACTACCATTGCCTGGGAGTTCCCCAAGATGAATTGATTCTGAATTCCTGGGGTGATTCTAATGTGTAGCCAGAATTGTGAACCACTTCATAGATGATTTCCTATAGTTCCATGGATTGAGACTCAGTACTTTCCTCTAGAACTTTCTGCAATGATGGAAATGTTCTGTATCTGCGCTGTCCAAGATGGTAGCCACTAGCTTCTTGTGGCTGTTGAGCACTTGAAATGTGACTAGAGTGTCTAATAAACTGAATGTGTACTTTTATTTAATTAATCTAAATTTAAATTAAATAACCTTATAAGTGTGGCTAATGTCTAGCATATTGGACAGCACAGCATTATATGTTAATGACTCTGAAATTTATTCCTCTCTCCTGAGCTCCAGGATTACATATTAAGCTGTCTAATAGGTATCTCTTCTTGGATATCTAATAGAGTGTCTTTAACTTAATACATAAAAATGAAATTCCTGATTTTGTTCTTCAAAGTTTGTTCCTCTCCTAGTCTTCCCAATCTTGGTAAAATATTACCACTTCAATTGCTAAAGTCCCAAACATGGAAACCATCCTTCATTCCCTTCTTTTCCTCATTTTTGTCAGCCAATTTTCAGCAAGTCCCATTTGTTCTACTTCCAAATATACAATTTGACTCTGTCTTTTCACCTTCAGCGCCTCCAACCTGGGCCAAGCTGCCATTATCGCTCACATAGAGCAGCCAAAGCTAGAAGTCATTGCATCCTTAATACATGCTTTCTGAGACCGTTGTATGTATTAGCTCGTTAATCCTACAAATAACTCTACAGAGTAGGTAAACTACTATCCCCATTTTGCTTAAGTAATGTGCTTTGGATCACACAGCTAGTCAGTGGCAGAAATGGGATTCAAAACTAGATTGTCTAATTCTAGGGTCTATATTCTTCACCATTCACTTTTCTGTCTCTCTGACTGTCTGTAAGGCCCCATGTCAGTGGGTCTTCAACCTGGCTGCAAGTTGGAATCATCCAAGGAACTTTAAAAAATACCAATTTCACAACCCCACCTCAGACCAGTTAATTCTCTTGGGGTCAGGCCTGGGCATCAGAAATTTAAAAAAAAAAAAAAAATCAGTGAATCCTACATAACCAGTGTTTAAAACCACTCCCTGTCTGAGGCCAGGCCCCTGCCCACATGTCCCACCCATTTCAGCTCCCACCTCAATCATACTGTTCCTGTCACTTCTTCCTACCTGTAGAAGAAACTAAGCTCTTTCCTGCCACAGGACCTTTGAACTTGCTCATTCTTTGCCTGGAACACCCTTTTCAGGTATCTCCTAGGACTTGAGTAAAACTTCAGAGGTTCTAATCCCTGAAAAGATTGAATGCTCTAAATCATAAAGATCAGAGCAGAAATAAATAAAGTAGAAATGAAGAAAACAATAGCAAAGATCAATAAAACTAAAAGCTGATTCCTAGAGAAGATAAACAAAATTGATAAACCTTTAGCCAGGCTCATCAAGAAAAATAGGGAGAGGACTCAAATCAGTAAAATTAGAAATTAGAACAGAGAAGTTACAACTGACATCATAGAAATACAAAGGATCATAAGGGACTACTACAAGCAGCTATAAGCCAATAAAATGGACAACCTGGATGAAATGGACAAATTCTTAGAAAAGTACAGCCTTCCAAGACTGAACCAAGAAGAAATAGAAAATATGAACAGACCAATCACAAGTAATGAAATTGAAACTGTGATTAAAAATCTTCCAACAAACAAAAGTCCACGACCAGATGGTTTCATAGGTGAATTCTATCAAACATTTAGAGAAGAGCAAACACCTCCTCAAACTCTTCCAAAAAATTGCAGAGGGTGAAACACTCCCAGACTCATTCTATGAGGTTACCATTACCCTGATACCAAAACCAGACAAAGATATCACAAAAAAAGAAAATTACAGGCCAATATCACTGATGAACATAGATGCAAAAATCCTCAACAAAATACTAGCAAACAGAATCCAACGACACATTAAAAGGATCATACACCATGATCAAGTGGGATTTATTCCAGGGATGCAAGGATTCTTCAATATATGCAAACCAATCAATGTGATACACCATACTAATAAAGAATAAAAACCATCTGATCATCTCAGTAGATGCAGAAAAAGCTTTTGACAAAATTCAACACCCATTTATGATAAAAACTCTCCAGAAATTGGGCATAGAGGGAACTTACTTCAGCATAATAAGGGCCATATATGACAAACCCACAGCACACATTATTCTCAGTGGTGAAAAACTGAAAGCATTTCCTCTAAGATCAGGAACAAGACAAGGGTGTCCACTCTTGCACTCTTTTTTTTTTTTCACTCTTGCACTCTTATTCAACATAGTTTTGGAAGTCCTAGCCATGGCAATTAGAGAAGAAAAAGAAATAAAAGGAATCCAAATTGGAAAAGAAGAAGTAAAACTGTCACTGTTTGCAGATGACATGATACTATACATAGAGAATCCTAAAGATGCCACCAGAAAACTACTAGAGCTAATCAATGAATTTGGTAAAGTTACAGCATACAAAATTAATACACAGAAATCTCTTGCATTCCTATATATTAATAAAGAAAGGGCAGAAAGAGAAATTAAGGAAAAAAATCCCACTTACCATTGCAACAAAAAGAATAAAACACCTAGGAATAAACCTATCTAAGGAGGCAAAAGACCTGTACTCAGAAAACTATAAAACACTGATGAAAGAAATCAAAGATGACAAACAGATGGAGAGATATACCATGTTCTTGTATTGGAAGAATCAATATTGTGAAAATGACTGTACTACCCAAAGCAATCTACAGATTCAGTGCAATCCCTATCAAACTACCAATGGCATTTTGCACAGAATTAGAACAAAATTTTTACAATTTGTGTGGAGACACAAAAGACCCTGAATAGCCAAAGCAATCTTGAGAAAGAAAAAAGGAGCAGGAGGAATCAGGCTCCCTGACTTCAGACTATACTACAAAGTGACAGTAATCAAGACAGTACGGTACTGGCACAAAAAACAGAAATATAGATAAATGGAACAGGATAGAAAGCCCAGAGATAAACCCATGCACCTATGGTCACCTAATCTATGACAAAGGAGGCAAAAATATACAATGGAGAAAAGACAGCCTCTTCAATAAGTGATGCTGGGAAAACTGGACAGCTACATGTAAAGGAATGAAATTAGAACACTCCCTAATACCATACACAAAAATAAACTCAAAATGGATTAAAGACCTAAATGTAAGACCAGACACTGTAAATCTCTCAGAGGAAAACATAGGCAGAACACTCTTTGACATAAACCACAGCAACATCTTTTTTGACCCACCTCCTAGAGTAATGGAAACAAAAACAAAAATAAACAAATGGGACCTAATTAAACTTAAAAGCTCTTGCACAGCAAAGGAGACCATAAGACGAAAAGACAACCCTCCGAATGGGAGAAAATATTTGCAAATGAAGCAACTGACAAAGAATTAAACTCCAAAATATACAAGCAGCTCATACAGCTCAATATCAGAAAAAACAAACAACCCAATCCAAAAATGGGCAGAAAACCTAAATTTCTCCAAAGAAGACGTACAGATGGCCAACAAACACATAAAAAGATGCTCAGTATCACTAATTATTAGAGAAATGCAATTCAAAACTATAATGAGGTACTACCTCACACCGGTCAGAATGGCCATCATCAAAAAATCTACAAACAATAAATGCTGGAGAGGGTGTGGAGAAAAGGGAACCCTCTTGCATTCTAGGTAGGAATGTAAATTGAGCAGCCACTATGGAGAACAGTATGGAGGTTCCTTAAAAAACTAAAAATAGAACTACCATACGACCCAGCAATCCCATTACTGGGCATATGCCCAGGGAAACCATAATTCAAAAAAACACATACACCCCAATGTTCATAACAGCATTATTTACAATAGCCAGGACATGGAAGCAACCTAAATGTCCATCGACAGAGGAATGGATAAAGAAGATGTGGTATATATATATACAATGGAATATTACTCAGCCATAAAAAGGGATGAAATTGGATCATTTTTCGAGATGTGGATGGACCTAGAGAGTGTCATACAGAGTGAAGTAAGTCAGAAAGAAAAAAGCAAATATCATATAATAACGCGTATATGTGGAATCTAGAAAAATGGTATAGATGATCTTAGTTGCAAAGCAGAAATAGAGACACAGACGTAGAGAACAAATGTATGGATACCAAGGGGGAAAGGGGTGGGGTGGGAGAATTTGGGAGACTGGGCTTGACACATACATATTATTGATACTATGTATATAATGGACCACTGATGGGAACATGCTGTATAGCACAGGGAACTCACCTAGTGCCCTGTGGTAACCTAAATGGGAGGGAAGTCCAAAAGGGAGGGGATATCTGTATGTGTATGGCTGATTCATTTTGTTGTGCAATGGAGGCTAACACAACATTGTAAAGCAACCATACTCAATAAAAGTTAATTTAAAAAAAAGAATGAATGCTCTAATCTGCCCTAGTAAATCAAAATAAAAACGGTATTAAACTTTAAAATATGTGTAAGGGAGGGTTTCCCTGGTGGCGCAGTGGTTGAGAGTCCGCCTGCCAATGCAGGGGACACGGGTTCGTGCCCCGGTCCGGGAAGATCCCACATGCCGCGGAGCGGCTGGGCCCATGAGCCATGGCCGCTGAGCCTGCGTGTCCGGAGCCTGTGTTACGCAATGGGAGAGGCCACAACAGTGAGAGGCCCGAGTACCGCAAAAAAAAATAAATAAAAAAAATAATATAATATGTGTAAGGGAGACATACAGCATTCTAATTCTGCCCTAAGTGTCTATTGCCATGTCTTTAAAAATGTATTCGATATAAAATTTTTCAGAAGAAATTTTGTTGCCTCTCCTTTGCTGGTACCTTAAATACATGTTTAGGCTGCCTTGTAATGTTCAGCCCTAAATCTCTCAGGCTTATCCCAAGGGTCACCTCCTCAGAGAGAATTCTCTTACCCATCTTTTCTAAAGTGGTACTCCCAACATCCTGAGACCCCCATCTATCATGTCATCCTGGCTTTTAAAAATATTTCATAAAAATCATTGAAAGCTGTAATTGTCAGAGTTAGTTTCTAGTTTACTTCTTTATTCTTTGTCTCCTCCATAAGGGCAGGGTCTATCTAGTCTGTTTTGTTTGCTGCCGTATATTTTTGTCCTAACCTAGCACAATGCCTGGTATAAAATATATGTTCAGTAATTATTTCTGAAATGAAAGAGTGAATGAATGCAGGCTGATGTATGACAAGTGGCAGTGAGTAGATTAAGTGTAAGGTAGATGGGCCAGCTTGGGTTGTTACCCTGTATGTGGCTATCTTCATGGGGTGAGATGGGAGAAGTGAGTTCACAGAAAGGGAGTTCTCCTGACTGGTTGTTCCCCAGGAGGGAGGACCCTGGTTCCAGCAACCTGGGGAAGGCTTAGAGCTAAGGAGGGAGATGGCAGCAGGAGCAGGCTATGATGCTGGACGGATTCTGGAGACAGCGGAAGCTAGTATTTATTGTTAGGTTGTAATTTCCCTGTGTCACCTTCAAACTTTCAGTAAAATTTCTCAAGCTCAGCAGTTATGTCTTTTGTTCTTAGGAGAATGGAGAAAGGATCATACATTTGTGTTTGGGGCCAAAATAGGCTGGAGAGATCGGGGCAGCATGGAGAAATGGTAAAAAGGGAGCTAGGATTGTTTGAGGACAAGCAGCTACTGGAATGAATTTGCATTATCTGTTAGCATCTCCTTAGAATCCTCAGAATTAGGGTTATTCACATAATAGAGGAAAGAGTGACTTGGATGGCTAAAGAACTTGAGGTCCCTCTGGTTGCATAATTAATGAATTATTTGGCCATTATGTGTTTAATGTCTGTGTTCCATGAGACAGTAGTCTCCCTCTGGACAGGGATGTGTCTGACTTGTTTACTACTGGGTCAGGTGATGCCTGGCATTGGGTGGGTGCTCAGTAAATATTTATTTTGTGAATGAATGGTTCGGGATGTTTTTGAGTTTCTTGGTCAGAAGTCAGAAGGGTTTGCTGAGATGTGAGGAGAAACTGGAAGAAAAGCCCAGGCTCTGAGGATGATGACCGGGCAGAAGCTGTGGGTGGAGGGGTGTCAATGTGCAGGCTGATTTGCTGGGAGGATTCAGACCTAAGCTCGGGCCTCAAGGACAACTGGAGGGAGAACAGGTCCTGTCAGAGACCCAGGCAGAAAGGCCAGAAAAGCAGCAGACCACATACACAGAGGGGTGTAAATGAGAGAAGCCCCTCTCAGTGCTCGTGCCAGCTCCTGGGACACTGCTGATGCCCAATAAATGGACTTAGACAAGCAGATACACCTAGACCCATTTGGCTGTGGGACAGAGTTCTCAGTGTACCAGCCTTGGCCCTCATTGGCCAAGGGTTGGAATGGGCCTGAAACTCCTAGCAGGACACATTTTCATTGGCAGCACAGGACAGGCAAGGACCGACAGACCTTTTGCTACACACGTCTCCCGATTATCTGGGAGTGACCAAGAATCCTTGAGTCATGTTTAGGAATTCTTGCTTCCCAAGACTCTATCTCCATTTGTGCCCTCCTCTCCCCTGGACCCACATTTACACCTTTCCTCACCTCTCAGGCTTCTAAAAGCTGGGGCTTGAACATCTTGAGGACCTGGATCCGTGACTGATCCCAGAAGTATTTCAGTTCCAAACACCAGGAGTACAGCCAGTTTGATTCCTGGCCTTTCTGTCCCCAAGTACCAGCCATTGTGGATGCGACTGGGAGCACAGCCTTGGAAGTCTGCTCATCAGGGGATCAACTCATCATGAATTTTCTCAGGTTCTAATTCTTAAGGGAAAAAAAGGTATTTCTTTTTCTGGATGATGTTCTGTCTACGTTGTCTTGAGAGGGAGTTATAGGTATCAACTCATGGTTGTGCAGTATCAACTCATGGCATCATATACTTTGAACACTTTTTGGTAGATTTCTCCTTTCCCCAAGGATTCATACTAATAAATCAATATGTGTTCATTGAGCACTTAACTATGTGCAGACAGTGGGTGCTGCACTCATTAGCAGATAAAAAGAGTGGCCAAGGGTTGCCCCTGTCCTCAAGGAGTTTGCAATCCAGGTTTGGGAGCAAATCACAAAATAACTAAATGTTGAATAGCTGTAAGTCTGTAAATTTGAGGTAGAAGGGATCTACAAGACAGAACAGAACTGGTTGCTACTTGAATTGTATCGGTAAGGTCTGCTGATGGAGTTTGGGAAGAATTTACAGAAAATAACAGAGAAGCCATCACCTATCCAGTAATCTGATCTGAGTCTTGGATTTAGCATTTGGCCAAGTACACAAGGGTGGAAAGGGCGGTGTAGACAGTCAGAGCCAGATGAATGAAGCCTAAGTGTGGTCAAGGGAATGAAATGGCAGGATCAGAGCACTTGTGCGAAGCGGGGCTGTGTGAATTAGGGCCAAAAAGACAGCTTTTTTTTCAGCAGGACTCCAAGAGCCTGGCTGTGGACTCTGGACTTTAACCTGGAGATGATGGAGAGTGTATAGGTCAAAGTACTTGCCAAATCCAACTTTGTAAATGGAGTGCTAAGCCAAAATTTACAAGACGAAATGCAATAGGAAAAAGTGCAAAGGCACGTGTCCTTCTGTGTGTGTGCATTTGTGAGTACCTGCATGTCAAGAACAGTACAAATTCAGGATGCCACCAACCTATTTTAATGGCATTTGACTTGAAAAAGATAGAGGTATTAATGTATCTATAAACTCAATAAGAGTCCTTGATGTGATCCGGCTGGCAAAAGCCTCCCGCACATCAGGCTGCAGCAGTAGGAGCAGAGTCGTACTCTTTCCTCCCCCCAAGTCCTCGAAGAGGACCACTGTGCTGAGGTGAGCCAATATCCATACAGGAGCTTCCTGAGCTCTTTCCTGTGAGAGAGTTTTATTCTCATGTGCTATTTCCACCCAGGTTTTTCCTGGGCTCAGGGCCAACTTCACTTTCTCAGATCACTGTGCCTCTGCCCTCAAAGTTTACTGAGCCACTTGAGATGACACCTTCAAAAGTTGTCAGGGCGAAAAAGTATCGATGTACAACCAGGTGACCAAGTATTTGTCTGGGACTGAAGAGTGTCCTGGGAAGTGGAACTTTCAGGGCTAAAGCGAGAAGAGCCCCAGTGAACCAGGCTGGCTGGTCACCTTACAACATACCAGAATCTTCTCATTGAAGATTTACTCTCACCATCAGTGGTTTTTCTCTTAAAGACTGGAGTGGTGTATATGTCTCATAGATATTTACCGTCTGGGTACAACCTACAGAGATCTCACTGTGTTTAAGGTTTTCCATGAGGCAATCTTGTGATGCTTTAGGCTTTGCAAATCTAAAACATTCACTATGGGCATTTTTCCTACCAGTATCCCTGAGCAGTCATATTCTACACATTATCCTATCATGAAATTTTTTTAAAATGAAAAACAAATTCTCTCAATTTTGGGAGGCCAAATGTTGTAGTGGAAAGAGCATGGATTTTGGAAGCTTAAAGATCTGCTGTTGAATTCTGGTTTCACCATATACTAGTTGTGGTGGACAATGCTATGTGTTCACAAAGTCCTACTTCATTTTCCTCTTTTGGGCATGTAGGAAGGTCACTTAGGAGCCCTCTGAGTAGATCTGCCCAGTAGGTTGTAAGCAGCATGACTGTGAACCCTGGAGTAACTGGGGAGAGCTCCTCCGTGCCCCTATAACCTAGCTGCCGAGGCCACTAAGACCATGTGTCCTGGCTGGTGCAGAGGCAGGATGGCGGAAGTCCCTGAGTGACTGTGTGGAACAGAGGACCTCTTCCCTCACCACTGTTCTGCATCATACTCTGTGCAAGCAACAAATAATCATTTGTCAGTTGTGTTAAGCTGCTGAGATTTTGCAGTTAGTTTATTACTGCAACATAGCCTAGCCTAACTTGACTAAAACGCTAGTTCTGTGTCTTCATCACTTCAGGCTGCTCTAACAAAATACCATGGTTGTGTGGCTTAAGCAACAAGACATTCATTTTCACAGCTCTGAAGGCTAGAATTCCAAGATCAAGGTTCCAGTAGTTTGGGTTCCTGGTGAGAACTGGCTTCTTGACTTGCAGATCACTGCCTTCGGACTGCGTTCTCAACATGGTGGAGACAGAGTCCTGGTGTCTCTTCCTCTTCTTATAAGGGCACTAATTCCATTATGAGGGTTCTACCTACATGACCTCATCTAAACCTGATTATCTCCCAAGGCCCCCACCTCCTAAGACCATCACATTAGGTGTTAGAGCTTCAGCATATGAACTTCTGAGGGTCCATATTCAGTGAATAACACTCGGAAACCTTGAACAAGTTATCAAATAATGCTGAGGCTGCAAAAAAGTTATAATAATAAGTCCTTTCAAAGAGCCACCTTAAAGGGCTGCTGTGATGCTTAAATGAGATATTGTAGATGTGGTGTTTAGAGTGATGCCTTACTTTCTTACACATTTACTGAGGAACTGTGTTAAGTGCTTTCTTGACATAAACCTAACAGCCCCAATAAGCAATACATCTCAAGAAGGGGAAACCACACCTTACAAAATCTACAATGACGTAGAAAACTTGTAGAACTCTGGGGCAGTCTGTGGGTTTAGTGGACAGGTTCAGGACAAAGGAGGGAGCAAAGAGAAGAAAGATTAATCACTTGTAGGTGGACAAAAATCACTCTCCTCCTCCTGAAACTTCTTGCTTTATTTGTACCGATTATTCTAGCAAAATATCCTCATTGTGGAAGATGAGAGCACACAGAGGAATATAAAGAAATGGGAAATGTAGCATTTTGGATATCCTCTCCCTGTCCTCTCTCTATTATTTTTTCTTTTCCTTTAAATTGATGTATAATTGATTTACAATATTGTGTTAAGTTTCTGGCATACAGCAAAGTGTATATACATATATATACATACCTATATATATATACATATATATTTATATTCTTTTTTGACTCTTTTCCACTATAGTTTATTACAAGGTATTGAATATAGTTCCCTGTGCTATTAAGTAAATTCTTGTTGTTTTTCTATTTTATATATAGTAGTGTGTATCTGTTAATCCCGTACTCTCAAATTATCCCTCCCCCTTCCTTCCCCTTTGGTAACCATAAGTTTGTTTTCTATGTCTGTGAGTCTGTTTCTGTTTGGTAAATAAATTCACTTGTACTATTTTTTAGATTCCACATATGAGTGACATCATATAATATTTGTCTTTCTCTGTCTGACTTACTTCACTTAGTATGATAATCTCCGAGTCCATCCACGTTGCTGCAAATGGCAGTATTTCATTCTTTTTTATGGCTGAGTAATATTCCATTGTATATACATATGACATCTTCTTTATCCATTCATTCGTTGATGGACACGAGTATTATTTTGTCTTTAGAGTTAAGTAGATTTTATGCACGTTTGTTTTCTTATTTTTCCCCCCCCAGAAAACCATATCTCATAAACATTTGCCCAGGCTATTAAAACCTCGTTATCAGTATTTTAGATCAGAAGAGGGTCAATTTTGAATGACGTTTTAAAGGGAAGGAATTAGATTAGATAAGGTCTCATCACCCTTATCTGGTAGAATATAGACCAGAATTTAATCCGTGTAAGCAGAAGCCCCTGGGAAAGAAAGTGCCTTTTCTCTATAGCCCTCAGACTTGCTGCGCAATTGCCCCGAGGTAAGTAACAAACTGCTCTCCAGACCAGCTTTGACTCCTCTCTTTATCAGGGGTTGGACTCTTGGTTTTCTTAACTCTTGGAGGCCATAAAACAATACGTCTGTCATGCTTCAGCTTGCTCCTCTGCCCTCTGTCCTCTGTAAACACCCCACGCCCTGTCTTTCCCTGTCTAGGTAGGCTGGACGCACCCTGCTCTCAAGGAGCTTAGCTCGTCTGGCCCGCCGAGTGCCCCCTCTTCCCTTCTCGTCCAGATCACTGCACTTCAGGAATTTGCAGCCCTAAGGAACTGATTGGAATGTGGGACCTGGGGCCTCCCCGGGGGAGACGGAGGGGGGCAGCCCAGGTTGGCCCACTGCCCGGTAAGTGAGTTGTGAGACATCTGGATGGAATGGTATTTGCTTTCTGTTAAGCACAGCTGCAAAGACTGCTGCTCACGCCCCAACACCTGTGTGTGTGACGCACACGTGGTGACAGACATTTTATAGAGCACGTTTCTATCCAGGTACTTGGCTGAGAGTTATCTATGCATTGTCCCCTTTGATCTTTACACGGATCCATGAGGTAGACTGTTATTACTCCCATTGGAGTAGTAGCAATGCAAGTAGCTTTGGCTGTGCTGAGTCATGTGGCTGGTGAGTACAGAACCAAGACTTGCACCTTCATCTCCCTCACTCTAAAGTCTAGGCTTTTAACTGCTGTCCTAAACTACCACCCCCGAGAGCAGAGCATCTTAAAGCTGGAGGGGGCTTCAGGGGAGGTTTAAAAGCATTTTCAATGTCCCTGTCCCTCTGCCATCCAGTTAAATCTCTGGCTGGGGCCTGGCCTAAGATACTGTAAGTTCTGCAAGTAATTCTGAGGGCAGCTTGGGTTGAGAACCAGTAAAATCCAGCACCTTTATTTACAAATGATGTAACTGAGGCTCCGTGGGGGGTTCTCCCAAGTTTATGCTTCTATCGAGAAACAGAGCTGGAGCTAGGTCTTGGATTTCAGAGCTGTTCAAGTCCATAGAGACCCGATGTGGCCACACACATTGCAGGGAGGTGCTGCTTCAAAGCTGTTAGGTGGGGTTAATTCCAGACAAGAAGCCAGACTCACCCATGCTTCTTCTCCCTCAAACCACAGGAGGCTCATTTCTCCATACTCAGCCCTCAAATGCCAATTTGAACATTAGGAAATTGAGTTTGCCTCTCGAGTGACCCTTTTAGGGATGACATTTGGAAGTTTAAAGTCCCGTGAGGCAGCCGTCCGCTAGCATGGGGAGCAGACCACCCACCCCCTGACCTCCGCTGCCAGGTCCCTCTCAGGCATTCCCAGATGCTCCTGATCTCACCTGTGGCCACAAGTTGCCCCCTTCAGGTGTGTGTCTCTCTCCTCTCAGGCCACATGGCCAGCTCCACATGGCAAATCTGTGGCCAAAGGTTACAGAGGTTGGACTTGGGTCCCAAGAAGCTAGTTCCCAGAGGCAATGGTAGAGAGGGGGTGTGGTCTGAGCCAGCCTGTCCCCCCAGGGAGGTCGGGGATTTGGGAGGGCAGTGAAAGTGGCAGAATGGTCAAGATATTCCTCCCTCTTTTCTGGGGAGCCATGAGCCAGCGTTAGTTCCTCTCAGGAGGGAGGTGACATTTGGAGGTGCACCCTAGGACCTAAGAGGTAGAAGAAACTGGGGCCCCTGACCCAGAAGCCTGACCTCTGGGGAGGGGATCCCCTTCCTTCGGTGAAGGGGAAGTTGTGTCATCCTGTCATCGTGTTCAATCTTTTCTGTTTAATCCTGTCAGCTCTCCGTGATGTTTTTCTGGTCACCTGCCCTGTCTTCCCACCCCTTGTAGGTTGCTCACATCCTCGCTCAGAGCAGCTTCCTGTTGGTATGAGGGGGAAACCCTGCTGGTATGCATGTGCTGGAGTCTCTGAGAAGGGGCATCTGGAGGCCAGCACCGTCTCCATCCATCTCCATCTCCGACACAAAAGAGGTTGTCTACATGGAAAACAAACGGGAAGGCACCGAATGGTGTCTGTTCTGGATGTTTCTATAGCATCAGTGTCTCCCCAGGAGTCTCCAGTCGACATTCGTGCTCCAAAAACACCCTTTTTTCAGTTACTGGGTCTTGATTAGGTTTGGGAAACATAAAATTCAGAGTCTGGTGGACTCTGGTCAAGGATTACCAAGGGTGGAGGCAGGGAGTTTAGGCCATCTTAGGCCCAAAGTAATGGTTAAGAACATAAGTGCCAAGCAAACTGGTCTGGGTTCAAATGACCACGTATTAGCTGGGACCAAGTCCTTGAAAGTGTGCCTCATTTTCCTAATCTGCAAAGGAAGGATAATTAAGTGTCTACTGCACAGAGATGCAGTGAGTATTAAATGAGGTAATATGTGTAAAGATCTTAGAACAGTGCCTGGCACACTGCGAGCTCTCCGGAGAATGTTAGCTGTGCTTAGTTTAGGCTGACTGCCTGATTTCTCCCAGACCTCAGACCCAGGCTGATGTGCACCGCTGTCAGTTGGATGGACATTCAGGATGGGAAGGGGAAGGTCGGGGGAGACAGACTCTATGGAATAGAGTCATCCCATGATGGCAGCCCAGGCTCCCGTTAGCTTTCTCCTGGCCCCCACCCGAGGCTGGGCTCCTGCCTGAGCTCATAAAACCCCACCTTCTCTCTCTGGTTCTCGGAGAGGTGCACAAAGAGTGACCGCTTGTCTGGGCAGCCGAGCGGTTGCGCAGAAGGGGAGACACGCCAGCTTTAGTCATGTGACAAATCCCCAGAACCCTTCCTGGAGCCCACCCAGTCCCACAGACAAGGACTCAGCCATGACTCACTGGATCCGGGTGATGCCCAAGCCTTAGTCACCTGGCGCCCCTTCCTCCAACACCTGGGATTTGGCATCCACAGCCTGGACTAGGTTCTCTTATCATAACTTCTCAACCTCTTTCCTCCTTTCCACCCTCCTTCCCTCCTTTCTTTTCTCCCTATCTCTTGATCTCTCGTTGATCAGATCTTGGCTGATTTCCCTGGCAACATGGATGGTTTGAGCCTGAGAGGTGGGTAATGGAGATGGTAGCTTCTCAGGCCACCCCCTCTCCCCCTGTCAGAGATATTGTGAGGGACAACGGACAAGCAGGCAGAGAGGGAGACTGCCTGCACTGACATGGTGCCATTTCTGTAATCTGGGGGTAGGTGTCTCCAAAGAGACCTTCCCCACCCCGCCCTCTGCAGCTGACTGATGCAGGAATTTCCAATATTAGTCATCCATTCTGGTGAGTAAAAGCCCAGACTGTCCCCTTTGAGAATGCAACTATACCTACAGGGCATGAGGAACTCTTTAAATTACATCAATGATTTCCACAGTGTGTGAATCCATTCATTCCACAAGTATTGTGCACCTCCTATGAGCCGGACACTATTTCTAGGTACTCGGAAAATAGTAGTGAACAAAATGGACAAAAATCTCTGCCTTCTTGGACATTACATTCCAGTGGGGGGAGAGAAAATAAACATGATAAATAGATAGATTGTATCGTTGGTTAGAAATTGGTAAGTATTGCAAAACAAAACAATTCATCCATAATGTAGGGTAGGTGGGGTTGGGAATGCTAGGGGTGGGAGACAGGGATGGGGCAGGGAAGTTTGTTGTCATTTTAAATAGGGTGGTCAGAGTGGGCCTCCTTGAGAGGGTAGCATTTGAAAAAAGAGTTCAAAGAGTTAAGAGAAGTAGCCTTGCCAATGTGGGGGAAGAGCGTTCCAGGCAGAGAGAGCAGCTGGGGCAAAAGCCCTAACTCAGAAGCAACCTGGTAATTTGGAGGCAGAACAAGGAGGCCGTGTGGCTGGAGGGAGAGGATTTGGGGGGGAGAGTAGTGGTAGAGGTAGAGAAGAAACGGGCAGTGTCAGATCACATGGGGCCTCGTGACTCTGACTGAAATGGGAGCTGGTGCAGGGTTCTGAGCAGGGGAGTGACAAGACCTGGTTGTGTGACTAGACAGTTAGGAGTTAGGGGGCTGTTGCAGAAGCCTGGGGTAGACAGGCTCAGGCCAGGAGGATGGAAGTGGATTCAGGTTGCCTTTGGAAAGGGGAGCTAACAGAATTGCCAGATGGATTGATGTAGGTACGAGAGGAGCGAGGGTCAAGGATGACCACTTTCCTGAGCACCACTTTCCTTGTTCTAACAAGCCAAGGCTCAGAGAGAAATGAGAGTGGAGAGCTCTGGAGCAGCATGGTGGGCAGTGGGGGAGGAAGGGGACGTGGAGGGGATGGTGTTGGAGCAATGCTCCCACCTTGCCTTTAGCCCTGGCCAGGTCCTACTCTAGCTTCTGTCTCTAGATTAGGCTTCTTGTCTCTGAAAAAACTGGGTTCTGAAGTTCAAACCCTGTGCCTGGGGCCCTGCAGTCCTGTGGGGACTAGATTCCCACTGGGGAGTGCTTAGTGTCCTGAGGAGTGGGCTGGCTGGGCCCTCCTTGAGGTCTGCAGAAACAAAGTCCTGGACTTGGCCGGGAACATAGGGGTGGGGTAGGGAGCCCACACAGAGCAATTGCCTTTCCCTCTGCGAAGCCAAACTGCTCTGGGACCTGCCCCAACCTGTGAAGTCTGAGATAGCTATTTACCTGGGCTCCTGGCCTCATAATGGGAGAGGAGGAGGGAGGTTTAAAGGGCCTAGCCTCCCATCACACTCCCGCCCCATCGGTCTGAGGATATGGCATCGCAATGGCTGCTTCTTCTACTGAGTTAACTATTCATGAGTTCTTTGTCACATCCTCTTCCTGGTGGTGGGCAGAGGATGGACAGCTCCATGAGGGGCAAGCTTCCTGGAAGCCTTGCGTTCAGGGAGTTGGAGAGTTGGAAAGAAAGAGAATAGATGGGTGGGCTCAAAGCTCGAGGGTGTGAGCAGTAACCTTTCCCTGTGGGGGACTGGAGGGGTGTGTGTCTGTGTTCTTATTGCAGAGGCAGGGCCCAGGAGGGCCAGCTACTGATCCTGGCTCATTAAGCCACATTTCACTGGAATGTTTACAGGGGTCAAGACACTAACATTTATTGGAATGTCCGTTTGCATCCAAACAACTTATTGCCCATTTGCTAATTATAGTATTTTTCCTGCCCATCTAAACTTCTTGGGCTACATTAGAATCTGAGGGTTAGAAATGCCCAGGTTACCATTTAATCCACAAAATCCTACGTTTCCCCCTTAAGCGTTCTCAAACCAGTTTCTTGGACTTAACCCTTCAATTGTAGAGAATTTCCTGCTGAGGAAACACTGACAGGCTGGACTGGCTCGTTAAGAGTCTCCTTTAGATAGAAACTTTGAGGCAATAATGTCCAAACAAGGCCAGTGTAGGCTCTCTGGGGCCAAGATCTGAACTGGGCGACCTTCCAGATGTCTCTAAAAGCCCTCTGACCCTAACCTGGGGGGGAAGACTGTCCTCCAAGACCAACCTCTTGATATGGGCCATTTACAGAAGCTCCTAGCCCAAAGCCGTAAGCCAGGAGCACGCCCAGGGTCCTACAAAGGAAGCTGTGTTCTCAGGCCTGGCAGGAGGTCAGGGGAAGTTGGTCCAATTATACCTCAGCCTTCCTTTCCATCCCTTAGGAGGGTCTGGTCTGTTTTCTGGCCCTCCAGGCAGGCATTCTTGCCCAGGGTGGGAGGGGCTAGGAGAGCAGCCCTTCCAGAGCTGAGAGCCATGACTCACAGGTAGTTACCTGTCCTTGGGCTCCCGGCCAAGGCTGCGAGGGAGCCTGAAGGGAGATATTTAGAGTTCATTCCTGTTTATTCCTCTTAAGCTTTTCTTGGGTGAGTTGGGCGTTGACCCCTTCCTGATGAACCATAGCGTTTTAATCCCCCAAGAAGCAGGGATTTTCCATTTTTTTGTTTTCCCTTGGGAGGGGTCTGGTGCTTTCCAGGGTCCTGGATGTTTGCATCTTCTTCCCTTCCAGCTCAGTGACCGGGCTGGGGCTATAACACCTTATACAGGAGCCCTGATCGCTGTGTCCTCTGCTTGGTCTTCTGTCCAGGGTGATCCAGGACACCAGAAGAGGCTGACCTCTACGGGCCTTGGGAAAGTGCCAAGCACAGTGCCTGTCACAAATGCCAGTGTCCTTCCCCCACCCCCCACCCCTCCACCAGGAATCCTGGTCTCCAAAGATCACTAACATTCCCCCCACAAGGCACCCACAGGCAGGCGGGGTGCTGCCGAGCTTGCTGTGAGGCCTCTGGGACCGACCCACCTGCCCAGTCCTGTCTGGGGGTGAGGGTGAGGGTACAGTGACTACAGATGGGCGTGCCAGCTGCCAGATTCCTGAGTCCCGCCCTGCAGTGGGTGACGCCCAGCCAGGACGTCTCCAGAGGTGAGGCCGTTGTTTAAAACCTAGGAGCCAGGAGAGGGGACTCCCACATTCAAGGCGTGCTCTCAGAGAGGTGATCTGGAGAAAGAACCGCGGCAGCACGGAGTGGGGTACGTTACCTGCCTTCACCTGCCTGGTGGGGGCCGGATGCGGGACAAGGGTTGTGTATCTGGGTGTCTGGGGCCTGGTTGCAGGGCCTGATTCATTCCTCTTCCTGGGAACTCAGCTGAGCCAGCTAAGATCCAAAGGCTAGGTTTAATGTCTGCCACTGTTTGGATTTCTTTTTCACAACTGATAAGCATCTCAGTGACTTAGAAGAAAGCAGGTTCAGAGCTGGCGCTGAGCACAAAGAGACAAGGAGAGGGTGGGCTGGCCCCACTAGAGCTCTTCTAAGGGCTGCCCAGAATGCCTAGTTCCGGGTGTGGGTGTGGTTCCAGCCCCTGGAGGGGAGAGCAGAGATAGCGCTGGAGAAGGCCAGAAGATGGGTCTCCCTCTTAGGCCCCAAGTGGCTGTGTGACCTCAGGCCACCTGTCTCTTCCCTGGGCCCCTGACTCCTCTGGTAGGGGATTGGAAGGAAAGATTTTGAAGCGTTAGGATGTAGGATTTAAAGATGTAGGAGTGTCCCTGGTCCCCCCTTGTCCCTGCCTTTCCAACCCCCCATCCTTCCATCCCCGCCAGAGGAGTTTTGGGGTGTCATTGGAGCAGAGTGAGCAGGTGGGCGCTGCATGAACAGGGTGGGGCATTTGCCTCTAGGACCCTTTGAGTATCCACCCCTAGCCTCCTTCAGAATCCTTGTTCTGTGGCCTCCCAACCCCCATGTCTCCTGTACAGCCCCAGCCCATCACTGGAGACATTTTGGGTTGCTTCCAGTTCAGATGAAATCCTCACTCACTTTTTTTTTTTAATTTTCTTTTTTAAAGTTTTTATTAGAGTATAGTTGCTTTATGTTGTGTTAGTTTCTACTGTAGAGCAAAGTGAATCAGCTCTCCATATACATATATCACCTCATTTTTGGATTTCCTTCCCATTTAGGTCACCACAGAGCACTGAGTAGAGTTCCCTGTGCTATTAGTTATCTATTTTATACATAGTCTCAATAGTGTATATATGTGTATATATGTCAATCCCAATCTCCCAGTTCATCCCACCGCACCCCTTTCCCCTTGGTATCCATACGTTTGTTCTCTACGTCTGCGTCTCTATTTCTGCTTTGTAAATAAATCGTCTATACCAGTTTTTTCAGATTGCACATATATGCGTTAATATGTGATATTTGTTTTTCTCTTTCTGACTACTTCACTCTGTATGACAGTCTCTAGGTCCATCCACGTCTCTACACATGACCCAATTTTGTTCCTTTTTATGGCTGAGTAATATTCCATTGTGTATATGTACTACATCTTCTTTATCCATTCCTCTGCTTCCTCAATTTTAAAGGCTGCTAGGCCTGTCTCAATTTTAAAGGCTGCTAGGCCTGCCTTTCCATCATTTCCATCATGCTCAGTCCAGAGATGTGGCCACCACAGCCTCACTCTCGGGGTGGCTCTGTGTGGTACTGAAGACCATGCCAATAGCAGGAGAGGGCTCAGCTCCAGGTCCTCAGCCTCTTTGACCCACTCATCGTTGCGCCTGTAGGGGGACCAGGCTCTGAGAAAGGACACTCCTCTTTCCTGGGGAGGCATCAAGGCCCCGGACTTCTCCTGCAAAGGGTCCAGCTCTTTCCTGCTCCCCACGTTGTCCTTCTGACCATGTGGGGTAGGGCAGTGTCGATCCTCCTCCCCTCTATTTCAGAGGGGGAAGCTGGAGTCAGGGAGGGGGTGGCGTTATCCCAGGGCACCCTGGGAGTCACATGCCAGCTGGGACGGGGGCCAGGTCTCTGGCATTTTCCAAGTTTTTGGCTACAGATGCACCTGCTGCTCAGAAGTGTCCTAGGTCAAGACCCTAGGTAAAGGCTTCTGAGGAAACATGGGTCCAGAAACAGAAAAGGGCTGGTGCACCCTAGGGGTTTGCATGGTTTCACCCAGGCCGCTTTGTTCTGTCCCAGGTGAGGTCCTGGGTGGGGATCATCCCATTGGCTGAAGATGAGGCCGCTCCTTCTCCTGTATTTTGGTAAGTATCCCTTCCCATCCTTCCAGGCACTTTCATATACCAGGGAGGGGACAGCCGTGGGTAGGAGGATGGTCTACCAAAGTGTGAGCATCACCAGTCACCCTGGGGCCTTTGGGTTTGGGACACTTGTCTACCGGGATGTCCATGAGGTTTCTCTGTCCTGGGGGCCTTTGAAGAAGATGATTTGAGAGGCTCCCAAATGTCTTCTTCCTACCTGAGGGTGGTTTGTGGCTCCCCCAGTGCCCTGCATGGTTTATTTCCCATCCTGTCACTCTCAAGCTGGCCCCAGAGCCATCATGGTTTGAGTTCTTGATGTTCAGTGAATTGCAGCTGGGTACTCCCGAAGCATGGCAGGGTCACCTTTACAGATAAAGGAGACAGAATGCAGGTATCTCCCAGTGTCCCACAGACAGCCAGCAGCCAGCGCCACCTGGGCTGTTGACAGAGGCCACGCTGCGGGTGAGGGGAGTTGTGGGCCATATCCTGGTGGCTGAGCGTGTGACTGCAGCTCTGTTCTAGAAAGCCACATGTGGATGCTCCATTTCAGGATCATCCGGGCTTTTTAGTTGTCAGTGTTTCTCCTCCTTTCTTTTTCGATTGGGGGCTACAGACTATAAAATCAGCTTTTTTTAGCAAACAGCATCAGGATTGCGATTATTCCCACAACCAGCAGGTGGGAGCATGAAGAAGGTGGAGAAGAGGGTCTATTCTTGCCGATCGACGTCGGCTTCCCAGAGGCACACTGGGGTGGCCGGCTAGACCCTCTTCCCTCTAGGTTGCACCCCTGTACCCCCTGTGATTTCAGTCTTGCCCAGCATCCTGTGTGCCCAGCAAGCCTGCTCCCGTGGGGCCTGCTATCCACCCGTTGGGGACCTGCTCATTGGGAGGACCCGGTTTCTCCGAGCTTCATCTACCTGTGGCCTGGCCAAGCCTGAGACCTACTGCACCCAGTATGGAGAGGTAGGCTCTTCCTCCATGGCCTCCGGGGGCTGGAAGAAGGCGAGCTGGGGTGGGGGTGGGGAAGCCTGCCATCTGTTCACTGAATACTTAGAGTGGACTTGGTATCAGCTTAGATCCACGCGGTGCAAGAAAAGCGTTAAGACCGGATCTCTGCCTCTAAGGAATTTTCACCTTTGTTGGGCAAGAGAAAAGGTACTCAGAACTAGCGAGATAGCTCCTTTCTCTCTTTTGCTTGATAAAGCTGGAGTTTTTCTCAGCCCTTGGGCCTGGGCAGGACAGTTTTCCAAGTCTCGGGAGTAAGCAATCAGATAGATGGGGATCCTTTAGGTGCGTGTAGTGTAAGGTGCCATCTTTGGTGGACAGCGTCAAGGCTGGTGGAGCACAGATGCTGGGATGTGTGCAAGGCTTGTGTTCTTGCTGAAGGGGGAACCGAGCTGTGCCATGGCCCCTCCCTTGCAGCCATCTCTTAGGCTAGTGTTGGGGAAAGGGTGTGGCTGGAGCTACCAAATGATTATAGGCTGGAGTTTATCCTTCTATGTCTTGCAGTCATCACGTATGACTTACCTCTCAGCCTCTGCATGTTTTGTCCACATGTTTCACCACTCCGGGAGAAGTGGGAGATGTTTTTTTTGTAGAATTTTTTTTTTTGGAGTATAGTTGACTTACAATGTTATATTAGTTTCAGGTGTATAGCAAAGTGATTGAGTTATATTCTTTTTTAGATTCTTTTCCATTATAGGTTATTATAAGACATTGAACATAGTTCCCTGTGTTATACAGTAGGTCCTTGTTGGTTATCTGTTTTATATATAGCAGTGTGTATCTGTTAATCCCAACCTCCTAATTTATCCCTCCCCCCCCTGCGCTGGGGAAATATTCAAATTAAAGGGCACAGATCAGTGAGACAAACAAGGAAGTGACTTGAGGTTAGCAAGGAGGTTCAGTGGCTCAGCTGATAGGAAACGAGCTGAGCAAATCCAGGCACTGGAACTCTTTGACCTACGTCAATTATCATCACCCGTTTAGGCAACTGATGTTTTTCAAAGATCCATTGTGATTCTTCTTCTACTTTGCCTCTGGACCTTTCTGGTAGGAACTTTGGTTTTCTTTTCTTTTCCCTTCAACAAGGTTGGGGTCTTTCCTTGCTCCTTGTGTTTACCAAGGTGGAAATCACTCAGTGTTTTCTTGTTTCCCAGCTGCCTGTCTCATTTGGCCATTTTTCTGCCCTCAAAACACAGGTTTGGACAAAGGGAAGAGTGAGGGAGTGGTTTTCCCTTGAGCCTCTGCATCTCTTGGGGTAAAAAGACAGAGAGAGAAAGGGAGTGAGAGAGATTAATGGCCATGAAGGAGGCTTGGGTTGTCTGTGGTTTCCTCCTTCTGGGTCCTTGTCCTCAGGACCGTGGAGATGGTATCTGATCCCATCTCTGGCCTCACTGTCCTTCCAGTCCCCAGTGTTCTTTTGGTCACTTTTTAATCATAGGTGGTACTGTATAGTGGCTTTGGAGGTGCTGAGCAGAGATGGCTGTGGTTTCTGCATCTCACCCACTTGGATGTGGGAAGGCCCATTTGACAGTGTTGGGTAAGATGGCCAGCATCAGGCGAGTCCTCCCTGTGAGCCCAGATTACTCCACAAGCATCAGGAGACCTGGCAGTATTGAATTTCCAGGCAACAGAATGGTTTTAGTTGCTGCCTTCCCACGCATCCTCCAATCTTGTGCCACTGAGCCATGCCTAAAATTTTCAGGGAGTCCTTTACTGATTCCCTTCCTTGGGCTGATCCGTCTTCTGGGATGGGAAGCAAGGAGAGATCATACACATCCCCTGTGTTGGGATGTTCCTCGGCCACAGCCCTGTCTGGACAGCCTCCTTCCCTCTAGGCTGGGCTTTTGGCTTCATCCTGACCTGCCCTCTGCCTCTCTCAAATGCCCCAAGGAGCCAACTGCTTCCCTTGCTCTTAAGCAGCCCCTTGAGAGAAAAACTGCGTGCTTGCAAAAGAGAAGTCTAGACTTTTGAAACCATGGGGATGGATAAATCTCAGCTATTTTGGTGCTGTGAAAGTTGAGAAGCATTGGTTCTTTTTTTCCTTTTTCTATGAGGGGGATTAAATCCATGTAACCTCTTGGAAGAGTGGAGGATAGGGCATCTTGAGTGCAGTGTGTAGCCCCAGGTCTGCCACTAACTTGTGGTGCGATCTTGGGCAAAATATTACCCCTCTCTATGTCTTGCTTTCCTCTTCCATGAATGAGTGTTAGAGAAATGGTCTTTAGGGTCGCTCTTTGCTCCAATTTTCTTTGGGAATGAGCTGCATGCTGAGACCCAACTTCTCCCCCCAACCTGTCTCCTCTCTGCCTTTTCTGATTTCTCTTTCCTTCTCCCTTCCCTACCTAACCACCTAGAGGCCACTGGTTGCCAGCAGTGAAGACACACGCTAAAGGCACAGATACCCCTCTGTACAGGTGTACCCTGAACCCTCACTTGGTGGAGGGGCAGCTGTGTGATGAAAATTAGGAATCCAGATTTAACTCTGATGAGTTCCAATTTCAGTTTTTAAGTTTATTTTATTATTAAATGATATTATAGTAACTATAACTTATTAAGCACATATTATATGTCTCAGGCACTATACTTAGAGTTTTATATAAATTATCTCAATTAATTTTCACAATACTCCATGAGGTGGCTCTTATTATCCCCGTGAGCTATTGGGAAAGTTTGGGTGTGTGCTGGGACCCCCAAACTTCTGATGGAAACACATAGATATTGAGTTTTCTCAGTAGTTAGAGATGGGGGTGCAGTGGCCAGCCCCAGCTGGAAGGGAAGGTGGCATGGTGCAGAGCTGCATTCCTAGGGCCTGCCCCTTCAATCCCCCTGCATCCCTGTCTACCAGCTCCCACCTCCACATACATACCTTCCTTAAGTCATAGCCTCTGGTTACTGCCTCTGTTCTATTTTCATGCAGGGGTGACATGGTGAGCCCTGAGCCCAGTAAAAGTCACCCAGCACCTGCTGCCTGCCTGCCTACTGGTATGGCATGAATGTAAGTGCATTAGGGATTTATGACTCTTGGACATTTTAGCATTGCTCGCTGACCCCAAAGAAACTCAGGAGCAGTGGGGACTCCTTCCTGTTCCAAAATTATCTCTCCCAGCTCCTGATCTCAGAGTGTGGCTCTTTTCTCGTGGGTCAATCTTAGCCTGTTAGTATGTCACCTCTTCTGCCTAATTTTGTCTCACTGGCTCAATCCTATTGGCCTTGAGGGCCGGCTTCTATGGGTTTTGGGTCCATATTGCAGCCTTGACAATGGACATACGACTCAGCCAGCTTTGCCTTGTGCGCCCACCCCAACCCAGCTTTGCCCTTCTGGGCCTACCTGCCTTGACTACCCGTTAACTGTCCAGGCTTGAACCCAGGCTGGACTTTATCAAAATGGCCCGAGGCTGCAGTCCCACCCTGTCCCCTGGCTCTCTCTCTTCCAGCTCCTAGGTAACCTCTGAGTAAACTCACTGCACCGTTTTTCCCTAAAACCCAAGGCATGAATGAAAATGACTGTGATGTCTCCCTACCCTCATTCTCGTCTGTGCTTCCTCTGAGCCTTAGTTCTTCATTTGAAAAATAGGAATAATGACAGCACCCACTTCAAACAGTTGTTGTGAGGACTGTATAAAGGAAGAAGCCAAGTGACCACTGGGCTGGCGTCTGGAAGATGCTAAATGTCCCATCCCCCTCTCCCCACCTCCCGGGGACCTGTGTCCGCATGCAGGGGCCTCGCGCATCTGTGAATCATGCTCCGAAGCTCTTCTTCCTGGATCAGGACACTCACTCGCATACTTATTGATTTTTTGTTTTTGTTTTTTGTGGTACGCGGGCCTCTCACTGCTGTGGCCTCTCCTGTTGCAGAGCACAGGCTCCGGACGCGCAGGCTCAGCGGCCGTGGCTCACGGGCCCAGCCGCTCCGCGACATGTGGGATCTTCCCGGACCGGGGCACGAACCCGCGTCCCCTGCATCGGCAGGCGGACTCTCAACCACTGTGCCACTAGGGAAGCACTCGCATACTTACTGAAATCAAACTGCCCTTGGGCCAGCCCACTTTCTGTTTCCAAGGTGACCGCTGCCCATCTGATTTGCAGTGGGCTGCTGGGAAATCTGGAAGTGGTCGTGGTTAATGAAGTCACCGGACTCGGGGTAAAGACTCTCTAGGTCTGGTCCTGGCTCTGACACTTAGAATAGGAACCTGACCTCAAGAAGGTCATGGTTTCTGTTTAGACCACCATTTCCCCATTCATGAAATGAAGGAGTTGGGTTAGTCAGCCTTTGTTTGTTCAGCTCTAACATCTCTGCCAACTTCTGGCTGGGCTGTATGTGACCCTGAGGGTTGGCCATTGTCTCTTTCAGGTGGGTGCTGGCAGAGGCTGAGCCATGACCTTCAGTCATCTCTGGGCTGGTGCACGCTCCCTGGGGACCAGTGGGTTTCACCAGGAAGTTTTCCAGCCCTGATTTCTGCTCCTGACAATGTCTTCTCCAATGTTGTGTCTGTTCCCTTAAATGCTTTATTTATCTCCCACTCCCTCCCTTTCTGGGGAAAAACTTAATTACCCAGCTGCCTTCATAACAGTCTTACACAGTGCATTCCTCAGGTTAATTAGCTGTGTAAACCAAACAGCTGTCATTTTTATCGCTTGGAAACAAGCTAAGGAGCAGTAGCCAGTTGACGTCCCCTCCTCCACACACACACACGCACACACGCACACACACACACACACACAGACATGCACTGAAGCACACTCACACCCACAGGCACACACCCCGACAACCACTGCCTTTCTGTGTTTGAAAGTCATCTGTTTTCTTGACGTTTAGCATGGCTAATGTGTAGGCAGAGGATGTGACGATGTGAGGATGTGTTTATATCCATCCTGAGGTCCTTGTCCTCCGCTCACAGAGGACTTTGAGCCTGTCTCTGACCAGAATATCTGCCCTCCTATTTCCCAGAAGTTCTTAGCATGTATGAAACTTTCAAAGCTCCTACCATTGGGGATTTATTCTTTTGGATGAAGCATCATTGAGGTCTTTGTTTAAAATGCAGACACCCTTGGGGAAGGCATCTTGTTAATCTATCATCATTTATATTTCAGGAAGGGTTTGCTTATCAGAAAATTAGCTGTGGCTTTTGCAAAGGGCCCCAAGAGAATAAGACCCAGAATGAGTAAGTTTTCAGGAGATAGAAGAAAACGGACACTTAGAGAAAGAGTTGGATCAGAGGGAAGCAAAACTTGGGCTGTGAAATGTGAGATTTTTGGGTCCTGGTTGTTATGGGTTGGGGATTGTGGCTTGTGGGGTTAAAAGAGGGAAGAGAGTGGAAAAGTGAGATGGAAACCTGGACACAAATGTGAGTGGCCTTACGACTTTACTGGCCTGGCTTCTCATCCCCTTGCTCCTTGGGTCAATTTCCTAGAAGCTCTCTGGGTAGTGTCTTGCAGACCTACCTCGCTTCTTTGCTCTCAGGGGCTATAGGAATCATTGTCACTGGTAGAGCTTTCGGAGGTCCAGGGATGCAAACCATCTCTCTGCAATCAGGTCTAGGGGGATAATTCTGTTTCTGTAGAAGTCTGGGCTGAGGTTGAGGCTGCCCTTACTAGGGGAGAAGAGAGGGAACATCCTGAAAACCAACTCTAGTCCCTGCAATTTCCCATGGTTGCCACGTGACCTCTGTGTCCCTTGAAGCAGAATACGATGAGAAGGTTTGGAGGCAGAGAGCCTGGGAGAGGAAGCCCTCCTTCTTCTCTTCCTAGCCCTGTGGATTTGGACACATTTCTCAGCTTCTCTAAGACTTGCTTTCCTAATCTGTCAAATGAGGATACCCACCATTTAATATAATATACCTACCTCAGAGATTTTAGAAGCATAAAATGAGATAATGTATGTATAGTGCTCAGGACAGAGCCTGGTACAGTGTAATTTTGGGGTGTGTGGTATTCATCATCTCGGTCATCAGCTTTAGAGTTGAGCTATCTAAATTTAGTTTAGATGGAGATAAGGGCTCTGCTGAGTTAAGGCTTTGGTCAAGATGTTACTTCATGACAGTGCCTCCTAGCACCGGGGACCTCCTCCCACCTGGCACCACAACAGGTCTCGATTTTTAAAATTCCCTGGCAATATCCACTGACATAGAAATGGTAAGGCTTGTGGATCATAGTGGGGTCTAATGGAGGCCTTGCTGACCAAGGTCTGAGGGTCTCCTCTTCCCCTGCTGGGAAGAGTGTTTCTAGTACAGTGTTTGGCCAATGTCTTATTTTTCTCTTGCTTCTTCTGCATTCTTGTTTGGAGTGTGTTTAACCTCTGAGCAGATAAGCTGGAGTGAGGGAGAATTGTAATAGCATGTTAAAGCAAGAAGGAACTTCGTTATCTCATCCCACCCCTGCATTTTACCAATGAGGAAGGTGAAGTGGAGGGAATGCCTTTCTTGTAGGCAGCTGCACTTTTTTTTTTTTTTTTTTTGGTGCTGGCTTTCTTTTGGCCCTGGCTGGCAGCCATGACCCTGACTACAGCTCCTTAGATAGACACAGGCAGTCTCTGACTTGCTTGTGGGAGGGAGTTGGACCACGTATAACCAGAGCCTGTTTTCCTATTTTCCCCCAGAATTAGCTCCATGTTCTGCAAAAGCACAGAGCTTTGATTTGCATTGCTTTCCTTTTTCCACCCTCTCCATTGTGATTCAGGCTCCCACTGGCTCTTGCTCTCTCCTTTGCCCCCGCCATAGCTCTCTGGGAGGGTTTGTCTTCCGGCCAGACTGTTGAGCTTCTAGAAAGCTCCAGGATAAGGGAAAAGGCCCAGTCTTTCCAGACTGAGGGGAACAGGAGCCAAACTGGCTGGAAGCCTGACAGGCTGAATTGATAACAATGCTGTGTCTCTGAAGTAGCACAGCCAGGGGGATGCTGGCCAAGTGACCCCAGAGAGAGAGGCAGCTGCAGCTGGGAGAGACAGAGGAATGTAACACATATGAAAGGAGGAGCCTCATGTTGAGAACCACGCACACACACACACACTCTTATACACATACTACCTATAGACATACAATAATAAAAAGGAAGGGAAACTGAGGCCCAGAGAAGCGAGGGAAGAAATTGGCAGTTTGCCTTCATGTGGGCTTCTCCCATAAGCCACCCTATTTCAGGCCTCCATCCCTCTAGCTGGTTGACAAGCAGAGCTACTTAAAATACCTGTCCCAAGCCTTATGGCTTAGCCCATTTCTGAGGATTGAGATAATCCCTCCTTTAGCTATGTTACTGTGATAAGCGGCACGTAGATGTTAAGCTCATGAGGCCATCTGATCCCTCCATCATTGTCTGAGCACGTGGAAGGCAGGTGGAGAAGGCGTGGGATACCCCAGACTGGCTGTGAAGACAAGGTGGAGGCAGGGTAACAAGCCCATGCTGAGTACCCTGGGCCTTTTTAGTTTGTTTTGCTTTACAATAATGCCTGAATATAAAAGTTAATATATATCCAAGGCATCAAAGTTTAAAATTATTAAAAAAAGAACAAAGAAAAAAAGTTACCCGTAATGCCATTTCCGAGAGATATTAGGTTAAAACTGTATGCAGTTGCCATTTTTGTTGGTCAAGATGGCTGAATATCAGCCATTTCATTTGGTTCAACCTAATATACTGGTGTATTTCCTTCCACATATTTTCTATTCCTTCAAGAATATATATTTGTGATCATGACATGTATACAAGCTTATGCCCAACTTTTTTTCAGAGAATATTGTTTTTCGTAAAACATTATAATGTAAACATTTCCCCCATGCAATGAAAATCTTTCTCTCAACAGTCTTTTTAATGGTACGTAATATTACATCATTTGGGAATATCAACGGCATTTCCCCAGTCCCAGGTTGAGCTGTTCTAGCTCCTGTGTCCCATGGCCCAAGGGAAGAAACTGGGCCTTGTTTCTGGCATTCTCTTGGCCAGGGAACAGGCTGGGATCAGTTCCCAACAGAGCAGGGGGGTCTCTGGTGACAGGTCGCCGGAAGGCAGCTGGCCCTTGTCTTTCTGCAGGACGTGCTGAGTGCGGATGGAGGATGGGCAGTGGAAAAGTTTGCCTCTGAGAGGCTGGCCAGAATGGGGAGAAGGGCATGCTTGCTGCCAGGGACCAAAATAGGATTCTGGAGGAGACTCAGATTCCAGCAAGAGGTGTCTTTTGCCCAGACAGGATTATTTTAAGTGCTCAGGTATTTATTTTAGCCACTGACACATCTGCAGTCTCCAAGTTAACTGAACTAGGTTAGCCTGACAAGCCAGCTTTCTTCCCAAAGTGCTTTCTCTGTCTGAGGCTCTGCCATGGTCAGCCTCAGGGTCAGACCAAGGCCTTTGGGTGAGACAGAGATTGTCACCCTTTACCGTGTTTCCCACAATGTCTGTGCACCCAGGTGGTTTCCTAGTAGAAATGAGAGGATGACAGAGAAAGAGAGAGGGAGAGAGAAAGAGAAGAGTAAGGAAGGGGTGGGGATGGGAGGGGAGGAGGAGAAGAAGAGAAAGATGTAAGGAGGGATCCTGTCTGGTGCTGGCGCTGGCTATCAATCAACAGGAAAGTCACATAGCCTCTTGGAGCCTCAGCTTTCTCGCATGTGAAATGGGAATAATATTACCACGTAGGGTGGTTGTGGGGCTTAAATAGGTTATTGCGCTGAAACTCCTGATACAGTACCTGGCACGTGGTAAGTGCTCCAATCACTTAATACTGATGTTGGTCACCTCCTCACTCCCTCGCCCCTCCTTTTAAACTCCCAGGAAGGGAGAGTCTAGTAATAATGTAAATGAAAATGGCAGATTTTACTGAGCATTTACTATTCATTCAAAAAGTATTTATAGAGGGCCTACTAAGTGCTGGGCACTTTGCTAAGCACTGGGATACAGCGTAAAGGAAAGTAGGTTCTGCCCTCATGGAGTCTACATTCTAACAGGGGGAGGCAGACAGCAAACAAACACTGTGAGCAAATAAATTGACAATAAAAGAACAATACGTCAAGTGGGGATAGTGCTATGGAGAAAAATGTAGCAGGGCAAGGGCTGGGCAGTGGGTGCTGTTTTATATAAGGTATATGTGCCAGCCATTACAAGAACATTGAACATCCCCCCCAATATTGTTTTTTTATATTTCATAATCATTTTAAATTCTTTTTCACATTATTTTCCATTATAGTTTATTACAAGAGATTGATAGTTCCCTGTGCTGTACAGCAGGATCTTGTTGTTTACCTAGTTTATATAGAGTAGTTTGTATCTGCTAATCCCAAACTCCTAATTTATCCCTTCCCCTCCTTCCCCTCTGGTAACCATAAATTTGTTTTCTATGTCTGAGTCTGTTTCTGTTTCGTAAGTAAGTTCATTTGTATCATACCAAAAATTATTGTTTAATAAAGCACTTTGGGACGTGATGAGGACACCTCCAAGTACCAGGAAGGGTGACAATCCTCTTGTTTTGCAGTTTGGAGGTGGGAGCTGGAAAGTGGGGTGGGAAGCAGAGGCTCACAGAGCCAGGACTCCTGACTCCCCTCCTGCATCCTCCACTGTTCCAGGGTTTGTCAACAGCGCAGGGGGAAGAGTGGTGTCGGGTGAGGAGTTTCTATAACTCAAGGCACAGACTCAGCCTGTTAACTCAATCCCTCTGGGACTGAGCTGTCAGCTTCACCAGTTCGGCAGACATCACTCGTTCTGAACATCGGCTTCCTTAGCTTAGTGCCTTCCCTGGACAGGGCAGAGGTTCAGGGGCTAGAAGGCCTCAGAGAAGGCTGCCTGAGCTTTCCCCTGGTTCTGGTGGGTGGAGGCTTAGGGGAACGCAGAGGCAGGAGGTGTGGGGAGGTACACTGGTCCTTACCCAAAGGAACTCACAGGTCAGGGAGGTTCTGGTCCAAGCCTTGCTTTTACATGTGGGTCAATTGGGAACCCTCTGAACAGTATTCTTTCTCCTGGGCACAAGGTTTGGGACCATGGTTACTCAGGGAAAATAGGTTTGATGTGTGTTGCATGAGGGACCTGGGGTAAGGTCATGGTGTCTCTGTGAAGTGTGCACGTGTGCTCACACATTTGCGCACATATGTACAAACTGAAAGAACAAGGGCCATGTTCTCTGGCTGTATTCTTCTTCTTGGTCATCTCTGCCCTGCTCTGGAGCCCGTGGGGTTCAGTTTTTTCCCTTGTTCTTTTTTCCTGTCCCCTCTTCCTAATCCTTAGAAACTTGACTTTCCCCAGGCTGCCAGAATTAAGTGAGATGAGCTATAAAACTCTCTAGCCTACACATAGCACATAGCAGATGTTAAATTAATGTGATCTTCTCTTTCTTTCTTCTTTTTGCTCTTAGCACCCTTTTCAAATTTCTCTTTGGGGCAATGTCACATACGAAAATTATTTTTTCTCTACCACCTCATACCACTTTCCCAATCACAACCTCTATTTACTATTTACTTAGCTATGTGTTTGGGGGGACCCAAAGGACTTAAATGAAAAGCTGAACAGTAGCCTTGTTTTGAGAGGTTGATCCTTCCAAGTGTATTAATGAAATCAATGGATCCCCAAGGGTAGCGTGTCCATGGAGAGAATGTTCTGGGCTCTCAGGATACAAGGGGGGAATTCTCACTGGCCCTACCTCTTAGTCTCTGGCATCTCTTTGTCCCACAGTGGCAGATGAAATGCTGCAAGTGTGACTCCAGGTTGCCTCACAATTACAACAGTCACCGAGTGGAGAATGTGGTCTCATCCTCGGGCCCCATGCGCTGGTGGCAGTCACAGAATGGTAAGGACCTGCCACAGTCTCCAGGGGCCCAAACATGTGGAGGCTCCCACAGGACGGGGAGGGTGCCAGGGAGCCCTTTGGGGTTCCCAGGGCTTTCTTACGGTAGTGGGACGTGGGTGGTTGACAAGCAGAACCTTCTGTCTTTGTATTTGAGGTCTTTCAGATGCTGTAGGTAGAAGAATTTATTGGAGGTTAATGAAAGGGTCAGAAGAGAGAGAAATGCCTTCATTTCATTCTACTTAATCACAGTGGGCTTGCTGATGGAACTGAGCTTCGGGAACAGAGTTGTGTTGAACAGAGGAGTTGAAACTCTAAGGTTTTAAGGGCGTCAAGTGATGGTGGGAAGGAAATTTGACCAAGAAGAGATAGGATCTTGAATAGGTGATAGTAAGTAGAAACATACTGGTACCACTCCTCTCTGAGAGGGAAATTGGAAAATCAAGGTGAGAGAGTTTCTGATTTCCTAGAGCCTGGGAAGGTAGAAATCCTCTGCTCTAAAGTTTCTATGTTTTGTCTTTCCAGATGTGAGCCCTGTCTCTCTGCAGCTGGACCTAGACAGGAAATTCCAGCTTCAAGACATCATGATGGATTTTAAGGTGTGCTTCCTGGGCATGGTAGTGGTTAGGAGAGGGGGACTCTGGGCTATGTGGGCGTGGACTCATGGGGAGCACAGGGTCCTTGTCTCCTCAGGCTGGAAGTGATGGTACCACATTCTGGGTGGGCCTCCCTTCCCCAGGCTGAGGTGACACTTACCCTGAGCCTGTATCATGGTGACAGCAGAGGTACCACTTCTGAGAGAACAGTGGCGCCTCCACATTCCCTGTCTTGGTTGTGTAGTGCTTATATATCCTCTCCCTCTTTGCATCCCCCACCCTTAGCCCATCTAATTTATTCATCTCTGCCAAGGCCAATTGTACAAAGCCTGGCCACTTATTATACAGTTGTGTTTTCTTGGTATACTCTGTTTTAATAACTTTGCTGATGAGATTGAGTTTGACAAACAGCCAAGAACTGGCCCATCCACGTATAAGATGTGCTTTTGGAGCAGTCTGCTCATTCAGTGCTATTACTTTTCAGACTCTGCTTTTAGACTAGCCTTTGGAGATGTGCCTTTTGGAGGGAACATTTTCATTCATTACTGACAGGACTGTTTTTTTTTTTTCCTTTTCCTTTTCCTAATATCCTATGTGACTGAGGAAGTTGCTCTAAGAACATTGCCTCAAGAATAGGTCAAAAGTATTTTGAGACATTCTAGTGCCATTTGAACAAATGCTCAGTCTCTAACAGTGACAACTTCTAAGGGAAATATTCATTTGGATGGATACTGGTAGTCTCATTGCTTTGTCATCACTCACCCATTCATTTATTTGTCCATTCTTGTTACACACATATTGAACACTGATTCTATGCTGTTATAAAAGATGACTAAAACTAGATCACGATCCTCTAGTTGCTTTGGTATATGTAGGGAAGATAAAGAACCAGTAGCAAGACAGTGGGATGTGTACTCTGATGTTGGTAAGAAGAGATGCTGGAGAGTCCAGGAAGGTGACATCCAGCTTGATCTGTCTTTGGGGGAGTGGATCAGAGAATACACCCAGGGGAAGATGAAACTTCCTAGGCCAGTAATATCCAGGTGAAGGGTAAGTTCATTCCAGGCAAAGAGAACAGCAAAGTGCAAAGGCCAGGAGGCAAGAGGCAAGAAGGTATATAATTGGGGGAAGGGGACAAAGGAACGCACGTAGGGTCTGGTGGTGCAAATGTGTATACGGTAGTGAGAGGTAGGGATGTGGAGGGCTACAGACTGATGAGAGATGAGTTTACAGATATAAATGGGGAGGGAGGAAAGTAGGTGAAAGATTCATCTATTCATTCAACAGATGTACTAACTGCCTACTATGTGCTAGATGCTGGGGGTACACTGTGAACAAGATAGACAAGGTGGGGGAATTCCCTGGTGGTCCAGTGGTTAGGACTCTGTGCTTCCGTTGCACCACTGCAGAGGGCACCTGTTCAATCTCTGGTTGGGGAACTAAGATCCCGCAAGCTGTGCAGTGTGGCCAAGAAAAAAAAAACAGATAGACAAGGGGGGTCTATGGTTTACTGTAGTGGTTCTCAAGCAGGGGATAGTTGGCAGTTTATAGAAAAAGTTTTGGTTGTCACAGCTGTCAGTATGCTATTGACATTTAGTGAGAAGAGGTCAGGGATGCCGCGTAGCATCCTAAAATGACAAGCACTGACCCCATGGCAAGGAATTATTCACCTCCAAATATTAACAGTGTCAAGTTTGGGAAACCCTGGTCTGGTAGGAGGAAAATAAAAAGCAGGAAACCAACAAATAAATAATTGGAAATTGTGTGACATTTACGAAGGAAACAAATGAGACCCTGGTATAGGAAATGATGGGGTGGGGTGGGCAGAGTGTGGGCAGAAGAATGCACGTTAGATAGGTATAAAATGATCTCTGTGAGGAAGTGACATTTAAGCTGAGAACAAAAGATGTGGAGGAACCCACGAGGGGGAGGAGTATTCCAAGCAGAAGAAACAACATGAACAAAGGCTCTGAAGAGGGAATGTGACTGAGGGCTTGAGGAGATGGAGGTGCACAGTGGCATGAGACGGGGTGAGTGAGCAGGGCCCAAGAGCATGGCCTCTTTAGCCATGGTCAGGAGTTCAGATTTATTCAAGAATAGTGGGCAGAAATTTTGTATCCTTCAACCTTACCAAATTCATTGATTAATTCTAGTAGTTTTCTGGTGGCGTCTTTAAGATTATCTACGTATAATATCGTGTCATCTGCAAACAATGACAGTTTTACTTCTTCTTTTCCAATTTGCATTCCTTTATTTCTTTTTCTTCTCTGATTGTTGTGGCTAAGACTTCCAAAACTATGTTGAATAAGAGTTGTGAGAGTTGACAACCTTGTCTTATTCCTGATCTTAGAGGAAATGCTTTCAGCTTGTCACCATTGAGTATGATGCTTGCAGTGGGTTTGTCATATATGGCCTTTATTATGTTTTTTTTTTTTTTTAAACATCTTTATTGGGGTATAATTGCTTTACAATGGTGTGTTAGTTTCTACTTTATAACAAAGTGATTCAGCTATACATATACATATGTTCCCATATGTCTTCCCCCTTGCGTCTCCCTCCCTCCCACTCTCCCCATCCCACCCCTCCAGGCTGTCGCAAAGCACCGAGCTAATATCCCTGTGCCTTGCGGCTGCTTCCCCCCAGCTATCTACCTTACTACGTTTGTTAGTGTGTATATGTCCATGACTCTCTCTCGCCCTGTCAAAACTCACCCTTCCCCCTCCCCATATCCTCAAGTCCGTTCTCCAGTAGGTCTGCGTCTTTATTCCTGTCTTACCCCAAGGTTTGGCCTTTATTATGTTGAGGTAGGTTCCCTCTGTGCCTATTTTCTGTAGAGTGTTTATCATAAATGGGTGTTGAATTTTGTCAAAAGCTTTTTCTACATCTATTGAGGAAATACTCCCATTTACCATTGCAACAAAAGGAATAAAATATCTAGGAATAAACCTGCCTAAGGAGGTGAAAGACTTGTGCTCAGAAACCTATAAAACACTGATGAAAGAAATCAAAGATGACACAAACAGATGGAGAAATAAACCATGTTCTTGGATTGGAAGAATCAGCATTGTGAAAATGACTGTACTACCCAAAGCAATCTACAGATTCAGTGCAACCCCTATCAAACTACCAATGGCATTTTTCACAGAATTAGAACAAAAAGTCTTACAGTTCGTATGGAAACACAAAAGACCCCTAATAGCCAAAGCAATCTTGAGAAAGAAAAACGGAGTTGGAGGAATCAGGCTCCCCAACTTCAAACTATACCACAAAGCTACAGTAATCAAGACAGTATGGTACAGAAACAGAAAAAGCTACAGTAATCAAGACACTATGGTACAAAAACAGAAAAAGCTACAGTAATCAAGACAGTATGGTACAAAAACAGAAATATAGATCAATGGTACAGGATGGAATGCCCAGAGATAAACCCACGTACATATAGTCACCTAATTTACAACAAAGGAGGCAAGAACATACAATAGAGAAAAGACAGCCTCTTCAATAAGTGGTGCTGGGAAAACTGGACAGCTACATGTAAAAGAATGAAATTAGAACACTACCTAACACCATACACAAAAACAAACTCCAAATGGATTAAAGACCTAAATGTAAGACCAGACACTGTATAACTCTTAGAGGAAAACATAGGAAAACACTCTGACATAAACTACAGCAAGATCCTTTTTGACCCACCTCCTAGAGTAATGGAAATAAAAACAAAAGTAAATAAATAGGACTTAATTAAACTTAAAAGCTTTTGCACGGCAAAGGAGACCATAAACAGGACAAAAAGACAACCCTCAGAATGGGAGAAAATATTTGCAAATGAAACAACAGACAAAGGATTAATGTCCAAAATATATAAACAGCTCTTGGTGCCCAATATCAAAAAATAAACAATCTAATTTAAAAATGGGTGGAAGACCTAAAAAGACATTTTTCCAAAGAAGATATACAGATTGCCAACAAACACATGAAAGGATGCTCAACATCACTAATCATTAGAGAAATGCAAATCAAAACTACAATGAGGTATCACCTCACGCTGGTCAGAAAGGCCATTATCAAAAAATCTAGAAACAATAAATGCTGCAAAGGGTGTAGTGAAAAGGGAACCCTCCTGCACTGTTGGTGGGAATGTAAATTGATACAGCCACTATGGAAAACAGTATGGAGGTTCCTTAGAAAACTAAAAATAGAACTACCATATGACCCAGCAATCCCACTACTGGGCATATACCCGGAGAAAACCATAATTCAAAAAGAGACATGTACCACAATGTTCATAGCAGTACTATTTACAATAGCCAGGACATGGAAGCAACCTAAGTGTCCACTGACAGATGAATGGATAAAGAAGATGTGGCACATATATACAATGGAATATTACTTAGCCATAAAAAGAAATGAAACTGAGTTATTTGTAGTGAGGTGGATGGACCTGGAGAGTGTCATACAGAGTGAAGTCAGAAAGAGAAAAAAAAATACTGTATGCTAACGCATATATATGGAATGTAAAAAAATAAAAATAAAAATGGCATTGATGAACCTAGTTGCAGGGCAGAAATAATGATGTAGACATAGAGAATGGACTTGAGGACACAGGGTGGGAGGGGGAAGGAAGCTGGGGTGAAGTGAGAGTAGCATCGACATATATACAGTACCGAATGTAAAACAGCTCGTGGGAAGCAGCAGCATAGCACAGGGAGATCAGCTTGGTGCTTTGCGGTGACCTAGAGGGGTAGGTTAGGGAGGATGGGAGGGAGGTTCAAGAGGGAGGGGATATGGGGACATATGTATATATATGGCTGATTCACTGTGGTGTACAATAGAAACTAACACAGTATTGTGAAGCAATTATACTCCAGTAAAGATCTATTAAAAAAAAAAATAGTGGGCAGAGGACTTGAATAGGTAATTCTCTGAAGAAGACATACAAAGGGCCAACAGATACATGAACAGATGCTCAACATCATTAACCATCAGGGAAATGCAAGTCAAAACCACAATGAGATGTCACACCTGTCAGAATAGCCATCATCAAAAAGATAAGGAATTCCCTGGTAGCCTAGTGGTTAGGCTTCTGGGCTTTCACTGCTGTGGCCTGGTTTCAGTCCCTGGTTGGGGAACATCCTGCAAGTCCCATGGTGCGGCCAAAGAAAAAAAGATGAGATAAGTGTTGGTGAAGGTGTGGAGAAAAGAGAATACTTGTGCACCATTAGAGGGAATGTAAATTGGTGCAGCCACTACGGAAAACAGTATGAAGTTTCCTCAGAAAGTTAAAAAAATAAATCTACCATATGATCCAGCAATCCTACTTCTGGGTATATATTGGAAGGAAATGAGATATCTGTAACTCCCGTGTTCATTGCAATGTTATTCACAATAGCCAAGATATGAAAACAATGTAAGTGTCAGTGGATGAATGGATAAAGAAGATGTCACACACACAGACACACACACACACACGCACACACACACACACACAGAGGAATATTCAGTCATGAAAAAAGAAGGAAATCCTGCCTCTTGGGACAACATGAATGGACTTTGAGGGCATTCTGCTAAGTGAAATGAGACAGACAGAAAGACAAATACTGCATGTCTTCACTTATATACACAATCTTAAAAAGCTGAACTCATCAACATAGAGAAAAGGATGGTGGTTGCCAGGGGCTGGAGGGAGGGGGAAGTGGGCGGATGTTGATCAAAGGATATAAACTTCCAGGTTTATAAGATGAATAAGTTCTACAGATCTAATGTATGGCGTGGTGACTATAATTAATAATACTGTACTAGACACCTGAAAGCTGTTAAATGACACACAGAAAGGTCATTATGTAAGCGGATAGAAGTGTTAGCTAACCTTATTGCAGTAATCATTTTGTAATATATATGTGTATCAAGTCATCACATTTGATACCCCTTAAACTTACATATGTGATATGTTCATAATATCTCAATAAAGCTGGGGGAAAAAAATAGTGGAAAGCCACTAGAAGGTTTTTAGCGGAGGGAGGGGAGTCATGGCTCACTTTACATTTTAGAAAGAAAGTTCTCTCTGTGTGGAGGTTGGCTTATGAACCCAAGGAAGTGTTCCAGGCTGGGACCTGTCAGCATAAAGACAACGTTTAAAGCCATGAGAAATGGATGAAATCACTGAGAGAGGAAGTAGGGACATGACAGTATGTCATGCTAAGGGGCTTGCATTTTATCTTTAGGCCAGCACAGACCCGTGGAAGGGTCTCATGCAGGGAGTGATGTGATCAGATAACCCTGTAGGTGAAGTGGGGAGCGTGGCTTGGAGAGCCTGGACAAAAGCTGGGCTTGAGTTCCAGGCTGTTGTAGGAACCCAGGCTCAGTGCAACTGGGACCTGAACTATGGCCACGGCCACGCGAGGAAAAAGAGGAGGGACAGAATTGGGAGCTAGAGGTGATAAAAAATGGTTGGCTGTGGGAAGTGCAGTGGGAGAATTTTCTGGCCTGGCCACCTGGGTGGTTGGCTGAGCTAGGGATCATGCCTCCTGGAATGCAGATCTGCCTTCTATCACTTTCCACGGCTCCCCTGGGGAAAACCCGCTGGGGCCGGTGGTTTGTCAGGAAAATTGGACCCCGGTACCCCTGAGCCCACTTGTCCCATGCAGCCCCCTTTCTCCCTCCTCACTGTGGTTCTCAGGGGCCACCAGCACCTCTTTAAGAGCCTCTTTCTGTGATCGCGTCCCCACTGCGATGTCACTCAGGCCCCAACCCTGTGTGTGTCCCTGCAGGGGCCCATGCCTGCTGGCATGCTGATCGAGCGCTCCTCGGACTTCGGCAAGACCTGGCAGGTGTACCAGTACCTAGCTGCCGACTGCACGTCTGCCTTCCCCCGGGTCCGCCGGGGCCAGCCTCAGAGCTGGCAGGATGCTCGGTGCCAGCCTCTGCCCCAGAGGCCTAACAGCCGCCTGGATGGGGCCAAGGTAGGCAGAGGGGACCCTGAAAATGTAGGCACGGGGAGAGGTCTCTCCCACCCCATCGCTACATGGTCACCAGGCTTTGGAGAATGTGTGAGAACCACCCCCTTCCGCAGGCAGTGAGCCTTGCTGTCCTTCCTGAGCTCCCCGATAATGATCCCTCTGGGCACGTCCTTGCTGTGCATCCGCTTTGCTGCCCAGGAAGGATATTTCAGAAACACACTGAGTGTATTGCATAACCCAGCCCAGCTCTCTCCTTGAATCCTCCCACCTGGGGTCAAATCCTTTCATTTCTTTCATCACTGCTCCCTCGCTCCCACCCTCAGGGGCTGTATTTTGTCTCCTTTCTCTGGCTGAGGCTCAGGGGAGCCGTCAGAACTGCTTGGAGCGCTGCCTTTCCTGTAGGCAGTGCGTCTCTTTCCTTCCCTGCAACAACTCCTCCTTGGTTATTGCCGTATCTAGATCCACGTAACCACGTGCCCCAGACCACACGTCAGAACACGGGACTTTTCCCTGATTTGTGGGAGGTTGATGTGAAAACTCTTCCTGGGATATGCAGCTGAAGTCACATCCAATGAGTGTTATTTTTTAATCAAGTAAGAACGGCATAGTTGAAATTGGGGTTGTCTAGAGTGTGGCGGTCAGCACGTCCATGTATCCTTGGCTCTGGACCCTCTAACTCATCCTGGGTCTTTGGAAAATTAGTATCCCCTAAACCCTCATATGTCTATTATATATCTTACTGTAACTTCTGACCCAAGGAAATCAGGAAATTCTTGGGATAGCTATATTTTCAACTGGAGAGGAGAGGTTGTACACACACACACACTCATCTAAGGCCCAATGATCATCTCCCTCCCCCAGAGTGATTGGCAGACCTCACATCCATGGTCATCTCAGGCTCCAGGTAAGAAAGACCTTAGTATGAGAAGGTCAGGGCATTGAATGGAAAGGAGGACCTCTGAGCTTCGGCCACAGTTCACCTCTTCCTCAGACCTTCCATTTCCACTCTCTCTGCAGGTCCAACTTAACCTTATGGATTTAGCCTCTGGGATCCCAGCAACTCAAAGTCAAAAAATTCAAGGTCAGTGTGGCTACTCCTCTAGCCTGTGGGACTGTGGATGGGGAACAAAACATGGTTGGAACCCAGATCATGGACATTTCCTTGTCTTTCCTACCTCTGTCAACATGGTTGGATTGAACACTTGCCCTGCTCAGCCCATAGGGGTATTGTGGTGGCCCCAGAGACTCAAAAGGCCTGAGCCAGGGTGGAGTGGGTCTTTTCTGTTGTGGGAAGGTTGAGGAAGATGGAATGGTGCGACCAGAATTCCTTTCCTTATCGTCCTGCCCTAGGAGTCTCTATTTGACTCTAACTTCCCGTTCTTTATTTTCCCATCTCTACCCCCTCCCTCCTTGTTGTTTGTCCCCTTCAGAGCTGGGGGCGATCACAAACTTGAGAGTCAACTTCACCAGGCTGGCCTCTGTGCCCCAGAGGGGCTATCACCCTCCCAGCGCCTACTATGCTGTTTCCCAGCTGCGTCTGCAGGGGAGCTGTTTCTGTCACGGCCATGCTGACCACTGTGCCCCCAATTCCAGAGCCCCTGCCAGCCCCTCCACCACTGTGCAGGTGACAGCCCAGAGAGGGGGAAAGGAGAGGGGAGGGAAAAGACCCGGGCAGACTGGCGTCTTTAGCTTCTATAAAGGAGGGGGGGCACTAAATTTAAGACTCGAGTACTTAATATTTGAGCAATGGTGAAAATGATTCTAAATGATTATCATTTCAAAGGTCAGATTTTGCAGCACTTCTTTGGACCTGCTTTATGGTTTGAAATTATTTTTATTCAGTAACATAGAAGTATATGTAAGTATAAGCATACATATAAGTAGAAGTATAAGCATGGGTGTTCGTGGGGGAACTTAAGGCATTGATTTTCAGCACTGGCTGCGCATTGTAATTTCCTGGGGAGCTAAAAAGCATCACCCAGACCCACACCTTCATACACTCTGATTTTATTATTGTTATTTAAAGCCCCAGGTGATTCTAACATCCTGCCAGGGTGGTTCTGACATCCTGCCATAGAGCCCCTGGTTTGGGGACTGTAAAGTCCCATGTAGAGGTGAGATATGGGGCAGGGCGAGAGAACAGAGTCTAACACAGATGCTAAGTCCACCCCAGAGCAGTGAGTCAGATGCATCAGGCATGGAAGAGAGAAACTCCAGCTTAAGAAGCAACCCAGGGGATTTTGCTATGAAACCAAACTTGAGAACCATCGGTAGAGGGGAGAGAGTCTAGGACCAAGAAGCAGAGGGAGCTGTCATTTCACTTTTCTGGGGTTTCGGTTCTTCTGTTAACAGATGGGACTATGATATTTGCCCCAGTGATAGAGGCGCACGATGAAATCACGTAAAGCGACCCTTGAGGGAAATACAGGTGACATGAGCATCGGGCAGCTTTATCCTTTCCACTTCTGGGCCAGCGCTTGCCCTAGGCTACAGAGGAAGGCAGAGGGAGACCAGTGCCAGAGATGTGTCATCCATTAGGGTCCACAAACAAAAGACCAGAACCCAGGCAGAGCAGGATTGCCGGCATATGAGCATGTAGAGGAGGGCAACGGCCTGCCCAGCCCCGGCGGTTCTCAAATCTGGCTGCACAATGGAATCACCACTTTATAAAGTACCGATGGCTGGGCCTCTTCCCTGAGATTGGATTGAATCGGGCCTGGGCATTGGTATGTTTTAAAAAGCTCCCCAGATAATTCTGAAGTGCATTCAGAGTTGAAATCCATGGAATTAGAGAGACAAGGCAAGCCAGGTGAAGGACATGCCGTTCTAGCTGGCAGGATTTTGCTGGTGAATAAGAGAGTGAGGGGACGTCTAGTCAGGAAGAAAAACGTCAGTACAGGCCAAAAGGTGGAGAAAAGTAGGGCTTGTCCTGGGAGCGGCTAGTTCAGCTCAGCTGTGCTGTTAGGAGTGAGTAGGGGATGAGGACGGAGCAAACACAATGCAAGTCCTAGATGCCAGCCTGCTGGTGGTGAGCTTAATATGGAAGACAATTAGCACGCAATTGCTATTCTATTTTTATACCTTAATGAGTCTAGGAACAATTCATCATTGCAGTCTTATTAGCCAAACAACTGCAGTCATAGATTGTTGGAATGTAAATCTCCCGAGGGCCCACAAGCTTCTAGAATCACAGTTTACCAACAAGGCTCTCTAAGCACTTTACAGGTGCTGCTTTGGACTGGGCAGCATGGGGATGGCCAAATGCAAGGGCTGAGCTTTTAAAAACCTAAATGGAGGAGCAGTGCAGGTGTGCATGCACGCACACACACACACACACACACACACACACACAGACCACACAAGCCGGCATCTGGGAGTGCCATAGGAGCTGAGTGAAGGCTGGAGGAGCTGAGGTCTGAGCTGGACCCTGGGGACAGAGCGGAGAGGGCAAGTCCATTGCTGGGACGCTCCTGTGATAATTATTCATGGTAACCTATGGCCCCTCTCCTAGGTCCATGGGGTCTGCGTCTGCCAGCACAACACCGCCGGCCCCAACTGTGAACACTGTGCACCCTTCTACAACAACAAGCCCTGGAAACCCGCAGATGACCAGGACCCCCATGAATGCCAAAGTATGAGCCTGGGATCACCCACCTCCCCTGCAGCAGCTGGCCCATCGGGGACACAAGGAGAATCTAGTCTTTATTATTTAAATCTAAACCTAACTGCATTCTGTAATTTAAGCTCTCCTTGCTCTTTGGGGAAAGAGAGGGTATTTGAGAAAATATTTGAGTTGCATCTTCCCACTGCTCCTGGCCCTTCTCCTCAGCCAGGCCTGGAGGGACCACGATTTGGTCCATGCTTCTGATGCCACGTGCCTTTTGGGCTAACCACAGGTCCTCCTACTTCTGGCCTATCCAGTGTAGGACATACATGGTTCCCTGTTGTCATTCTTTCTACTTCAGATGTGCCTCCAGAGTTGAAATCCATGGAATTAGATTCCTGGAGGCCGGGCCCTTCCCTGCATAAATGAGGGCAACAAAGATCCCCAGCCCAGAGAAGGGCAGTGACCCAGCAGGAGACCCAGCAGGTGGCAGTGGGCGAGGGTTGACATGGGACCATTCAAAGGGCTCTCTCTTCGGCTCAACATGGGTGTTATTCTTGGGTCAGTCCCCACACTGGGAGTCAAGAGGCCTGAGTTCTCTATTTTCCTTTCTTACTGGCTGTATAACCTGAAATAAATTACAAAAGCCTCCCTGGGCCTCAGTTGCCCTGTTTTCCAGACCTGAGCATCTTGCAGAGTTGCTGGGGATGCCAGCAAGTTCGTGTGGAACGTGCTTTGTACATGGCAACGATGCTGCTCAAATGTCAGCCCTAGTAATCTCCTTTTGCAGGGTGTGACTGCAACGGACACTCAGAGACATGTCACTTCGACCCAGCCGTGTTTACCGCCAGCCAGGGGGCACATGGAGGTGTGTGTGACGACTGCCAACACCACACTGAGGGCAAGAACTGTGAGCGGTGTCAGCTGCACTATTTCCGGAACCGGCGTCCTGATGCTCCCATTCAGGAGACCTGCATCCGTGAGTCGGGGCTCCAGGGACCCAGGGCATCATATGTCTGTTAATCCCCATCTGTTCTGGGCTCAACAGAGCACACGTCCCTAAGGACATACAGGCCCTCAGGAAGCGTGAAGACTTGGTCGTGTGTCAGGACTTGTGGGCAATTGTTTTTAACTTAGCTGTGCCCTTCTAAGCAAGTCAGTGTGGTTTGCTCTTTATTTTTCTGCTTCCTCCAACATTAAGGACCCCTCCGTGGCAGGGGTTATTCTTGTATCCTTGGGCCCTAGCACAACGACAGACAAATAATTGATGCTCCAGGAATGTTTATTAAAGGAACATGTAAGTCACCCAGGAGTGACTTAACACATCACAAGGGCCAGTGAGTTCCTATGGGAGAGAGCAAAGAGATAGAAGCACTTCGATCCGGGTGGGGTTCATCAGGTAAGACTTCCTAGGTGAAGGAAGAGTCTTCGTTTTGAAAGCCATGAAAGGGGCTTGGGTTTTGGGGTGGGAGAAAGTTGGTTCACTTCCTGTTGATATTTATCTATTTATGGAAAGAGTGAGAAAGTCTTGAGTTTGACTTCTGTTTCCAGCACTTGCTTGCTGTGTGACCTTGCGTATGTTCTTTGAACATCTCTGAGCCTCAGTCTCCTCATCTGTGCAATGGGGGTAAGCATCCTCACCTCTCAGGATTATCGTGAGGATTACATAAGGTGACAGGCAAGAGTGCCCAGCTCCGTGCTGGCCACGGAGTAGCTATTCAGTAAATAATGCCAACCAAAACTTTTATAGTACTTAACATGTGCCAAGCACTGTTCCATCTGCTTTACACCTACTCATTGATTCCTCATAAGAAGCCCATGAGTGTTGTATAATTACCCCCATTTTATAGGTGAGACAGCTGAGGCACAGAGGGATTAAATAACTCAACTAAGGTGGTAAGGTTGTAAGTCAGGAAGTGGTGGAACAAGGATTTGAACCAGGAAGCCTGGCTTCTAGAATGTGCTCTCTGCTTTTCTTCTTTGTCCCTCCTGCCGTGGCTGCCTTTGTCTCTCAGCCTGCGAGTGTGATCCGGATGGGGCAGTGCCAGGAGCGCCCTGTGACCCAGTGACCGGGCAGTGTGTATGCAAGGAGCAAGTGCAGGGGGAACGCTGTGACCTGTGCAAGCCGGGATTTACAGGACTCACCTATGCCAACCCGCAGGGCTGCCACCGTGAGTAAGGGGCCCAGCCTGCCGTGGCGTGGGGCAGGCGCCTGGGGCCACCAGATCTGTGACTGGTCCTACTCCCGGAGCTGCGTGCCGGGTGCTTTGCCACTGGCTTCCAGCAGGTGACAGCACAGGCCTGAGGTGGAAGGTGGGACAGAATCCTCCCGAGGGAGGGCAGGCAGGTGGCCAAGCAGCCAGGTGTGGGGACTGGTGGGAAAGTGCGGTGGCCTTATGAGTCAGCCAGGTTATCTGGAGGGAACGGCCCTACCTCGTTCTTTTCCCAGGCTGTGCCCCTCCCTGGTGCACGTCCTCTGGGGGTAAGATTTTGGTGGCCCGGCCCCCGAGCTCAGCAGCCCTCCCTCCCGTGCAGGCTGTGACTGCAGCGTCCTGGGTGCCCAGCGGGACATGCCGTGTGATGAGGAGAGTGGACGCTGCCTGTGTCTGCCCCACGTGGTGGGCCCCAAATGTGACCAGTGCGCTCGCTACCACTGGAAGCTGGCCAGCGGCCGGGGCTGCGAGCCATGTGCCTGCGACCCGCACAACTCCCTCAGCCCCCAGTGCAACCAGGTACATGGCAGGGTAGAGCATGGGCCGCTCAGCAAGGGAGGGCTCCCGCCCACCAGCCTCTGTCTCCCCTCCGCACTGCCCTTCTGGGTCTTTCCAAAGTCAGACTGGGCTGCTTCTGTCCGCCTTCCCCTGGGGAGGCCACCAAATGTCCCTCCGTCCGTGGCTCTCAGCCTTTGGCAATGCCACATTCGCACACCTTCTGCAGGGCCGTCCTGGGCTTTGACTTCGGAGCTTGTGTCCTTGTGGGAGCCCTTGCTTTGGGGTGCACTGGGGAGTTCTGCCCCCTGACCGGTCTCTCCCCGCACAGTTCACAGGACAGTGCCCCTGTCAGGAAGGTTTTGGTGGCCTGACCTGCAACGCTGCAGCCATCCGCCAGTGTCCTGACAAGACCTACGGAGATGCAGCTATGGGATGCCGAGGTGTGCTCACTGAGTGGGGACGCGGAGGACATGGGGGGGTGTGCTCGGGTGGGCTCGTGGTGGGGACACGTGGGTCTGTGGTGGGGGAGGGCATCCCGTACTGGTCCACGCGGGGTGGGCCCTGGCAACCCATAGGAGCGCTCGCTCCCCACCGCTGCCACGAGGCTGACACCAGGCCGTCCCCATGTCCCTATGTGCGCATGACAGGAGGGCTGCTTTGCTTCCCGCTTCCCTGAGAAACCATTTCCCAGAAGCCATCTGCAGGAAACGTCCTCCTCTCCCTCTTCATAGATGGAGAAAGTGAGTCCTGAGGGGGAGTCAGTTTGACAAATAGTGACAAGGGCACGCAGACCCGAGTCTGTTCTCAGCTCTGTGACCTCAGGAGGAGTTGCTCCCCCTCTTCAGGCCTCAGTTTCCTCATCTGGGCAAGGGGCACACTGCCTCAGGTGCTTCATCTGTGAGAATGGGAAAATGAGCATGTTAACTCTGCCACAGAGTATGTGGTGAGGGTCAGAAGCGTTAGCGTGTGCCTGGTGAGTGAGGCTCAGAACAGTGCCTGCCACGTCGGAGGTGCTACGTAAGGGCTTGCTGTCATTACCATGATTTCATTCCGGCCTTGACTGTCTTATTCTAAGTGTGAAAGACCCTGAGGTCAGACCTCCTCTTCGGGCTTTCCCCACAAACACCTGATCTTCCTGACCCCCAGGCCTCTGACCATCATTTCTCCCCCCTTAGCCTGTGACTGTGACTTCCGGGGAACGGAGGGACCAGGCTGCGATAAGGCCTCGGGCCGCTGTCTCTGCCGCCCTGGTTCGACCGGGCCACGCTGCGACCAGTGCCAGCGAGGCTACTGTGACCGCTACCCGGTGTGTGTGGCCTGCCACCCCTGCTTCCAGACCTATGACACCGGCCTCCGGGAGCGGGCCCTCCGCCTCAGCAGCCTCCGTAATGCCACCACCAGCCTGTGGCCTGGGCCGGGCCTGGAGGACCGCGGCCTGGCGTCCCGGATGCTGGACACAAAGAACAAGCTGGAGCAGATCCAAGCCATCCTCGGCGGCGCCTCGGTCACGGAGCAGGAGGTGGCCCAGGTGGCCAATGCCATCGTCTCCATCAGGTCATTCCCTCTCCCTGCCGAGCCACGTGGCAGAAGAACAATTCCACGTGGGTCCACATAGGGGCACACTGGTCCTTCCTTACATCGGTTACAGCCCTTTACCGTCTACCAAGGCTTCTCACAGGCGCCTCTCTTTTCACTGTCACGACAGTCCTGGGAGGTTGGCGTGGTGGGTGTTATTCCTTGCATTTTGCAGATGAGGAAACAGTCACAGATAGGTGACATGATAGAGTCACGTGGCCGCCGAGGGGCACCGGGAGCACAGGCACGAGCCCAAGTCCTGAGTTCTTCCAAGTGCCCGGTGCCGCCCGTGGGAGAGTCAGCTCTGCATTAGTCAACCTTGTGGAGGGCATCTGAGAGGCAGGGCTCTAAAAATAACTTGCGTTTGCCTTTGGAATGGGAGCAGTCCCACCCACGGTCTCCTCCCACCAGCCGAGGTGCCTTCTCAGGGAGGTTTCCTTCTGAAGTTTTTATGAGTTTTCTTTCCCTGAGCACTTGCTGACTGTGAGGGCCTGAGCCATCTAGGTGTGCCATTGACCTTGGTCTCAGCACTGAGTAGGGAGTCTGCAGGCGGTTGGTGGGCTGGGTGTGCAGCCCTGGTGGGGCTTTCCAGAAGGACGGTCCGTGCTGAGCAAAGCCCGGCCATGGAGTGCGCGAGGCTGGTGGAGGGAATGGTGGTGGGTGGAGCTGCAAAGGCCCTGGGAGGGAGGAATGTCTGGAAGCTCAGCCGTGGTGGGTCAGGGCAGGTGACCCCCTTCAGGTGGAGACCACCAGTGGGCTGCAGCTACGGGAGCTCTGTGGGGAGGTGTGGGCTGCAGAAGAGAGACTCGGGAGCCTGGGGTACAGGTGGTGGCTGATGTCCGCCGGTAGGCAGCAGAGGAGGAGGAGGGGCTCGGGGGATGCTCCTCGTGGAAGCCAACGTGGGGAGGCGGAGGAAAGCCGGGACTGTTAGGGTCACACACGCCAAGGAGGGAGAGATTTTTATGGATCTGCCCGCATAGGGGTGGAGTGAGGTTGTGCTAGCTTTTGCCCAGCAGGATCCTCTCCAGCCTGCGGAGGCTCCCTTCTGTGGCTTTTACTGATGGCGTCTCTTTTTCCTGACTCAGTAGCAATTTCTCCGAGGGGATGGCTGGCTCTAGGGAGGAAGCCCCCCTCCTGTATTTTAGTGGAAGCTTCTCTCCCACTTCAGGCAGACTCTCCAGGGCCTGCAGGTGGATCTGCCCCTAGAGGAGGAGACCTTGTCCCTCCCGGGAGACCTGGAGAATCTGGACAGAAGCTTCAATCGCCTCCTCGTTATGTATCAGAGCAAGAGGGAGCAGTTTGAAAAAATAAGCAGTGCCGATCCTTCAGGTGAGGAGTGGTACACAGACACCACGCCGGGCCAGGCTTCATCTCCGTCTCCAGGCCTCCGGGTCCAGGGCCAGCTTGGTTCCCTCTCTTCTTCCCATAGGAGCCTTCCGGATGCTGACCGCGGCCCACCAGCGGTCATCCCAGGCTGCTCAGCAGGTCACGGATAGCTCCCGCCGGCTGCTGCGGCTCAGGGACAGCCGGAGAGAGGCGGAGAGGCTGGAGCAGCAGCTGGGAGGGGCAGGAGGGGCCGGTGGCCCCCAGCTCGCGGCCCTGAGGCTGCAGATGGCTTCCTTGCCTGATCTGACACCCGCCGCCAACAAGGTGACTCCTGTCATGGAGCCCCACTTCCAGAGGCCCCCCGCCCCAGCTTGTCACTCACCGACTGTTGCTCCACATTCCCCCCTGGGGCCACGTGGACCTCCCACACCCCTGCCCATCCCGACCCTTGACCCCACATAGTGTGTTCAGCAATTACCAAGGAAACAAGTTTCTGGTGCCCAAATTGCCGTGGAGATGTCTGGCTGCTTGTTTCCCAGGTGTGGGAGGGGAGTGGTCACTGAGGAGGCTTGGGGACCCCCTCTGATGCCCTCATCTTTCCACAGCTCTGTGGGGGCCCCAGGGAGATGGCTTGCACCCCGGGAGCGTGCCCTGGGGAGCTGTGTCCCCGAGACAATGGCACGGCCTGTGGCTCCCACTGCAGGGGTGCTCTCCCCAGGGCAGGTGGGGCCTTCCGGACAGCAGGGCAGGTGGCCGAGCAGCTGCGGGGCTTCAACGCCCAGCTCCAGCAGACCAGGCAGATGGTAGGTGTGGCTGAGGTGGGGTGGGTCCGTGGTGGAGGAGGCAGAGGGGACAAGAGCTCCTAAGCAAGTCAGAGCTCCCATTCTGTAGCCAGGAGTCGAAAGCCCAGAGATGTTGGGTGACTTTCCCGTGGCCCTACAGCAAGCGAGAGATAGAGTTTGAGGCCAGTGTTTTTACATCATTTCTTCTGGGGCCAAACCGAGCTAGTTACAAAAGTTTCCTAGGGAGATCTTGGGTAGCAGGTGCCTCCAGAATCCTCGGGGGCTGCTGAGAGGCCCTCTTGGGGCTTTAACCACTGCTGACCCATAGTGTGTGTCAGCAGATCAGGGCAGCCGAGGAAGCCACCTTGCAGGTGCAGTCAGATGCTCAGAGCCTGGAGATGCAGGTGAGCACCAGCCGCTCCCAGATGGAGGAAGACGTCACACGCACGCGGCTCCTCATCCAGCAGGTCCGAGACTTCCTCTCAGGTGAGCTGGTCTTTACCTTTTCCTGGGCTGATGTTTCGACTTCCGCCTGTCCTCAGTGCCCCATTCCCTGTCCCTCATCTCATTTGTCAGTCAGCTACTTCCTTCCCTGGTCTCCATGCCCCTGGACCAGCCCCCATCAGTCACCTGGATGGCTGCACGGCCTCTAGGTGACCCCCCACCTCCTTCCTGCTCCTTCATAGCCCGTTCTCAGCAGAACAGTCTGAAACATCTTTGAAAAATGTGTAAGCGGGGTCACATCCCACTCATGCCTAACATCCTTCACTGGCTTTCCCTTGTTCTTGGGATAAACTCTCAGCTCCTTACCATGGCCTCTGTTACCTCCTGGGTATGGCCTGTATCCTCTCCACTTTGCTCACAAACCGTCTTTGAACAGGCCAGGCTCTTGCCAGCCTCGGAGGCTCTTCCTGTTCCTCTGCCTGGGATGCTCTCTCTAAGGCTGCTGATTCTTGCCCTCCAGGTCTGAGTTTAAATATCTCCCTCGGGGGGCCTTTTCTGACCACCCCCTCTGGTCATCCCCCTCCCCCATATTCCCCTCTGGAGTCTGACCTTCACTGCTCTACTCCGAGCCTGTGGTTGTTGAGCTCACCTGTCTACAAGTGTAACGTTTGTCTCCCAACTGGACCCTAAACTCCGAGAGGGCAGGGATGGCTGTCTGTCTTATTCGCTGTGTCCCTGGCACTTAGCATAAGTCCAGGCCCAGAAAAGCACCCAATGTTGATTGAATGAATAAGTGAACCCGATCTCCTCCCTTGCCACCTGGGGAGTGGGAAGGTCCCTGGACGGGACTCAGGGAATCTGTGGGACTTTGGGCAAGTTGTTTTCCTCTTTGCCTCATCTTTTCGCTTCTGCCAACGGGGATGATAGTATTTTACAAGTTTATTCCGGGTGTCAAGCAACGACATAAAATGTGTTTTGACAAATTAAAGATGCCTCAGGAGTATGAACTGCTATTATTAAATTTCTGGCCCCTGCCAGGGAATTTGCTTGGCTGGGAGCCCAGTTAACATGAGCTGACGGCCTGGTGTAATGACAGTCGTTCTTCCTGTACTACTGCGGTGCTTCTGCTTCAAGAGGCCAGAGCCCCCTCCGGGGTGCAGGTGGCGGGTTGGAGAGAAGCAGGGACAGGCCGGAGTTTGGGGATGGGACTCACAAATAAGGAAGACCTTCCCTGAGTGAAGCCGCGTAAGGCAGGCTAGGTGGCCCTCCATCCTGCATCAACCCCAGCTAGGGGGTGGTGGGATAGGAAGCCTGTCCTTGGGGTGCAGTCTGGGCTCCAATGAATGGGCAGGGAGTGGCCGGGCTGCGGGGTCCCTGCTGTCCCCTCAGTTATGCTTGTGTCTCAGGTTGAGTCCTTGGACAGGATGAGGGGCAGAGAGAAGGAGCAGGGCCTGAGAGAGGCCTGGCCCCTGGGAGGGACCTGGGATAATTCTTACAGTCTCCATGGCTGTGGATTCTAAGGTCCAGAGTCCCGCTGCAGGAAACATGGGTACCAGCTGCTGTGGGCGCACAGGGTCACAGCTAGGGCGGGAGAGTGGAAGGCCAGTGGAGGAGAGAGGGGGCACCATCTTTCTCAGGTCATCAAAGGAAGTGACAAAGATAATAGGTCAGGTTTACTGAGTTCTTACTAAGTGTCGGGCACTGTTCTAAGTGCTTCACATTATTTAATCCCGACTGCCTACCACTTTGCACGTGAGGACTCCAGATACAGGGAGGTTAAGAAACCTGCCTAGAAGCATCCAGCTTGGAGAGTATGGGTAGGGTTCACCTCACTCCGGAGCCCACACTCTAGATTATTGCGTTATGAGATGGACCACCTCCCAGCGCCCCACCACCCATCTTGCTTCTTTGCCTTCTCTAATGTTTGTCCTCTCCCTGCATTGTCTCCCCTGCCCTGCCCCACCCCTCCCGACCTGGCTAATTCCTACACAACCCTCTAAGGGTCCCCTGGGTATCTCATTCTCCAGGAAGCTTTCCTGGACCTGTCAGACTGGGTTAGGAGCCCCTGTAACAGCCGTCCTAGCACCCTGAGCTTACCCCCATCACTCAGGGTTGTGCTTCCTTGCCCCACTAGATTTCAAGCTCCATGAGGGCAAGGACCAAGTCCAATCTGACTTGCAGTCTCAGCTCCCCACATCCTGCAGCTTGGAGCAGTGAATGTTTGCTGAGCCCACCCTGAGACTCAGAAGCCCATGAAACTGAGTGTAACTAAGACCAAGCCCACGGGAGCAGCTGAAGTGAGGCAGAACAAAAGAAGGGCAGGCACTAGGTGAGGGTGTGCTTGCCGTAAGAGGCTTTCTAGGGAAGGCACATATAAGCCGCGTTGAGAGTAGGACTCTGGGTTAGGTGAGAGCTTGGTGGTCTCTATGGGGAGGTCCTTGTGAAAGCTCGTAATTGGGGAAAAGCCCACTTCATTAAACTCAGCCACAGTTATGCCTTGAGCTCCTGCAGTGTGCTGCCCTGGCCCCAAAAGGACATAGCAATAAAGAGGCATGGTTTCCACCTTCCAGGAATGTCCTTCCACCTGGCATGCGGAGGGGACTGGGTCTAGGACCTCTGTAGCCAGTTGGTGAGGAAACCTTTGATTGCAGAGTAAGGCTGGGTGGGCCCCAGAGGAGTTAAGTCCTAGGGCAAACTATCTGGGTGGGCAGGTGCCCCCTTCCCTACCATGTCGGTACCAGTGGAATCTGTAAAAGTGACCATGGGGAGGAGATGCCATCTCTGTACTCCTGACCTTACTCTCTGACCCAGAGTTGGATTGTGAAATTCCTGCTAAATTGATTTTTTCGTATCATCCCTTGAGGTTGGCCATCGTGATTCCTATTTCACAGATCAGGAAACTGAGCTCAACGAAGCCAGTTGACTTGTCCCAGTTTGCTTGAATAGTAAAGAGGAGGCCTGAGACTGGAGCCCCTTCAATCATTTGTTCAATGTACAAACAGAGTGCCTCCAAGTGCCATGCACTGTGCTAGGGGCTGGGCTATAGCTGTGGATGAAAGCCAGTCCCCGTCCTCACGTTGTTTACATTCTAGTGGGGAAATGACAGAAAACCCAATAAATGAGTTAAGTGTCCAGCACGTGGGTGACGATAAATGTTAGGGAGGAAGATAAAGCTGAGAAGGAGGGTAAGGAGTGTTGGCAGAGGGTAGAGGTTGCGATCCTAGATTGGATGGCCTGGGCTGGCCCCTCTCAGAAGGTGACATGTGAGCAAAGCCCAGGTAATTTTGATCTGCCTTTGCAAAAGCGAGCACTCTGCCCCAGAGGAGGGGCACGTGGAAGGGTTCTTATTGCCAAGGAAGCAGTTCCAGTCCCTGGCTGGTCTCCCCACTTCAGGGCTGATTATATCTGTGCTCCAGGCATTGTTCAGTACCAGCTGCCTGGTACCACCTCCTTCTCCCCAGCCTGCAGCTTCCTGTGGTGGAACTTAGTTGCCACAGCTGTGCCGACAGCCATCCTCCCGCGACAGCGAGCCCGGAAATTCTCAGAGCAGGGTGCCTGAGTGTGCCCGGGAGGGAGCCGCAGCTCCTTGGGCAGCCCGGGCAGAGATGGCATGGAGGTGCTGCCCACGGGTGTTGTCAGCTTGGAGAGGCCTCTGATCTTTGGGGAGGTGGCTGAGCTCCCCCATTCCGATGGATGGTTTGTCTTCCAGACCCTGACACTGACGTAGCCACCATCCAGGAGGTCAGTGAGGCCGTGCTGGCCCTGTGGCTGCCCACAGACTCTGCCACAGTCCTGCGGAAGATGAATGAGATCCAGGCCATCGCAGCCAGGCTCCCCAACGTGGACCTGGTGCTTTCTCAGACCAAGCAGGACATCGCTCGGGCTCGCAGGCTCCAGGCTGAGGCTGAGCAGGCCAGGTGTGGCCCTGGGCCCTGAACTTCTCCCAGGATCGGGCTGGGGTTTTGCCCCTCAACTCTGTTGCTGGAAGCAAGAGAGGAACGTCTGCAAGTCAGAGGGGTGCCGAGGGCTGGGAGACAGGAGGAGGTGCTTACTGTGGTGGGGGATGGTGAAGTGATACACGGCATCCAGCTGAAACTTTATTCGGCACAACCCCGTCTTCCTTATTGGAAACCGTCCCAGAGGCTGCCTCAGACAACCTGCTTGGTGGGGTCCTGGGATGGAAAAGCTACTGAGTTAATACTCGGCTTCTTATCTTGGCTGGAAAGGACATTCTCTGGACTGGGGAGTGAGTTGGATCCCACATCTCTTCATTCACCGTGCACCCATTCCACCCTCCCCCCTCTTCCATTCCCCCGGCCCCAGGAGCCGAGCCCACACAGTGGAGGGCCAGGTGGAGGATGTGCTGGGGAACCTGCGACAGGGCACGCTGGCACTGCAGGAGGCCCAGGACACCACGCAAGGCACCCGCCGCTCCCTTCAGCGTATCCAAGACAGGGTTGCTGAGGTAGGCATTATGGCTTCCTTCCCCCACTTGTGGGAATGAACATTCAGACTCGGGTGCAAGGCATAGAAGATGCCAGGAAGTGACCCGGGTGGAAACTGAGCTGGGGCCCTGAAGAAGGGAGCCTATGAGCCTTGAGCCTGGCTTCGAGCCTTTGGTTTTCTGCTCTCGTGGCTGCTGCAGGAGTGGGTGGGGTTGGTCAGCTAAGCTGGAGAACTGGGAGGCCTGGATGCCGGGGGCAGATAGAGGATTGGGATGGTGGCGATAGTGATGTCCTGCTTGTAGAGAGTTTTTGTGGCCTGATGAGTTGGAGGAGAGAAGAATGAAGGTCACTGCCTATGAGACCCACCCCAAACTCCGGGTCTCTTTTTCCACAAAGGTTCAGCAGGTGCTGGGGCCAGCGGAAAGACTGGCGACCAGCCTGATGGAGCAGCTGGGTGGCTTCCGAGCGCGGATGGAGGAGCTCGGCCACCGGGCCAGGCAGCAGCGGGCACAGGCCGCCCAGGCCCAGAATCTGGCAGAGGAGGCCAGCAAGCAGGCACTGAGTGCCCAGGAGGTACCTAGAGGGCAGAGTTAGCCCAAGCAAGCATGGCCGGCGGGAGCAGGACAGGACTCTGTACACTTTATAAGACCATGGGCTCCAAAGCACTTCGAGTACCATTTATTCTGAAATATCCAGCGGGGGCTTCAGGATTAAGGCACACCTGGCCAGGTATCTGAATTCTCCCTCTGGATGCCTTTGGTGGAGCTGGCTCAGGGATGCTGGAAACAGGCAGTCCGATCCCTCTCCTCTCACAGATGAAGTGACTCTGTTCAGACCTAAAGCTCATCTACAAAGGAGGTCTCTTGACACCTGATCCAGAGCTTGTCCCCTGTCATGGTTATCCAGCCCAGACAGAAACTCTTGACTTAGCCCAACCTGAGCCCCATCACTGTCAGAATTAGATCAGAGAGAAGGTTGAAGAGCCAGTTTCAGTGTCTCCAGGGTACCGGTGGTCCCGGTACAATGGCCAAGCTGCCAAGCATACTATTAAGTGACAACTGTGTACCTGGCCCTGTGCTGGCACTGTAGATGAAGGGAGAGGAAATACAGAAGTTAAGGTATGGCTTGTGGCCCAGGGGCTTTTATAGGCAGAATTAACCCATTGGGGATATTAGGAGGCACCTCATCTCTGTGTGCTGATTTGGGTTACATCAGGTCCTTTAGCCAAAGGTCTTTAGGACTTGGGATGATGATGATGTGGAGACTGTTCTTCCTTTTTCAGGGATTTGAGAGAATAAAGCAAAAGTATGCTGAGTTGAAGGACCGGCTGGGTCAGAGCCCCACGCTGGGAGAGCAGGGCAGCCGGATCTTAAGCATCAAGATGGAGGCGGAGGAACTGTTTGGGGAAACCATGGCGATGATGGACAAGATGAAAGGTGAGGGAGTTGTCCAGGGACTTGGACTTCAGGGCATCTCTGAAGGCTGCTCCCAACCCAGGGTTTCTGAGGCCTAATGTTTGGAGCTAGCAGTGCTAAGGCAGTGAGATCAATAGGGATTTCCTGAGCACCTAGTAAGTACAAGGCATATAATGTGACTTTGAGGCGTGTGGACATGTTCACAAAGACTAGGCCTGCCCTCAAGAGGCTCGCAATCCATTTTTTCCTATTGGCCACCAGCTTCATGAAACTATTTAATAGCACAAAGAGGACTGTGATAAAAGCCCAAATAATAGAAGCTCTAGGGGCTCAGAGGATAAGTAACGTCAGAGAGAAATGTTCAGGGAAGGTAATGTTCAAAAAAGATAAGATTTGAAGTGGGCCTGGGAGGATGTATAAGCCTGGAAGAGGCTGTGAGGAGGAGAAGGGACATCAAGACATGTTCTGAGGATGGAGGCGGGATCACCCAACTGGAGAGGAGGGTTGATGAAGAGAGAACAGGTGGGAGAGAAGTAGCATGGAGCCAGTGTGGCTGGTCCACGTGGCCGGCCCCGATGCCAGGAGGAGGTGGGTAGACTCAGCCCTGGAGGCAGTAGGAAACCATCCAAGGGTTTTGAATATGGCAAACCATAATGAAAGAAGCTTTCGAAAGGGTTCTGAGGTTCCTTGGAAAGGAGAACAGAGATTTTCAGGCTCAGTCTCTGAGATGTGATGATGGGGTCACTGCCCTGTGAATGACAAAACCAGAGCCTCTTTGAATTTTAGAGAAAGCTTTTGACAAAAATCTGTTTGGCTAGCTAGATGGACACTATGGAGAAAGGTGAGCTGGCAAGTTGACAGTGGCTATGGCCGGCCACAACTGAAGGGGGAGGCGAGAGGAGCTGACCTAGATGGAGGAGTCCAGGGCTGGGTCAGTGCACGCCCTGGCCCTGTCCGTCAGTGTCTTGTATGAAGATAAAGAATTTGCTAATCAGATCTGAGGATGACAGGTAGTTAATGCACTAGATAACAGAACCAGCATTCTAAGGCACTCTCAGAAGTCTAAAAGGATGGGCTGAAACTAACAGGATAAAATTAAGTAAGGAGAAAAATTCCCCCTCACTCTGGCCTTGTTTGGACCTAAACTCACAAGTATAGCTCAGGTGAGGTCTGGCTTCTCAGTGGGTAATGTAGCTAAACACTTTATAACCGGTTAGTGATAAACACGTATGAGTTGTTACTCACCCGAAAAAGACCCAAGAGTTTTGAGTAACTGTAAGCTTGATATAAGCCAGAAGTGCCTTTGCTCCTGCCAAAAGAGCTAATAAATTCAAAGCAGCCAAGACAAAGGGAGTAATGGCTCAAGGATGATATTAAAAATATTTAGTGACTGGTGTGTCCTGCACCTACCTACCAGCCAGAAAGGCTCAGGTTGTAGCATTGGAGCAAGCATTTACCTGCTTGCAGGAATTTACCTTGAATTGCAGGGTTATGGGGAGAAGGATGCTTAAGGAGCCTCTGGGGATGGGGGTCGGGGAACAGAACAGCAACTGTAAACATTTCAGTGTTTTATTAACTCATAGGTCCATGTGGGTACCCACTGGCTGAATGTCAGTCTGTTAATAACCCTGTTACACTCTGCTGATCTCCCAGGTGAGATCGAGTTCAGTGGAGGCTACTACAGCTTCAAAAGGGATATTGACGAACCCACACACTTGAGGGGGAGGGTGGCCAGGGTTGGGATGTAGGGAAGGCCTGGTGATTATATCAGATGGGGAGTGGACGAAGGAGCTTGGGCGGTTTCATCTGGGGAAGATGGGGCCTCAGACATGCGAAGGACTGCCACGTAGGAAACAGAAAGAATAGATTCCTACACCCCGGGAGACAGACCTGGGACAATTGGGTGGCAGCAAGCTGTGCTCAGATTCTGGCTTAACCAGAAGACTTTTTAACAAGCAGAACTGCCTAGAGTTGGAGCCTTGTGAGACAGTGCCCCCTGGCCCTGTTCCTGGAAAGTTCAGGCTGAGGCTGGGTACCAGCCCTCATGAATGTGGTCCAGGGGGCCCTGCTTAGGATGACAGGGGGGGGACAGGCTGGACTCGATCACTTTGGAGTCCTTCATATCCTCCACACATAATCTGGTGGTGGGATGTGGAATGGACCGAAGGGGGAGGACTAGATTTATCTGGAGTGGCATTTTTGGGGAGAGACGATGGGGAGGAATTCTGGTCACCCAGCTCTTTTGCCCTGGTGCCCACCTGAGGAATCATTGGTGGGATGGCAGCTGTCTGGGTCCAACATAGCGGGTTTCTTATCTTGGTGCCAGTGGCCTCCCTCATCAGCCTGGGACAACTCTGGCTAGAGCGGAGGAGAAGAGTAGGGGCAGAGGATCCTTGGGGTAAGGGCTTCCTGGGTCTGGCCCATGCCATGTTTCTCTAAGAGTGGGATGGGGGCTGGAGAGGCCTGAGGCTGGAGAGAGCTGCCTTAGGGGCCAGACTCCCTCCAGGTGGAGGTGATTTCTCCCGCAGATGCTGCATCCAGGTGGGTGGGAGGAGAAGGAAGGGTTGGGAGTCGTCTTCCTCCCCCTGTTGTTCCATCTGCCCTCAGACATGGAGTCGGAGCTGCTTCGGGGCAGCCAGGCCATCATGCTTCGCTCGGCGGACCTGACGGGGCTGGAGAAGCACGTGGAGCAGATCCGGAACCACATCAACGGGCGCGTGCTCTACTACGCCACCTGCAAGTGATGCGCCAGCGTCCAGCCTGCGGCCCTGCTCATCTGCCCTCTTTGCTCCTGGGGGCCAGGCTGGCTTGGAATACCGTCCAGCTGCAGGAAAATTTTATGCAACCTAAAGCACAGCCTGGACCACCCTGGTGTGCAGTTGTTAGGGTTACTCTGGGCTGCAGCTGAGCCTGGGCTGATGGGACAACTACCGCTGAGGGACAGACGTGGTGGAGGCAGGCCACATCATTGTAACCAGGAGCTCTCAAGAGGAGGGTGCTTGGCTGGGCGGTGTCCTTGCCCTTCATTCTCCGTTGAGGCTGAATCCTGGACCAACACAGAAACATAACTAAAAATGATGTACAAGTGAAAAGCCCAATAAAAATCTATAGAAAGGAGCATGGAGTTTCAAAGAGGGGAAATAGTCTGTCTCCCTGTGAAGTAAACATTTCTCATTTGTTTCTGTCTCCCATCTGGGGTTCCTGGGGACTCCTCTGCTCAAGCCCGAGGCCTGGTGGTGGGTGAAAAATAGGCTGCCCCCACTCTGCTCTGTCTAGCGACTCATCACCCAGACTTAGGGAGACGGGGCCCCTTTGCTCCAGCAACTGATGGATTTTATACTTGAGAGACCAGAGGAGGCGTTTTCACCTCTGGACAACTATACAGTTTCTCGTTTACAGAAGAAAATGTAGAAATCCAGAGACGGGAAGCAAGCTGTTCAAAATCACACAGCTCCTAGAGGCAGAACTAAGACCAGACCCTGTGTCTCCAGAGATCTCAAAAAGAAGCTGTAAATGGATGTGTGTGTATGTGTGTGTGTGTGTGTGTGTGTGTGTGTGTGTGTGTGTGTGTGTGTGCTGAAAATATGGAAATGGCACGAACGTTTGTGTGCTAACTGTGGCCCGGACGCTGTGCTAGCATTTTATCTACATGAACTTCTTGGTCTTTATTGATCAGAGTAATTACTTATTGAGCTCTATGCTAGATACATCATCTGCATTATCTCATGATGTAGGTGGCACTGTTGTCCCCAAGTGAGGAAACCAAGGCACAAAAGGTTCAGTGGCTCCCCCAAGGTCACAGATGTGGCAGGCAGGGCAGAGCTAGGTCTCAAACCCAAGTTCATCTATTACAGGCATTAGGAGGATGGCTGCTTGGGCTGGACTGTCTGGGTTCCGGTGGCACCTCCGCCAAGGGGGTTGTTCTGAGAAGGAAATGAGTTGATGCGTGTAGCTCATGTCACTAGGTGCCTGGCCCACTGTGTGTCCCCCGACCACTCCTACCGTCGCTAGGTCCTACCTGACCTCAAGCTCTCTGTGCATTTTCCACTCCAGGAGGCCCAGAAGCCCCTGAGCTGCTTCTGACTTAGAGAAGAACCAAAAGAAGCCTCATAGAAAAAAATATGTTCATTTTATTCAGCACAACACAGAGCCTGAAGCTGGAGGGAGCGGGAGACCAGAAAACTGGGAAGGGACAAGAGCAATGTGTCTGATTTTCAGAGAGAGAGAGAGGGGAGCAGAGCCAGGATCTGAATTACTCGCTGAAAGAACAGTCAACTTCCAATTTTCACTTAATTGAGTGTGTGTGTAGAGGGCATCCGGCCAGGATAATAATTCCTTACGGTACCTTGCCTTGGGTTTCTTTCTTTTTCATCTTGGAGGGTGTGGTCCTGCTTTTGGATGGGGGCAGGGAGAGAGGTGGATCAGAAGAGCGCTGGGCGTAGGCTGGCCAGGTTTGGAGCTAATCCTGGAGTTAGGATTTGAACTTGGAGAGATCACAAGCAGACCACGAAGCTGCCTGTCATTCATGCAGATACGCAGGCCACTCCATTAACGAGCCCATTATGGCTACGAGGACGGAGGCTGGAGAGGCAAGATCCAGGGTGTGCTGAGCGGGGAGTCTGGGTAGATGCTCCATATGGCTTTGCTCGGAGATGGTGACACAGCTTGGCCAGCCCATTAAGCTTTTCATGACGAACGACACAGACCTGGGTGAGAGCTATCTACGGACACTGTGCAGAGCCACGGCACGTAGGGTTGGGGGCACGGAGAAGGCAGGCCAGGGGGACCTGGAAGCCTCGGGTGCCGCTCCGCCCGCCCACAGCTTCGGTGAGGGCTCCACGCTTGGGGACTCACTCCTGGGCCTTCTGTGAGGGTCTGTTCCAGGTGGCAGCTGTCTGCTGCTTCTGATCAGGCCTTGCTCGGCTTGCTTTCCCTTCTTCCCACTGCAGCGTAGACTCCAGGTTTGGAAAGGCAGAGAAGAGGTGAATAGCTATCTCTCCTGCAGAAGAAGGGGGTTCAGGGTGGGGGGGTGCTGTCGCCTCTGGTACCCCTTGGACCCCATCACTGAGACTCTGTGACTGCGATTTCCCCCTGAGCCCACGGCCCTGGCCCTCCTCCCTCTAGTTCCCTCACCTGAAAATTGTAGTGACATAGACACAGGCCCCTGGGATCACATAATGAGACAGACTCCAGTCTGCCCCGCCCGGCAGTGGGAGCTGCCGCTGGCTTTAACTGGCACCATGACCTCCGATTTGAAGTTCCTAGAAAGGAAATGGAGCGGCCGGCTATGATGGAGTATTTGAGGAGGAAGGAGAGCCGGGATAACTCTCTGTGTCTGTGGCTGCCACTCAGCCCTCCCTTTATGAGGTTCAGAAACACGAGCCTTTATAGAAAAGATGAATGAGATAACCAAGCCCCCAATGTCCCCCTAAAACACAGAGGCCCTGGAAACTCAAGGAATCTAACGCCCACCACTCACATCTACCCAGCTTTCTGCAGGCATTTATAATCCCTGTTGCCTCACTAAACTTTGACAGTACCTCTGTGGGGCAGGCTGAGCAGGTATGATCCAATCAACCCATTTTACAGATGAGCAAACTAGAAACAGAGATATGGATTGAAATGACAGTGGCCACACAGCTGGTGAGGGGTGGGGACAGGACTGGAGGCATTTCCCTTGACCCCCTCCTCTCCCCCCATCCAGAGCTCTTCCACCCTACAGAGCTGCCCCCAAATGGGAGAGACTCTTTGGTCAATTTCTTTCAGCTCCATTGCCTGAGTTCTTTCAGACCCAGGCTGAGCAGGGCTAGGCCTTGGGCTTTGGCTGAAAATACGTACTGTTTTCTGTTGGCCTTTTTGAGGAGCGTGGGCTCAGAGCAGTAGGAGGACTTCCCTTTGGTCCCGACGCTCAGGCAGCTGGAGCAGCAACCGCAGGGCCCGATGGCCAGGGGCCCCTGCTGCATGGGCACAAGGCTGCTGCTGATGCGGAGGGAGCCGTGGATCAGGCAGTTGAGGGACCTGCCCCCAGGGGCGGTGCGCCGGGGACCATACTGGCAGGGCAGCCGGGTCAGGGCAGGGAGGGCCACACTCTGGTCCAGGGTGGGTGCCTCGGTGATGGTGATCTCAGGGGAGCTGGGTCTTGAGGCTTCAGACGCTTGAGTGACGGGAGGCCCGTGCTCCACGTCCGGGCGGACAACTGGGCTGTGCATGTTCGTGTGTAGCTTCCTCATGTGGTGTACCACGGCTGCTGCGTTGAAGGCTTGCTGAGGAGACACGAGACCAGTCTCTGGCCGTCTCCATCCTCAGAGGGCCGTGAGGCTTAAGCTTTCCCTTTGCCCTGGGACCTCTTGAAACCGATGTGTACACTTCTCATTTCAGAGAGGGTTCAGGGAACTCCAGGGTCTGCCGGGAGACCCCAAGGGAAGCCCCTCCCCCAGCTGCCCCAGCCCAGCCTCCAGGGCCTAGACAGCCTGCCCGCCTCCTGGAGAGGACCACTCACCCTCCACTTGCTCTTGGCAAAGTTCTTCTGGATCTGGAGGCTGACTGACGGGTAGATGTCCCGGTGGAGAGCTGTGTTTCCGTTAATCCTGTGGACGTGGAGGGGACCCCTGGCTAGTGGTGGTTACAGGGACTCAGCCAGGGGTTGGGCCGGGGGCTGGGCATGCAGGTCCAGGGTAAACTGAGTGGACTGCCTCAGGACAAGGGCAGCCGGAGCTACGAAGGGGCTGGAGGCAGGGCTCCTCTTTCCGCCGGGCAGGCCATAGGGGGCCTATGCTTTAGAAACTTGCTTTAGAGCTGGGTGGGCAACCTATAGCCTGTGGACCAAATCTACTTTATGCCTGCTTTTGTAAATTAGATCTTGCTGGAACACAGACGCGCCCGTTCATTCAGCTATGGGCTATGCTGCTTCCGAGCTGTAACGGGCAGATTGAGTGGTTGCCATGGAGACGATACGGCCAGCAAAGCCTAAAATATTTCCTATCTGGCACTTTATAGAAAAAGAGTTTACTGACCCCCATCCCCCCACCCCATGTCAGAGGGCGTTTGGGCTGTCACCATCCTTTGGCTCAAAACTTTGCTCAGAACCCACCTTCTCCTTCCTCAGTAAAGCCACCCAATACAGGCTGCCCTTTTCTTGTCCCCTCGGCCTGTTATTCATCCATCTCTTAAGTGTCCCTCAGACACTTGCCACGTACATAATACTTTCTAGGTACTTAGGGACCCAGAGAAGTAACAGACGTGGCCCTGATCGCTAGGGGCTTACAGTGTAGGTTTGAAGCCTTGTTTCATGCCATGAACTAGAGTAATTCATGGTGAGCTGTGTAATGGATAAGGAAAGACGGGACGTCTGTCCAGATTGCAGGGGGCAGGGCTTTAGAGAAGGACAAAAACTGCTCTGGAGCCTGAAGAATGCTACATCGATTGCAGGGCATTTGATGTGGTGAGAATGGTATGATCCAAGGTGTAATTTGGGTTTAGAAGGCGGGGGAGGGCAGGGAGAGCAATATAGCTATTAGGCCTTTCTGGAATACAGAAGGTACTCTGGGAATCCTGAGAAATGAAGTTGGAGGTAACGGGTCAGGCCAGATTAGGGAAAACCTAGGCTTGCTGTGGTGGCGACTGGGGAGCTTGTAAATTTTCCAGCAGGGGTGTAGCATGAAAAAAGAAGTGTTTCAAGACTTTATTTACCTGCTTTACCAATTGGCTGCTTTGTGATTGTTCTCAGCGCACCTTGCATGGAACAGACTTTGATCCCAGAGTAAAATGCTGCTCTTAGGGACAGGGCAAAGTTACCTGTCTAGCTGTATCTGCCTCCTGAACTTGACTAGACGACCCAGCTGCCACCATTGGGTCAGAATCCACTTACTTAAATGCTATTTTCTTCTCTAGCTGGATCTGGTCTGTGCTCTTTGGATGTCAAACAGTAAACAGCTAGGGCAAGCAGACTCCAGGGAAACACGCTGTGAGCGAGTCAGCATGGTGTTTGCGGAACAACAGGTGAGGGTCTAGAGCCCATCCCCCATTCCTCACTCACCAGGGGTGCCTCAAGGCCTTCTCACAGGTGTACCGCTCATTCGGGTCCTTCTCCAGCAAGTGGCAAATAAAATCCTTGGCTAGGGGGAGCAATCAAAGATACAACAGATAAGGACCAGATTTCATGACTGATGGAAATTCACTTCCAGGCTGGTGGGTGGCACTGAAAGCTTTAGCTCATCTTCCAAAGAGGCAATTTTAAGAGTCTTGAAAGAGAGAAAAAACCAAACCACCTAGCAACAACCCACCACAAACCACCAGAAAGGCTCTACGCAGCCGTGTCACCCACCCAACACTGGAGATACATCTCTGGGCATGAGGCACCCACGTGCCTGATGCCACGCGGGTGCACATTTGCACCAGTCAGAGGCCAGCACCGCACATGGGTACACGTGTGAATGCTAGCTTATCCCAGCTCTGATCCCCACTTAATGGACCCAACAACAAACACTCATAACCTTCCCACACACAGACATTGCAGACGCCTGATCTTGATACGTGAAAGGCAAAACTTGGCCTTGGTTTTGCCACTCCTGCCTGGAACACTCCCTTGTGCCTGGCTCTGCCCTCCTGGCCCCTTATCTGAACCACCTCCTCCACTGTTATCAGACATACTGCGGTTCTGCCTCCAGGAAAACAAAAGCATTAACCTGAGATGCGAATCACTTACTTGGCCTTTGACCCAGATGAAGATTTCTCCACTTTCCTTGGAGCCTGTTCTGTTAGATTCCCCAGGGACCGTCAAGAGCCAGGACTGGCATCCTTTGTTAAGCTCTTGTCTCTTGGCAGCCTCTGCCTTGAGCCTGTTATTTTGTCCTTCACACTGGCTGGTCTTACCTGACTCAGAAATGTCATCCCAGAACGGAGACTCAAACTCATAGTAGCCCTCCTTGATTTTCTCAAAAAGCTTAGACTCAGTGTCTTCATAGAAGGGGGGATACCCACACAGCCTGCAGTGGAATAGGAAGGTACATGCTGCTGAACGACCCCATCCTCCCTGGGCCAACCTCTCCCCTCCGTCCAGCCTCCCACTATATACACAGGCAGGCAACATAAAGGTCCCCACCAGCAGTGTGACCAGGACATGGGTCTGCCTCTGATTCAGGAATGATGCAGGTTCTGTCAAGTGTTTATGCAGGAGTCAAAGCTTGGAACAGGCCACCCTGAAAGGCCTCTTTGATCATTATACCCCCCAAACCCTCACCACCTCTCCACATACTTCCCCTGACTCTCAGATGATATATAAACTATTTTTAAGAAGGATGGTAGAAACGTCCACTTGAAGGTAAGTTTCATGAGGGATTTTTTAGGCTCCTTTGTTCGTCATTCTTCAGTACTTAAACCACTGATTGGCACAGAGCAGACAGTCAGTGAATATTTGTTGAGTAGATGAATGACGAGAAGCATTATTCAACAGAAGCTGAGGAAACAGAGAAATGTATCCACACTAAGGAGTAAATGATTAATCGCAGGTTATTTTCCTAAGAGCAGAGTTTGCTACAGGTGAGAAGGGATGCTGGGGAAGAGGCGGTGAGCAGGTTTGGAAGGGAGAGCCTGAGAACGTGTGGAGAGGAGCAGTGACCGAGTTCGGGTTCATCCAGGCCATCATTTTGCCTTGGGCTGACGTCGCCAGGAGACATATCTGAGATGTGAACATTTTGCCCACTTGGCTTCTAAGCTTAGCTTGGCTTCTGCCTCTTTTACTGCTCATTCTACAGAGTGGGACTCAATACATTTATACACAGTAAATGGGGGTGGGGTGCTTAAACAGGGAGTGCCATGTGGCTGAACGGTGGGTTCACACTGAGCTCTGTTTTTATAACCTGGTGGAGATCAGGACAAGAGCCTTTGGAGCTGTGTGCGTAAGTGTGTATGTGTGCACGCGTGTGTGCGTGCGTGTGTACATGCACGTGCTTTGGAGGTGGATGCTACTCAAGGAGCTGAGATGGGGAGGAGAGAAGAAAGGGTGAGCAGGCTCTGAGATTCCTCGGGAACTGAGCCAATGCCAGCTTCTACTCACAATATGTAAGTGATGACTCCAATGGACCAGCAATCCACAGCCTTGCTGTAGGGTTTCTGGGCCAACACTTCCGGAGCTGCAGCAAACCAAAGGCAGAGTCAAAGCTGAGCAGGGGCAAGAGAGAAGGCTGAGGGGTGAGGGACAAGTGTCAGGACGCAGCTTAGCGAAGAGGACTAGGGTAGCGCCTGGGATAGTGTTGTTTTTTAAGACTGAAAATTCCCCTAGGGCAGGGATTGTGTCTTTCCCAGCAGACTAAATCTTCCTCCATCAGACTGAAAGTTCCCATGACAGGGCCTATGACTCCCCCATCAGACTGGGGATCTCCAGGGCTATGTTTTCCCCATTATACTGAGTACTCTCTGGAGGCAGGGCTTATATCTCCCCACTCAGATGGGGGACCCCCCAGTACAGGGACCTTGTGTCTCCTTGCAGACAGGGAAATCTGCAAGGTGAAGGCTGTCTCTCCCACTAGATTGGGATCTCCCTGAAAGCAGAAGTTCCATTAATTGAGGAGTTCCATTGAGTAGTAACTGTCCCATCAGTCTCTGTTACCTTCTGAGGGCAGGGCTTAGTCTACCCATCAGATCAAGAGCTCCATGAGGGCATGGGCCATGTCTTCCTCTGATAGGGAGCTCTAAGGCAGTAGTGAGCTGCTGTCTGCATTTATCCCAGATACCAGGGATTTGTATCCAATGGACTCAATATGTGCTGGTAAGTGACAAACCTCTCTTTTGGGGAGAGAGAAGCTTCCCTCTGTCGAGTCAGGGTTCTTCTTCCCACTCCCAGCCCCAATCAGGTGATGAGTGGTTAAGAGGGAAGGGGCAGTAGTGGATGCTCTGAGTTTTGGCTTTCTCCCTCTTAGATTCCATGAATGTTCTCTCCTGGTACCCTGCCTGCTCTCACCTTCTGGGGGGCCCTGGAAGCCTATAGGGCTGTTAGGCAGGAGGCCCCACTTCTGCCAGTTTCCTAGGGTATTTTCTTGGGTGTATATTTGGGGACCCATATTTGAGTTCCTCAGATTCAAACACAACACTGTGCCTCCAGGATACCACCAGTTGGGGGGCTGAGGTCTTCTTCCGACTGGGAGAAAGTAGAAGGAGGTCTAGTGGCCAACCTCTCAGCAATTTACTGATCTCTGGGTTTGTGATCTTTTCTCTGTCCCTGGTCTAGATAAAGGCAGGGAGTCTGTCTGCAAAAGTGAGAGCAAAAGTATAGGCAGGAGGAGTGGGAAGGTTCAGGGGTAGGATGCCTTTGAAGATGTAGGATGTGTGAGCAGGAGGGTCCAGATGGATTGGCTGGCCCTAAACCTCATAAGTGACTGTACTACCAGGATCACCCCTGAAATTGAACCCTGTCTCCTCACAACAATCCTTCTTCATGAATAACATCCATGCGGTGGAGTGTAGCCAACTGGTCAACCTCCCTTCTGTTCCTAGACTCACCCACGTAGCCTGGGGTCCCACAGGCAGTGGACATGACACCATTCTGCTCCATCTTGGAGAGGCCAAAGTCTGTGATCATGATCTTAGAATTCTCCTCAGGGGTGAGGTACAGCAGGTTTTCAGGCTGTGGGAGAAGAGAAATATCATGTAATGCAGGATATAATCACATGAAACAAGCATCCCTTTCCTTCCCCTGAGGGAAGGAAATTTCTTAGGGAGGGGCATCCTGTGTTTCTGACTTCAAAGCCAGATGAATCTCCCTCCATTCTTCCTTCCTTCTTCCTACCGGACCTTCAACCCCTCTAACCCAGCACCTTGAGTTTTGGTTTTGGCCCGACTTTGCTTAACTTTATAACTATTAATGTACTAACCCTTCCCTCTTCTCATCTCTAACTACCCTAAGACTGTTTTGCTTGTTGAGGAAACCAACCCTTAGTTTATTTTCTCTGATCTCTCTAAAGTCTGGTAGGTGTCTGTTGCAATGTTGACTTTCAATAAGTATTTATTAAATTTGACTGTGGCTAAATCCAAGAAATGTATGGATTATTTTGGTAACCTAGTAGGGTGAGGCCTAGTGAAAAGTTCAGGAAAAGGCTGAGGTGCAAATGAACAATGATTGTTGTCACCCAAGATTTGTTTTAGAATCTGAGGGATGAGCTAGTCTAGCCCTCTCATTTTACAGAGCTTAGACTTCCCATGACTCATGTAGCTTCCTAAAGGGTCATTCTCTGTTTCCCATTGAGGGCCCCGCCTTGGCACCTTTAAGTCTCTGTGGACGATGCCATTCTCGTGGAGGTATTTCACTGCTGACAACACCTGCTGGATCACCAGGCTGGCATCCTTCTCTGTGTAGACACCCCGTTCCAGAATCCGGTCAAAGAGCTCCCCACCAGAAACACTGTGGGCACAGGGGCAAGTGCAGGAATCCAGTACTTATTTCAGGTCAAAGGGACATGAATTCATTTGTTCTGTAGTCCTGGGGACACAGCTGTGGTGGAACAGGCAAGTACCCACAGACTATGATTTGAGGGGTGCAGGGAGAACTACTCCAACCTCAGAACACATTCTTTGGGTACCTGGAATGATATCACCAGGGAGTCATTTATTTGGGTCAACCATTGACCTCTCCCTGGAAAGTTGTTTTTTAAGTGCAAAATGCCTCTGGTTAGGGTTTTGCAAGAAGCCAATAATCAACTAACACAACATTGTAAATCAACTATACGTCAAAAAAAAAAAAAAAAAGGGAAGCCAATAATTGCTTCCTGTGGACACGTTTCTTAGCTGCCTTCTTTCCTGGCCTAGGACACAGGAAGCCATGATGCAAGGGAGAGGTGAAGCCGAAATCAGACAAAGTAGAAAAGAGAAGGAAGTGCAGGTGAGGCTAACTGGGCTTATGCCAGGATTTCTTTCTTCATTTTGGAAAGTTGAGCTACGTAAAGCTGAAATTATGAGGTAGAGTCATATAGTGGCTCTAATAGTAATAGTGTTTTTAGGCTCACATGGTATGGTATCTGAGGATTCAGAGGAGCTTTAAGGTCAGGTCCAACCCCCATGTCTTGAACGTTCTCTCCACTATTTTTGCCAAGTTTTCTAGACAGTACTGGAACACATCAGTGGCAGAGAACTCACTCCCTCCTAAGACAGACTGTTTTATTTTTTGTCACTTTCTTACTATTTCTATACATTATGATGCAACCTGATTCCCTGTAGTTGCTGCAAGTGACACTGGTTGTGAATATACACACGTGACAGCACCATACAGCAATAAGGAAGTAGAATTTCTCTAATCAAAATGCACACCATCCTACTCCTTTTGTTTCTGTCCTGAAGCTCTGGGCTCTGCTATGGGAGCTAGGGGCCCATGAGAAAGACACTCTTTGTACACAGGTATGAATTCCTGACTCAGACGGGTCTGGGTCCTGGAGCTTGTGCTCTAGGAGGCTTGACATACTTTGGTGACATCTAAACCTGCCCACCTTCCTACCTGGATGACTGCGTGCTATTCTGTTGACTTGGCCTCATTAAGGTGCCACATGGTCCCTGCTTACTTGTTAGTGCTGCTCTGGGCCCCTCCAAGCTCACTCCCTTGACTGCTTGCTACCACTATTCACTGGGCCTCAGGTGAGCCCAGGAGTGAACAGCCTGAGTTAGCTCATTGAAATTTCTGAGGAATCAACCTATCAGTCAAAAACATTGCATCCAGCTGTGCTGAGATTGTCGGGTGATGGGTGTGTGAGTGTGAGTGTGAGTGTGTACTTTATACACAGAAGCATCTCTGAGCCTAAGGCTGAGCCCTCAGGAGCACTGACCCGCCCTATAGCAGTCACTCTCAGGCATAGCTCTTATTTGGATATGACAGTGACATGGACACCTTTCTAATGGGGTGCCATTTCTGTCCTACACATGGGTACACACACAATACCAGCTTATTGTTAACATTGGGTGCCTCTCTCTTGAGAAAGTCATTCTTTCTATTGAGTTGATATCTCTCTACCTGTGGCTTCTACTCTCACGGTAATTTCACCCTGGAGGATGTTAAAATATTTAATGCCCGGTTAAGAGGACATGGACTGACTGGTCAAAATGGACTCAAGCTATGGTGCCAGAGAAGGGTTCTGGAGGCCTCCTGCTATGTCAGGCATTACCCCTTCAATTGTAGGGTTGTGGGGAGGTCCAGAAAGTTGGGGGTATAAGGAAGCAGGGAAGGATGGACAGGTTAGGGTCACAGCTATTTGCTGACCGGTAGGAAATATTTTAACAAGTGGTAAGGTTACACTGGTACATACCAACTCAATCATCAGCCCTAGTTTTACCCCTTGGTCCACTCAGGACAAATCCATGACCAGAAGGAACTCTTGGCATTTCAGGGTCTCTTGCACTAATTCTTGACTTGTCTTTTAATCACCATCTTTCCCTCATCACCGACCAACCTCTTCTAGTCCTCTAAGGCCCCGCAAGACATGTGTGGAGAAGCAGGTCACCTTCTACTTACAGCTGCATGACCAGGTAGTAGTGAGTGGTGCTCTCATAGATGTCCTCCAAGGTCACGATGTTTTCATGCTTGATCCTGAGGAAGAGTAAGGGTAATGGAGAAAGGTATATGGTTCAGGTTGTCCAGACAAAGAACGCAGATCTAGCCCAGCTGAACTTTTATTTCTTTCAGAGACTATTGTTGACAATGTTTAGGAAGATAGGGTCCTTGTGAAGCCTTCCAAATAAGTAGGCAGTCACAAAGAAATTCCAGAGAAAAGATTCCCAGAATGGTGTTCAGTTCATATTTTTGAATGGGTAATTGATCCTCGTGCCTTCAGGGAACAAATACTTCATTGTTACTCCAGGAATCTCTTTAAACTTTACCAAAAGAGAAAGTTAAAAGAACTGAGGGAGGACTTGGGCTTCCCTGGTGGCGCAGTGGTTGAGAGTCCGCCTGCCGATGTGGGGGACACAGGTTCGTGCCCCGGTCTGGGAGGATTCTGTGTGCCGCGGGGCGGCTGGGCCCGTGAGCCATGGCCACTGAACCTGCGCGTCTGGAGCCTGTGCTCCGCAACGGGAGAGGCCGCAACAGTGAGAGGCCCGCGTACCAAAAAATAAAAAAAAAAAATAAAAAAATAAAAAAAAAGAACTGAGGGAGGCTAGGGGAGCATCGATCACTAGGTTATTCTACAAAATGGGTATCCAGGTCTCCTTCAGAAACATCGCATGAAGTGTGATCCCTCAACAGGTGGGATTTTGGTTAGCTAAGCCTCCTCATGGGTAACCACGGAGGAAGTGCTGCAAAATTATTGTTCCAGGATATTGTGAGAAGTAAGACAGATGCTCATTTTGAGGGTCAGTTCAGTGGGATGCCTTAGATCAGTGATTCTTAAGCAGGGGCTCTTTTGTCCCTGAGGGGATCTTTGGCAATATCCAGTGACATTTTTGACTGTCACGACTGGGGAGGGGGGAAGTGCTCCTGGCATTTAGTGGGTAGAGACAGGAGTGTTGCTAAACATCCTACAATGCTCAGGACAGCCCTCAACACAACAAAGAATTAGCTGGTTTAACATGTCAAGAGCAAAGTAAGAGAGTAGCACTGACATATATACACTACCGAATGTAAAATAGATAGCTAGTGGAAAGCAGCTGCATAGCACAGGGAGATCAGCTCGGTGCTTTGTGACCACCTAGAGGGGTGGGATAGGGAGGGTGGGAGGGAGAAACAAGAGGGAGGAGATATGGGGATACATGTATACATATAGCTAATTCACTTTGTTGTACAGAGGAAACTAACCAACATTGAAAAACAGTTATACTCCAATAAAGATATTAAAAAAAAATAAAATGTCAATAGCACTGAGGTCAAGAAACCTTGCCCTAGATTACCTTTGTCTGGGATTACTCAGAGGCTGAGGCAAGCAGAATTATCATATTAGCTGCGGGGTTGGTTTCTAGGCAGCATCTCTGTGCATGCCCATCCAGGAGGAAAGTCTCTAAGAAGTTTTACTCAAGGCTGTGCGGCACAAGGGTTAACTTAGACTCGGAGTCAGTTGGACCTGAGTTCAGGTCTGACTCAGGCACTTACTAGCTGGGTAACCTTGGCTGGTTTACTCAGATCTTCTAAGCCTCACTTTCCTTGTCTGTAAAGTACATCTTTCCCATAGAATTATATCAGGATGAAAAGAGATAAGACGTGTAAAATGCTTAGAACAGTGCCTGGGGAAATAGAAAACACATAATCAATAGTAGCTAGCATCTTTAAGATATTAAAAAAAAATACAGACCCCATGCAGTGGCTACATGATGGATTCAACTACATTTGTAATCTGACGATGCTAACAGTAATGTATCGATGATTTACTCACTAAACAAATATTTATTGAGCACCTGTGCTGTTAGGGGCTGGTGATACAATGCAATGATAAGAAAGACCACCTTAGTCCTTGCTCTCAATGAGTTTACAGTCTCTACCCTAATCTCCCTGAAGTCCAGACTTACATCTCTAACATCCTACCAGACACCTACCTCTATGTAGAGATAGGTGGATATTTATATTCAATATATTGCAACCAATTTCTATTTCCTCTCAGCCTACACATCCTTTTCATTTGCTATCCCAAGTAATGATATGACTGTCCACATAACAGCTCAATCTCAGGGTCTTTTTTTTTCTTAAATTATACATATATATTTTATTTACACTTTAATATGTTTCATGATAAACAATTTTTTTCCGTCTTAACCATTTTTTAAGTGTACAATTCAGCGGTATCAAATACGTTCACATCGTTGTGCAAAAATCACCTCTGTCCATCCCCATAACTGTTATCGTCTTGTGAAACTGAGGCTCTAGGCCCATTAAACAATAACTCCCCATTATTCCTTGCCCCCAGCCCCTGGTAACCACCTGTCTACTTTTTGTCTTTATGATTTTGACTATTCTAAGTACCTCATATAAGTGGGATCATACAGTACATATCTTTTTCAGACTGGCTAATTTCATTTAACATAATGTCCCCAAGGTTCATCCATGTTGCAAACATACTGCAGAATCTCCTTCCTTTCTAAGGCTGAACAATATTCCATTGCATGTATATCCACATTTTGCTTATCCGTCCATCCACTGATGGACACTTGAGTTGCTTCCATGGTTTAGTTATTACGAATAATGCTGCTATGAACGTGGGTGTACAAATATCTCTTTGAGATCCGACTTTCTCAGGGTCTTTTTAATGCTTTTCTTTTTTACGCTCCTACCAGCCAACCCCCAAACCTAATCACCTCTCTCTCTGAAAAATTTCTTGAACCCAGTCTTCTTGCCACCATGTGATCTTGCCACTACCTTTGCTTGCATCCTCATCCCTTGCCTTATTGAGAAATCCCTTATTGAGAAAGTCTGGCAATTGGTCTGTCCTCTAGGCTGGCATCCTCCAATCCATCCTCCACCACCATGCTTAAGAGGGATGGCTCTAAAATATAAAACCGATCGTGGGACTTTTGACTTAAAATCCTTTGATGACTTTTCTTTGCCCACAGAATAAAGTCAACATTCTTTATCACGGCATCTAAGACCCTTTATTATCAGATTCCACTTGACCATTTTAGTTTCACCTCTTGTCCCTTGACGGTACTCACTCTCAGTTCAGGGGCTTCCAGTTCGAACTCTCCCCTAACATCCCTTGCCCGTCCATGATTCTATGTTAAAGTTTATGCTACTCTTGGCCAGACTTCCCTTTCTGTACTGCCCCTCCTGCCTCCACAAAATTCTACTCATCCACCAAGGTCTGTCTTCTTTGAAAATGTACCTGAAACACATACTTGTGAAAACACGCATATAGGCAACCTGAATCTCTGTCTCCTCTGAACTCTGCCTTTTGCTGTGTGGCTCACATCCAATGGGACTGGTGCTACTTATGGGCACCTTTGACTCTGTTCGCAAGATGCGAGCTCCTGAGGGTAAGGAATTTTGTTGGTTTCATCCTGGTGGTCTTGATGCCTAATAAACTTTTGGTTCACCATAGGGGTTCCACAAGGGTTTGTTTTATGAGTCCCGCTCTAAACAGTTGATGATTTGTTAGTGTCAGCTCCCTCATGACAGTCGGGGTGCTGAACCTGCATTTGCTTTGGAAGAAACTGAGGCTCATTTCCAAATCTTGTGCTGCTTCCTTAGTTATGGATGCTTCCTGGTGTTGGCCCTCGATTGATTTTTGGTCCTTTGAGTTAATTACCCTGTGGTTTATGTACACAAACCAACTCTGCTATCAGTTGATCACTAGTTAATTTGCTGAAAAAAAAAAAAAAAGAAAATCAGCTGTCTGGCTAATATAGCTGATGGATCAAACTGACCCATTAGCTCAATCAAAGGGAGTAATACCTTTGGGTGTGGAAATTCAGCCCCAGTCCTTCTCGAAGGTAATGTGTGAAGGAAATGTTGTGATCCCACGGTTGCACTCGACCAACCCTAGGACCCACTCACTTTTTCAGCACAGCGATCTCATTCTCCAGGCTGCTGTCGCGGAAGGCAGGCGACTTTTTGATGCACTTCAGGGCAAAGAGCTTCCCAGTTACCCTTTGCTTCACCAGGAAAACTTCTGAAAAAGCTCCTCTGAGTAGAAGACACCAAGAGATAAAAATTATTACTGGCCGGTAGAGAGCATTGCTGGAGGCAAAATGGGTAGATGAAAGAAGGTGGGACTGGTAAGTCATATCATTGTCATCATGGGCACCCCGAGGAGCTGTATCCATGGCAGACCCCATCTGACATGGCCTTGTGTTCTTTCTTTCACCTGTCACGTGGGAAAGAAAAGATTCTATTACAGACTCAAGGACTAGGCGGCTGCTCTTGCCTAGTTCCATAATTTGATAATGGTTCCCCTCTACTTGGCAAACCCATTAGAGGCCACTGCTGATCTTAGCGAAACGGCAGTGATAGCACTTGCTCTCCTGGCTTCACTATGCTGCCCAAGGATGGCAAGAAGAAGAAAGATGCTGGAAAGTCGGCCAAGAAAGACAGAGGCCCAGTGAACAAATCTGGGGGCAAGGCCAAAAAGAAGAAGTGGTCCAAAGGCAAAGTTCGGGACAAGCTCGATAACCTAGTCTTGTTTGACAAAGCGACATATGAGAAACTCCGTAAGGAAGTTCCCAACTGGAAGCTTATAAACCCCAGCTGTGGTCTCTGAGAGACTGAAGCTTCCTGGTTCCCTGGCCAGGGCAGCCCTTCAGGAGCTCCTTAGTAGAGGATTTTTAAGCTGGTTTCAAAGCATAGAGCTCAAGTAATTTACACCAGAAACACCAAGGGCTGAGATGCCCCAGCTGCTGGTGAAGATGCGTGAACAGGTCCCACCAACTGTACATTTTGAAAAATAAAACTTTATTAAATCAAAAGAAAAGAGAGGCCACTGCAGAGTCAATTTACTTGGCTTCTCCCAATGTGGTGTGCTGTGTGGTCACTGTGTGGCAGTTGGAAGTAGCACTGGGAGACAGGGCTCTGACAGTGAGAGAAAAAAGACTCTTGTATCTGTTTTAGATACCGATGATTGCCCTGAACCAATGATTAGCGGCAAGGGAGGTGAGCGTCCTCTCGCTCAGTAGGATCTGTGAGGACAAAAGGGAACTCAGCAGCTCTGGGCAGGCTGTCTGAAGACGGAAACGATGGAACCCAATGGGAACACAGGGTAGGGTTCCAAATTGCAGGCTTCTTGGTTCAAGGGGGTCCTCTGGAGACAAGGCCATAACAGCAGTTAGCAAATAGTGGATGCTGGAGCCTGATGGCCCACGTTAGAACCTCAGCTTTTTGGGTAACAAGTCACTGAACTTCCGTATGCACAGTTTCTTCATCTGAAAAGTGAGAATGTCAATAGTATCTGATTCATAAGGTTGTTTAGAAGAGTACCTGAGTTATAGACATAAGTGCATAAAAGTTTTCCTGAGATCTAGTAAACTACATGTGCTAGATACTATTATTCTTATTAGTACTATTGTTATTTGAATACCAGCAGGGAGAACACCTGATTGTAACAAGAGGCGATAGAGTTTAGGTGAGGAAATAGCTGAGCCATCCTCTCCCCTGCCATCTGGGGATTCTAGCATGAAGCCCCAATAGCAATCAAGCTTGTGTAAGGACATTCAGAATCTGCCTTAGAAAATACTTGGTGTTTCCTGTTTCCCCCAGCTGCACTTGGAACTGAGTTAATTAGAGCCTTCAGAGCTTGCTCTATTCATTCATTCATTCATTCACTCATCCTTCTAATCAAGATTTATTGAGCACCTACTGAATCTTAGACACTAGAGATAAAAAGGGAAGTGTTTCTGCTCTCAAGGAGCCTGTAAATTAGTGAAGAGCACAGACAAATGAGCAATTAACATTCACTTTGAAAAATGTTATTAGGCATTACATGAATACTTGTTGAGCTGACAGAACCTCTCCGTGTTAGGCACTGGGATTTGTATTGGTCTAGCTTAGAATCTAGCGTGAGAGACATAGATCAGCGGGAAGTATTATGAGACCACAGAAAATGCACACTTAAGACAGGGCCTCTGCTATGGTTGGGTGGTTACACACTGTACAATTCCAGCAGACGCCATCACCTTGGAGCCACTGTACCTTTTCATACAATAATTATAAGAACATTTTCGCTCTGGACAGCAAGCTAGAGAAAAGGGCGCTTTTCCCTAATGTGTCCAAACTGACCACTTGGGATGGTGGAGAGGCACATCATTTGTGACCCTCTGACTTAAGAACATACTGAGCTCAGTTTTAAGGGATCAGTGAGAGTTAGCCTAGGGAAAAAACAAGTTGGAAGTGATGTTTCAGGTGGGGGTGGGGAAGAAGCATGAGGAAAAGCCTAGAGGTGCAAAACAGCAGGGAGAGGCAGGGCTGCCTCGGGTAATCCAGCCTCTTTTGCTAGAGTGTGAGGCAGGGAATGAGGGGAGACAAATGTGGATAGGCACCAGGTCCTGTGCCTGGCAGCATATGGAAGATAGTCAGTGTTTGTGTGATGGATGGATGGATGGATGGATGGATGGGTGGATGGGTGGATGGGTGGATGGATGGGTAGGAAGTTTGGACTGGGATTATCTGTGTGTTCTACTCATCTTGAGATCCCACTTTCCTTATTGTAAAAGGAGAGTTGAACCACATGGCCTTAAAGATTGCTTCCACCTGTGATGTTCTTGGGTCCACCTTCAGATTTCTCCCCTTTCACCTGTATCTTTAGAACCACACATGGATGGTCCCCTGATTTCAAAGCTGATACCCACTCTGGGTCCACTTGTAAAATGAGATCAAACCTTCCTGGGGGATCCTGCAGTTTGTGGTATCTCCTAGGGTTGTGCAATGTTGTGGTAATTACTGCTCTTTGGGCTCAGACAGCCTTGCATTGTGCGTGTGTGCGGGGGTGGGAGGTGTGGTGTGTGTGTGTGTGTGTGTGTGTGTGTGTGTGTGGCGGGGGCAGGGGAGAGGGATTAGAAGACTTAATTGTGCCATTTGTCAGACTGGGGAGCAGAGAGCTAGTTTTGAGTGGCCAAGTTTGCTTGGGTCAGAAGGCGAGATGGGCAGAGGCTTCAGAGCCAGGAGCAAACGCTTGCTGCAATAGATCTTGATTTGCATTTCCTGCTCTGAATAGCTCTCTGCTCTTGCTGGGAGCCTGGGTGATGGAGAGGAAGGGAGCAACCAAGAAGAAAAATCTCTTCCTTGGCAGTGAAAGGAGGAGGCCTGGGACTTGGGTGATGTACCTTCTGTAATGGACGAGTTTTGCCCAGTGTCCCTACAGCTGCCCAGGGCCCCAGAATTGTGGGTGGCATCTGGGCAGATTTCACAAAAGCCTGTTTTCCCTGGTAGGTTGTTCCAGAGGAGCTGAGGACTAGAGGAAAGGGGCTTTTGTCATGGGATTCTGGTGCTTCCTGAACAAGGGAATCAGCTCTGTCTAGCTGCCCCCTCTGTGGAGAGCACCTCACCTGGGTAACTCTGTGGGGTCTGCAGCCTGGGGCTGCCTGTCCCCATCCTGAGCACCACAGAGGTGACTTCTTCTTAGCTTTTGTTCAGCCTTAGCTGCTGCAACAGCTGTGACTTGCCCTGTCTTGTCCACCTGCTTCCCTCAAATTAGTGCTGGGCTGGGTACATTAGAGCCACCAGCAACACTTAAAATATGGATGCCTGGGACTTCCCTGGTGGTGCAGTGGTTAAGAATCCGCCTGCCAATGCAGGGGATACAGATTCGATCCCTGGTCCAGGAAGATCCCACATGCTGCGGGGCAACTAAACCCGTGCGCCACAACTACTGAGCCTGTGCTCTAGAGCCCGCAAGCCACAACTACTGAACCCACGTGCCACAACTACTGAAGCCCACATGCCTAGAGCCCGTGCTCCGCAATAAGAGAAGCCACTGTAATAAGAAGCATGCACACTGCAATGAAGAGTAGCCCCTGCTCGCCGCAACTAGAGAAAGCCCGCACGTAGTAATGAAGACACAACACAGCCATAAATAAATAAATAAATAAATAAATAAATAAATAAATATATTTATAGATGCCTGGCCACTGGGTCCTGGCCCCTTAAATTTCAGCTTAGTAGTCTGGGACCAGGAACTTGTATTTTTCAAAAATTCCCTAGACTAAAATGATTTTAGGGAATTATTCATCTTCTTGAGTGTGACAATGATATTTGTCAACATAGAAGAAAATGCCCTCATTCTTAGGCAGGGCCGACAGAGGACTCAGAGGTGATGTGTCATGATGTTTGCAAGTTGTTTACAAATAGTTCAATGCAGTATGTGTGAGTGTGTGTTTGTGTGTATGTAAAACAAATTAGTAAAATGTTAACCACTATTGAATTTAGGTGGTGGGTATATCGGAGTTCACTGTACTATTATTTCACCTTTTTTTTTTTTTTTTTTTTTGTGGTACGTGGGCCTCTCACTGTTGTGGCCTCTCCCGTTGTGGAGCACAGGCTCCGGACGCGCAGGCTCAGCGGCCATGGCTCACGGGCCCAGCCGCTCCGCGGCATGTGGGAACTTCCCGGACCGGGGCACGAACCCGTGTCTCCCGCATCGGCAGGCGGACTCTCAACCACTGCGCCACCAGGGAAGCCCTCACCTTTTCTTTACTTAAACATTTTCACAGTTAAAAGTTAGAGGCATAAGCTCCCCAGGGGGCTCCAATGTCCTCCTGGGTTTAGAAGCTGCATGGCAGACCTCACTGAACTCTGTAAGGGTGGCATGTGCTGCCTCCCAGAATCCTATAGCACAAATCTGAGCACTTGGTGAGTGCGCTCTTGTCAACCTGGGCTTATTTCTCTCTCCTTCTCTGGATTTTTGGGCCGCTTAGCAAATCATTTCAGATTCACTCATAAGCATTGCCTGTCTCTCCTGCCCCAAATCCCCTCTCTAGTCAACCCCATCTTGACAATGGCCCTCCATGGAGGGTGGAGGCTCTGATGACCAGGGCGGCCGTTGAGATCCTCCTGTGTGCGGAGTGTCACCCTTGCCTGGGATGGGAGGGCTCAGAGGCCTTCTCTCAGGGCCGAGCTGACTCCTTTACGGCTGCAGAGAGAGTGTAGGCAGCTGTCGCTGCCTGAGGTTACTGCCTCCTAGCCAGGCGGAGGGGGCTAAACTTAGCCAATTTGACTAAAGGGAAAGCTGGCTTGAGTGGACAGCCCACTAAGGGCCCCTCATGCCCCCAGCCCAATTAACCCAGACTAATTGGCTGACCAGCTTGGGTTCTGAGGCCTTGGGAGCCGGTGGCCTGGAGTGGGTGCCAGCCTGTGTCAGAGGCTGTGACCTCTCGGAGGAGGGGTGGGACTAAGTGGAGAGTCAGTTCCAGACAGGCTGTCTCTGCTCCACCAGCCATGTAATCATTGTCAAGGGGGAAGGAACAGACACCCCAGAGGCTGGTAGGAGTTTGGCTACAGTGTGACTTTATTTTTCCAACATGGTACTTAAATATGGAGCAGGAAGAATGGTGGTGGTGGGAGCCGATTCAGGTGTGTGTAACCCATCCACTCTCCAAGCCTCAGAAGCTCCTTTTTCTGTCTATAGCAGACAGTGGGTTTGACCTGTTCACTGCAGGGGGGAAATGAGAAAGCTGGGTGAGGAGGCCCAGGAAGGTTCTAGAGTCACTGAGTCTCCAGAGATGCTCCAGAATTCCTCTTTCCTGCAACCAGGGCAGGACTCATAAGTTGTCACAGATCTGGAAGCAGGGCAGGGGCCTCTGGGATTAAGGAGGCAGAACCCTGGGGAAAAGGCTGGATTGTCCTCTGTATTACCCCAAGGTGCCTTTCCCTAATCTACCCCCTGAAGCCCCTACTCTATTCCCTGAGAGCTATTGAGATAGTGTTACAGCAGCCTCAGCCCAGTTTATCATTCTCTGCTGGCCCAGGATGACTCTTTTCCGACTCCCCACAGCAGGCAGCCCAGCCACCCTATCCTCAGCCCCAGGACTCACGATCCCAGCACTTCCATGAAGATGAACGTTTTCCGGATGTTGGTGGTCTGTTTCTTCCAGGAACTGCAGTCATCTTCTTCCTTCCGACCCATTGCCTCCAGATTTGAAGCTTCTGCGGATGCTTGGTTTGAGGAAGGGAAGAAAGGGTCTGATCAGATAATTCCTCCAATTGGATGAGAACAAGTTGTAAAAAGAATCTAAAATACATCCTGCATGTAACAACTGGAAGGAAGGACTGGAAGCAAGACCTGGGTAATTGGCAAAAATAAGACTTATTCTCTCCACTTGCTTTTTTTTTTAATATTTTTTTTTTTGCGGTACGCGGGCCTCTCACTGCTGTGGCCTCTCCCGTTGCGGAGCACAGGCTCCGGACGCGCAGGCTCAGCGGCCATGGCTCACGGGCCCAGCCGCTCCGCGGCATGTGGGAACTTCCCGGACCGGGGCACGAACCCGCGTCCCCTGCATCGGCAGGCGGACTCTCAACCACTGCGCCACCAGGGAAGCCCTGCATTTGCTTTTTAAACTACCAAGACAAATGTTATTGACCGTCTACTGCATGCCCATTGTGCTTGCTCCATGCTCATGGAGTTCGGAGTCTAGTAGTGGAAAATCCACTTTGTACAAACATACGTAAGCGCGATAAGACATACACGAATGATTAACATGGGACTATCCACCTCGAAGGCATCTGGGCTGTTTCTTAAGATACCAAGTAATCGCCCAAGTATTTATTCAGACTACCGGGTCAGCCGCCCTTCTTTCTATTACCACAGCTCTGAGGCCACCTCCAGTCATTACTGTTCTTAACTTATGGGTTAAATGAATGAATATTAGACGAATGAGCATTGTGTTTCCCCTGCAATTCCCACCACATTTAGCACAGGGCTGGAAAAACAGTTATTCATTAAAATCTGAGTTGAATTGTATCCTGAGCTTACATGAGTTCTCTCAATACCATATTTATTCAACAGTCAACACCTATGATGTGCCAGGGGCTGTACATATATGTACCCTGACTGTATCCCTCTAAATAATACCTTCGGTAAACTCTCCTTGTCGATCAATATATGTCATCTGTTTCCTGTCGGGACCCTGACTGATGTAATGAGAAATGGAGAACCAGAGAAGTGGTCTTAGCTTCTAGTGAGGTAGATAGAGCAGATCTCAAATCTTTCATAAGGATGATTCAGAATGATTATCTGAAGATCAGATAATCTAGCCGAGGTTATAGAGCTAATTGTTTACAGTCTAGATTTCTCAGTCAAGACTAGGAACAGAAGCTATGCATCCCTCACTGTATCACACTGCATTCTAGCCCCCTGACGCCTAGTTCTAGTGTCTTAATTAATGTTTTTCAATACGTTTTTAGACAAATGAGTTCCTGTTACATTTCATTGCAAGGTAAAATTATGGTACTTAGTGTATAACCCGGTGGTCAGGTGAAGAACACAGGTGATGGCTCTGCCTTCCTAGGGCCGGGAGGCTGGAGGGGTCAGGAAGCGAACAAGTCAGCTAACATGTATACAGTGACAAAGTGTGGGTAGATCATAAAAGAACAAAACCCGAGCTTGTTAGAGGGATAATCAGGAAGGGTCTTATTTAGATGAAGGTCAGGGGAGGACTCACGTCATAAAATAGGTTCTGTGATACAGGGGGAAACCTTTTCTGCCTTTAAGTGACAACCGTAAGGCTTAAGACCCTGGAAAGAAGAAGAATGTGGCACAAGGATGGTCCTTGCTAAGAGGAAGAGGTGTGGAAAGACTGGCGATTTGGGCCCAAGTGGATCCTGAGAAGGAGATGGGGAGACAGACGGTGCAGTTGTCAGAAGCACACATCTTGTTTTCACCCTCTTGTAGTAAACATCCATCTAGGAATGGGGGAGATCGGTGACATGGATGGATGGGCTCCCCAGGACTCTGCTGGTGGGAGACCCTAAGCCTTGGAGGAACTCTGACTTCAACACATTTAACAGTCATCACGGGACAGGCCCAGATGGGGGAGGTGAGTGAGTCAGTGTCACATGACCTGCAGGGTCAGAAGTTCCTCAGGGCCTGTCGGGGCTGGACCCACGGCTGACCAAACTCCATGCTCAGTGGCCTCATGTTGTTAGCTTGGAATTGACCACAGTGGGAGTATTTACACCACGGGAACAGGCAAATGCTACCATCAGGGTTTCTCCTTCACTCCCCGCCCCATCCCCCAAGAACCAGACGTTAAACGTTTACCGGCTCACCTCTGCCCACGGCCCTGGTGAGGGGATATAGAGTTGCTAGGGCTCCTGTCAACCAGGGTCCAGAAGAAGAGACGGCTACAATCAGGGCTTCTCACGTGGAAGCAAATGTCTGGAATCAGGCCTTTAGTGGAGGATGTCGGCCTGATGCCCCAGGGGCCAGATGGGACCAGGCACACCTCAGAGGTGGCTAGTCAGCCTCTGTGAGTTCTCAGGGATCTGAGGTCCCTGATAAGTAGGGGGCCCTCTTCTCCCCTGCCACAGACAGGTCAAGTAAGTACCTTATAACACAAAAGGCTACCTTGAAAATAGAACGGGAGGAGAAAAGACCATCTCAAGGCTGTGTTTTCCTGAAAGATACTGGATCAACCAAATGAGACTCTTTATTAAACCTGAGATGCTATAATGGACAAGTTCAAATGTAAAGTCGCCCTTTGTACCATTTTCGCTGCCTGGTAGGGTGGGCATTCATGGGGAAGATTTTATAGGAAATAAAGAAGCTACATCTTCTTTGTACATTTTAGTCTAGGGTGTAAATGTGCAACCTGGCTATGTAATAATTGGTGGCTATTATTATGAAAAGCCCATGTGGGAAATGTTAAGCATTCTTTAGCATTCGATACAGCTGAACGTAGACCTGGTGTACCCTTGTATCTCCAGGCCCACTTGTTGATTTGTTCCTCTTGGCAGGATGGCAGCCCACAGGGACCACAGCAGTGCAGGGCACAGGCAGCGGCCAGAGGAGAACTCGCCGGGCATACAATGGCGGGCTGATCTTAAACTTCGAGGGCACGGTCCACAAGGTGGAGACAAATGAACCCTGACTGGCAGAGATTGCTTTGGGGAAGATGAAATATTGGAACAGAGGGCTATCTTTAGCCAGATACTATTCTGCAGATTCTGAGCCCCAAATCTAGCAGCTTCCACTCATCAGAGCTGTGCTTGGACCAATTGCTTCTTACTGTATTGACACAGGGCAGCTGAGAAGTCTTGAAGGATGTAGGGGATGAGGGCCAGGGGCTGGACCTTAAAAGGAGCCTATCAGCAGGATGAGTTTGTGTGACTCCCTCTCTGTCTCTCCCCTCCACAGAACAACTGGGCTGTAGATGCCCCTTTTCTGGGTAAAGAACCAATGAAGGGCCTTATTTCCAACACAGGCCCATCAGTGGGGCGTGCATCACTCCCCCTTCTGAAGCCTCCGTGGATTGATGGGTCCACTTTCCAGGAAGCATCACCACCACATTAGCAGATCTGTACTCACTGTTCCTTCTTTCCCATTGCTCTTAAATAGCTTAAAAACACAGTATTCTTAGCCTAAGCTTGGCTAGAAGAAAACATCTTTCCCGCCCACCCCTCCTCCCATACACTCAGCCCTAACAATTTAGTTCCATCTTCAGAGACGCATGGAAAGCTCAAGGACCCTGATCTGAAACTCCACTTCATTCCCACCCCTCCTTGACCTTGGAGAAACCTCAGGGCCCCGGAGCCCTGCGTGCTAGGGGTCTAACTGTGGGCTCTGAGATGGGGGGCAGGGGTGTTCCATTGCTGCATCCTGCTTGTTTCCCTGAAAATCCTCCATCTCCTCTCTCGACTTCTGTAATTGAGGCCCTTTCAGAGAAAAAGAAAAATTCCGAGAAGGTTGAAACTCCCATATTGCTCTCACTTGGTTCTAAAGTAACCCCCACAGGGCAACACCAGGCTCCTAGTTCCTGCTCTGTTGTATGGTCTTCCATATGACAGATGACCTTCCTGATCTCTTGGGAAAAAATTTCATAGCTGGGGAGGAGACTACAGAGGGAAAAGTTATTCCTAAAGGGCAGGCTGCACAGTCTTGAGGTGGACGCTACCCCTGAGTGTGGCGCTTTCTGAGCTTCTGGGAATAGGCGGGTGGCATCCAGCCTGCCTATTTATGAGTTGCTGCGGAGAGATGCTCAGGCTGTGAGCCCAGGAGGCAGGCACGCTTCACGTGCTGCTTTCACGGAGCGTTGCTGTCCTTCTCTCCTTCCCAGGCTCCAGCTGGTCACAGGGGCAGCAGCTAGCCCCAGGCAGAACCCGAAGGCACGTGACATTTATCTTCAGGGGCCTCTTCGTTGCCATCACCATATTACGTAGGTACCAAGTCGTGTTATGACCCCACCCTGCCCAGGACCCTCTCTCTGGACACTCACTCCTGCCTGCCCTGGTCCACATGGCCTCTTTAGCCAAAGTTTACTATCTTGAGTCATAGCCACTTAAGACTCTGTTCTGAGGTGCTTTTAAAAAATTAATCAACAGGGCTAATTGCTTCAGAGTGTCACCCCACCTGATGAGACGTCCCAGAATCTCGGGGGCACCATGTTTGAATTCAGAGGCATTCAATTCAGTCCGATCCAATGTATGTTTCCCAAACCCACAGTAGATTCCTAAGCTGGATACGAGTAAACTAGAGGAGATGGACACATGGAAGGGGAGAATTTTCGAGTAGCATCCCTGCAGCCTGCAACTCCAGATAATGGCTCTCAACTCTGCCTATGGGAAGAGCCTTCTCCAGTGATCTCACTTGAGGCTTCTGAGCAAGGAGGCATGAATGACTTGGAGGCATGGTGGGCAAGCCTCAGAGCCTTCCTGCGGGACCAGGTGTGGCTCCTTTACTGACCCCAGAGGAATTAGCCCACCCTAAGACCACTTCTGGGGTTCTCCATTCCTTGAGAGCATGACTCAGAAAGGACTGTGTGTCTTGGGAGGGAGGTTATCAGTTGTCTTATAAGCACATAAGAATGTGCTCCCTGTCTCCAGGTTGGGACACACAGAATCATGGCAATATATAAATTGTTTGGTTATAAAGGGGCCTAAAGACTAAAGCTGGGACATTCTCTTTCCTGGGTCTGGCCTAACACAGTTTCCTGGACTCTGGCCTATATTGGACTTCTCATCAGCCTCTGGATTGAGAGGCACACTGGAAAGAGGTCAAATTCTGCCTCCAGTCTTGGCTTGGCACCAAGAAGCGTGCAGCGTCAGGCAGATCACTGTACATCTCTGGGCTTCCACCTTTCTCCTTAGTAAAAAGAGGAGAATGGACTAGATTAGGGTTCCTTGACATTTGTTTTTTAAAATATTAGTCCTAGGAGACTCTCTGTAAGCAAAGCAGATTTTCTAACTGCCCCTTCTTGGAGATTCATGTTCTGTGTTAGCTTATTAAAGGCCCTGGGGGCTGTTAAAGACACCTGCTTCATGCTCTTTAACCTAGAGTGTCCCTCAACTTTACTAGACTGTAACTGTAAATTCTTTCCTTTTGCAACACTTACTAGCATCCAGAGGATCTATGGTTGCTCAGAGCCTACTGGGGAAAGTGGGGACTAGGCCAGCTCTGATGTCCTGTGATTGTATAAATGAGCAATAGATGAAATTTCCAGCAGCCTGCTGTCATCACTCACAGCCCTGCTCTCCTCCTGGTGCACAGGCACGTGGCTGGGTCTGTGTGTGCCATCAGAACCTACTTCCAATTCGTAGGCTGCAGCTGAAGTGGCTGGTCAGCTTGCCAGAGCTCGGGCCCTGGACCTGAAAAGCTCCTGAAGACTTCTGGCTGGACAGACCCTCCCAGGAACACCGGCTCCATCTCCGGCCCTCCCCCTAGTCTGGCATCTCCAAGGCCAACTGTGCATGCCAGTTTCTGTTCCCAAAATCACTGAGGAAGGTCATTTTTCAATTGCCTCCTGCAGTTTATTTCAGGCTCAAACCCACATTTAAGTTTAATCAAACCCTGCTGTAGTGACAAGCCAGAATTCTGTGCTGCTTTGTTTGGTGGCTGAGGGGTTGACACATAAGAATCACTGGAGAGAGCTGGGTGTGTTACTTATTCTTAATGCACTCATTTTCCTCATCTGCTGAATGGGACTAATGATCCCTGCTCTGTTTATTTCCCAGGATTCCTGGGGGCTTCCAATGCATCAACGGGCATGAAAGCATTCTGTAACCTCTAAAGTGCTGTGCAGTGAGCCCACTTTATAGGCACGTGGATTAAACACTGAGCAGAGAGAGGGGAAACAAACAGTTTAAATAGGGGTGAGCACACAGCAGGAGACGTGAATCTGCTGTCTCCTCAGCTGGTCTCGGCTCCCACATGCCTCTCAAGTGCGACCCGCATCTCACTCTGATTCTAAAGTGTTTGAAGACGTATAACTTTCCATACATGTAGCCCTGAAATGCAAACCAACTACTTTGTCTGCTACTCAACCAAGAAGGCAGAGATCTGTTGGAGCACAGAGTTAACACTGCCTGGGTTGGGTTTCTCCATGGGCTGGTCTCCACTGGGGTACCTTTCTAAGCAGGGTTCAAGAGTCATAGGTGTAACTGTGTGTCCGCCACACGCTGCCTTTAAGACCCACTCGCACGCAAGAGGCTCACTGTACTGCGCCCCCTGGAAGGTGAGAGGAGGGACCTCCACCTGGGGAGGCGGAACAGGAGGAAGGACGGGCTGAGCTCAGAATGGCTGTGGCAAGAGCCACAAGAAGCTCTGAGTTCCCAGCCTCCCCCTCCCCCTCCCCCGCTCCAGGACACGGGTGTGACGGTCATCCACAACCCGTGCAGCTCCCTGGCACCATCACCAGCTTGCTTTCCACGGGGGTAGCTGCTCACCCCCAGTCCCCTCACCCTCGACCATGGCCATGCACCTGCACTTGTAGGGCTGGCTCGCAGCCCGTTTGGAGAGAGCTGCCCCCCCCACCCCCCATTCATGCTGCAGCCCATTCACTCCGCTGCCTCTGGCAGGCTGCGGCTGGGCCTCGTCACTCAGGGATGTCAGTTTAGTCCTGGCCGCGTGTACGTGCGTGACTGGGGCACAGGAGGTCAGGGAGGCGCTGGTCTCTTGGAAGGAGATTCTTTGTAGTCGCAGCCAGAATTGCAGAATTGCTCCCAGGCCCGAAGGTATTCGCTGCCTCAGACCGATCACCTGGGTGATCCCTGTGCTGGGCGCTTTACCTGCCATTATCTCGTTTAATGTCTTTCAAGGTAGGTATCGGGTATCGTTAACCCCATTTTATAGTTGAGGTACTGATGGGTAGAAATATTAAGAAAAATGCCCCAAATCAAACAGATAGCAAGTGACAGAGCCGGGCATGAGCCCCAGTCCACCAGACCCCAACAGCAGTCTCCCTGTCCCCCACCACGTAACCTGTCGCCTCTTTCCTGCGGGTGGTTGTTGGAATTTCACTTACCTCCGCCCTCATCCTTAGGATGCTCTCCTGTAATCCCACCAACCAACTGATTCCCCCTGGAACGCATGGCTGGCTCGGATGATCTGGGGAAGGTTGGATCCCGGGAACACTCAGATTTCTCAACACTGAGTCTGGGGCTGGCCATCTGTCTCTTGCCTAAGTGGCTTCTGGCTCCAGCTCAAACCTTTTCTCACTCTAACCTTGAGCTTCTTTCCCAAAGTTTTGCCCTATCTTTCTAAAGAGTGCTCTTAATACACATAAAAACACCCACACTCACACCTGCACCGTAGCTATCTGTAATATCATGGAAAGGTCACCGACTATGTCAGAAGATCTGGGTTCAAATGCTATTGTCATCAAATGGATTTCACCAGTATCCAGCTTTGCCTTGTGGAGTCTCAGTGGAACCACTCTTTGCCCCACCAGCCCAATGGGCTTGTCTTAAAGATGATTAATTAAAAGCACATTACTCACTGTAGAGTGTGGTTCCCATATCAGGTATTACTAAGCACTTTGTATTATGGCCTATTGGGTCTTGCCTTTGGCCCTAGTTAAGCTTAAGTCGGTAGGACTGCCAGGGGCCGGGCTGTCTCCAGCCTCTGATCTGGGAAAGATCATCTCCTCACCCAAGATGGAACCTGCTTGACTCTCTTGACCCTTCTCAGAGATTTTCCTCCTCATCAACTGATCTGGCTCCAGAACAAGCAGCTGGCCAGCCACGCACTGCTGCTAGAACAGCAGCGAGAGCCCCGGCAGCGTCCCCGGGAGCCTCAGGGTTAATGTTTGTGCGTCAAAGTTACGTGGAAAGAAGGGGCCACAGTGCGGATGGGGGTGGTGATGAGTCCAGACCTCCTTTTACCATTTTTACCTGAGAACTGAACTAGGGAAGTTTAAAGACAGAAGGGAGAGAGACTTGCCCCTGAGGAAGGTGACTGACAGCGGTGTCCCTGCTGAGTTCTGCATCTTAACGCAGCGGGGGACAGGAGCGGGCTCTGGGCCACGGACCCTGCCAGGAGGCACTGAGGCTGGTCTGCCTGCCTTGGGTCTGCATAGCCACTGACTGCTTACAAACCTCTTTTTTGCCCACTGACTCTCCTAATCTTCACAACAACCTAGACAGGTAGGGAGAACCAAAACAGGGCATTGCCCCATTTGACAGATGGGGTCTGATAGGTTAAGAAATGAAGGGCTGAGCAGGAGGGAGGGGTGCAAGGGCGCTGGAGGTCCTGACACCCTGCAGATGGACAGCCCCTCCCAGGGACAGAGCCCAGAGGGCTGTCCCTAAATGCAAGCAGGCACGGCAGGAGGGTCACATACAGATATTTTGCTCCCTTTTCTTTGCCCGGGAGTGCGAAAGGTTCCCGCTCAAGCCAACCCTGAAGTGATGGCCAGATAATCTCCGCAGAGGTCCTACCCGGACACCCATTCAGACTTATCTTCCAAGGCAGCTACAACTTCCCCTTGATACCTCGAGAGTCAGGCAAGACAGGAACTGGGGCTGAAATAAACACCCAAGTTGCTTGCAAGAGTGGCTCTTCAAACCCACTCTCTTGGTGCCACGAGCCTCCCGCTAAACAAAGAAACCTCCTCAAACCAAATAAAGAAGCAGGTTTACCTTACCCAGGGAATCCGAGAGAACGGTGCCCGTGGCCCTCCCACTCCAGCTCCTACAGGTCTGTGAGGATTAGCTGCTCCAGCGCTTCAACAATAAACCGAATTAAAGGGGAGGAATGCAGGGGTTTTCTTTCCTAGGACTGTAACCAGGCAGCCTTAAAGGGGAGGAAAAGTAGCTAGGGCGGCTTGCATCTCTCCTTCCTTTCCTCTGCCTTTCCTTCCCTCTGAGCAGATCCAGAAAAATCCTTTTGCAAAGGGGCCCTTTTATGCTGTGCGTGTGTGTGTGTGTGTGTGTGTGTGTGTGTGTGATTGTATTTGCATGGAGGTGTGTGATGGAGAGAGGGAAAACATAAAAGGCAAAAACAAAACATCAAATTGAAGGTTTCCATTGGCCTGAATGGGGTGATAATAGAAAATCAGAGACTGCCTGCCTCCGTTTCCCTCTTAACCACTCAGTTCCTGGTGTATGTTGTTTAAAATACCTTCCTGAGCAATAGGATATCTATACTGGCTGAAAGCAGAGACTACAGAACCCTCAGTGTCTTATAAAATGGGAGAAGCACTTGGATATCCCTCGGGGGGCCCAGTGCTGCATGGTTTCACCCCTCTCACCTGTTTCTAGAAGCAAAGCATTCTGATCCCCAAATCTACCATCCTCTTCTCAGTTCTAACCCATTGGACCCCAGGAGACCATTCCCCTCCTTCTGGAAGCTCTCCAGCTTTTAAATTGTGCCTTTCTATTTTTTAAAAAAAAATTTATTTATTTATTTATTTATTTATTTTGGGCTGTGTTGGGTCTTCTTTTCTGTGCAAGGGCTTTCTCTAGCTGTGGCAAGCTGGGGCCGCTCTTCATCGCGGTGCGCGGGCCTCTCGCTGTCGCGGCCTCTCTTGTTGCGGAGCACAGACTCTGGATGCGCAGGCTCAGTAGTTGTGGCTCACGGGCCTAGTTGCTCCTAGGCATGTGGGATCTTCCCAGACCAGGGCTCGAACCCATGTCCCCTGCATTGGCAGGCAGATTCTCAACAACTGCGCCACCAGGGAAGCCCCTGCCTTTCCATTTTTTATCGTTTGTGTTATTTTGAATAAACAACACATTCATGTGGGTCAGAAATCAGAACTCTATTGAAAGCCATACATAGAGGTGTCTCACTCCATCCACTCCCCACCCACCCCTTCCCCCTACCTGCCCTCTACAGGTGGCCACTTTTATTACTTTCTTGTGTATCTCTCCAGTATTTCATGCAGAAACAAACAAAATAATATATATATTCCCTGGCCCCCTTTCTTACACAAAAGACAGTAAGTAAATGCTGCTGCTTTTATATTTTCATCTCTACAATCTTAATTCAGGCCCCTCTTCTCTTGGGTACTCTTGTAATAGCCTAGACTAGACTCTAATTGGTTCCTGGGTGAGGTAGTCCCCTGGGATAGTTAAGTGAGGCTTTGGAGAAGACTTCTAGGCTGGATTCCTGGGCTGTCTTTTAACTGGGTGTGTGGCCTTGGATAAGTGGCTTAACCTCTTTGTGCCTCAGTTTTCTCAATCTGCCCAATGGGATAATCACTGAATTTATTTCACATACTAGTGGGGTAGAGCGAGACGGAAGGCAAATTGCCTAGAACAACGACTGGCACTTGGTAGGTAGTCAGTAAATGTGAGTTACTATTATTCTCTCTCCAACTTTCATTTTTGCTAGAATCATCACAATAAGAAAATTGTCTCCACCTCAAAAATATCCATTCCCTACAGAATAAAATCCAAACACTTCATCCCATCATTGAAGGCATTACAGGATCTGGTACAAAAGTATCCTCCCTCCCCTGAGTCCCTCCATCCACCCAGCTGATATTCCAGCCATATCACAGGAGACACTGATTGCCAACATGCCACTTATTTCCAAAGCTCTTCACCTTTGCTTAGGCTGATCTATCAGTGTAGAATGCCCTTTCCTCATTCTCTGCCTATGGAAATGCTATAGATTTTAAAAGTTCACATCAAATACCATCTCATCCATGAAGCCTTCCATGATTTCTTCATTCTGTTAGAAATAATCACTCCTTCCTCTGTGCTGTTCTCAAAACTCTCTGTCTACAACTCTCCTTAGTTCTTAATCTTTTTCTGCCTTGAATTCTAGTTTGTGTTTCCACTGCTGTCTCCCTTTTCGAATTGAGAGTGCGTAAGGCAGTGATTTTCGCCTCTATTTCTGCCCTCTTGTCTCCCTTTCCCTAATCTTCCTCCTGTGTCCAGCACAAGGTAGGCACTCAGCCAATATTTAGTGATGAACCAGATAGGTTCCACCAGAAGTGGAAGGGACTCTTAGAATCCAATAAATAAGAAATGATTTGCTCATGGCTCGTATACATAGTAAGTACTCAATAAATGCTAACTCATTGGTATTGGTAACAAGAATAATAACATATTATTGTTATGGGTCTAACATCTTGTTTATTGCTTAGATTCTCTAGGTATAGCATCCCTGACCTGACGAGCAGCTGTTCTCTTCCCGTTTAGATGCAGGAACTGGGGAGTTTATCACAGCCTGAAAAGGTCAAGTAAGGCTCATGGACGTCAACAAATGTTAGAGTTTATCTCCATAGGGAGTTGAATTCCACCTCTCTGAAGTTGCCCCCAACACATGTGTATGTACACTCATTCCTTAACTATTTATCAAGCACTGACTATGTACTAGCGGTTGAGGATAGAAGCCAGGCTCAGACTCAACACTCAGAGAACTTCTATTGTCCAAGTGCAAGGAATAAATCAGTTCTGTACTCTGTAACTCAGAATGTGTTACTTTGTGATGCAGAGTACTTTGTATTCTGTTACAAGTTTGAATTGGGCAAGGAACTGTCTGTGAGCTCCAACCCACCAGCATCCTCTTCCCTCCCTCCCTTCCCTCCCATCCACCGGCACACTGCTGGTCTTGGCGAGCCACAGTGCCGGGAATGAATTCTCGGCTGTGGACACAGAAGTAGGTTCAGCAGATGTTGGGTGACATGGGAGAAAGTGTTGCCTCTTTATGCTGAATTCAGAAGGTGGATGTTTTCGCAGGTACTGACTGGGTCACACGCCAGACATCAGAGGCCGGAGTGGGGCACATCCACTGCTCCGGTATTGATACAGGTGACTAGAAAATGTTTCCCAAGGAGGTGGAAGAGAGCTTTTGGCTTGATAACACATGCACACTCGTGCACACACATGTATGCACACATACACCCCTGTGCTTGCATTTTGGCTTGGTTCAGATTCTTGTAATGGCCATTTCGTTATGTTTTCTCCAATCAACAATTCAACCAAATATTTATTACACATAAACTAAAACACAGAGAACAATCGGAGATCAATTAATAGCTAAATAGGATGCTATTAACTCATGTTGTCACCAGAGATGAGGCCATGCGGAGCCGGCTGTGGGCTGGAGATGTCAGGAAAGGTTTCATGGAAAAGTTTCATGGGAGTCAGCCTGAGCCTTAAGGATGAGTAGGACCAGATTTGGGAGGTGTGGTGGGTGAGATGGGATTAGGAAAAACACAGAGCTTGGAACATACAAGATGTGTGCTGGATACAACGACCTGCAATGCAGTGAGAGATTAGAGTGTCTAGTATTGAAGCAGCGAGGGCTTTGGACTTACCCGCAAAGGCAGTAGAGTGTCATTGCAAGTTCTTAAGCAAGGATGTTGATGGGAACCCAGTGGTGATGTGCCGGAGACTGGAAAATCAGCAGACGAGCCTTGCAGTCACTGAGACCTGAGCGGGTGAGGGCTGGCTGGAGCCAAGAGGGAGCAGGGGTAGAGAGAAGAAGGGAGCAGCCTGAAGGGGGTGCCATTGTCCATCAGCTTCCTCCTTTCACCCCAAAATGATTGGTGTGTGTCTGAGCTTATCAAGCTATTATTTAGTTCACAGGTGATGCTGGCAAAAGGAGAAGTGGCTAAGTGTACTCACCAGGTCCTCACCTCTGCTGCTCCCGTGTGGTCACACTTATCCCCCAAATAAACAAAATAAGGGGGTCTTCCTGTGGTTGGGGTAAGGAGAGAAAAGGGAGGTGCGTTCATGAGGACAGAGCAATCCTTTGTCTGTCAAAGAGCACATTCTTGCCTCCCCTTGGTCTGTGCTTTTACTTTTTTTTTTTTTTTGGCGGTACTCGGGCCCCTCACTGTTGCAGCCTCTCCCGTTGCGGAGCACAGACTCCGGACGCGCAGGCTCAGCGGCATGGCTCACGGGCCTAGCCGCTCCGCGGCATGTGGGATCTTACTGGACCGGGGCACGAACCCACGTCCCCTGCATCGGTAGGCGGACTCTCAAGCACTGCGCCACCAGGGAAGCCTGGAAGCCCTGTCTTTTACATTTAATTAGATCTCAGATTGAGCTTTCTGGATAGGAAATGACAAGACATAATGAGGTGCCAGGGTGGAAAAGGGAAGGGAAAGCAATATCCATTAGTTCATTCATGCAACAAATATTTGTGAGCACCTACTCTGTCCTGGGCAGTAAGCTGGGCTCTGAGCATACAGTAGTAAACACAGTAGGCACAGTCTCTGTCCTGATGGGCCTTGTGCTCTAGCAGTATTGTCAGATTTTAAACAGATACAGATCATTACAGTTGTGATAAATACTATGAACAGTTTAGGGCTTTAAGAAAGTATGTGATAGGGGGATCTTACTAGCCTCAAGGAAGTGACGTTCAAACTGGAATCAGAAGAAAGGAGAATTAGCTACAAGAACAGTTGGAGACACCAAAGAACAGCAAGTGTAAAGGCCCTGGGGTGGAAAGGAGCCATACCTATTGGAAAGACAGAGAAGTGCATTGTGGCTGGGCAGTGGGAGCTGCAGAGAGAGGAGCCCCAATTGCTGCTGGTGAAGCAGGAAAAGAAGAAAACCACGCAAGGCCTTCAAAGTATGATGGGAAAGATAATGAGAGGGGGAGGGGCCACCAAGGAACAAATCCCATTGATGTCATAACACATTTCCCACTGAAGTTGGTTAATAGAGAATGGAATGGGCACAGGGAGTGAGGATGGGGGCAGAGAAAGGAAATGACAGGATAGCAGAGACAGGCTGGCACAATGTAATACTTGTTACTTTAGTATTTGTTTTAAAAAGAAGGCACCAGATTTCTAGTGCTTCCAGGAATAGGCATGATCTGCATTGTTCCTGCAGCCTGTGATGTGCTCATCTTTTTATTTGAAGTGAACCTGTAAAACGTCTCCTCTCCTAAGCACCCTTCTCTGGGTCCACAAGCAAAATGGACCACCCTCTCTGTTCTCCCAAAGCCCGTCTCTACAATGGCGTCCACCCTGCTCCACTGAGATGGAAATTGGTCTGATGCATGTCAAGGTTGCCCAGAAGTGACACGTTCTCTAAGGGTACAAAGCATGTCTCAATTACCTCTATAACCACCATATTGCCTGGCAGAGAGCATGTTCCACAAAGGTTTGCAAAATCAAGATGCTGAATAAAACCTAAAAGGAGAGTTTTCTGGTGTGTCCTGAGTTTGACACCGTTAGCGGTAGGGGCAGGAATTCAGTCCATTAGTAACAGGCTACCATGGGCTACCCCTCTCCCCCACAGAATCCAGAAGAATATATAAAAGAGTTCACTTCTTCTGGTTTGCACTGCATCTTCCAACTTCTTTAGAGTCTGCAGAGTTGGGTGTTGGGTGGGCCATTCGGTCAGTGTCTCTGGCTGCTTCCCCGTGACCCCTCCACCTAGGGAGGAAGGTAGCAGCCCATGACACCCGAACTTTCTCTTTCTTCTCTTCTTTCCCATGATTCATCCTATGTGCTTCCTGCACATCTTCCTATCCTACTCAGCCTCTGCCAAGGTTCAGCAAGCATTCAGCTATATCTAGCTCTACTCTGGGTGGGACCGGGGGTGGCACTGGATCCTGCAGTTTGGATGCCCGACGAGGTGAGTAGATTTTCACCTGATCCCCTCCTCTTGTGTTTGCTGTGTGTCTATGGCTAGAAGAATCTGTCACCTTTGTTGCCTTGAGTCACATTCCCAAATGAGCCCCGTCTTGGTATATGCCACGTTCCAGGAAGAAATGGGGGGCAGAATAAGACTATCACCCTGGGCTTTGGATTTTTGGCTGATGACGTAGTCAGTTTCTATGTGGGTACCTGCTTCTGGCCATCGACAGAGATTGCTGTACCTTCCTCCTCCGTGTCCATCGTTACCTGCATATATTTCTGTATCCATAGCTGGCGGAATCAGTCATGACTCTCCAAGGTCACAAGTGTGACCTTGAAAGACAGTGGTAGGGGGCAAAGGTGTTGGGTGGGTGTTCACGAGTATCACTTTCCTCATCCAAACTTTTGTTAAGGCTACTTACAAAGTACCTGATTGTCCAATTTGATTTTAATCTCCTTTTTCTGTTTCTTCCTAACCCTCCAGGGAATGAACAAATAAAGAGACTGGCCTATAAAGGAAAAATTATGATGGTGAGAGTTTCACTAAAGAATTTAGCCCACATTACCATGTTTACAAACATATTCTCCCCAGACAGGGGTTTAGGTGACCTAGCATTTGTCCCCATAACATTTTTTCTATCTAAACAAACTGGGATGAGTCGAAACCTCAAGGATCTTCCTGTTCTGCTCTGTCAAATTGGGCTAACAATGTCAGTGTACCCACAAGTCTATTGGGGTCAAATGACATGAAAGGTTGTGTATGAAACATGAACGGAATTGTTGCATTTATTCCCAGTTGAAATCATGTGTCTGGCGCTCGGTCCTGCCCCCGCCTCGGGCAGAGTTACAAGGCTCAAGGCTGTTCTTAGCTTCTCCAGAGAGAAGATAGGCTAGCAGGGCTTCCTCAGTCCCAAGAGGGAGCTGCCACTGCCCTCTAGTGACAGTCTTCTGCCCAGACCTGGTGCCTGCGTCCACCCCTCTGGCTGATGGGGAGAACAGACCTTCTTTCTGGCAGGACCGTTTCTGACCAACCAACCCTTCTTCAAAAAAGCCTCTCCTCAAAATTCTCTATATTCGTGCTATAGGTGGTGAGTGCTACTCTTTTTTATACTATTCTAAGAACTAACAAATATTTGTCAGGGGTCTACTATGGTGGGTGGGAAGTGTGCCAGGCATGGAGGTGACGCTCCTCCCCGCTCCCGCTGTCTCATCTATCTCAGGAGGAGAAGATCTCACACCAGTCATCCGCAGGATGTCAACCTTCTGGAAACTTTTCAGGGATGATAACTGAGCCTCCCACGCTGTCCCCTCGCCCCCCAACACTGAAAGGACCCAACAGGACCACAGAGGCAGCCTGCTAATTATCTCTGTCCCCATGGTGCCCAGCGCAGAAAGGCATTCTGGAAGGATCCACTTACTGAAGAATTTGTCTACTGAATGCATAGTTGACCTTCAGAAGTGCCTCTCCTGATAGATGCTGAAATTCTGTAATATGTATACATCTCTTTGAGAGTCACAGTGAAGAGACTTAGGATTGAATTTGGGTGTTCTATTACTAGCGGTGTGATCCTAGGTAAGATCCTTAACATTTCTGAGTCTGTTCCTCACACGTAAAATGGGCCTAAGGGAGCACCTTCCTCAACAAGAGGGTCCTAAGAATTAAATGAGATAATGTATGTGAAGTGCTTGGGAAACGATCTGCGCTCAGGAAGTGGACCCTTTGGGGGTGTGACTCAGTTTGAGACACGGCAGGGAACGATACAGAGAGTAAGGCAGCTCCAGAGGGCTGGATGGAGGGGTGGAGGCAGCAGATGGGGCCGGGGAAGGGGCGGTGTCCACATGGATAGGGAGTGTGGGTACGTGTGTGCACGCCTGCAAGTGATGTCTGGGATAGAGGATTTCCATGTACAGTGAGGTCTCAGCTTAAGATCCTAAGGTGGAGCAGTGACAGGTCCTCTCATCTCTTGGGATAACTGTCCTTTCCAGGAAGAGGAACAGTGCGGAGGTCCAGAGCACTCTAGTACCCAGGCAAGTCCAGCGCAAGCCCTGGTTATGGACTTAGTCACAAGTAGGGGGAGGGCAGTGAAAAGACCCAACCTTTCCTTAATCATGGGTTAGGGAGAGTGACAACCAGGACTCTGGAACAACTGAAATGTTAGGAGCTAAGAGCTAGACAGTATTCTGGGGACATATCGATCCCTGGTGCCCCTGGGGAAAGTAGCCACAGTGACCCTCCCACCACCCCTCCTTCCAGTGGCCCTCCCTCCACCCCTGCTGAGGGTAGGCGAACCCCTCCCCCCATCCAAGATTTCAGGGCGAGGAGGGCTCCTGAGGCTGCTGGCAGCATCACCACCAAAATGGTCTCATCTCCAATTGTCCCTGAGATAGAACATTTAAATAATAGAACTGATGATAAGCAGAAATCAGCAGAAATCATTTACTCCTGAGAAAGAAAGCAACTGCTTGATTTAGTTACCAGATCTCCTGTCTGACAGTTCACAGTGCTGTGGTCCAAATTTGACCTTGGGAGGTGCATTGAAAGAATCTTGTGGAGGGAGAGAAGGCAGGCACGAGGCCTCCAGGGCCAGGTCTGTGGGCTGAGAACAATGGCCTGCATTGGGAACAGACACAATACACTCCACGTCCAAGGCTAGTTCCTGTACCTTGTATTGGAGGCGAGTCTGTAGCACCGGGATGGGAAGCAAGCTGGCATTGACACTTCAGGTTATGCATTGTTTTGATCTCAACTTTCAGCATTGCTACCTCCCCCCAACAGGTGGGAGGAAGCAGAGAGAAAACGGTCTGTCGAGTCTTTTCAGAACCCTGGGGAAAGCAACCAAGCTAAAAGATTACCAAGAGAACCAGAGATTATCTTCTTGCAGTGGTGGCAAGGCCAGTGTACTCGGTAACACTAGAAAATTATTGACTGACCTTGGGGTGCAGAGGTCCTAGATGAGACTACTGAAAGGGTCATGTTTGGAGCTCAGACCTGCAAGATGGTGTGTTTAAGAGAGAGCGAGGGGGAGGAGGTATTTCTTCTATTCTCCTCCTGGACGAGGGCATAGCAGATACCAGGGACAGAAGGAAAGAGCAGCCCCAAACGCAGGCCCTGTTCCTTTTCCAACCTTAGGAAGCTTTGGAAGTATCAGGTCAGTCATTCTGGACATTTCTCTGTAAGCTAAGGTTGACGCTATGGGAGCCTGTAACTGGCTGAGAATGGAAGGATTAAGGGCCAGACGGAGCTCAGTATCCGGAGAGGGGGCTGATGGGTAATAGCTGGTACATCATATCCCGCAAGAAGTAATGGGGTCATCGCAACAACCGTGCAGGAAACCGCAGTGGGGGGTCCGGGAGAAGGCAGTATTATGAGACTGTCCTGCCACATGCCTTCGCGTGGGCTGCCTCCCCTGCCCGGAGTGTCCTCTCCTTTTCTGATGAGATTACTCACTGTGCTTTAAAAATAGCTCACATCTTACCCCTCTACGAAATCCTCCATGACAAGGTAATTCACTCTCTCCACAGTGTCTGGCAATATCTTATTCATTTTGCCATCATTTTCAAAATTTTAAATTATTAAATTAATGTGGTTTGCGAAATACTGAGCTCTTAGAGTAGATACTTGGTCTTTAAGTGCCTTGCATATAGCAGCTAGTCATTTATTAATTCAACAAATATAAATTAGGATTCAGGGAGGCAGGCTGGTGGGTAGCATGGGGGGTGAGATTTGGTGGGGGGGATGTCAGGGTGAAACCCCAAACTCAAGGTTAGGGTAGAAACAAAGGCTAGGAAGTGTCCTTGTCCCAGAGGAATTGGGGACTGGGTGGAGTTTTAATGCAGCGATCCCAGCAGAGGAATCCAGGTTGGAAATGGGATTCAGGGAGGAGAATTCATTGCAGGAATAAGGTGGGGACTGAGTCACAGAGTTGTATATTCACCCTGAGAAAAGCTGGATGCTGGCCAAGTCTCAGGAGCATTGAACAAAAGGGTCTTCTAGGCTCCTTAATGGAAGGCAGTCCTGATGTCCATGCTGGAATGGGGCTGAGTCTGCAGCTTGGGGCAAAGGGTTGAAGGGGTCTCTATTGTAGTTGGAGGACTGATGATGCCATGTATCAACAAGTCAACAAGCCAGAGACCTGGACCATTGCTTTGTCCTCTCTTCTCCACAAAGGGCAGTGCAGGCAGCAGTAGCACACCTGATGGGATCTCCAGCGAATCAGCCTCATGCCACCATTAGATATTAGACATGCTCTGTGCAAAATGTGGAAAAGAAACTTGCAGAGATGCACCATCCATGCACGTACTACCTGTCCATGTTTTCCACAGAGCCTACTTCTAGTTTTAAAATTCAAGAACAGTTCTGTGGCTTTTCTCTTCCCTTGGGGAGCATCACATGGTTTCTCGCTCCAGAAAAGCCTCCTGGGAGAGATCCTTTTTCTAACCCATGGATTGGAGAAGGGTGTGTTACAGCTCAGGTATGATAAACATGTCTATGGGGGGTGTTTAATCATCACAAAAACAACCAGAAAGTGAAGTGGAAAAGTCAGGTAACCTTAGGTCTTAGAATTATGACAGTTCAGGTCCTAGCAGCCCTTTGCAAATTCTCATCTCATAGAAGAGGTTTTCATTCTAGATTTGAGTCCTTGTGGGGTGGCTTCAGATAAATCTGAGGCTCAGTTTTTTTTTTTAACTCTAGGATGGAGGAATAATCTTGCAATTATTGTAAGTAATCTTGTAAGTAAGTATTTGTAAGTAAGTAATCTTGACTTTGGGTCCTTAAAAGCATAGTGGATAACTCCCGTGGGGTCTACACAGCCCTCTTTCCCCTTTCTGAGTACATCCTTCCACCCCTTTTCTGCTGGGAAATGTTCATTTTCTTGTCACATGGCTCCAAAGGGAGCCATCATGTCCATGTAGAACCTACCCTTGGCCACAGTTGATGGGTCAAAGGTGAGCTCTGTTTAGTTTTGTTGTCAAATGAACTTACTTCAAGTTTATTAAAATTTTTTATTCTTTTGGATTTTCTGGGCTTTTTGAATTTTGGAATTGTAGATAAAGGTTTGTGGAATTGTAGGTAGTCGAGTCTAGCCATATGTAGATCATGCATGTCTATTTTCTTTATTAGAATGTGAATTCTTTGAGGACAGGAATGAAGACCTCCTTTAGGGATCCTACAGTCTCCTGAAGTTCAGCATGTCTAATGTGAAGTCGGGAGTAGGAAGGGTCAGGGGGGAGGTGGAGCCAGAAAACTGAACATGACATGTTCTCCCCATACTGGATCCTCCACCTGTATCCTGTGTTATCCTCTCAGTCATCCAACCTGGAAGCCTGAGTCTCTCATGACCCCTCAACCTCCCTCACTCTTTCACATCCAGTAAATCTCCTAGTCTTGCTGATTTAATTTCCTAAATATTTCTTGAATTTGCCCCTTCTTCTTCATTCCTTCATGGTTTGACTTCATCATCTCTTGCCTGGATTATAATAAGAGCTCTAAATTGGTCTTATTTCCTCTAGCTTTGTCTCTCTCCCATCCCCATTCTTCACTAGCCTGGCTAAAATGATTGATCTGTAATGCAAATCTGAACACATCACTCATTTAAAATCTGCCCAGGGCTCCCCATTGCTTGCAGGATCAAATCCAAGCTATATGGCACAGTACAGATCTGGCTAAACTCCCTGCATACACCTCATTGTTTCATGCTTCATGGTCTTTTTTGTGCTGGTGCTCTCCTTTTGCTTAGGATACCCATCCTGTATTTCTTCACCTTTAAAAGCCATCTCAGACTTCAACTGCTTGAGAAGCCTTCTTTGGATTGGGCAAAAAAAAAAGTCCTGTGACACCCTATCACTCTATTTATGTGCCTTTATTACTCAGTACATGATTTTGTGTTGAAAATATTTTCTTAATGACTGTCTCCCCAGCTGGACTGCAAATCCTTTGAGAACAGCGACCATGTCATATCCATCTTTGTAGCCTTAATTCTTACTTAGTTCATGATTAGAACTTAGTAGATTCTTAAGAAATGCTGAGTGGGAGAATGATTCTGGGTTCATCTAGGAAACTGAGGAGGTGGACCTGCCAGAAGTCTATTTGCATGGATGTTGAGTAGACTCTGGAAAAGAACCTCAATATATGTCTGCTGATGGGGTTTAGATACAAGAGGCCAAGTCTTAGGAAACCAGGAGTGTTCTATAGAAGCCAGTGTGCAGGGGAGCCAATGAATATTGTGGGAGAAATCATTCTGAGGCAAGATGAGCCTGTTCCTGGGGAAGACACTACTTGTCCAATGGGAGGGGTATAGCCTGGTGGCAGTTACTTGAAACCACCTTTGGCTCAGTGCTAATATGTCCTCTCCAGAAGAAAAAGTGATTCTAACTAAAACAAGAAAGTGTTGCTTCAGGAAACCCTGTAAAACATGAGGGCATGAATAGCCTCTTAACAGTGTTCCACGAAGGGGAAAGAGCCATTTCCACCTGACTCTACTTCATTCTCAAACTGGCCATGTGCAACAGTATAGGTAGTGAGAAGGTCAGGACATTGGTGGTAGCACATGATGGATTGATGGATCAGTGACGGTCATTGGGGAAGAACTGCACGGCTCTAGAGAAAAGCAGGTGAGATCAGAGTGGCAGGTGGAGAATCCCGAGGGATCTCAGAGTAGCAGCAGAGAGACTTGCTCAAGGGAAGACATGAACCAGCCCCTGAGGATTTACAATAATACTTGGGGCAACATTGCAGAAGGCTCTAGCTTTGATGTGAATTCAAGGGGTGGGGTGGAAGAGATAAGGTTATTACTCATTGAGATTTTCAATCTACACTGATAGGCTAGAAAGCTGAGGAAATTAACTCTAGAATCTAATTAATGAATTATTTCTTTTTCTCTTTATATCCTGGACATTGGCATCTGCATCTGGCCTGTCAGAAGGGTTGGTGGTTGTGAGAGGGTATACCCTCCTGTTATAGGTTGAATTGCATTTCCCTCAAATTCATATGTTGAAGTCCTAACCCCCCAGTAACTCAGAATGTGATCTTATTCAGAAATAGAGTCATTGCCAATGTAACTAGTCAAGATGAAGTCATTAGGATGGACACTAATCCAATATGACTGGTGCCTTTATAAAAAGGGGAAATTTGGATACAGATATGCACACAGAAAGTGAAGATGAAGTTGAGAGGATGCCTTTATAAGACAAGGAACACTAAAGATTGCTGGCAAACCAGCAGAAACTAGGAGAAAGGCATGGAACAGACTCTCCCTCATGGCTCCCAGAAGGGATCAACCCTACCGACACCATGATTTTGAACATATAGCCTCCAGAACTGTGAGACAGTACACTCCTGTTGTTTAAGTCCCCCAGTTTGTGGTAGTTTGTTACAGCAGCCCTAGCAAATTAATACACCTTCACAGAGATGGATAGGACTGAACTGTGGATAGAAACCTTGTGCAGCTGGGCAGTGCTGCAGTAAGGAAGTGCTGGGATCAGCTTGCCCCTCACACACACAGGCTGGAATGCGAGCTATGGAAGATCCCAAGTCTGCCTTTGTTGCTCTGTCAAAATATGACATCCTCAACTCCTACTTTTTCATTCTCAGTTTGGAGTCAGAGCCCAGGGGGTGTCCTTTAGGAGCTGTGTATGCAACATGCTTTACCGGTCAAAATTAGCTGACAAGTGAGTGGTTATTGCTTGTTTTTCACAGCACAATTCCCACTGCTGGTCCATCTGACTCCTGCAAGAAAGGAAAGACATGTTTCCATGTCTATGACCACTCGTAGACTTGGTCAGAAAGAATTGCTTTAGTCACTGCTCGACAGCACTGTGCCTTGTGAATGCCAAGTACACCCCTGGGCAGGCTGAGACCCTTCACAATACAGACCTTCAATACAGAATAACAGATATGAGCACTTAGTTAATTCCCAGTCATTTGTCTTCTCCGTCAGACCCAGGTTGCAGACAAAAGTTTGAATTGTCAGCAGAAATTGTGACTGTTGAGTGAATATGTGGATGTGTCTATCTTTCTCTCTGTCTCTGTCTCTGTGTGTGTGTGTGTGTTTGTGTGTGTGTGTGTGTGTGTGTGTGTGTGTGTGAGAGAGAGAGAGAGAGAGAGAGAGAGAGAGAGGGAGAGAAACGGATGGAATAACAGACCTTGGATCTTTGATAGCTAGCTAAACAAAATAAGCAGCATTTTTAGATTGCCTTGAAAACTGTAGTGTTTCAAAATCATTGCCAGGGAGATTTTGAACTTTTATCAAGAAAAACAGGAAAAGAGAGAATTGTAAACCCCAGGGAAGAAATCTGAAATTTTGAGGCCAAAGACTGACTCCCTTTGATGCGCTAACAAGGATCATTGAATATCCTGTGTTTCGGGTTAAATAAATCCCTCTTGATGATGTAACATTCCTCCAGAAATATCACGGAGTGACCAGAGAGATACACACCAAAGCTCATGTTTTGAAGCTCTCTAAGGCACTAGACTAGCGCCCTCTGCTGGCCATTTTGGATCAGCCAGAGGCCCTTTCTATAGCTAAGTCCTGCCCGTTCCTGCTGATGACGGAAAAAACAAACTCATTGGATTTCCGTCTCCCAACTGTATTTTTTTCTAGCTCCTCCTTTCCTAATTTCTTGTAGAGTATGGGTCTTTGATAAGACACAGTAAAGGAACAGTTTTCATTACCATCACCCACGGACGTTTTGAGAGCCTATTACTATCAATGGGAGAAAGGTTTATTTTTCATGTAGATGCCCTAACCTCAAGAGGTGTTTTAGTCACTACTCACTGGGATGGACCCTCAGTAACGCTAAGACTTAAAACCTGTTCCTATGACATTGTCAGATAAGAACCTGGCAGTAGCTCACCAGTAGTGAGAGGAGGTGCCGAGATATCAGGTGGAGGCACTGCAGCTGGACGTGTTCCTCCATATGGAGTAGGGTCAAGGGGAGGGGTTGGGGGGGAGACGGAGGGAGTGAGCTCAAGGAGATTCCTGGGTCCCCATTTAAGGAGGACCCGTAAGATCTGGGAAGCAATTCTGTAAGAAAAGTCGAGAAATGTCTTGTCCCATCCTCCCGATTGCTGATCAACTACTATGAAGATTGTGTTCTTTTAGAGGCATGGACACTACCTGCGTGACCTTCTGGCCATTGCGGGGCATCAGTGAGGGGCCTTAAGGACCCTCTGTTGGAACTGGATCCCATTTTAAATATCTGGCTTGAGATAATTTCTTCATAAATCAGTAGAGTTACTGGTGTGGGGTTGCTCTCTGTAGAACTGTTTATATTTAGGATAACTAGGTCTGAACTACCAGCTTATCCAGAAACTAGGCCTTCCCACTACAGTCTCCTCTACTCTCTCTTCAAAAATAAAATTAGTTGCACAATGATGGAGCAGAGCAGTGGTTGAAAACATGGATTCTAGTGTTGGACTGGCTGGATTATAGTCCCAGCTGTGTCTCTCACTACCTGTGTGACCTGGGAAAACTTCATAACCACACATTGCTTCAGTTCCCTCATTTGTAAAATGGGAATGTAAATGGTACTTACCATTAGGGTTGTCATGGGAGATAAATGAATTAATACACAGAAAACACTTAGAACAGTTCCTGGCACATAGTAAGCACTCAGTGGTTATTGCCTATCATCATCATCATCACCAACATCACCACCATCATCACTGCTCTATGACCAACATGTAAGAGGCTGAAAGTGTGTCCCCCATAACCACCATTCCATTTTGACTTGGTTGCACCTGTTCCTGTGAGTGAGAAGAGATATGCTTGGGTGGCAGGGTGACAGTACTAGTGCTTCAATATCTAGTTCATCTCTCTCTCCTAGCGACATGGAAGGCTTCTACCTGGAATGTGGGCAGGGCCGTGCGAGTAGTTGAAATGTGAATGGATATGATTAGTGTCATCACTTCTGGGCTGAGACAGTTAAAAGCCCAAACGTGATTCTTCACTATCTTTTCCTTTGTCACAGCAGCTTAAGAAGGTCAGATGTTCTAGAAATTGCAGCTGAAAGATGATGGGCCGTCTGTTGACCTGGGTGCTCCAGTGACCTCATGTAACAGAGATGCACTATTCTTATTCCATATGCAGCATGAACGAGAAGTAAACTTTCATGGTGTGAAGCCACTGAGATTCAGGAGTTATTACCGCAGCACAGCCTGGCCCAGGAATTCTGTCCAGTCTGCTTATCTGGGACCATGTTAGAAATGCAAATTCTCAGGTTCCACCCCACACATACTGAATCAGAGACTGAGGGTGGGACCAGCAGGCTGGGTTTTAACAACTGCCTAAGGTGAATATGACACAGGTCAAATTTGAGAACCACTGCTCTAACTTATCTTGAATAAAACAGGTGACAAAGGCCAGGGAGAGATCCTTCTCTCTCAGCTCCCAGTTACCCAGGGACTTTGACCCCATAGGTGTCCACAGTTTGGGATGATCTATCCTGCTTTACCCCTTCCCATTGGTTGAGATATTTAAGCATCAGCTGTCTTAGAATAGTTAACATCGAACAGATCTAGCCCCAGGGTTTTTGCTTGAAGTCAAAAAATCACTTGGAAATGGGTTCATGGTTGTCTTAAGAAGGTGAATGCTTTCTGATTCTTTTAGGTGTGTCTGAAACCACAGGGGTTTATTGCTCTCTTTCTCACTCTCTGCTCTATAGCCCCTCTTTTTCCCAGCGAAGATAGACTGATGGTCCCCATTTCACCTAGGAGGAAAATGAGGCTCCGAGTGGTCAAGTTATTTATCCATGGCACAGAGCCATAGCTTTGCACTACAGCCCTGGTGCTTGGCCTCACGCAAGCAGGTATTCAGCAAATGACTGTAGAATAATGAAGATATAAGGACATTAGCTGGCCTAATACATTGCTTAATTGTCTGAGCTCAGCTGCATCTCAGTCCTGGTACTCATCCCGGTGCCTGGGTGGGTCCCAACAGCACTAAGGAGGCATCTCGGCAAAGGGCAGGCACAAGAGGGACAATCTGATCCAGCACTAAGGAGGCATCTCGGCAAAGGGCAGGCACAGGAGGGACAATCTGATCCAGCCCTTTCTGAGCCCTTTGCAGAAGAGCTGTCCCAGAGAAGTGAGAGCCTGTGGTCAGCAGAGGGCAGTATTGTTTCAACAACCGCTTTGTGGGGAGCAGGATCTTTTGGCTGGCAATACTGATGGAATTGACAGAGGCTAGAGGGTCTGGTCCACTTAAAGAACAAAAACAGCAAAAAAAAAAAAAAAAGGACACCGATATACCCACCATATTATTAGATGATTAGCATTTCCTATATAATTCAAATTTTCTCTCTGAAAATTTTCGTATTAAAATGTTAGAATAAGAAAGAGGATAAAGCTCTAAGCTGTGCCACCTCAGTCCTAGGGCTAGTGAGCAGCTCACCCATCTGGACCAGTCCCATAGCCACTGGATGTGTGCGTTGGTATCAATCTTTATTAAGCATCTTATTCTTAATATTCATCATATTCTGGCTGCTCAGAGACCTGCTCCCAAGAGCTCCCTTGCTCTCTTTCTTTCCCTGTCTTTTCTTCCTCTTTCTCTCCTTTCTCCCTCACACTCTCTCCTTTACCCCTGGTGTGAGTCTAGGTGGATGGCTGATGAGTTAGTAAGGCCAGGTACTGGGACCAAGGGGGTAGATGTGAAAGACACAAGAGATCCCTTCCCTTAAGAGTTTACAGTCTTGGCAAGACAAACCCACAGAAGCAGAACTTCGAGGAGAAAGGCAGGAGAACATTTAAATTATGTTCTCTGAGCCACAGGAAAAACACAAGTTTGAGCCTTGGACTCAGACCTTGGAAAGAGGCTTTGAACATCTTCAGGACTTCTTCATCATGAGCTTTCGAGAATGCACCTCCTCCATACCTCCAAACATCCTGCAAGGTCTTCCAAGGTAGAGCTCATCCCTATATCCAAAGGAAAAAGGGGCAGATTCCTTAATATGGCTGTGAGAGGTCATCTGAACTCATCCAAGAGTTGCAGATACCCCTCCCCCTAGTATTGCTATAATCCATTCTTAGGCCCACCTGAATCATTCCAAGGCTCTGTGACTCTAGAATTAGGTCAGGCCTCCTAGCACCACTCTAGCCAGAGGCAAGGCTTAGCCAGGTTCCAGATCAGCCTGGCTCCCCGTCCCCAAGCACTAGCTGAGACTTCTGAGAAGGATGCTGTTTCCTACTGCTCTGCTGCCAGAAGGAGCCAGGATGCCCCCCGGGAACTGGGTGCTGGGAGGTGAGAGGTACCATTAGCAGCTGCGGCTGCACTGGCATTAGGAGATTAATGAGCCTCTTTGAATAACCAATGTAGCTAGAGCCAACTGTTGGCAATTAGTGAGAGCAAAGCCATTCTGTGCTTCGGATCTGTCAGCTGGGACCCCCAAAGAAGCAGAACAGCAGGAAGGGCTAGACAGAAAGGAAGAGCTGAAATTTCACCTTCCCCCTCCTAGGCTAGTGCTCTAGCTGTAATGACCCTGAGCTAAGTCTTCCATGATCATAGCAATGTAATATAGGCCATGTTGATTTGAGACACAAGTAAGGCCATGAGGGTCTTTAAGAGGTCATCTTGTCTACTATCCTGCCGCCACTTAGGACGACAGAGCAACACTTTTCAGAGTCGAATCTGGGTCTAGATCACCTGGGATCCCGGAAAACTTGCTCCCAGGTGATTGCCGATGTTTCTGATCCAGGGACAGTCCTTTGAGTAGCAAGGCCTATAGCAAGGGAGGGGGAGAGAGAGAACACTTATTTCATTAAGTTGAGATCTTAGTGTTTATACTTCATTCATCATTTATTTGTTGACTCAACAGTGTCCACTCTGTGCTAGGCAGCTGGATTCACGTATAGGCACAGCAAGGGTTAAAAGTACCCTGGAGTAACCAGAGTGATGTCCTGGGGCTAAGAGGAGGAGACTGGCTTACAACAGGGTGGGCTGTTGACTCTACAAGAGCCTGTGCCCCTCCTCCCTTCCAAGAATGCCTTCCTAAAGTTGCATAGACTGCAGCCAACAGCCAGGCAGGCAGAGGGGAGAGAGAAGTGATGCTTATGTCATCTTCTCCTTAAGAGAGAAAATGCGTCTTAAAAGCAGTGGGAGGGGGGGCCCTGAACCAAGATGGCGGAGTAGAAGGACGTGCTCTCACTCCCTCTTGCGAGAGCACCAGAATTACAGCTAGCTGCTGGACAATGATCGACAGGAGGACACTGGAACTCACCAAAGAAGATACCCCATATCCAAAGGAGAAGCCACAATGAAATGGAAGGAGGGGCGCAATCACAGTAATATCAAATCCTATAACTGTTGTGTGGGTGACTCACAGACTGGAGGACACTTATACCACAGAAGTTCACCCACTGGAGTGAAGGTGCTGAGCCACATGTCAGGCTTCCCAACCTGGGGGTCCGGCAACGGGAGAAGGAATTCCTAGAGAATCCAACTTTGAAGGCTAGTGGGATTTGATTGCAGGACTTTGACAGGACTGGGAGAAACAAGAGACTCCACTCTTGGAAGGCACATACAAATTAGTGTGTGCATCGGGACCCTGGGGAAGGAGCAGTAACCCCAGGGGAGATTGAACCAGACCTACCTGCTAGTGTTGGAGGGTCTGCTGCAGAGGCAGGGGGTGGCTGTGGCTCACCATGGGGACAAGGATACTGGCAGCAGAACTTCTGGGAAGTACTCCTTGGTGTGAGCCCTCCCAGAGCCCACCATTAGCTCCTCCAGAGAGCCCAGCTAGGCTCCAGTGTTGGGTTGCCTCAGGCCAAACAACCAACAGGGAGGGAATCCACAACCCCACACCAGCAGACAAGGGGATTAAAGTTTTACTGAGCTCTGCCAACCAAAACAACAGCCAGCTCTACCCGCCACCAGTCCCTCCCATAAGGAAACTTGCACAAGCATCTTAGATAGCCACATCCATCACAGGGCAGACAGCAGAAGCAAGGAGAACTACAATCCTGCAGCCTGTGGAACAAAAGCCACATTCACAGAAAGATAGACAAGATGAAAAGGCAGAGGACTATGTACCAGATGAAGGAAAAAGATAAAACCCCAGAAAAACAACTAAATGAAGTAGAGATAGGCAACTTTCCAGAAAAAGAATTCAGAATAATGATAGTGAAGATGATCCAGGACCTCAGAAAAAGAATGGAGGCAAATATCAAGAAGATGCAAGAAATGTTTTATAAAGATCAAGAAGAATTAAAGAACAAACAAACAGAGATGAACAATACAATAACTGAGGTGAAAACTACACTAGAAGGAATCAATAGCAGAATAACTGAGGCAGAAGAATGGATAAGTGACCTGGAAGACAGAGTGGTGGAATTCACTGCTGCGGAACACAGTAAAGAAAAAAGAATGAAAAGAAATGAAGACAGCCTAAGAGACTTCTGGGACAACATTAAACGCAACAACATTCGCATTATAGGGGTCGCAGAAAGAGAAGAGAGAGAGAAAGGATGAGAGAAAATATTTGAAGAGATTATAGTCGAAAACTTCCCTAACATGGGAAAGGAAATAGCCACCCAAGTCCAGAAAGCCCAGAGAGTCCCATACAGGATCAACCCAAGGAGAAACATGCCAAGACGCATAGTAATCAAATTGGCAAAAATTAAAGACAAAGAAAAATTATTGAAAGCAGCAAGGGAAAAATGACAAATAACATACAAGGGAACTCCCATAAGGTCAACAGTTGATTTCTCAGCAGAAACTCTACAAGCCAGAAGGGAGTGGCATGATATACTTAAAGTGATGAAAGAGAAGAACCTACAACCAAGATTACTCTACCTGGCAAGGATCTCATTCAGATTTGATGGAGAAATCAAAAGCTTTACAGACAAGCAAAAGCAAAGAGAATTCAGCACCACCAAACCAGCTGTACAGCAAATGCTAAAGGAACTTTTCTAAGTGGGAAACACAGAGAAGAAAAGGACCTACAAAAACAAACACAAAACAATTAAGAAAATGGTCATAGGAACATACATATCAATAATTACCTTAAACATGAATGGATTAAATGCTCCAACCAAAAGACAGGCTTGCTGAATGGATACAAAAACAAGACCCATATATATGCATCTACAAGAGACCCACTTCTGACCTAGGGACACATACAGACTGAAAGTGAGGGGATGAAAAAAGATATTCCATGCAAATGGAAATCAAAAGAAAGCTGGAGTAGCAATACTCATATCAGATAAAATAGACTTTAAAATAAAGAATGCTACAAGAGACAAGGAAGGACACTACATAATGATCAAGGGATTAATCCAAGAAGAAGAAATAACGATCATGAATATATATGCACCCAATATATATGCACTCAATACGTAAGGCAAATAAAAGAGGAAATTGACAATAACTCAATAATAGTGGGGGACTTTAACCCTTCACTTACACCAATGGACAGATCATCCAAACAGAAAATTAATAAGGAAGCACAAGCTTAAAGGACACACTAGACCAGATAGATTTAATTGATATTTATAAGACATTGAGCCAAAAAAAGCAGATTACACTTTCTTCTCAACTGTGCATGGAACATTCCCCAGGATAGGTCACTTCTTAGGTCCATATCAAGCCTCAGTATACTTAAGAAAATTTAAATCATATCAAGCATCTTTTCTGACCACAACGCTGTGAGATTAAAAATCAATTATAGGGAAAAAAAACATAAAAAACACAAATACATGGAGGCTAAACAATACATTACTAAATAACCAAGAGATCACTGAAGACATCAAAGAGGAAATCAAAAAATACCTAGAGACAAATGACAATGAAAACACACAAATCAAAACCTATGGGATGCAGTGATAGCAGTTCTAAGAGGGAAGTTTATGGCTATACGAGCCCACCTCAAGAAACAAGAAAAATCTCATATAAACAATCTAACCTTACAACTAAAGGAACAAGAGAAAGAAGAACAAACAAAACCCAAAATTAGCAGAAGGAAAGAAATCATAAAGATGTGAGCAGATATAAATGAAATAAAACAAAGAAAACAATAACAAAGGTTAATAAAACTAAAAGCTGGTTCTTTAAGAAGATAAACAAAATCATTAGCCAGACTCATAAGGAAAAAGAGGGAGAGGACTCAAATCAATAAAAATAGAAATGAAAAAGGAGAAGTTACAACAGATACCACAGTAATACAAAGCATCCTAAGAGACTACTACAAGCGACTCTATGCCAATAAAATGGACAACCTGGAAGAAATGGGCAAATTCTTAGAAAGGTATAATGTCCCAAGCCTGAACCAGGAAGAAATAGAAAATATGAACAGACAAATCACAAGTAATGAACTTGAAACAGTGATTAAAAATCTTCCAACAAACAAAGTCCAGGACCAGATGGCTTCACAGGTGAATTCTATCAAACATTTAGAGAAGAGCTAACACCCATCCTTCTCAAACTCTTCCAAAACATTGCAGAGGAAGGAACACTCCCAAACTCATTCTAGGAGGCCACCATCACCCTGATACCAAAACCAGACAAAGATTCTATAAAAAAAGAAACTTACAGACCAATATCACTCATGAATATTGATGGAAAAATCCTCAACAATTTTGATGCAAAAATACTAGCAAACAGAATCCAACAACACATTAAAAGGATCATACACCATGATCAAGTGGGATTTATCCTAGTGATGCAAGGATTCTTCAATATATGCAAATCAATCAATGTGATACACCATATTAACAAATTGAAACATAAAATCCATATGATCGGGCTTCCCTGGTGGAGCAGTGGTTGAGAGTCCGCCTGCCGATGCAGGGGACACGGATTCGTGCCCCGGTCCGGGAAGATCCCATATGCTGGGGAGCGGCTGGGCCCGTGAGGCATGGACGCTAAGCCTGTGCGTCCGGAGCCTGTGCTCTGCAACGGAAGAGGCCACAGCAGTGAGAGGCCCGCGTACTGCAAGAAAACAAACAAACGAGCAAAAAAAAACATATGATCATCTCAGTAGATGCAGAAAAAGCTTTTGACAAAATTCAACACCCATTTATGGTAAAAACTCTCCAGAAAGTGGGCATAGAGGGAACCTACTTCAACATAATAAAGGCCATATATGACAAACCCACAGCAAACATCATTCTCAATGGTGAAAAACTGAAAGCATTTCCTCTAAGATGAGGAACAAGACAATGATATCCACTCTCACCACTATTATTCAACATAGCTTTGGAAGTCCTAGCCACGGCAATCAGAGAAGAAAAAGAAATAAAAGGAGTACAAACTGGAAAAGAAGAAGTAAAACTGTCACTGTTTGCAGATGACATGATACTATATGCAGAGAATCCTAAAGATGCCACCAGAAAACTACTAGAGCTAATCAATGAATTTGGTAGAGTTGCAGGATACAAAATTAATGCACAGAAATCTCTTGCATTCCTATACACTAATGATGAAATATCTGAAAGAGAAATTAAGGAAACACTCCCATTTACCATTGCAACTAAAAGAATAAAATAGCTAGGCTCAATATTAAAAAAACAAACAACCCAATCCGAAAATGGGCAGAAGACCTAAATAGACATTTCTCCAAAGAAGACATACAGATGGCCAAGAAACGCATGAAAAGCTGCTCAACATCACTAATTATTAGAGAAACGCAAATCAAAACTACAGTGAGGTGTCACCTCACACGAGTTAGAAGGGGTGTCATCAGAAAATCTACAAACAACAAATGCTGGAGAGGGCGTGGAGAAAAGGGAACCCTCTTGCACTGTTGGTGGGAATGTAAATTGATACAGACACTATGGAGAACACTATGGAGTTTCCTTAAAAAAACTAAAAATAGAATTATCATATGACCCAGCAATCTCACTACTGGGCATATGCCCTGAGAAAACCATAATTCAAAAAGATACATGCACCCCAATGTTCATTGCAGCACTATTTACAATAGCCAGGTCATGGAAGCAACCTAAGTGCCCATCAACAGACGAATGGATAAAGAAGATGTGGCACATATATACAATGGAATATTACTCAGCCATAAAAAGGAATGAAATTGGGTCATTTGTTGAGACGTGGATGGATCTAGAGACTGTCATACAGAGTGAAGTAAGTCAGAAAGAGAAAAATATCGTATATAAATGCATATATGTGGAACCTAGAAAAATGGTACAGGTGAACTGGTTTGCAGGGCAGAAACTGAGACACAGATGTAGAGAACAAATGTATGGACACCAAGGGGGGGAAAGTGGGTGGTGGTGGTGGTGGGACGAATTGGGCGATTGGGATTGACGTGTATACACTGATGTGTATAAAATGGATGACTAATAAGAACCTGCTGTATATAAAAAAAAAAAAGTTAACTAGAAGCAGTGGAAGCTAATTTGCTCTTCTGTAATCAATCACCCTGTACAGAAATCAAAAACACACCCTAGCAAGCCAGGAATGGCTAAGAGGAGATGCAAGGCTGGCAGGCAGGGAGGGGTCCCTATGGAGAGGATAGTTTTCTCTTGATGGGTTTAAAATAAAATGAATCTTAAGGGCATTTGGCATATGTGTGTGCATGCGTGTGTGCATATGTGTGTGTGTGTGTGTGTGTGTGTTTGGGGGGCCCTATCTAAAGTGGTATCAATCTTTTCCAGACTTCTAAGCAGTCTCCAGCTTGCCCTGCTGTCCAGCCTCTTTTTTGATGCAGCAGGGGAAAAGATAACTTCAGGGAAGTCTTCTCTGTACTCCTCTCTCTGCTAAAGGTACCACAGAGGCAAGGAGCTTCCCCTTATCTCTGTCTTTAAGCTCATCACTGGATAGATTCTGTTTCCTCCTGAGCCTTAGTTTTCTTTCCTGTAGAATGGGGAGGCCCACATTCCTGGACAGAGGAAGGGAGCAGGGTTGCGACTAAAACTGGTGTAAGATAAACTCCAGGAGGACCTGGTGCTCTGGCTATCTCCATCTGGATCTTGTTGTTCCCATGGGGGTGGGAACAACAGCCTAAGCTAGTCTCAATCTAAAAAGCACCCTTTCAGGAACACCACGTGGTACAGTAGGCTGTCTCCAGCTGCCCTGTCTCACTGCTCAGAGATGTGCCCCCAACAAGCTCCTTTCCTTATTTGCTGTCTTTCCTTACCTGTCCTTTCTTTCCTCTTTCTCCCTTCTCCCTCCAACTCTGTCTTTTACCCCTGTATCTAGCACAACCGTAGTTTTCAAATTGAAAGCCGAAATAGAGTCTGACAATGGTTCAGAGTATTTGAAATCTGGACATTTATGAGTATTCTAGAATGTATGATCTCTCTAACCACCCTTATTTATACTTTCTCCTTTGCTCTACTGCTTCTCTGGGCTGTAACTCCATTGCCATAAGACAATGAGTTGGGGTCAATGAGATGCCAAATTTCCAGATGTTTAGAAATGTCCAGATGGTATATTTAATTTTTACAGTTTCGCTTATTCTGGGCGCTTGGAGCCTTGTGGACACAATTCAGTAGAAACAAATAGATGAATAAATAAAGATAACCTCTATAACCCAAGCAGTGAGCTGTTTAGCATCTCGTTTTCAAAATCATTGGTAGATAGATGGGGATTTTTTCTTTCTGCTGGCATTGTTTGGGTGGTGTGCTATGCAGACGTCACATAAGCTGTCTCTGACCACGCTCTCTGGGGACCTTTCTAGAAAAGAGATTCTTCCAGTAGAACAGTCTGAGGAAGAAACACCATGGCTCAGTTTTCTGGAGCCAAGGGGACTGTGTAATAATGAGTGGAGTCCCTCATCCAAATCCTTATCACATCATCCGTCCATCCACCCATCTACTCATCTACCCATTCATCCTTCCTTTCGTCCATCTATCCATCCATCCGTCCGTCCATCCAGCCACCCACTTCCTCACCTACCCGATCTGCTTTTCTTTCCTCCCTCCCTTCCTCCTTCCTGCCTTCCTTCCTTATTTTCCTCCTTCAAAACTATGTGCCTTGCACTGTGCTTGGTACTAGTCCTTGCCTGCTAGGACTCACAATGTACTGGGTGAGACAGATGTGCACACAGCTGTTAATACACAGTTGTAGAGCATGCACATTTTCCCCCAGATCCATCTCTGGACAATCCCATGTTCTCCCCCTGGCCTCACATTTCCCCTCCTCTCTATGGTGGGGAATTGTCTTCAGGAATTCGCAGAGTCCTAGAGAAGGGCTGCTCCTTTGTTAGCTAGCTCTCCTTCCCAACAAGTGCTGGTGGCTGGAAGAAGGAGCGATTTATACATAAAAGTTTGAATGGTGTCCTTTTCTCTCCTTTCCCTCTAGAGTTCCTAATTTATGTTTCTGCACAGAACAGCAGCCCTCCCATCAAAGAGCACAGCAAACCTCTGATGAAGCAAAGGACATTTCTTTCTTCTGAATGTCCTGCCCTTGCATCACCACCCCTCAGAGGGGGCAGATGGACTGGGAAACAGAGCCATTTATTTATTTCAGTTCTGGACGGAGTCTGGCCTGGTGGGAGAGTGTAACCAAGAGGAGAGAAAGCTTGTGGCTTTTGGAGCTTAATTAAACATATTTACAAAATCCAGGCTTGGCTAACTAGGGAAGCAGAGAGACAGAGGCTTTATTGCGTTATAAGATTAATAAACCAATTAAATAAAGACTGCAGCAGGCTGGCAGCCCCAATGGGGCAGGAGGCGAGTTTGACAGCTGCTCTTTTCTGATGATTGCCACACATTTTAGAAGAAAAGACAGCCTGGGCTTCCCACCTTCCATAAGAGAATACCCCAGGCTGTTGTCTTATCTAATCACTCACACTGCTAGTCAAGTTGTTTTCTAAGCCTGTAGGTCGAATGTCATGGTTAGCCAACTGGGAAAAAAGAAAACAAAAGCTATTTCTTCCCTTCTAATCCTTAAAAAAAAAAAAAGCACCAGTATGAGATCATTTATTTCTCCCTGTGATGCACCATTCCTGGGAGCAGTGGAATGGGGTAGGCAGGAGAATTCTGGGAGAGGCAGGAGAATTCTGGGAGTGTCAGCAGGCAAACCACAGAGCAGTCTAGTCTTGCTTCCTTTCTGTCGGTGTTAGCGTGCTCCTCCACTGCTCAGGCTCCCTCAGGATCAAATCACTGTTTGGATTTTTGCATGTGTTATATTAGGTTTAAATGCCCCTCTCGTCCCCCACCCCACCAGCCATTGCCTTGGGCATAATTAGTGAAAGAAGGCACTTTTGCAAAGTCCAGTGAATACCCTTCCTTTCTGAAGAAACAAACAAAGTACCCCTATTCAGGGAGTGGCAGTGAGGAGTGAACCCCACACGCCTCTCTTTTCTGAAGACCTGTAGGCCCACCCCTTCATGTCTACTCCTGGCCTGGGGCCCAAACGCTCCCCGATTAAAACTGTGAGTGAGACTGTGGACAGACAGGTCCCTCCTGATGGGACGTGTCAGTTTGGAGCCCTCGCCTGCATTGATATCCAAGATCATGAAGAGTGTGAAGGGCTTCTTACCCGGGCTCAGCTGTGTGAGCCCTGCGTGTTTTGGGGGCCCCGGTGTTGCATCAGCTGCCTTGGCTTGGTTTTCACAGCTGTCAGACATGCTCTGATCAGGAGTCTGTAAAATGCTAATGGAGAGGGGCAAGTCTCAGGAAAGATTCTGGGCATTTTAGTTTTCTCATTTGAAAAAAAAAAAGTGAGGGATAGTAATTATATAATTATGATAATTTTAAAAATCAATCATAATAAAAGAACTATTATAATAAAATCAATTCTGTCTGCTTTATGCAATTGACAAAGAAGCATGGTGAATAATGTATTTGGAGAATTCTAGGAAAATATGAATATCTATAGTTACCAGAAAGTGCTTGGATACTCTTCTGGAACAAAATACAGAAAGAATCAATCAATCAGACTGACCTCGGACTTACCAATTTCGATCTTCCCAAGTTGTCACATCTCAGAGCTTCATTTTAAGCAGGCATAACAATAATTGAGATCAAAGTGTGGACTTTGGCATCATAACCAGGCTTTCTCACTTACTAGTTGTTTAACTTTGAAAGATGTATTTGAGCCTTATTTTTCTCATCTGATCATAATTCTTACCTCATAGGATTATTGTAAGGACTGATTACCATCATTCATATAAAGTTATAGCTTAGTATCTAGTACATAGTAAGTATTCAGCATAGTAATAATAATTATATATCATAACCTTAATTGTTTTTATTAATAAATAGGATTACGTATGTAAAGCATCCTGCACAGTATCTGGCACATAGCAGATGTTCAATAAATAAAGGTTCCCCACATTCTCTCCTTCCTAAATGAATGAACAAGACTATGCATTAAAAACCTGGCCCAACTGGGTTTCCTGTTGAACAGAAAGGCTGTTGTAACATTGAGTGGACAGAGACGGAGAGGGTCCCAAGCCTTCGATACCTCTGGTCCACAGGGTCACTGCTTTCTCTAGGAGAAAGAATGGCCCTTAAGGGATCAGGCAGAAGAAAAAGTTAGGAAATCATGACTCTGCAGGAAGCCTGGAACTGGCCTCTGTGGCCAGGACCCCTCCTCACCTCCAGGCTCAAAGACAGTGCCCTTCCATTTTGCTCATGTGCCTTCCAATGTATCCTAAAATCTATGTAGCACCTCAAACATCCTTAAGTAATTATTTACAATTTTCTACATACGTTGAAATCATTCCAGAAGATATGAAACTATGAAACTCTTTAAAAAGAAACTATCATCACTCATTAAATGCATTCAGTGGAATTTAAATACCATAGTGATTTGATATCCATCGTCGTCCATTTAAAAAGCCTGTGAGCAAACTGTTTCTTTAACACTGAGAACTTTTATTTCATTCTTTTTCTTAAACTTGTCTTTCTATTTTGTTTCTCCCAGAAATTTATTCTAATGTAGTATTTTTTATGTTTGATAATCCTTTATTGACCACTGAATATGCATTTCTGAAATAATGTTATGTATGTATTACGTAAAATGTATGTATCAGAAATTTTAAAAAAATATTTTAAATTCTGGTTAAAAAAGCACATAAGATCAGACTTGCTCTGCTCTGGCACCTGGAAGCACACGGGGAAGTCCTTCACCATAACTAAACTTTCTTGAAATGAGGTTTGGAGGAATCTAGCAACTCAACTGGGTGCTATCTCTACTGCAAACCCAATGTTATCTGGCAACATCCAGTGACATGAAAATATGATGTTTCAGACCAATCTGCTTCATTCAGAAAGAGAAAACAAGATAAGGACGTGCTCTCACTCCCTCCCTCTGGGAGAACACCAGAATCACAACTAACTGCTGAACAATGATTGACAGGAAGACACCGGAAATCACCAAAAAAGACACCCCACGTCCAAAGACAAAGGAGAAGCCACAATGAGATGGTAGGAGGGATGCAATCACAATAAAATCAAATCCCATAACTGCCGGGTGGGTGACTCACAGACTGGAGAACACTTATACCACAGAAGTCCACCCACTGGAGTGAAGGTTCTGAGCCCCACGTCAGGCTTCCCAACCTGGGGGTCCAATAATGGGAGGAGGAATTCCTAGAGAATCAGACTTAGAAGCCTAGTGGGATTTGATTGAAGGACTTTGACAGGACTGAGGGAACAGAGACCACTCTTGGAGGGCACACACAAAGTAGTATGCACATCGGGACCCAAGGGAGGGAGCAGTGACACCATAGGAGACTGAACCAGACCTACGTGCTAGTGTTGGAGAGTCTCCTGCAGAAGCGGGGGGTGGCTGTGTCTCACCATGAGGACAAGGACACTGGCAGCAGAACTTCTGGGAAGTACTCCTAACGTGAGCCATCCAAGAGTCAGCACTAGCCCCACCAAAGAGTCCGGTAGGCTCCAGTGTTGGGTTGCCTCAGGCCAAACAACCAACAGGGAGGGAATCCACAACCCCACATCAGCAGACAAGGGGATTAAAGTTTTACTGAGCTCTGCCAACCAAAACAACAGCCAGCTCTACCCACCACCAGTCCCTCCCATAAGGAAACTTGCACAAGCATCTTAGATAGCCACATCCATCACAGGGCAGACAGCAGAAGCAAGGAGAACTACAATCCTGCAGCCTGTGGAACAAAAGCCACATTCACAGAAAGATAGACAAGATGAAAAGGCAGAGGACTATGTACCAGATGAAGGAAAAATATAAAACCCCAGAAAAATAACTAAATGAAGTAGAGATAGGCAACTTTCCAGAAAAAGAATTCAGAACAATGATAGTGAAGATGATCCAGGACCTCAGAAAAAGAATGGAGGCAAATATCAAGAAGATGCAAGAAATGTTTTACAAAGATCAAGAAGAATTAAAGAACAAACAAACAGAGATGAACAATACAATAACTGAGATGAAAACTACACTAGAAGGAATCAATAGCAGAATAACTGAGGCAGAAGAATGGATAAGTGACCTGCTCAATATTAAAAAAACAAACAACCCAATCCAAAAACGTGCAGAAGACCTAAATAGACATTTCTCCAAAGAAGACATACAGATGGCCAAGAAGCACAAGAAAAATTGCTCAACATCTCTAATTATTAGAGAAATGCAAATGAAAACTACAGTGAGGTATCACCTCACACCAGTTAGAATGGGCATCATCAGAAAATCTACAAACAACAAATGCTGGAGAGGGCGTGGAGAAGAAGGAACCCTCTTGCACTGCTGGTGGGAATGTGAATTGATACAGCCACTATGGAGAACAGTATGGAGGTTCCTTAAAAAATGAAAAATAGAATTACCATATGACCCAGCAATCCCACTACTGGGCCTATACCCAGAGAAAACCATGATTCAAAAGAACACATGCACCCCAGTGTTCATTGCAGCACTATTTACAATAGCCTGGTCATGGAAACAACCTAAATGCCCATCCACAGGTGAATGGATAAAAAATATGTGGTACATATATACAAAGGAATATTACTCAGCCATAAAAAGGAACAAAATTAGGTCATTTGTTGAGATGTGGATGAATCCAGAGACTGTCATACAGAGTGAAGACGCATATATGTGGAACCTAGAAAAATGGTATAGATGAACCAGTTTGCAGGGTGGAAATTGAGATACAGATGTAGAGAACAAACATATAGACACCAAATAGGGAAAGCAGCGGCAGGTGGGGGTGGTGATGTGATGAATTGGGAGATTGGGATTGACATGTATACACTGATGTGTATAAAATGGATGACAAATTAGAACCTGCTGTATAAAAAAATAAATAAAATAGAATTCAGAAATTCAGAAATACCCCATAAAATTTATCATCTTAACCATTTTTAAGTAGTGTTAAGTGTATACACATTGTTATACATAATAAGAGTTTTAAATATTCAAATATTTTCATAAAGTTCTAAATGTTAAAATTACTTCTTAATGGGTGATCATTATAATTATTATCAGTGTACAAATAATCAAAACAAAATAAATATAGCATAAATTTTGTCAATACTAAATTAAATTGTAAAAAATTATTATGACTACATTTCTTAATGAGTTTAATGGGATTTTCCCAATTGGATAACAAATATTACTTATTGCTAGAGTGACAAAGGTTCTTCATCAATTCTATTCTTCTTTGAAAACTGTTTGTTTTGTTTTTTATAGATGTGAACACTGGCCGATCTTGCTAACATGAATAAGTTGATAGGAACAGGAGATGTTTTATTTTGATAACTTTGTTAATTATTTGAAATCTTTTTGGGTTAAATGCCCCAAACCACACAGTGACCTATCATCAAAAATTATTTTCTCCTTCAATTTTGTTGAAAGAGAAAAAGCTTTCTAACGGATTTGTTATCCATAATTAGAACCATTCGCTTTCTCAATTTCTGGGAATATCCAAAAGATTTTCTAAAATTTATTCAATGACTATTAATTACATCTGTTATTTTTTTCACCTTGTCTTGTTCCATTTATTTAAAAAAAGATTTGAAAATTAAAACATTGTTAATTTTAATCCACTTTTCCCCATGCAGTTTGAAGAAATAAAATGCTTTTCTTTTATTACATGCTTTACCTTTTGGTTAAAACCTTAGAGCTCAGATTTAGTCCTTTCAGTTTATGGAAAATGCGTAATCTATTTAGCAAAGCCTGTTTTTCTTGTCAAGCTAGTCTGCTTGACAGACTTAGCTTTCTCTAAGAAAAAGTGTGACAAGTTTTTAATTCAAATCAACATTACAATACATTTTGGGGAATATTATGAAACCCACCATATGAAGGATTACTTCTAATCTTGTAAAAAAAGGTTCCTAAAAGCAAGATGAAGATCATGAAGAATATAATATAATTAATCTATTTCATGAAAAATTGTGGAAACAGGAATAAATCTACATGCTGTTTTTCATGAGTTTGTCATAATTCAATGTTATATGCCCAAAGTGAAGTTATTTATGAAACAAAAAGCATGATAAAAGCTGTGGCATTTTTTGAGTAAATGTGTATGTACTGAACTTTGGAATTAGCTTTTGGGAAAAATTAAATAAGAATCTTGTATGAAAACACAGAAGTAGCTCCTTTAATTTCATTAGACATTGAGATAAATTCTCTAACACTTTAATGAGGGAGAAAGGTATACATTGCTTAAAATGAGTTTGTCCAGCAGCTAGCATTTAATTTTCTTTCTTGATTAATAGGAGGTGTAGGAGGGAAAATATTTAAACATTTTATAAGATGAAGTAGTCTCAGGATTGATTGTAATTGGAATACATATCTCACTATGTTACTTGATAAAATAGATTTTAACAACCTACTGAATAATGCACACTGCATTCAAAAGAAATCACATAAAACTTTTATCTGTGGGTTATATCCAGTACAACTTAGGAACTTTAGTAGACCCTGAAAACATCTCAGTTGTGTTTAAAAGAATCAGTGTTACAAACCTCTGCTGGTGTGGCTGTTCGAAGGTTTTGTTGTTTTTTGCTGTTTGAGTTGTGGCTTACCCTAGGATTGAATATTGAGAAGAGTTGAAAAGAATTGTTCTTCTTTGATATGGAGGGAGAAGGAAAGCCATTTTTAGTCTTCATTATTCCTTACAATGTTGTCTTTTCTTCATTCTCCCCAGACCCTGTCAAAAGCAATGCATTCTTTGACAAGACTTGAGGAGTGCAGAGTTGCTGTCCTTACCCCAAAATGCCAACACACCCACCACCCATACTCCATAATACATCTGATTAAAGGCCACTTCTACTAGGGTCCATTACCTAGGATGTGGCTTTCTCTTACCTAAAGAATGGATGAAACAGGGAAGGAATGGAAGTCTTAAAAAGGGATTATTGTGCCTTAATTCATCAATAAGGAGACCCACCCCAAAATAATATTTTTAATTTTCCTTTTTGTTTGGTGCCCTGAAGGATTTTACATCCTGAAGAGTACACCATAGTAGGCCTGGGAATGCGTGAAGGAAACCCCTTTCTTTTGTAAAGTTGGAGAAGCGTGATTAAAAAGGGGGGGAGTGAAAAAAGGGAACCCACGTGACACCAGGGAGCAGTGTATGTAGAATTTGAGTACCTGAAATTGATAGAATTAGCCACATCTGTGGACCCCTTGGAAAGTCCTCACGTATGGAATGTTCTTCTCCACCATCCACAAACACACACACACACACACTCTTACAAGCTTACATCCACTGTATACTCCCAAACACACTTTCACACACCTTCACACTTATACACACTCTTGCACTTGTACACATATAGACTCACAGACTCACACACACAGAAACATCCATACACACTCATGGTCACTCACACACTGCCTTACATACCCACACACATCTGCACACACCTACACTCACACACAGTACAGAGGTTGGTACTAGGCCCAGAGAGGTCTTTCATTTGCTTTAGGTCACACAGCACAACTGTGTGCCCCAGTTTTAAGACTCCTTTTCTAAGACATCACCTATAACTCCCCTCACCCTGGCTACAAGTCCTCCTTTTCTTCTAGGAGAATGGGAGTGATCTGATTTTCTGTTGAGATGTCCAGCCCCTTGCTCGGCTAGGATGGTAAGATTCCAGGTCTTGGCAAGTCCACCCTAATTCCCTGACTGCCCAGTGTTTTGTCAGCAAAGCTCTGCTTGCCCTGGGAATCAGTAGCGTTTCTGTCAGAGACAGTGCATCCAGGGAGATCTGTCCTAACAGAATAAAAGTCCAAGAATGTACCTAATTGATGATTGGTTCTGGCATTGGTTCGCTGGCTGGCAGCAAACAAGGATCATTATTGACGCACCCAGATACACTTGTGCTGCTTGTGGTCCTGCTTGTCCAGAGAGAAGCAGCATGGTTGCCCGAATGGAGATGGTCACCTTGGGATATGGTTCCATGCCTGTCCCAATTGTGCTGTGTGACCTGGAGCAAGTAAAACACCTCTCTGGACCTCCCACCAACCTCTACAATATGTGTGGGTGTAAGTATGTGTGAGTGTAAGTATGCAATGTAGGTGAGTGTATGAATGTGAGTGTGTGGATGTGTGTGTGAATGTGAGTTTGTGTGAGAGAGTTTGAGAACATATGGCATGCGTGCGTGTGTTTGTGTGTGTGTATGGGAGTATGTGAGTGTATGTATATTTCAGTGCAAGAGTATAAGTGTGAAGGTTTGTGAGAGTGTGTGAGTGTGTGTTTGTGTACATGAAGATGGTGTAGAAAGGGAGGGTGAGGCAAAAGGGAGTCTTTATTTTATTTATTCAAACATCTTTATTGGAGTATAATTGTTTTACAATGTTGTGTTAGTTTCTGCTGTATAACAAAGTGAACCAGCTATATGTATATATATATATCCCCATATCCCCTCCCTCTTGCGTCTCCCTCCCACCCTCGCTATCCCACCCCTCTAGGTGGTCAGAAAGCACCGAGCTGATCTCCCTGTGCTATGCGGCTGGTAGGGAATCTTTAAAGAAATCTTAAAGCATCTTAGTATCACCCAGTAATGAGGGAGGACACATGAGATTATTCTGCTTCCTTCAACAGATAACGATTTGTACATACAATATATGTTTGTTGCCAGGCTCAGCATTGGAGTTCAATGATAAACCAGAAAAAACGTGGTCCTTGTCTTCATGGAGCCTATGGTTTTGGATTCAGATTAGAACACAGGCTTTAGCACTTCTGTGTGAGTTACCACAGGGATTGTTAGGGACTGTAGAAGCACAGAGAAGGGCACCTGGATGCAGCTAGAGGCAGTGCCCCTCCTGCTGAGACCTGAATAGTGGGCACAGGGTCCTGGTGGAGTAGAAGCAGAATGCTCTGGACGGTGCTGTACAGTATGGTAGCCACTAGCCATATGTAGCTGTTGAGCACATGAAAACATGACGAGTGAAAACTGGCATGTGCTATAGGTGTAAAATACACACCAGGTTTTGAAGACTTAGTATGAAAAAGAATGTAAATTATCTCAATATTTTATTATCCTAATTACATGTTAAATGATAACATTTTGCATAGACTGAATTAAACAAAATATATTATTAATGATAAGTTCACCTGTTTCTTTCTACTTTTATTTCAATGTGGCTACTAGAAAATTTAAGATGGCATAAGTGACTTGAGTTCTTCTGGCGTTTTTCTACTGGCCAGCGCTGCTCTAGGCAACAAGTATGGTCTGTGCAGAGGCTCAGAGGTTCTGTGGTCTGTGCAGAGATTCAAGGGGTTTGGAGAACTGGAAGAGATTTCTCATTGCTCAGCTGGTGAGAATGGGAGAGGTCGTGGGGTGGCAACATGAAGGGTCCAGTGAGCCCCTTAGAAGTATCACTGAAGGGCACTTCCCTGGCGGTCCAGTGGTTAAGACTCTGTGCTTCCACTGCAGGGGGCACAGATTTGGTCCCTGGTTGGGGAACTAAGATCCTGCATGCCCCGAGATGCAGCCAAAAATTTAAAAAAGCATCACTGAAAGCAACAGGAAGGATTTTATGGAGGGACATGCCTTGAGCAGATTGACGTGCTTTAGAAATTCTCTTCTGGCTTCTTCATGGAAAATGGAATAAGAAGTAGAGGCAAAACTGAAAGCAGGAAGACCACACAGAAGGTTCTAACAGTGATCAGTTGAGAGAAGCCAGTGGCTGGGCTTGGGTGTTCCCAGGGTGGATGGAGAGAAGGGAGCCATCGATATGAGTACATCTATTACAGACACAGAATCATTTCAGCAAAGAACGCTACAAGAACCAAAGTCTTCAGCTTTTGCATCTGATAGTCATGGAATCCTCAAACCACAGACTGACAGGGCAGGAAGGTAGCTTGGAAGTTATCTAAGCATTCTTCTTTAAAGCTTCTGATAGAATGAATTGTTTAATCCCAAACCTGAAGAACTTTACAACAGGTAGGTGCTTTGCTTCCTGGGCTGGAGAGAGGAGATTTTCTTCCTTAGGGAGGTTTGTCAAAGCAGCAGCAGCTTGAGTGCCTCTTGGGGACAGGCTACAAAATCCATTAAGCCAGTCTTGCCTGAATCTCTAACAGGTGGCTCTGGAGGCTGCTGTCCCCCAGAACATCTGGGCCTGGCACTAAGTTCTCTTTCTGTAGAGGTCAGAGCTTTGGCAGATGTTTGGGAATTGATGGGTGCCTATTAAGACTGGCTCCCTGGTGCTGCCCATGCCTCCAGCCCACAGACCCTCAAGAATTTGATGCCCTGATGTAGAAAATCATCCAGTAATGGACTACTTGGCAGCTATCCTTAACAGTCTCCCAACTGGTTCCCCCTCTGATGATCTTTTTCACTGCCCCCAGCCTCTTTAATAAATAAAGAGTCTTTATTTGTGATGCTGAAATCCAGTTATTTTCCTCCCCTGCCTCAAAATCTTCCAAGAGCCCCATGTTCCATAGATGGAGGCTCAGCACTCCTTAACAGGCTCCTCAAGGCTCTCTACAGTCTGGCCCTCTTCCTCTCCCACCTCATCTCCTATCATTATTTCCAAGTCTCTAACCCTCTAATGATGCTGACCACCTGCTAGTCTCAGAACACACCACATCTTGACTCATGCTGTTTTTACCTGCTGTCAGCTTCCCGCTTTCTCCCCTTAGATGAGTCTGTACATTTTCCAAGCTCATAAAAAACTATTGCCTTGTTCTTGAAGCCTTCTCTTCTGTCTCTCATTGTAATTCATCCCAGGCCCCTCTGCCCTTCCACATATAATTCTGTTGAGCACCTGTGCCAGCCAACTTTGTGTTCTCATTTCTTGTTTACATGTTTTCCTTCCCCACCATGCCGTGAATTCCTTATAGGCAGGGACTCTGCTTTCTTTGTGTTTGTAACCTAGGGATGTATAGTAAATACTGGCTGAGTGCCTTCTTGGGGGCTTTAGGATTGATAGTATTTTACTTTTAGTCTTCCATAGGAGCCTGCCTGGCACAGTCATGGCAACCTGGGGGAGGCAGGGCTGGGACCAGAGTGAGTGAGGAGTCTAGGGTGCAAAATGTAAGAAGACACTTACTCTCAGGTGCCCACCCTGCACTTGTCTTACCCTGGATGTGAGTGTTTCCTAGGTGCCTTCCTTGCCTCACCCTAGCCAGAGCTCTGGCAGGAGGGAGGGATCAGAGAAGTCTTGGGATCTAGAATGAGTCCATCTACAGGGACAGGCCAGATTCCAGAGTCCAGTTCCTCCTCTCACACTAACATGTGGAGCTGTCTGGATAAGCCCATGTCCAAGGGGCACAGAATTCCCAGCATGATTCCAGAGCCCACTGGCACCCAGTGAGTGACAGGGTCCCAACAGATGGGAAGGTCTAGGGAATCTGGAATGGCTGATGTTTGGAACACTCCAGAGATAGGCAGGAGGTTAGCCCTCACCTGCAGCCTCTCTAAAGAGAGCAAGGTACCAGCCTGTGGGCTGAGGCATGGAGCCAGGTAACAGTCTTAAGATATAGAGCCAGTAAAAGCATGTAGACCAGCAGGGTCCCTAGGTAGTAGGGTTGGATCAGGTCCTACAGGGACTCGAGGTACTAAGCTAATTAATTAGAACTGATGAGTGGCACCATATTTCTATGGGCCAGGCTCAGTGAGGTTGGATGAGGTAGAAGGAACAGGAAGAATTACATCATGGTGGGAGTGGGGACAGTGAGGATAGTCAGCCTATGTACTGAGAGCACTATGCCCTGTGTGTGATGGCACCAAAGGAGAGTGGGGGTGTCACATGAGGCCCAGCCCTCAACTCTGGAGCTCTAGAGCCATCTCTGAGGGTGTCGAAGACTTCAGGTCAACCCGAAGAAAGGAGAGATAGAGGGAAGGAGAGAGGGTGAGGCAGAGGCTGTTTAAATATGGCCCAAGACACATCAGGGTTGTTTTTGGGATGAAGGCAGAGCTTTCATGAAGAGCAGCCAATAGGTCCAGTTACAGGGCTCTAGCAGTGGTCCTCTATTGCCAGGTCATGGACTAGCTGAGTCAGAAAACTCAGAGAAGCGTGTTATAAGTATAGTTTAATGGGCTTCAAACCTGGGAGATACAGGTTCAGTAGGTCTAGAGTTCATTTTAAATGAGCTCTCAGGGTGAGATGCAGCCTGATTCGGGAGCCACTAGCTGGGAGCTGAGTTGAAGGAGGCAAAGAGGTTGGCAGTTTATTTGGAGTTAGTCTCACATTTTCCTTTAGGCCTCCTTTAAGCTGTGAAACTCTCCAATAAGTGTACCACTGATATGTAAACCAGAATATTAAGGGCAAAATTCTAAGACACACTAAATGTTTCCAGCTGTTGTACTTCCCTTTCCTCTGTATCACCCCCTTCAGATGTCCTGATGATCATTTTCTTGCTTTAGTGCAACGGTTCTCAAACTTGGCATGCAAAAGAATCACTTAGAGGGCTTAATCAAACACACATTCCTCCCATCCCAGAGTTTCCAAATAAAAGGATCTGGATTGGAGTGGGGCCTGACAACTGCATTTCTAACAGTGATGTTGATATTACTGGTCCAGGGACCATAATTTGAGAACCACTGATCTGGTGGAACAAAAGGTATAACACACACATAATTGGAATGCCAAAAGGAGAAGAAAGAGATAAATTTCTTCTAAGATCAGGAAAAAGACAAGGATGTGCACTCTCACCACTATTATTCAACATAGTTTTGGAAGTCCTAGCCACGGCAACCAGAGAAGAAAAAGAAATAAAAGGAATACAAATTGGAAAAGAAGAAGTAAAACAGTCACTATCTGCCAAAGACATGATACTATACGTAGGTAATCTTAAAGATGCCACCAGAAAACTACTAGAGCTAATCAATGAATCTGGTAAAGTTGCAGGATACAAAATTAATGCACAGAAATCTCTTGCATTCCTATACACTAATGAGGAAAAATCTGAAAGAGAAATTAAGGAAACACTCCATTTACCATTGCAACAAAAAGAATAAAATACTAAGGAATAAAACTACCTAAGGAGACAAAAGACCTGTATGAAGAAAACTGTAAGACACAGATGAAAGAAATTAAAGATGATACAGATGGTGAGATATATCATGTTCTTGGACTGGAAGTATTAACATTATGAAAATGACTATACTACCCATAGCAGTCTACAGATTCAATGCAATCCCTATCAAAATACAAATAGCATTTTTCACAGAAGTGGAATGAAAAGTTTCACATTTTGTTTGGAAACACAAAAGACCCTGAATAGCCAAAGCAATCTTGAGAAGGAAAAACGGAACTGGAGGAATAGGCTCCCTGACTTCAGACTATACTACAAAGCTGTAACAATCAACAGTATGGTACTTGTACAAAAACAGAAATATAGATCAATGGAACAGGATAGAAATCCCAGAGAAAATCCCACGCACATATGGTCACGTTATCTTTGATAAAGTAGGCAAGAATATACAATGGAGAAAAGACAGCCACTTCAATAAGTGGTGCTGGGAAAACTGGACAGCTACATGTAAAAGAATGAAATGAGAACACTCCCTAACACCATACACAAAAATAAACTCAAAATGGATTAAAGACTTAAATGTAAGTCCAGACACTATAAAACTCTTAGAGGAAAACATAGGTAGAACACTCCATGACATAAATCACAGCAAGATCCTTTTTGACCCACCTCCTAGAGAAATGGAAATAAAAACAAAAATAAACAAATGGGACCTAATGAAACTTAAAGGGTTTTGCACAGCAAAGGAAACTCTAAACAAGACGAAAAGACAACTCTTACAATGGGAGAAAATATTTGCAATTGAAGCAACTGACAAAGAATTAATCTCCAAAATATACAAGCATCTCATGCAGCTCAATATCAAGAAAACAAACAACCCAATCCAAAAGTGGGCAGAAGTCCTAAATACACATTTCTCCAATGACATAGAGATTGTCTACAGACACATGAAAGGATGCTCAACATCACTAATCATTAGAGAAATGCAAATCAAAACTACAATGAGATACCACCTCACCCTGGGCAGAATGGCCATCATCAAAAACTCTACAACAATAAATGTTGAAGAGGGTTTGGAGAAAAAGGATCCCTCTTGCACTGTTGGTGGGAATGTAAATTGATACAGTCACTATGGAGAACAGTAATAGTTCATTTAAAACTAAAAATAGAATTACCATATGACCCAGAAATTCCAGTATTGGGCATATACCCAGAGAAAACCATAATTCAAAAAAGACACTTGCACCCCAATGTTCATTGCAGTACTATTTACAATAGCCAGGTCATGGAAGCAGCCTAAATGCCTATCGACAGACTAATGGATAAAGAAGACGTGGTATTTATATACAATGGAATATTATTCATCCATAAAAAGGAACGAAATTGGGTCATTTGTAGAGACGTTTGTGGACCTAGAGACTGTCATGCACAGTGAAGTAAGTCCGAAAGAGAGAAACAAATATCGTATGTTAACGCATATATGTGGAATCTAGAAAAATGATACAGATGAACCGGTTTTCAGGGCAGAAATAGAGAAAGAGATGTAGAGAACAAACGTATGGACACCAAGGAGGGGGAGTGGAGGGGGTGGTGGTGGTGCTGTGATGAATTGGGAGATTGGGATTGACATGTATACACTAATATGTATAAAATAGATAACTAATAAGAACCTGCTCTATAAAAAATAAAATAAAAGTCAATAAATAAATAAATAAAGTATAGAGTAAAATAAATAAATGGTCTACATATAGACAGAGAATGTCAGAGTGGACAAAAAAAAATGCACAACAATGTTATCTACAAAATCCATTTTATAAAGACACAAATATGTTAGTAGTAAAGGGACGCAGAACCACTGCTCTGGCTCTCAGGAATGACTATCAGGCTTTTGTACTATTGGTGAATTTATTAGTGTTCTTTTCACAGGAAAATTTTCAAATTAACCTTTTTGTGAAATGAAAGGACTGGTCATCTCTTACAGGAGTTTAAACGGGAAAGATAGAGGCAACTGCACTGGGACCCCTGAAATGGCCAAATCAAAATGACAAACCTGAATCAGTGGGCCTTGTGTATGTGGACACTTTTAATGACCATGAAGGAGACGCTGATGGTGGGTGATTCGTACTCTTCTAGCTCCACCTGAGAAATGAGTTTGACAACAGAGCTTTATTCTGAAAGCCAGTTCTTGGTTGGCCTTGATTTTTGTTTTTATCCCAGGAAGCCTTCCAAGTGGGCCAGAATGAGAAAACACAGGTCAGTTCATTGCATAGAGCTGTGTGAAGGCAGAGGACAGGTGGGGGAATTGGCTGCTGGAGGGAGAAAGCTAACCTGGGCCATTTTGGATTTGGGTTGTTGGAGCTATTTTCTGAGCAGGACACTTGTGACTTTGTCTTTCCAATGCACCAACAATGAAGTGGAAAGTAAAATATTTCACTGGTTGTTTTGTCACATCTCACATGCAACATTTGATTGATGGTTTGGACTGAACTGCTCAGATGTTGAGTATTTTGGAATTTTATGCTTTTATGTCTGAGATGATCAAAATGCACTGAAGAATATTAGTTTTATGCAATGTTAAAGGATGCTCTATGTGTCTGTGTTTGAGTAGGTATGTGTTGTGGAAAGGGAGTGTGGAGAAAGCCAGGTTCTGAAATGCCTTAAACAAAGTGAACCGGTTTCTTTGTTATGAACCTTTAATATGAGCAAATGTGCAATGGGAGTCATTTTTTTATTGAAGTATAGTTGATTTACAATGTTGTGTTAATTTCAGGTATATAACACAGTGATTCAGTTATATATATATATATATATATGTATATATATATATATATATATATATATATATATTCTTTTTCAGATTCTTTTCCCTTATAAGTTATCACGAAATATTGAGTATAGTTCCCTGTGATATACAGTGGGTTCTTGTTGGTTATATATTTTATAACGGGAATCTTGACAGACAATGTGGAGAACTGTACTGTGGTGTGCAATATTTCCCAAACTTATTTGAATAGAGGCTCTTTTTTTTCCCATACAATGCCTGTATTAGAGGTGAATAACTTCCAATGTGTGGCTTAAACAAAGTAAGGTTTTTATTTTCTTTCAGGTGAGTGAAATCCAGAAGCAGGCAGTCCAGGTGACTGTGACCCCATGATATCATCTGGAACCCAGGCTCCTGTTACCTCTCTGCTTTTATAACGTTAGCTCATTACTTCCATCCTCCAAGTCACTACACAGTTCCAGATGGCTAATGTTGTGCTGACCATCACATACTTGTTCCAGGCAGAAAGTTCGAGGAAAGCGTGAAGGGCATAAAGTATGCTCCCCCTTACTGAGCATCTCCCTTAAGGGGATTTCCTGGAAGTTCCATCCCGTATCTTCAATTTGCATCTCGTTGGTCACGTTTAGCTGCCATGGAGACTAGAAATGTAGGCCTAGAGTTGGGCACATTGCTGCTGTGAAAATTAATAAACAGAGACCTCCATTTAGAGTCAGGATGCCAAAAGGAAAGCTCTTATGTCCTGCGATGATAGCAGAGCCCAACAGGAAGAAGAAAGACTTCCTCTTCTTGTCTGGCATGAGCTCAGCAAATAAGAGACAGTCACAACTCAGGCAATGAAAAGCCATTATACTTCGAGCTCTCAACTCCTCCAACGGACTCTTGGTTTACTATAATCCTCCCAACTTCCTTTTCTCCTCTATAAAGGATTTCTCTCCATTTCTTGCTGGGGACTTGCACGTGGCTCACCACGGTTGCAAACCCTGAACTTCAATTTTTGCTGATCCCAAATAAACTCTTCCTATTTTTTTTTTTTTGCTGGAAAAATAATTGGCAGTCTATTTGTTTTAGGTCAACACTGCTCTGAGTTAAATCAGAGTTTTATAGCCAAAGAGGAAAGGAAGAAAAAATGTCAAAGAGGCAAAATAGTCTCTATACAAATATCCAACCGAACAAACCTCAGGGCTAAGTTTGGGAAATGTTGATGTGTATTATTTCCCCACTGGTTTCCAATGTTTTGTCTTACCCGCATGCTACATGGTCTTCCTCTCTCTCTCTCTCTCACAAGCACACACACATTTTTGTCTCCGTATATCTTTGTCTCTCACATACATATATGTATATAGAAATATATATATTTATACACATATGTCTTAGATTACCCACAGATTATAAGTGACTAATAGACTGTTAGAGCAGGAAGAAAATTTAGAAATTATTTAGCTTAGAGGTTCTCAACCCTGGTCACACATTAGAATCAGTTGGGGGAATTTATAAAAATACTTATGCTTGAGTCCTACCAGTTGGAATCATAATCTTTGGGGATAACGCCCAAATATTCATCTTTTTTCCTAATGCTTCCTTCCCAGTTGATTCTACTCTGTAGCCAGGGTTGAAAGTGTATGGTCTAGACCAACTTCATTACTTTATAGGAAAATTATCTGTAAAATTACTTATTTCATGTCTGCTTCCCCCATTAGACTATAAAACCTATGAGAGCAGGAATAGTATCTATTATGTTATCACTAGATTCATCCCCAGAGCTTAGCACAGCACTGGCACAAACTTGAATAAATGAATGAGTCAACTAAGGCCCAGAGAAGGGAAGGTCGTCATGCAAGGTCATACAGCAAATACACATACAGAAGAACCAGGATTAGAACTATGTCTCTTGACTTCTTGTTCAGGGCTCCTTCAGGTATTCCATGGCTTCCATAGTTAGAAGGTCAGAACTTGGAACAATTTACTCCAGAACTGATAGATGTGCTCTTGTGTTCCTGCAGTGCTTATGGTATGCTGTTGTACTTATTTGTGAATCTCGCGTTAGGAACTGTATCTTATTTCTTCAAGCATCATCTACCACACACCTTGCCTGGCTCACCATAAATAACTCATGATAACAGCTAAAGGAAAAGAATGAAAGAAGGAAGGGAAGAAAGAAAGAAGGAAAGAAAGAAGGAAAGAAAGAGAGAGAAAGAACCCATGCAAATTCACTCCTTTGGAACACCATAACTTATTTTCAGAGTCTTTCTTGTCAAATGCCACTTTACTATCTTCAACTTTCCCTTTCTATGCCTTAAACCTGGATTCTACATGCTCTCTAGCCAACAGCTCAATTTTAATTACCTATCTGGTTGAAAAGTCTTGAAGACTAATTCACAGTAAGGTGTTAATGACTGATAAGGTTTGATGGCATACCTTATCATAACCTTCTTGGGATCTTTGCATATCAACCAGGGACAGTATCCTGGCTCAAAAGAAGGAAAGTCTAATTGGAAAAATCTAAGTCTAATGAACAGAACTCATGAGGGGTAACTAGGGGGTGTAAGCAAGGTGGCCTTCCTAGAGGGATATAATCACAACAAAACACTTGTCATATATCAGGCAGCTAGGTGTTCCTCTTTGAACAGGGAACCTGGAATGCATGCCTAGGGGTCAAGTCCTCAAGTCTGCCTTAGTTAGAGGTCTACTTTGATCAGGGGATTCTCACTTAGATGCATCATGAATGCAATGGTAGAGACCAGCTACCTCCCTGGGGTGCTGTGGAGGCTTGGCCACAGGGGCACAGACCCATATGGTCCAGGAGGAAAGGAATGCATATTCAGTACCTGAGGCAGAGCTCTTAATAAATGTTAACTCTCTTTCTTCTCCCAGCAAGCATTGCTCAGTCAGCAGCCCCAGAGGGAACAATTAGATTGTTTATCCAAACCTCAGCCACTTTGCTATGTAATTGATTTTTCATTGAGTGTATTTAGGAAATAGTTATTTACATGAATACAGGCACACCAGGGACTTGGCAGCATCTGATCATAGGAAATGGGAGGGAATCTAGATCAAAGTGTAGAATTCAGTGGGAGGGAGGGTGGGCTTTAGAGGCAGATAACCTAGGCTGAGAATCTGACTCTGACTTTGTGTATTTGGGCAAATTATTAACCCTCTGAGCCTTGGTCTCCTCATTTGAAAAGGGGGATAAATTTACTTGCTATGAGGATTAAATTAAACAATATTATAAAATATCATAAAATTCTGAGGGCTGGGCCTGCTACCTCCTATACACTCACTAGGCTGTTGTTATTATTACTATTATTATACTATTATTACTGTTAGTTTCCATGCCAGGGAAGCTTTCGAGTCCTCCACTTAGCCTACCTGACCCCAACCATATTTCAGTGTTTGGCCTAAGTCTTAGCTTTCCCCCAGAGCCCTCCCTGACAGCTCTGGTCCTTCTCCAGTTACCCACTTCTTCCAAGAACATTATGAGATTTAGTCTGTAGCATCATATTTTAAACCTCAGTTACAAGCAATAGTGTTTTATTTTCTTCTTCCCTGTCTAGGTCAGGGATTGTCAAACTACAGTCCACAGGCTATATCTGGTCTTCTGTTTTTGTGTGGGCTGTGAGCTAAGAACAGTTTTCACATTTTTAAACGGTTGAAAAAAAGTCAAAAGAAGAAGAATATTTTGTGACACATGAAAATGATATGAAACTCAAATACTAGTGTCTATAAATAGAGTTTTATTGGAAGATAGCCACACGCATTCATTTGCATATTCTCTATGGCTGCTTTTGGGCTCTGATGGCAAAATTGAGTAGTTAGTAGAGACAGTATGACCCATAAAACCAAAAATATTTAGTATCTGGCCCTTTAAAGTAATGTTTGCTGAGCTCTAGACTATAAGGTTCTTAGGTGGGCAGGGTGTGCCGTTCTTGTCTGAATTTCGATGGCACATGACAGAACACTTGTCATATAGCCAGTGTTGGATAAATCCTGTGCATTGCTGATGGCAACATATCAGTTTTGCCACGTGGGTTCTATTGTGTGTCCTCCCTCGGCTCCTACTATTGGGGTGTGGGTGGAAAATTATTTGTACAGCAAGGGTGTGTGGTGAGTTGTTTCCCTTGTGGATTTGAGGTCTGCAAAGGCAGAGAGATCTGTTCTTATTGCAGCGCCAAGAGAAGGAAATGAATATTCACGGGCACCAATATGCACCTTGCACTGTCCTTTGTGTTCTGTCCTTTGATGCTGTATCTCATTTAATGCCCATTCATTTATTCAACAAATAGTTAACAAGTGCCTGCCATGGTCCAGGCATTGTTCTAGGCAGTGAAAATGCAGCTGGAAGCAAAACAGATAAAACATTTTCTGCTATCATTGAGTTTACTTTCTATGTTGAAATGGGCAGGAATTCTAAATAAATAAGTACAATATATTGTATAGGTGGGATTAAATGATAAGGGGAAAAATAAAGCAGACCTGGGAGAGAGTACTTGTCAGCTTTTTATTTTAGGTGGGGAAGATTGTTCAAATTTTAGATGGAGAGGTCAGAGGAGACCTCTCTGCAAAGGTGATTTGAGCAAAGACTGAGGGTGTGAACCATGTGGATATGTGGCAAGAATATTACGGTTGACCCTCAAACAACAGGGGTTTGAACTGCGGGGGTCCACTTACATGCAGATTTTTTCAATAGTAAATACTGTAGCTCTACATGATCCATGATTGGTTGAATCCATGGATGCAGAACTACAGATACAGAAGAACCATGAATATGGAGAGCTGAATGTAAGTTACACATGGATTTTCCACTGCGTGGAGGGTTGGCACCTTAACCCCTGTGTTGTTCAAGGGTCAGTTGTATAGGTAGAGGGGCAGCAAGTGCAAAGGCCCTGAGTCAAGAGACGACTTGGTGTGTCCAAGGAATAGCTGCAAGGCTGGAGTGAGGAGAAGGAGAAGAAAATAGTAAGAGACGGTGGAGAGAGAAAGGGGGTAGGGGAACGGGGGAAGGAGCCCGATCATGGAAAGATTTTCACATCACTGAGAGGGCTTAAGCTTTTCTTCTGAGATGGGAAGTCCCTGAAAGTTTTGAACACATGATTGAGGATACCTGATTTTTATTTTAAAACAAGAGATGTACAAAGTAGGTGTTTCTTGTTTTCATTCTATAGATAAAAACACTGAAATTCGGAAAGGCCAGGCGGTACGTGGTTATACAACGGGTAAGAGGAAGAGGTGGGATTTGAATGGAGGCTTAGCCAGATTCCACTGCCCTCTCCGTCTGGCTGGCTGGCACGGAGTGGAGCCTCAATAAGGGAATTCAGAATTACTTCTGGTTACTTGGGCTGTGGAATGAGCTGTACAGCCCCGCACGTTGTCCCTCTGCTCAGCTCTGCCTTGGTGCTGGGGACAGCTAGGAACATGGTCTAAGAGCTGGCCAGTGGGCCCTTCCGTCTTCCTTAAACTTGCGCCAGCCGTGCAGTGGCCGAATGACAAACATTAATTAAAGTACGAGGGAGCAACTTAATTAGCTCCTAATATTCACATGCTGCCAATTAAACACCTTGATGACTAGTTTACTCTGGAGCTTAATTAGGTGTTTCTAAATAAATCTAGCCCTGTGCTACCACCTGTCAGTTTCAGAGCCAAATCTTTTCTTGGACATGCCCTCTCTTACTTGGGAAGGAGTAGAATGGATGGTCTGGGTGGAGAAGTAAAATGAGATATTGGCATCTCTCGAGATTATTTCATGGTCCTGTTGTGGATTTTGAACTTGGTGAAAATCACTGTGCAGACCATATCTCTGTCCCTGCCTGTGCTACCGCTAGACTTCTGGTCACAGACACCTTTAGCTAAAGGGCTTGTAAGAGAGGAAAACTGTAATGTGCATTGCGACGTTTCCCTCCTGCAGGTAATGTGAAGTCCCGCTATTTGGTCCCAACTGTCTGTTGCCTAAGCACGGGTTATCCTCTTAACGACTGTGGAAGTGACTTGTTCTGAATGAGGGGCCAGAGTTTAACAGCAACACAGGAGTGAAGGCTTTAGACTCCTGCAAACTCAAGATGTGTTAACAGAACCAAGGGATTGCTGGAGATGCCAGACTGTGTCATTCGATGGAGAGATGACGCCCTGTGGTACTTGGTGCTGGTCAGTGACGTGAGTGCTGAGTAAAGGGTAGCATTTTCCAAGGAACATCGACAAGTAGATATTTCCCATGGATGCTGACCAGCTTGGTAGGGGTGCCTAGAAATCAAATCAGTCAAGGAATAGATGAAGAAATTGAGTCTTGGGACTGGGTACGGTAGCCATCATTCAGTCTATGAAGAGCTACTCTCATAGCAGGGGTTGTAAGTATATTCCATGTTGCTCCATAGGTCAGTACAAGTGTCCAGGGGTGAACAGTACCATAACCCACATTTTCAATCATTGTACTTTACAGAAGGAAAGGGAGAGGTTTGCTGGGTTTACAGACCTCGTCACTCTCCCCGTAGCTAGGGCCGTTTTGAAACACGATCCCAAAGTCTCTGATTCTCCTCATCAATAGATGGCGTATTTATCCCCTCTCCTTGAACCTGTGACATTTTCACCAATAGAATATAGGATAAGTAGCAATACACTAGCTTCTGGGCCCAGGCATTAAGAAACTGGCAACTTCCATGCCCTCTCTCTCGGATAGCTCATTCTTGGGACACAGCCACCACAGTGCAGGGAAGCAAGCAGGTGCCTGGACAGCCACATTTAGGTGTCTCAGCTGACAGCCCCAGCTGAGGTCCCAGCAGACGGCCACCATCAACCACCAGACACATGAACATGCTTCTCTGCATGGAGCGGAAATGAGCTGCCCTCACTGAGCCCTGCCCAAATAGCACATTTGTGAGCAAAATAAATGATTGTTGCTGTTTTCAGCCTTGTATTTGAGGTGGCTTGTTAAATAACTGCATCACAGGCAAGGCGTGCTCCCAATATTCAGCATTAGTCCTAACTTGAGTGTCAGACCGTTCTGTCTGTGCAGTAAGTTAGGTCAGCCTGACCCTGGCTCACTGCCTGGTACATAGTAGTGACTCAGAGCATTTGCTGAGTGAACGAATGACTGTGTGTTCCAGTCATGAAAACTGAAACCTTGCCTTTGCCTTTGTCTTGAGACCCAGTCTTCCTCTACTGTCCCAGTTCAGTGTGTTTTTTAAACCTTGATTTGAACAATGGTGTCCATGTTTGAAATACAATCTGAAGGTATTTCAAATATTGATACCTAAAAGAAGTAAGTGTGGAGCTGCTCCGGGTGAAGTGGGGAGACGGCTCTGCCCTGTCAGCCCGGCCTCCCCTCCCCATCTCACAGGCACCCTGAGGAAATTGCTTTTGTGGTGCTCAGGTGGAAAAACCAATGTCCCTGTTCATCTCCATACCATTTGCCTTTGATCCTTGCTCTTGAGTCTGTCCTGACCACCTTTCTCTCCCATAGGTAGGACCATGGGTTAAAACTGAACCAGTAAGTGGTAACAGAGGCCTTGTTGCCCACTAAGAGCCCTGGTGAGTTTTCTGAGAAATGAAGTACTAACGTCTCAGCAGATAAAAGTGAGGCCCCCCTAGGAGCCCCATGAGGCAGTGAAGCAGGCTCTCATTTTTGGGAAGAGAGGCAGGGCTGGCTGTGGTCTGCCTTGCCAGCATGAGGGAAGGGTAGGGGCAAGAGGGAGTCTCCACATGTGGGTGTTAGGATAGAAGCCCTTGAACAGGAGGTCAGGAGCATCCCATCTGGCCTAAAGCAGATACTGTAGGAGGTGTCGCCTGTGGGGAAAGCTGAGCTCTCACCAGATCTCATGGGAGGTATTTATGTGTGAACACAAGTTTGGAAGATGGAACATGAGGCCTGAAGGGACAACAGTGGCACAATCCTCTTTCTCTGGGCCCCCTGAATGTGGAAGTCTGGGCCTGGGAGATGATGACTGGGGCGGAGGCTAAGGTGAGGGAAAGTGGAGGGGTGCTGTGAAGTGTGCTCAGAAGGCAGGAGGACACTGGAGAGGGACCCAGTGAGATAGGCCAGGGCTGAGGGGGCGGTCAGGTAAAGGACTGGAAAGGGCAGAGCCAGGACTCAGGGAAAGGCAGCTGATAAAGAAGCTTGCTCTCACGGAAAGGGCTGGAAGACAGACATGTGGGAAAGAGAAAGGGGGAGGACTCCAGTGAAGGGGCCATAGACTTCCTGAAGGTTCTGAGAGAACTGCTAAGTTTCTTCCTGAACTATGATGGGGGCTTGGGGTAGGGGTAGGGGGAGGAGTGGGAAGGAGTGGGGTAGGTCCAGTGGCTCAGGCCTAAAGGACTGTTACTTTTTCAGAAAGCCAGTGTGATACAGTGGAAGAACCCTGTCTGGGAGTCAGGAGGTCTGGTTTCCTGTCTGACTTAGCCATCAACAAATCATTTTAGTTTTCTGGGCCTTTCATTTTCTTATCTGTAAAATGAGGATGTTGATTGTTATTGATTGCCAAATCCCTTTGAGTTCTAAGATCCCATCCAACAAACACGTGCGGGCTAGGCACAGTGCTGGGCACTGTAGGTGCAAGGTGACCAGATGCCCTTCCTTCAAGGGGCTTGCACTGCAGTGGGGAAAATAGACATTTCTACAGGTAGCCAGGCTACAGTGTTAAAGGGGGTGAAAGCACTGATTCTGTCACTAGGCCCAGGTTAACACTTAGGGTGACATAGTAAAAAGGAGAAGAAAATCTCAAAAATGGGAGCTAAAGGAAGAACTGATTGATTTAGAGGGAAAACAAGGGGGTCTGGGAGAGCATGCCCCAGGCTTCAAAGCCAAGGGAAGAAGCAAGGGGAGGAGGGCTGTCTGTCCTTGGCCCATCCTGAACCCCAGGGCCTGCTCTGAATGGCTGAGGCCCCGTGCTGAACAAAGGGCTGTGGGAAGGCTGCGTCCCAGGTCCTCTTCTCTAGGGACACGGAGAAGTGCTCAAATCAATTCATTTCTCTGAAACATTTCTTTATTTTCATTTTAGAAAAATTAGAAAATTGAAAAAAACAAATGATTCATAAGTTTAGTAGTCAGTTAGCATAGTGTAGCCCAGATCTCCCTCCACCCCTCTCTCTCTTTCTCTCAACGCACACAATTTTGTGCTTTTCTCACTTGGCAATATAATTGAACATCTCCCCTTGTTGATAAGTATAGATTGACATTGACAGCAGATCCCAGGACTCCAACATGGTGGCAGCCATTCCAGTGAATAAGAAGAAACTCACAGATGTCAAAATAGGGGAGCGGCGGAGCCGGATACTGATGTGGATTTCACCCCTTGAGACGTTGAGTGGGTCTCAAAGAGGTTATCACTGCTATTACAACGGGTGTGTCAATGTAAAGAAAAAGAGTGTAGCTGAGGTTTTCTGGTCTGGCAGCTTACATGCTCTTCAGCTATTGCCTTTCTCACAAAGGAGCTCAAACACGAGCGGTCACGCAAATATCATTGAAGTGTGGAGGGTGCCCCGTGCATCCCTGACCATGATGTTCTTTGCCTGACATCCCTGAATCCTTTCATATCCTACTTGAGAATTAACACCCAAAAAAAGATGAATAAAGCACCCAATAAAAAAATATATCAACATCTTCATTTTTAATGGCTTAGTAATTTTATTATTGTGCGAACATAACATAAATTATTGAACAATTCCCTATTGTTTGAAGTTTAAATTCCTTTCCTTTTTTATTTGCTATTATAAGCAATGCTTTAATGAAAATAGATCTTGGCACACCTACCTCATTATTTCCTTGAATATGATGATTTTACAGCTCCCCATGTGTATTACCATGTTACCCTCTGGAAGATTTGTTCCCACTTACTCCCAATAGCAGCGTATAGATGTCATTTTCTCCCTCTTGCCGACTCCAGGCATTATAATTCTTTTTAATCTTTGCCATCTGAAAAGTAAAAAGGGTATATCATTGTTTTAAGTTACATTTCTTTTATTACCATTGAGGTTGAACATTGTTTACATTTTTAAATTGTAATTGCATTTCTTCTTTCATGATTTGCTTTTTCAATATCATTTTGCCATTTTACCCCTGTGGTGTGTATATTAGTTTCCTAGCGCTGCCATAACAAATTACTACAAACTGCGTGGCTTAAAACAACAGAAATTTATTTTCTCGTAGTTCTGGAGGCTGGAAGTCTGAAATTAAAGTGTCAGAAGGGCCATTCTTTTTCTGAAGACTCTAAGGAAGAATCCTTTCTTGCCTCTTCCTAGATTTGGGTGGTTGCCAGCATTCCTTGGCATTCCTTAGTTTTGTGGCTTCATTACTCCAAGTTCTGCCTCCATCTTCCCTCCAGGCTTGTCTGTGTGTCTCCAAATTTTCCTTTCCTTCTAAGGACACCAGTCAATGGGTTAGGGCCTACCCTAATCTAGTATAAACTCAACTTAACGTGATTACATCTGTGAAGACCTGATATCCAAAGAAAGTCAGATTTACAGGTATCAAGGGGGTAAGGACTTGAGCACATCTTTTGGGGGGACCACTGCACTGTGCTTTTTTCCCCCTATTAATTTGTAACGGCTTTATACTTCACCTTTAACTCCTTTGACTCACACCTGCCCCTCAGCTCAACCAGAGAGGGACAGAGATTGGATTGGATTTGAGGAAGGTAGGGTTTTAATGCCTAACCACTACGTGAATCATGAATCCTGTGGGTCTCAAGAGCTCCTGCATTAACCCTTTCTTAGCAAAGAAGCTAAGTGATGGATGGAGAGAAAGAAGAGGTTACTTTCCTGGCACTGCTGTGAGTGACTCTTGGCAGCTCTTCCACTAGCACGTCTTGAGGTCAGTTGGTTAGAGCGGATCATGATCAGGATGGGAGAGGCTGAGCCACCAGTGACAGTCTTTGAATCATAAATAAGGGAATGAATGACCCCTGGCACTGGGAAGAGCGTCATCTGGCTTCATTTGTGCTTCCAGGCTTATATGAGGCTGTTTGACTAATACTGGTTTCTTAAAAGCATAACGTGGCTCTTTTCCTGCTTCTCAAGTATTCAAGCTTTTCAGGGGCAGCTTGACCCTGAACTTAGTTTCCTTGTTCCTGAATGGATCCTGTTCATCTTAAGAAGCAGAACTATTACCAGCTCAGAAGACTCTCTGCTCTCCCTGACCTCTGCAAGATTCTTCTCTAGATGGATAGGAGGATGGGAAGAATTGGCTCCAATTTCCAGATGAATGAAGCTGGAGCAGCAGTATTCTAGTGAGAACTTCCACTGGGGCCCAAATCCAGATCCTTCCCTTCTGTGACCTCACCACCGAGGAGCAGCTCTGCAGAATCAAGAACAAGATGGGGCTCCAGAGAGGTTCTGGAGTCTCTGAGAGTGGGAAGTACCTTGTCCCCTGGTGGTGAGGGGGCAGCCTGCCCCCTAATGGGCCTGGGGCAAGAACCAGTGTAGCCAGAAAAACCTTTATCTTTTACTGGGACGTCAAGCGCTGTCAGGGCCGGAAGTGAGAGTGAGGATGAAGAAAAGTGCACCACGCCCACCACCACTGCTTCCTGCTCAGGAGAGAATGTAAGCATCAAGACAAGTGGCTTCCAGAAGGCAAAGGCCGACCATGGGAAAAGTGCTGGAGTAGAACGCTGAATTTAGGGAAAGTGTAGACCTGGGTTTGAATCCTAGCTCTGCAATTTACTAGCTGAGTAGCATGAGCTAATCCTCTTCTCTTCAAGTTTCAATTTCTGTTTTGCGAAAGTAAGACAATATTTTGGTAAGTTGTTTATAGGATAAAATAAAATAATGTAGGAAGAAAAGCCCATCACGGGGTATGGCACATAGTAGGTACCAAATAAATGTTCATTTATTTCTTCCTTTTTTTCATCCTATATACTTTGATTGGAGCAATACGACTGAATGGTTCTCCGTAAAAGAATCCCTTCACCCAGCTAGTTGAAGTTCTATAATTCTCTCGTTCTTTGGGCTAAGACACTCTCCCTTAAATATGTTTTTGAAAACTTACTTCTGTCTTCACCTGATCAGAAATCTGCATATCACAGACCTGGCCAGGACTTGTGGGACACATTAAGCATGACTCTGATGGGAAGGGTGGGGGGCTAGAGCTCCACTCCACTCTGGGAGAGCAGGCCTAAGCAGCTCCCTGTGGGTATACCCTGGACTGGAGAGGGAGACACAGGACAGGAACCCCGGGATAGCCTGGATGAAATATGACTCTCCCTAGGGAAATGTCCATCACACAGGCTGTCTAACCTCCCTTCTAGGCAAATGGGAACCTGAGGGTCCTGGAGACTTTGGGCAGAGTGTGAAGATGAGAGCATTACCTGCCTACAGGTGAGGAATATGGGACTGAAGCGGTCACCTTGGGGAGCAGTTGAACCCCAAATCCAGGCAGACTATTGAAACAAGTCATCGGTTTGAAAGGGCAAGTCAGAAAGGGCGAGTCCAGGTGGGAAGACCAATGGACAGCATCCAGGGAAGCCAGAGGTGAAAGTTCAAATCCAGGGTGGGCAATGGAGACTGAGCCATGCTTCGAGATGGTAGCTGCAGAGATGCTTCACAGAGCTCCTGCAGCCTCGGACAGGAGCCGTGATGACCAGGTAGGTGTATTAGGATTTTCCCTGCCATCCACAATCTGAGTCCCCACCTCCCTGATCAGTTCTAAACCCTTTTCTTGTTTTGCACCTGAGTGTGAGGAAACATGATTCCTAAAGCACAGGCTCCAAATCCCAGCTCCTTCTTCCTCCTCTGAAGCAGAGTGAAGGATCCATCAAGGAATTAAGGCCACTTTAGTGAGATTAGGCCAACGCTTCTGGAAACCACTTTATTGCTTTGGAGTAAGTCCTTGTGGTATCTCTGTAGCCAGGAGCCTTACTTAGGGCATCTGAGACACTCTGGCCTCGAGACTTAGTTCCCAAGGGCATGGTCTCCCACAAGAGTCAGTCTTTTGAAGGATTAGGCATTTTCATCATTAGGGGGAATGAGATACCACAGGGACTGCCTTGACCCTTCCCGGGGGGTCATAATCCCATAGACTAAGATTCTGGTTCTGTGTAAGGGACGGTGGATATTATGCTCTGTGTGCTTGAATGTGTGATTCATTTGGCACTGAGAATAAAGCCAGGTTGAATAATATTAAAATATAAACCTCAGAGGATCTGAAGAAAAGCCCTGAAATCATTGTTGAATCATAAATTAACACTCTAAAGAGACTAGAAATTTATCCTAAATTTAAGACCTTCTGTTTTTATTTTTTCCATTGAGTTTAAATGCTTCCCATGAATCCTAAATATTTGGGGGCTGCAAAGTTGATTAAACACCTGAAATGTAGTTCCCTGGGGCATAAGAAGAAAAATATTAAGCACTTTTTAAAAGTCCATGAGTGAGGGATGAGTTATGGTTTCTTTGAATAGTGAAAATTGTGCCTTCTCTACTGAGGTCAAGAGGAAATGAAGAGAAAGGAAATCAATAGAAAAATGACTCTCATGCTTTAATCATTATTTTCTTCTTCCACCAGGCACTTGCTGTTGGTTTGTACAATTAATAGTAAAGTGATTAAAAACATACTAAAACCTTGAAATAGAGTATGGGACAGTAGCCTGAACAGAAAGATCCTTGCTCCTACATCATTCTGCCTCCTTGATGCCCCACTCCCCCATCCTTTCATCCATCTTTTGAGCATGATTCATACCTTAATGCTGCTATGATGTTACATATTTATATGGTGATTCATCTTTCAAGAGAGTTTGTGCCTAGTGCTGCAAATGGTCTAGCAGTCCACATTTTATCAGCCCTTTCCACAAACACTGAATTATGACATCCCTGGTACCCAGAAACACTGTGCTTGTGGTCCTGTCACTTGCTATAAATGGGACCTTGCCTACAGCTTGATATCCTTAGTCATGAGTCAAGTGGTCAAGTCAATAAGTGTTCATTGAGCACCAATTCTCAGATCCTACTCTTTGATGTGTGAGGTAAAGGAAGAGCAGGCTGGCCAGTTGGCATCCAGTGATTGGGGGCAGAGGCCTCTTATCCACAGGATTTATTATCTCCATCTTTTGGAGAGGTTAATTAGCTTACCCAAGGTTCTAGGCTAGTACTTGGTAGATTTGTACTCAGGTCTCCTTGATCTTAAGAAAATGATAAAGTAGGGAATGACAGAGAGGATAAGTGGGAAGTTTAGATGGATTCTGAAGCAGGCCTGCTATTACCAGCAGGGAATTTTCCATATCCTCCCAGGGTGCACTTCTTCAATGAGTTGAGGTTATTTGATGTATTGGAACAGATGGACATCAAGTATGTACTTAACACAATTCCAGTTACTGTGGGGTTAACAAGTGCCAACCAGGGCCTGATTTCCACACCCTCTGCTACTGCAGACTTGCATCAAAGGGGAATGTAGTTGGAGTCTTGGGTGATGAAACCTTGGGAACCAAGAATTAATTCACAGAATTAGGCAGATGTCTGGGACTAGCTACAAAAAGAAGGACTGGCCACAGAACTCGGGTCAAGAGAGAGAGGAAGCCAGCTCTTAACCTGGAGAAATCCCCTGAGGTGGTGGAGAAGGAGAGCAGAGGAGGTGTTAGAGTTTTCTGAGCAAGGTCAGCCCCTGCAGGCAGGTCTTTCTTCAGTTTGGTTGACCCCAATTTGTAATTTTGATAGTTTTTCTGTTCACAAGTCCAACCTATCTACAGATGATTACCTGATTTGAGTCCCATCCTGGTACTTTGGGGGGCCCATCCTGCCTCTCCCTGGATGCGCAGGACTGGTGGATTTTCCCCACTGCCTCACTGATTAGGGCTTGCTGGCAACAGACATTCTTTGGGTGGTGGCTGCTTCCTGTTTCTTGCGTCCTAAATACCAATTTATTACTGAGTCCAAGCTTGCTCTGCTCACTGCACGACAGGCCAGTAAATCAGGAGACGAGTTGTTGAGGCAAGGAATAGTGACTGTAATTGGAAAGCTGGCAGACCAAGAAGATGGCAGACTAGTGTCTCAAAAAGACTATCTTATCAGGATCTGGATGCCAGTTTCTTATATAGAACAGAGGGGGAGGAGGTGAGGAAGTAAAGCAAAAAGGCCATAAGTCTTGCAAAACATCTCCTGGTTTGGCCAGCCTCGGGGAGGGGACGTGTGAATTTCTTCTTTCTTGCCGCCATTCACAGGTGGGCAGGGTCAGAATGTTTAACATTTAGGCAGAGGGGCAGGCTTCCCTGAGGGAAGCCATTACATATGCCAATAGCTATAGACAACTTCCTTTTAGTGATTAGAGTAACAAAAAGCAAGGGAGAGCAAAGGTTAAAGTAAAAGAAACAGATCCAACATGGAGTCAGATTTTGTTCTTCCCTGTTACAAAATGATACTTGGGTTCTTCTGCTTGTGCTTTGTCTTTGGCCCTCTCCCTCCCCAACGAGTGGATCTTCCTTCAACTGTGACCTGAAACATGTCGGGGGTGAAAAGAGCTTTGAATGCTGCACCTCAGCTTCACCTTGGTGGGAAGATGTCTCCAGACTCCGCCTCTGCAGTCAGTGTCTTCTGCTCCCATCCCTCTCCAGTGTGAGGTTCTTGAGCTGATCCTAGATCTGTCCCTCTTTCTGCCTCCCTGATTCATCAAAGGAAGTCTCAAACCTTGATCCTGCTCTCAGAGAGCCTGCAGTCTTGCTAGATAAGCAAGAAGTATGCAAACAAAATAGATGGACAGCATTCCAAAGAAGAATGCAGTCCAGTGCTAAGCTGTGTAATGTGGCATGTGGTAGGAAAACATTGAAAGGAAAGCAGCACAGGTGCTGGAATCAGGAAAGGCTCCATGGAGGAGGTGAAGCATGGATTGGACAATGAAGATAGAGGAGTTAGTCCTCCTTTTCCCCATCCTAGCTACAGATGCTCCAACTGGAGTTGTGGGTTTCCAGGTCCCAGCTTTTGTATGTGTGAGTGCCAGCAAAAGGGACCAGGTGGATAAGAAGGCCTCGATTCCCTCTAGATGGCCATCAAGAGTTATTAGTGAGGAAAGCAATCATTTACCAACAGACATTACATCTTGGCTGCTTGCCCATATGGGTAGTGATCATAATGAAATCTACTCTCCTGCCAAACGGATATGGATAAAATCTTAGAAAATGAAGAGACGGATTATTTGACAGGGAGCTGGAAGCAGCATCTATCAACAACAGGTGCCCCATCCTCAAGGAAGGCTGTAGGAATTTAAGGGCATGAGCGTGTTAACACAAGTTTGTGTGCCCGACGCATAGTGAGGCCAGACAAATGGAAACGTTGGCGTTTGGAGCCGAGAAAGGTTTATTGCAAGGCCATGCAAGGTGACGAGGTGGCTCATGCCCTAAAAAGCCTTGCGGCCCCCTGAAGGTTTACGGCAAAGCATTTTTAAAAGCCGGGTGACAGAGGGAGGTTCGCAGGGTACGTGATCGGATCGTGCACAATTCTCTGATTGGCTGATGATGAGGGAACCGGATGGTGTCACAGGGGTTAACATTATCAGTCCTTAGCCTCCAGGAGGCCTGGGGCTATGTGCTCATGGTCATCAAGTAGTTAACATCTTCCATTTGGTGAGGGGTTTTCATATCTGCAAAACAACGCAGGAAATTTGCATCAAATACTATTATCTAGGTATTTCAGAGAGGAGCTAAAGCAGAGGGTATGGGAGAAGGCCTGTCCTGGTAAGGCCCAATAGGGTCCTGCTCGGTTACAAGTGGGCCTGGGAATGGGGAGAAAAGGGCTGGAGTCATGTGTGGTACTGAAGCAGGGAACCAGGGTTTGCATAAGAGACACACATGGGACTTTGGGGAGTTGCTTGTGTCAGCTCAATTCCTACCTTGAGATTCTGATTCAGTAGGTCTAGGGTGGAGCTCAGTGTAAGGTGCACATCTCCAGTTGGATCATAAGAAGACATTGTTTAATCTTTATTCAAATCCCAAGCCCACTTGAAACCGGGGAAGTGCTGACAGAATGAATGACAGAACCACATCAAGAATGGACAGGACCTGGTGGGTTGGTGTTTCTCAAAGTGTGGACCCTGTGAGGCCCTCCTGGGTACAAATCCTTTCCATGTCCCCCATTTCTTGTTTGTAGGAAAAAGACATCAGCTTCCCAAACCTTCCCTGGGTACCAAAGGGCAGGTTCAAAGAGTTGCTAATCAGGGAAGTAAGGAAATCCAGAAACAAAGGAGGAGCAATCAAGAAATGATGGTATAGTGACTAAAGCAGGATCCTGGTTCCTCCTCAAGGAACATACATAACAATACCTTTGAATTCTTCTGCTGGAACTAAGGCCCCCACTCAGGTGGAAGAGGGCAACTTCAGGCTGAGCACAAGATTCCTGGAGCACCACTATTACCTCACCACCAACCAATCAGAAGAAAGTAACACGCCCTGTAGCCCTCACCCCAAACATTGCCTATTAAAAACTTCTCCCCGGTTTTTGAGCATGAGCCACCCATAATCCTTGCTTAGCCCTGCAATAAACTTTTCTCTACTCCAAACTCTGACATTTCAGTTTGTTTGGCCTCACTGTGCATGGGGCACATGAACTTGTGTTTGGCGACAGTCTGTGGACCACCTATAACAGAATCACTCCAGATCTAATGAATTGAATCTCTAAGGGGTGGCAACCAGGAATCTGCCCTTTTGACAAACACACTAGGATGGTAGACACTTAAGTAGTACGTATTAAGATTTGAGAGCCACTCAAGAAATCTTAGTCTCTAAGAACATAAGTACAGAAGCGCACCAAATTCATACAAGCAGTAAGGGTCAGAAGCAGGATACAAACCCAGATCTGGATGGCAGTGCTTGGGCAGGGACAACTAGATGAAGACAGAATCTAGCAACAGGCAAAATGGGCTCCATCACAAAACCCACAAAATGGGTCTAGGCAAGAACCTAACCTCAGAGGAGCTTTATCCTTAAGGACCAGCAAGGGTCCAGGAAAAACGGCTAATGCAGGAACCCAAAGGGCTGTCTCAGAGATCCAAGGTGTGGAACTAGTTCCTAGGAACAAGAAAATAGCTCAGACTGGGGAATCATGGTGAAAATTCATTCCAAAAGTAGGGATTAGTCTCTGATTAATACCTAAATCTGAAAAATGTTCCTAGCTGGGTAGAAAGCTCTGCTGTCTTATGTGATGTATAGTTATAAATGCTGATTGTCCAATATTAATTTGAAGGCCCCATGATTATGCCCATGGACAAAGGCTCCCACACAGAGCTCTAGTCTTTCTACTACCATCAACCCAATAATCCCGGAGAGATTCTCTTCTTTACATGCTGACTCTAGCATTGCCACTCAACCCTCAAATCCTGGTCTTATTCCTATGATAAATATTTTCCTTTTTTTTTGGCTGTTCCACATCTTACCTCCTTTCTCCTATTTAGAGAATTATTGACCTAAAGTCTTACTAAAAAGAAGATCTTGAATCTGCTACAAAGGTCAGGTACTCAATTTCCAGTCTCCTTTAGTTAGAGTGGGACAAATGACATGGGCTCAGCCAATCAGATGAGACCACCTGGACTTTATTTGGGAGCTAGTTTCTAAGAGTAGCAGATGGTAGGGCTGGTGTCCTGTGCCAGTGTTGTTAGGAGCATGGCCCTTAGTTCCTGTGTTCAGTGGTAGCTGTTGAAGACCCCTCACAGTGGTTCTGTGGATTGAATTTGGCTATGGGTCTTCCTGCATAGCTTCTCTCATTCCTGGAAGTTCTGCAAATGACCCAACATCCTTCCAATAAATTACTTTTCTACGCAGACCAATCAGAAGACATCCAATTTCAGATAGGAAAACAGAAACCACTCTAGGCCTTTCAACTGAGGGTATTTAATATCAGGAGCTAAATACGAGATAATGGAAAAGCAAAAAACCAAACAAGGAATGGTGAGTCAATCCAAAGATTAACAGCTGCAGGAAGCAGCTGCCCCTCCTAGGACTGGAGTTGCAGTTGCAGATATGTTTTCAGATCCCAGAGGCTAAGCTAACCAGTGCGAGCTTGAATCAGCCCGTCTGGTGGGAGGTGGAGCTAAGGAGATACGGCCAGAATCTGTATTCTTCTTCCAGATATGACCTGGCCTGAGGCAAAGCAAGACAGAAAAAATACCCTGACTTCTCCTTTCTCCCTTCCTCCAGGTGCCACTGGCCGAAGCTACCCAGAGGCCAGCCTCAAGGGAGCCTTGTCATTCCCTGCCATGGAGAACAGAGCAAAGGGAAGGTATGGAATGGATATGGGAGACAACACATAAGTGACAAGCCCACAGAGTTCATCTCTGTTGCTTTCAAATAAGAGTGCTGCTGATCAGATGCTAAAGGGAACATCTCTACGTGAAATACAAACATACATTTGAAATCAAAATCTACAGGGTGGGTATTTCTAACACTGAGTGATATCCCAGCTGGAAAACTATGGGGACATAACGTCATCCCAGACTTATTTAGTACAGCTAGCACCCATGTCAGTTTATTTTACTGTTTCACACTCATAGGCTGTCTGCCTTTTCTCTTTTAGCTTGGAACCCTGGGGCAGTCAGTCTCCTTTGTGACCGGGTAACAGGAATAACCACCTCCCTTCTCAAATTTCCAAGCTTCCAGTCCTTTCTAGGTTTCTCTTAAGCTGCTTGGTCCTGAGGTTTTTGTCCCATTAACTGGTTGGAGTGCCATAGCTCATGAGAATAAATTAAGTCTGTAGCTCACCAGAGGATTGCTAGACACCTGGCAGAGGAGGGACCCAGGGTTGGGAGAGGCTCCAAACAGTTCTTTGTGATTTCACCCAGAACAGTCCCCAGCCCCACAGGGGAGATGGGAAAGACCTGCCCTCAGGTTGAAGAATCCATCTCTATAATTTAAGACATCAAGACTTCAGCTTCTAGAGTTCCTTTTTCTGGCTTTGCTCTAACCCTGAATCAAATTAGAGACTGAGTTTTGTTTTTTTGTTTTTGTTTTTGTTTTCATCTCAGTACTTCTAGCGCTTAACATAGTCCAATATGAGTGTGGTGAAGAAAGATAATGAATGAGTAAATAAGGGTATGAAAGAATAAATAACAGTAACTATGATAACGAAGGCATCAACTCCATTGTGTGGGCAAGTAAGATAAATGTCTTCTAACTTACTGCCTTTTCTGTGGTTGTTCCTGGAGATGGACGTGTGTACTTTATGACATTTGCTGCTATGGAAAGGAAGAAGACGAGAAGCCTAGAAGCCCAGAATCTTCAAAAATGCAGCAAATGCAAGGAGATGCCTCTTTTTCTTTACTTCACCAAACATGCTCAGTGGCCAAAGGTGGAGCTGTGTTGACTTGAGCCTGCCTTTCTGCCTTTGACCTACATCTCCCCATTCGCAGGCCAAGTCAGGCTGCTGTGGGGCAGTTTCCTTGGGGAGATATATGCAAGCTTATGGCTCTCTCTTTTAAAGTGGGGATTTCTATGATGAGGAAGGAATGGGGACTGTTATCCTGAAAGCCAAACTCAATTAATTTTCAATATGGCAAAAGAAAACAAAAGCAAGGGGAGACCCTAGTTCATAAATTCTGCCTGTTCTATATGACTTTCCATTATGAGTGATTGTTTGATGACAGAAGTTTTTAGAGCCCCAGCACTGGAAATGGTTAGGGCTCTATTGACTGGCTTCCTCTGCCTCCACCTTCTTCTCCTTGAAAGCCTGCACTAGTACACACACACGCACACACACATATGTACACCCACCAGTGTTCCCCTGTCAGCCCTGACATTGCCTTCTTGCTGTTAATTTATGCTTCTTCTTGCCTGTTGTCTGTTTTGGCTGATGCTAAAGTGACTATCTCTCTTTGGAGATCTTGGGAAACTCCAGGAAATTGGAAAAGATCAGGATATGGGGTCTGAAAAATTACAAGGGCTAGCATCTGGTTGGATGAATAATAGGTACAGAGGGATGCCTAGCAGCTTGCCAGAGACCAGGAACATATGCTCTTTTCAGGGAAATGTCATCACATATCACATATCCTGGGTGGCCCATTTTCTTCTCATTAGGAAGATATTTCTGACCATTACCCAGGTTCTCAACTTTTAAAATTGGAAGTCCCTGGAGCCAGAGTCATAGGAATGGGTAATAACGTGAAAGCCACTAGGGTTTCCCAGGAGCTCATCTAGCTGACCCTCTCTTACTGGGGTCCTCTATTAACCCCAAAGAGAATGCTTGGGTCACTTTCGATGGTGCACTTCGGGCTCCATTAACAGCTTTAGTGCTGCCCACTGGACCTCTAGTTAGAGAGAAGGTGTATATTTGGGGGTAATTCTTTGAACACAGAAATGTTCCTCTGTTTCTCACACTTTGTGTGCAGTTCTGTATGTGTTCCTTTCCTTCACTAGCACCTTTATATTTCTCTTTCTCTTCCTTTCCAAATTCATCTCTTTTTCTCTCTGGTTCTGTCTCCTCCTGCTTCTCTGTTTCATTCTCTTTCTTTGCTTCCTCACTCCTCTACTTTCTCCACCTCTCCCCTCTCCTCCCCCTTCCTCCTCCCTCCCCTCTTCCTCTTCCTCTTCCCCTTCCTTCTCTTCTTCCTCTCCTTCCTCTTCCTCCTCCTCCTCCCCCTCCTTCCTCTTCTTCTCCTCCTTCTCCTCCCCCTCCTTCCTCTTCTTCTTCTCCTCCTCCTCCTCCTCCTCCTCCTCCTCCTCCTTCTTCTCTCTCTCTCTCATTTTCTCTCTTCCATTTGCTCAGTCTTTCTTCTCCACTTGGCTCTCCTTTCCTTATTGAACTGGGTTGAATACTGATGGCCTCTGCGCCAAATTCATGTCCTATCTAGAACCTCATAATGTGAACTTATTTGGAAATAAGGTTGTTATGGATGAAATTAGTTAAGTTACAATGAGACCATACAAGAGTAGGGTGGGCCCTTGATCCCATATGATGCTGTCCTGATAAGGAGAGGAGAGACTCAGAAACAGACAAGCCCAGGAAGAACTCATGTGAGGATGGAGGCAGACATAGAGAGGATGCATCTCTAAGCCAAGGAAAGCCAAGGATTGCTGGCAATAGTCAGAAACCAGGGAGAGGCAAGGAAAGGTTCTTCCCTAGAGCCTTCAAATACAGCATGGCCCTGCCGACAACCTGACTTTGGATTTCTAGCCTCCAGAACTGTGGAAGAATATTTTATTTTAAGCCACCCAGTTTGTAGTAATTTGTTATATCAGCTCCAGGAAACTAATACATTTAGAACTAGATTCCAGCATCCTTCTTTTCCCCACTCACAGCTCATTTTTTTTCAGATCTAAACCATTAACCTCATCAGTTGTATTCCTGGCATCAGGTATCAGCTGGATCTTTCTCTTTGAGGGCAAAGCTCACATGTGCTGGACTCACAGCTCAATGGCTGTGTGGGCTGCTTCTCTGCTCAGAAGTGTCAGGGTTTGTAAATATTTCATACTCCTTTGACCTGATCTACCCATGTGACTACGCCTTCTTCAAAAAGACAGAAAGACTCAAGAATCTGGGGTTTAAATTTCCATGTGGCCTTGGGCAAGTCTCTTAACCTCTCTGTGCTCCAATGTCTTCATCAATAAAGTAAGGAAACCACTTTGGTCTTGCCTGCCTCCAGAGAATTTTGTTAATGGGAAAGAACCTTCAATAGTACAGCATAGAATACTGTGAACATTTTATAGCCCTTTATTATCCAGACTTAGGAAGCTGGGATGAAATAAAATATTTATTGAACACCCAGGATGTGATAGGGATTTTTAAAAATATTATTACATCAAATCTTCAAAGTAACCCACCAGATGGTCGATTCCCATTTTTAAGTGAGGAAAAAACTGACTTAAAGAGTAGTGAAGAAATGTCACTTGCAAAAGAAATGGTGAAGTTCTTAATTAAACCCAGATTTTCTGATGTCCAATACAGAGGTTATCCTATCACATTACACTGTGACCTTCTTATGTATCGATTTACTTTTTAATGACATATTTCCTTGCCACCTTGAAGTATTTCTCTGACTTCTCAGGAGAAGATACTAACCCAATAGAATCTGGTCCCTTTGGTAAGGTGAGGTGTCATGTTCAAGTATGAATTTTAACAATATGCCCAGAAACCATAGAGGAAACATTTTGGTGGAATAATTGATGAGAACAGATAGGAGTCCACAAGGAGGTGAAGGATTTGGGGTGTTTGTAATATTGAAGTTTAAGCAAAATTTTGGAGGGGATACAGGAAAGACTGCATCCAGAAAGAAGGAGGGTCAAATTCAAGAGTCACAGCGGGCTAGAGAATGTGCAAATCTGAACCCACACTCTGTAGTGGGGGCAGTTTGGAGATGGAGAATTTTGTCTGCATAGTGTGGGTGTGTGTGTGTGTGTGTGTGTGAGAGAGAGAGAGAGAGAGAGAGACAGAGATGGAGAGACAGAGAGAGACAGGGAGACAGAGAGACAGAGAGAGACAGAGACAGAGAGACAGAGAATTTCTTTTATTTCTTAGGCACCTTTGATTTCTCTACTCTCTACACAACTTCCTGTTTGCTGAGTCTTTCCTTTTCTTCCAGAGCCGTGGAAAAGCCAGCTCCTTCTTTAGGTGTTTACCTGACAACTGCTTCACTGCTGAGGGAGCAGACCCTTTTTCTTCTCTTCTTGTAGCTTTTCTTCCCTTCTTTAAGTACCAATCTTTCCACCCTGAGTGCTATTAGGGTGAAGAAAAGCTCATAAAAAAGAAAATCAATCATTGGATAATTACAGCCCATAATTTGTTTATCTTTAAGAAGCCCATACTGGAGAAGCATTAGTCACTCCGAGGATCCTGGCATAGGCAGATGCATCATTTATACTGAGTATATTACCTGCTGTGATATTTATGATGAAATGAGTTTGCCAGCCATCACCTATCAGGTCATAAACATCTAACTCAGGCTTGAAAAATGGGTTTTATTATGGTCTTGTTGTAAGATCGGGGCAGACGGGCAATACGTGACTTTCCCACTTCTGCTCCCAGGAACAGGGTGTGCAGGGTTGTGTCCCAGGGTGGGGAGCTGCATTCCTTTGCCTCATTTACACCCCCGCCTGCTCCTCAGTCCAGTGAGATCACAGGTTCTTAAGTACAGAGTCCATATCTTATTCATCTTTGTGTCTGCTGTGTCTGGTACATGGTTGTTTGTCAACAAATCAATAAAATGGAATAAGATGAACTGATTCACGTATGAGGATGTTCTAGGATCATGATTTCATGAATTCCTGGGGAAAAACAGAAGAAACACTTAGCATCACTCAAGCTCCTTTATTTGCTCATTCACTTATTCAATCAGGCAACTCTTATCTAGAGCTATTGCGTGCAGGGCGCTCCCACCGTCAAGGAGCTTATGGTCTAGTACTGAAGGTAAGAGAGAAAGAAATGGTACAAAGAAGACAATAGAGCCATAAAAAGGCTGTGCGTGTGCTGAGGATGAAAAGATCGCTTCTAGCTGGAGGAGTAGGTGGGAGTGGGTGTTTGAATAAGATTAGAATGGATGGTGTGTGTGTGTTTTGTTTGCAAGTAAAATAAATCAAAGCTAATCTAGCTTTACATGTTCACAGGGAGTCGACTGTGGTATCTCACAGAATCTAAGGAAGAACTCAACAAATAAGTCTTGGCAGGGTGGAAGCAGAGATACCCAGGCCCCTCAGTAGAGGAAGGTGTGGTCCTTCTCTTGAGAGTCCCACTGTCAGTATGATTCAGTGCCAATGCTTCTTTGTCTTTCTGGTCCAAACTTGAACTTCTGGGAGATATGATATGATTAACTCAACTGAGTGTCAGGAGTTCAGCCCCTAAGCTCATTAGCTCTGGCCAGAGGAACTATCCCCAGAAACATGGCTGCTAAGACCCGCTTTGGGCAGTGGAAGCAGTTCCCAGGCCCTTTGGTGCCCTGTGACAACACTGAGAATCCACTCTGCCCAAGAGCACCCTACCTCTCCAGGCTGAGGTTTTTCAGGCCTATTCCTTTATGAGGGTAGAAGGAAGCAGGGAGTTCTTGTCAGTGCACTGAGAACTCTTCCAAAATGTTGGAACTCCACTTTGGATCTATAGATAGGACTTGACAGAAGGGGTTCCTACAGATGGATAAGATTTGGAAGTGTATGAACATGGTCATGAAGGACATTTGAGGTGTGGGAAGTACAGGGCTAAAGCATCCCCACTAGGACTTTGACCTTGGTTCCCATCTGTCCTCCCAGCCTCAGCTATGGTCATTCATTCCTTCTGCTTCCTGTCCAGATAAGCTTGTGTATGATTGTGTGTGAGTGTGTGTGTGTGTGCACCTCTGAACACGTATGAGTGCAAGTATAAGCAAGTGTGACTCTGGTTATGTATGAGTGTGTGAATGTACGCATATCAGCAGGTGTGCGAACACGTCTGAGCGTGTGCGTGTGCCTGCGTGAGTTCAAGTGTGTGTGTATGTGTGAGTGTGTTTATGTGTGTGCTCCTCTGGATTCTGCTTTGAGTGGGACAGTGGGGTGAGAATATCACAGTCAACAGCCAATCTGAACCTTCTCATGCCAAATGGGCTTTTTTTTTAGCATAGCTTTTACAGGCTATTACGTGAGATGATTTTCTTGTCCTCCACCTGAGAGCATTACTAAAATTACCAAGTGCTCTCTTTTGTTAACCTGTCTTCTCTATGGGCCATCCCTGTCAGTGGAGTAGAGCAGGGAAGAAAAATACCTATTCTGCATCGCAACAATTTCATCCTGTCCAAATCCAGTCATTTATTTCCTGGAGTGTAAGTTCATTTCATCCTCTTAAACTTTCTCTCTAGGGTTCTGTTTATCGTAATCCCTAGGCTGACTATAGCCATCTCCCTCTCTCTTCCTAGCCACCTCTTTTCCAGGCAAAATTCTTCTGCTTCTGTCTGCTCCTCTGTGCTCCCTTTCCAGGCTCTCAAAGGCCTGGACTGCTCCACCGTAGGTGCTTTCTGTTTCTCCACTTTCTTTTGGCTCATTCCTTCTTATGCCCACTGATGCCCCATGTTTTTCCAAACAGCTTAAGAAAGTGGACTTTGTTTTCTTCTCTCCATTGGCAATCAAAAAGAGACGTCTGCTTCTCCAGGGGGTGGTCTACGTCTCTTGGTAGAGAAGTTATTTGCAAAGGCCAGTGGGATGGGAGAGCAGGCATGTGCAGTTGAAAAAAATAAATCCCAGATGCCCTTCCTGGAATGAAGAGCGGACCCTGCCAAGGTGGCACCAGGAGATACTGCTGCACATGTATCTCACTGGATTTCTCTTGATGCCGGAAATATTTGTCGCTTGAGCAAACACTCATGCTCCCTGGAACTCCCATTGTTATGATATCAGAGAGAGAATAGGAGTCTTGCTTACCTCTCTAAACCTTTTATGAAAGGGCCCACCTGGCTGGCCCCGCTGCTTTGTTTCCCACTGGAGAAAGCCGATTCCATGCATATCAAGGCTGAATCCCAGCAACACAGGTCCTGATTTTTTTATCAACTGCAGTTCATTTGTAAATGATTAACCTTTCAGGAGCCAGGGTTTGCTTAGGGCCCTCCAGTCCACCTTGAGCATCAATGTTGTGCTTGGGAGTTTGTGGGGGAGGACAGAGCAGAGAGCAGGAGTTGGGAAAGGAGGATGGAACGTCTGTTGATTGGGGGGTAGAATTTGTCCCTTGACCTGCTGGGGAGGGGAATCAGACCCAGCATCAGCAGAAGTCCAGCCCAGCCTTTTGCCCACCGAGGGACGAGGAGATCTGGCTATGGAAGAGTCCACATGGGAGCAAAAGTCCCTCAGTCAATACTGAGTGTCTGCTCTGTCCAAGAGCACTCTGCCACTCCAGGCTGAGGGGTTTTAGGCCAGTTCATTTCTTTTTTTAAAAAAAATTATTTTATTGAAGTATAGTTGATTTACAAAGTTATGTTAATTTCTGCTGTACAGCAAAGTGATTCAGTTATGCATAGACATACTTTCTTTTCCATATTCTTTTCACATGTTTTATCACAGGATATTGAATATAGTTCCCTGTGCTATACAGGAGGACCTTATTGTTTATCTGTTCTATATATAATAGTTTGCATCTGCTAGTTCCAAATTCCCAGTCCATCCTTCCCCCACTCCCCTTCTCTTTGGCAACCGCAAGACTGTTCTCTACATCTGTGAGTCTTCTGTTTAGTAGAAAAGTTCTTTTCTGTTGTATTTTAGATTCCACATATAAGTGATATGGTATGGTATTTGTCTTTCCCTTTCTGACTTACTTCACTTAGTATGATAATCTCTAGGTCCATCCATGTTGCTGTAAATGGCATTATTTCATTCTTTTTTTAAGGCTGAGTAATATTCCATTTTCTATATGTACCACATCTTTTTTCATCTATTCATCCGTCGATGGACATTTAGGTTGTTTCTATGTCTTGGCTATTGTAAATAGTGCTGTTATGAACATAGGGGTGCGTGTATATTTTTGAATTAGAGTTTTGTCCAGATATGTGCCCAGGAATAGGATTGCTGGATCATATGGCAATTCTATTTTTAGTTTTTTGTGGAACCTCCATACTGTTTTCCATAGTGTAGGCCAATTCATTTCTGAGGATAGAACGAAGTAGGGAGTTCTGGACAGTGTGCACCGAGAACTCCTCCAAAACGTTGGAACTCCATCTTGGATCTATAGATGGGAACTTCTACTTGTCATCCTATGTGAAATCAGTTTCTTTGTGAGTCTCTCCCAGAAGACTGTGGGTACATTAGAAGCAGAAACTGTGACTTAATCATCGCTGAATCCTCAGGATTTATCAGGGACCCAGAGAATTCTTGCTGAATAACTCTAGTTTTTAAGGTTCTCAAGATCAAAGAGTCAGCCCTTATTAAAGCAAATCTATAATTCAAAATCCAATGTAAGTACATTCAAGTACAGTACAGTACAATAAGTACGTTCCAAGTCACTTATTGACTATTACATATTGCCACAATTTCCAAACAATGGTCTGTCAGTAACATGGGTAGGTGATCTTTGGGGAGACAGTCTACAAAATATTTTCTCTCAAAGATCACCATCAATAACTCCTATAATCTCATTGAGTAGCTTGAGGCTGAAAATTATCCTGTATTTCTCTTGCCCGCTACATTATTTGCTGAGCAATATAAAGTGACCAAAAATGGAGGGGGCATTACCAGGAAGGGTGTTAAAAATAAAACAAAACTATCACCTTCACTTTTAAGCAGCAGGCAGACTTGAATTCTAGTCCCAGCATTACTTCACAATATGTACCTTGGGCAGATTGCTTAACAACTCTGAGACTCAGTTTCCTCATCTGCAAAATGGGGATATACTTCCTACCTCATAAGGTTATTGTGAAGACTAAACGAGTTAACACTTGGAAAGGACTCAGAGCAGTGCTTAACACATAGTAAGTATTAACTATCATCGTCATCGTCACCACCACCATGAGGACTAAGTGAGAAACTGCACCTTAAGGATTTTGCATAGTACCTGGTGTATAATAGGCACCTAACAGATAAAAGCCAACTAGTACTGATAATTCTAGTTAGACATGATAAATAATACATTTTAAGTTATGCAAAAAACCAAAAGATCATGTGTTTCAGATAACCAGAGCCAGTCAATTTCAGGCTACTAGGATTTACTATTTCTCCAGAAATAGGGAGGCTACAAGGAGAACTAACATTTATGGGACACTTATCTTTGTATCAGCTAGTTACTAGGGGCTTTACAAACATTTTTTTTCTATTTAAGCTAATAATTAGTCAAATTTTTATAGACTAGTTTCTTAAGGCCCAAAAGATTAAATATCTCTCCCAAGGTTGCGTGAGACAATAGTGATAGAGCTAAGATTTCAACCGGATGTATTTAGATTCCATATTTGGACACCATAGCATGTGCTCTTTTCACTTTTCGAATTTACTGAAACAACAACAGCAACAACTTCCCAGAGCTCTCTGGCGCTCTCAGCTGTTCTCCTGAGCTTTCTTTGCTGTGTACGAAGCAGGCCCACTTTGGCTCAGGCTCAGCTTTCCCGTTTGCCAAAAGAGCCATCTCAGGGGGCATAGCCTGGAGTTGCAGCTCAGCAAACATATGTGTGACTGCTGAGTGCCAAACACCACACTGAGATCTGGATTTACTAAGATGAATAGGACATGGTGGCGGCTGTCCTTGAGGAAGTCAGTGCCTGCAGAGACAGATTCCATGTAATCTGATAATGTTGGCATAATGATAAAAGTTGAAGGGCAGAGGCATGCCTAGGGAGCTGCAGGAGCACAGAGGAGGGGACTGGGGAGCCTGGGCTTTGAAGGAAGATTTTCTGGAAGAGAAGATGTCAGAACTTAGCCAGATGAGGAAAGGTGGCAAGAGTATTCAGGAAAAGGGGAGAGCAGGGGCAAAGCCACAGAGGTGAGGAAGAGCATGGAGTGTTTGGGGGATTCTCCAAAGTGGAGAGTGCAATACAGAAGTGGGAAGATATCAAGCAAGAGAGGTAGGCAGGGTCAGGTCTCAGATGTCCTTGTATGTATGTCTGGGAGTTTGGACTTTATCCTGTACATTCTAGGGATCCAGTGAATCCCTCCTGGCAGAGAAGTGGTAGGTAAGAAGGTTGGAATTGAAGTAAAGGAGGCTGGAAGTAAGGGGACCTGTTAGGAGGCTATTATTCATGGGTAAAGATGATAGGAATGAGGAAAAAAGCAGAGATTCAAGAAGCATTAGGAGGCCAAGTTTTCAGGACTTGCTGGTTGATTGGGTGTAGGAAGGAGGGAACGAGAAGATCAAGGATGATTTCCAAGATTTTGCCTTAGACGACTAGGACAACGATGGTGCAGTTGACAGAATATTAAGAGGAGGAGGCTTATGGAGAGATATAAAGCATTGATTGTTGTGCATGTTGAATCTGGGGTGTTTGTTGGACACCCAAGTGAGGATAAACGTCCAGCAGTCATTGTATCTTGAGACTGAAACTAAGGAGGAGGTCAGGTTTGGAAACCATAACTTCTTGGCCACATCCAAGTGCAGAAATTATCAATGACTATAAATATCTCTTCTTGACCTCACTAGTCTTACATCTTCCCTATTTCCTATTTGCGTGTTTTAGCAGAGTAGCACTGTTGTGTAGAAAACCAAATTGCTTGGCCTGAATTCCCACTCCCACCATGATGTTCCACCCCTGTGCCTTTGTTTGTGCTGTTCCCTTCATTCGAAAGATATTTCTACTTTCTTCACTCAGGTAATTCTTACTCAACCTTCAAGACTCAGCTCTAGGTTCAGGGGCAAATATCTAAATCAAACTCAACAAATAGCCCTCATTATCCCCATAGTCTTCAAGGCAGACACACATCTGGTTTTGACAAATCACCCCGAGTTACACCATCAGACGCCTGTGTGTCATCGGAGTTTCCTCTCCCCTTCCCCCTTTCCCTCTTCCTCCAGGCTTCTATCAAGTCTTCTTTTGTGACCTGAGGTTTCAAACACTGCAAGCCTAACAGTAGTGGCTGCAAATCAAGAAGCTTTCCTCCCAACGGGGTTCTGCATGGAGATCCCCCCATGCCACCCTTGTCCTGGGATTTCTCAGCCACTCCAGTGATCTGCATTGGCTCATTGAAAGTCAATCCCAAGTCAAAACGACAAATTCACATAAAAGAACATTGTGGTTTGGGTCCAACTGCTCTGGAATCAATACCTTTAATTGTGGAATCTAAAGTGAAATAAAAATAGAAAGAAATGAAGAAAAGAAGGAAGGAAGGAGGAGAAGGGGAGGAGGGAAGAAAGAAAGAAAAAAAGAAGCAAGGATTTATTGAGTCTCTACTATGTACCAGGCTTTGCACAAGAAGCTGGTGATCTGGGCTTCCCTGGTGGTGCAGTGGTTGAGAGTCCGCCTGCTGATGCAGGGGACACGGATTCGTGCCCCGGTCCGGGAAGACCCCACAAGCCGCGGAGCAGTTGGGCCCATGAGCCATGGCCACTGAGCCTGTGCTTCCGGAGCCTGTGCTCTGCAACGGGAGAGGCCACAACAGTGAGAGGCCCGTGTACCACAAAAAAAAAAAAAAAAAAGCTGGTGATCCATAGGTTCATTCGACCTCCATTTATCAAGTACCTACTCTGTTCCAAATATACCAGACACTGAGGATACAGACGTAAATAAGCACTTACACAAGCTTTGCAAAGCTTACAATTTAGGGGGCAGATGAGCACCTAATGAATACACAATGGAATAATTTTTCTGTACAAAAGTCTATGGAAGCTCACAGGAGGGAACAACTTTCTGTGGTTGGGGAGAAAGGTGGTCGGGGGAGAATTCATAAAGGGCTGATAGGAGTGTCTGAACTGAGATGGGATGGAGGAATGTCCTAAGCAGAGATTTGCAGGAACAAAGGCACAGGAACACCCACAGCTGCCTGCGTATTTGGGGATTATTACGCACTTTGGCTCAAAGTGGCTCCTACTTGCCAGTGCCCGATAGAGTAATTCCCTGAATATTTACTTTCTTCATTTGCCTTTAATAATTAAGAACCAAGGAAGTTGCTTTGACTGTCAGCCTCCCTCTTGGGGTTAATTAGATGTTTCTGAATAACTTGCCAAATGCTTGCTTTTGTCCAAAGTTTGGCTCCCCCTTTCTTTCCCTTTCCCCAAACACTGATTTCTCTAGAGAGCTCTTGTTGGACAACTGACAGGAGCTAATTATTCCAGATAATTAAAATAGCTAAGCAAAGCAATTTAATTCTTTCTATTTAAAATTTTTTGAGAAATGTTAATGCCTGCAAAGCACACCATCAATAAAACTCCTTTTAAAAGGTTAAGTTGGCTGAGTGCTGTATTGAATTGAAAATGACTGGGATCAAATGAAATTCAGTAAAGATATTTAGCAGAGTAATGAAGTTTATTCGGGAACAAATGGCTTTTTCTTAGAGTTTGCTTTTACTCAAGGCAGTGTTGAAATGGGGAAGAACCAAGTCAGCCCAAGCCAACTGTATTAAAAGAAGTTTGTTTTCTGTGACCTTCTGTGCTCTCCTTGCCCACCCTCTGTCCTTTCCCTCTCCCTCCTAAGCGTAAGACTGAGAATCTGGCTTCCTTCTCTCCTTCTTTCCCTTCCATGCACGGGTGGCTTTAAGGCTATAATTCTCTCCAATGTCCTCTGCATCACAGAATGATGACACATAGGTCAGAACTCATGTGACAACTTGCGGGGGGCGGGGGTAGAATATACAGTATTGAAAAAAAACAGGAATTTAAACATTTGGAGACTTCACATAAATCCAAATTTCTAGCTCCTTGAAGCCTGGCATTCCTCCACGATAGCAATAGACTGGAACAGAGCAGCTGCTGTCTGCTTTAGACCGACACATGAGCCAACAGCCCACCCAGACTTCTTCATTTATTACCTTACCTGCTTGATCCTACAGACATTTAGGTTTGAAGCCCTTAATGGAAACTGCTCTTTCCACCTCTTCCTTTCCCCATTGTACCCAAACTAGCATTTTCTCTTTTCTTGGATGGATTTTAATTTTGTAATAAGAAAACAATCTGATTAAGCAAATCCATTTACTGAGAGTAAATGACTCAATCCCACCAGGGTGATTGCTTTTGCAAATTACTTCACTTGGATCTCTGTTTAATTTTGGGTCCTGTGCCAAAGGAAAGTGAAGAATATTAGGTTATAGGAGGAGTATTATTGGATAGCCAGGTTTCCCCGGGTAGTCTTCAAACGGTTTCATCGTTGCAGTATCCTTTAGTGGAGAGAGAAGGGGCTTTGTTCTCAAACAGATCTGGGTTCACATCTAGATCATCACTTGTTATCTCTGGTGACCTTCACACAGTTTCTCAGCCTCAGTTTCCACGTCTGGAAATATAGTTTGTTCCTAGGATTGCTGAAGGGTTCTGTTGGACTGGTAGATGTAAAGTGCTTGAGACATATTAGCTGCCCAAGAAACACTGTTCTTTCCACTGCCACTTTTACCTTAATTTGGGACTGTTGATAGATATTGTGAATATTTCTGAATGACAACAGAATCATTGTCTCATTTTTTTATTTACAAAGAATTATATGCAAAATAAATATCAGAAAACACATTTACTGTTAAAAAAGGACTTGCTTAAATTAGCTGATTTGGTGACGCACATACATAACTATCATCTTAGCTAGGAACTGCACAAATCATAATTCACTCACTTATTCATTCTTTTATCGGTGCATCTATTTATTCAGCAAGCCTTTATTGGGTCTGTATTAATCAGCTTTCACTAGATTATGATGTGGTAAGAAACAAACCCAAAACCTCAGTGGTTTACAACCGAATACTTATTTCTTCTTCATATTATGTACTGGTTGCAGGTCAGCTGTTGTTGTGGTCCTGTTCCAAGGTGTGTTCTGGCTTCTGGGATCCAGGATGAAGGAGCAAACTCTATCTGGGACATGCTGTCCTCACATGTAGAGTTGGGATGGGAGATGGTGATATCATGCAATGCCTCTTGAAGCTTGTTTTTGGAACTATCGACCATCACTACCACTCACATCTCATTGGCCAAAGCAAGTCACATGATCACGGGTGGTGTCAATGGGCAGGGAAACTACTTTTGCCTTTGGAGAGTACTGCAAGTCACAGGCAATGGGGAAGGATGCTTAATCCTCCTACAGGGAAGAGGGAAGTAGGTATTTGGGGACAGTATGCTAAGTGCTAGGCATAAAGGAATGGACGTGATATGGACTCTTCCCTCTACAAACTCACAGCTTAGAGAGGAAGATGGACCTGACATGACTGCAGGGAAATATAATTAATGGCTTTAATAGCTCATAATGAGCACTGTTCTAAGTAATTTACATGTATTAAATAATTTAATCCTCACACAACTCTATGAAGTAGGAATGGTTATTATCGCCCCCCCCCCCCCATTTCATAAGTGAGGAACAGAGGCGCTTGCAGTCAAGAAACTCACGCAAGATCACAGGAGCAATACACAGCAGATATTAGACTCAGACCTGAGTGATGTGGCTCAGGTGTCTGCTTGACCATGGTACTGGATTGTCACTCTGGGTGTGATGATAGAGGGTCACACAGGTTCTGGTGGCACAGGCTGGAGGTGGGAAAGGGGTACAGTAGATGAGATGGTCCTTAAGGACTGAGGAGGATTTAGCCAGGTGGATAGGAAAGAAGAGACAGAGGCTCAGAGTGGCACAATGTCCCGAGTGTGGCACCAGGAGCAATTGGGTGATGCTGAAGCTGGAGAGGTGCCAGATCATGGGGGTCTGGCTTTATTTTTAAGATGCTGGGGAGCCACTTAAGGTGGATTTGGGAGTACAGGAGTGGAAGCAGGGAGACCGGTGTAGGGTGATTGCAATATGCCCCTCTATCCCCTTCCCCTAAAGAGATTTCCTATTAGGAAATTCGTTTTCCTATTTACAGGATCATTTTTTCCTAGCTGTCTGCCTCCATCTCCCTGGGCAGGGGTGCTGAATGGGGAGCAGGGCTTAGTGGCCCCTGCATTGATAAAAGAGATGACTGGCCTGCCCAGCTTGTGGTATTTCCACCTCATCACACTGTAGTCCACAGGTCTGCAGAAACGCTGAGCATTTTTGTTTTCCCTGAAAAGCAGAATGTCGCAGCTTTATTTTTCTCCAGGGTATAATGCTGAATGTTATTTATTGTTCTGACTCTGAATTCAGTGGTGTCTTTTTTTCTGTTGCTTTCTGACAGATGATTTGCTCTTGAGCAATTAGCAGGCTGAAGGCTGTGTTCCATCTCCTCATGGGCTCCCGCCAGGCACCCCTGGGAGCGCAGGAGGAGAAAGGTTTTCTTCTTGATCCTATTACTCCTGCCCAGCATTGAGCAGGATTAATTAACCTACCAGGTCTTGCTTCATTACCAGGAAGAAAGAAAAGCCAGTGACACTGGAATTCAAACACGGAGAAGGCAAAGAATTCGGTGCTCAAGCACCTGCGAGCCCTTCCAAGACAGTCCGGCTGGCCAGTGGGGGACCTGGTGCAAGTTACAAACCCTCGCAGCCCTTGTGTCTCATCCTCATAATTCACACTTCAATTCCACAAAATCGACCGCAAACTCTGAGCTGAGCCCCACGGGGGCCAATAAGAAACTCTCATTCTTCGGAAGTTCACTGTCTGGTCTCAACTGGGGAGCATAATCATACCCACTCCCCAGGTTTCTTGTGAGAATTAATTAAATGTGGTACCATGTGTGAAAGAACTTTGTAACTAAGCACTATGTAAATGTTAGTTATTACCATTTTAACACTCGATATTCAGACTTTCCAACAATGACTGAGCACTTATTTGGGAAGAGGGCTCTACTTGGAGCTAATGGTTATGTGAAAGGATTCAAAAACTTTGTCTTCGCTGTTCAGGAAAATGCAATAGGCGTGCACACGAAATAGTTTAATGACAAATTCAGGGCCTCAAAAATTTTTCATCTCACATGCCAGCCATGGCTGTTTGGCTATGGCTGTCTGGAGTATTTGCTGAAAAGGATTCTGAAGCTCTTTTTAGGCTCAGTTTAAAAGGATGTTGAGGCAGAATAGAAATGAATGACACGGTCACAGGATGGACGTGTGCGATACACATACCAGGCATTTATAATGCCTGATGTTAGGCGGCAAATTGAATGATAAAAAAAAAACAAGCTATTATAATAATTTAGCGAAGTCGGCAATGGTTGGGCTTGTGTGGTTAGCAAATAATGTAGAGGAGCTAAAAGTCAAGCTTAGCCCTGAATTATGGGTGGGAGAGAGGATGACTAGTTCAGTGAGGGGGAGCAGAATGAGGGCATCTGGTAGGAAGGAGCAGATAACACAGGTCAGGGAACCTGAACAAAGTCAGGAAATGTGATTCAGAGTCCGGAGTGCTGAGAATTCTACCGTGGAACCACCATGCGAGACCTGATTCAAAGCTCAGGTCTCCCAGAGGTGAGAGTGTGTCTTGTGTAGCCCTTATGGTCTCAGAGTTTTCATTATAAAATTATAGAGCTTGACTTGATGTCCTTAAACATCTTTTTAGATTTTATCGAAGTATAGTTGCTTTACAATGTTGTGTTAATTTCTTCTGTACAGCAGACTGACAGTTACACACACACACATATATATATATATTCATATCTATATTCTTTTTCATATTCTTTTCCATATTCCTTTCCATTATGGTTTATCACAGGATATTGAATATAATTCTGCAAAACAGTGCCTCTGTGGGCTAGATGAGCCTCTGCTAAACTGTATTTCATGAGACACTGGTGCTGTGAGCTGCTCTGTGAAAAATGTTTCATCATCAAATCATTTGGAGAAATTCTGAATTCTATAGACTTGTTGATTCCTATTCCTCTCTTTCTATTTCTTCCTTAATCCACTCTAGCTGGCCCTTAGATTTGGTGTTTATTTTTATTATAGTTGTTATTATGATGGTGGTAAAGAAGGGAAAAGGTGGATTCCATAGACATTTCAAAATATAAATCAATAGAACTTGGTGATTAACTGCATGTGGGTAATGAAGGAAACAGTCAAAGCAAAGATGACAACTCTTTCAACCCAGAACATGAATAGAATAAGCCAGGGGCGTAGTGATCAGAAAGGAGAAGTTGAGCCAGGTTTGGGGACATGGAGCAGGGCTGGGAGAGGGAGAGTACGATCCTGCAGGGCAGGTGCCTCATGGATTTCATAGAAGAGATGCATCTAGATTACTCACAGATATAGACATTTGTTGCAAGGAAAAGGTAAAGGGAATGAAGTTGTCACCTCTGCAGTAGCACGGTGTTGGGGTCTAGAGTGACCAACCATCTTGATTTGTCCAGGACTAAGAGGTTTCTCAGGACACAAGACATCCGGGTCAAAACTGGGAAAGTTCTAGATAAAAAGAGTTGGTTACTCTCTCAGGGTACCAGTGTTCCTCACCCTAGGATGGGCAGATGAATTCATAATCAGACGACAATTTGTTTGTTATCAGCGATTTTTGTTGAGCAATTTTTCTGGACAGAGTTCCAGTTATTCCCCTAATAGGTGCTGTTCTCTCCTGTGCCCAGTGTGTACAGGGGTATCTTCAGCTTGTCCAACATCCTCTGAGCCATTCATCTAGAGCTGGGTAACATTTAGCTCCACCTCTTAATGGGATATGTTGAATGCAAGTGGGAAAAGGTAAATAGGACCACTTTCATCGGGCACTTACTATCATACTCATTTGATGCGGTCAAGGCCTCGTGGATCCTCCCTTTGTCCATTCAATGTAGAGGAAAGAGGATGGGGTCAATTTCAGACAAGCTGACTTTAAGGAAGCCTTGAAGATTTAGGTGGAGTATTCACAAAATTGGGAGAAAAACTTGCATTTGAGCTAAAAATTTTCTGGATATTTTTTTTATAAAAGCCTGATCAAACTCTAGGAGATTACTGAGGAAGAATTCAAGAGAGGGATGGAGAGGGAAGAGGAGATGTAAAGGCAAAGAAGAGAAGAGAAAGAAAGGGGGATAGAGAGTGAAGGGGGGAGGGAGAGGGAGAATGGTTTGACACAGCCAGGCTCTCCCATCCCCACTTAGTACATTGATACATCCCACTCCTGCACTAAAAGACTAAGGCACATGAACAACTCACACATTGACTTTGATACAAATGGTTCCAGGACTTCCCTGGTGGCACAGGGGTTAAGCATCCGCCTGCGAATACAGGGGACACGGGTTTGATCCCTGGTCCGTAAAGATATCACATGCTGCAGAGCAACTAAGCCCGTGCACCACAACTACTGAGCCCACGTGCTGCGACTACTGAAGCCTGAGTGCCTAGAGCCCGTGCTCTACAGCAAGAGAAGGCACAGTAATGAGAAGCCCACGCACTGCAACGCAGAGTAGTCCCCGTTCGCCACAACTAGAGAAAGCTCGCTCACAGCAACGAAGACCCAACGCAGCCAAAATTAAAAATAAATAAATAAATAATTTTTTTTTTTTTAAAAAAGGTTCCACCTTCCTGTATAGGACACTACTGAAAGATGCAGTAGATTTAGGGACCCATCACTTAAGACAACTCTTCACCTTCCAATCAACAACGTGCATTTTGCAGTGTAAACGTCATTTCACAGATAGGAAAGATCAGCAGGTTTATCTATGAAGCCCAGGCAAGGCCTAGAAGTTGGGAGACCCAGGGCCTAGTTTTTCTTCTCTGAACTCCATTGTGTGATCATGGGCAAGAGGCTAAACTTTGTTCTTCCAACCGTTCTGTGGGGCCAACGATCCACTCTCTTATCGGGAGAAGATGAAGAGATGAAGTACTGAGCCGGGGAGAACAGGGCAGAAGCAAGTCCTTTCCAGCCTGGTGTCATGGATACAAACATTGTACTGCCTGGTCTCCCATGAAGGTCCTTCCTTCCTTATGGGTTACTCAAGATTTCTAATCTCCCTGGGCTCTCAAAAGTCGACAGGAACCACTCAACTGACTTCAGAGGTTGTGATTTGATATAAGCGGTGTGTGGTAAGAGATAACATCTAACGCCCTTCTCTGAATCTAGGTAAGTCATACCTCAGCCTTTGAGAGTCCAGTAGGGGAGAAATGCACTTTGGCTTTCAAATCCCATTGACCCAGGGCTTATCCACAAAGACAGGCTGAAACCTGGAGCATAACATGGAGGTGGATATGGCAGGTCAGCTGTAGGCAAACACCGGGCAGGAGGTGAAACCAATCCTTGGAGTCTGACCCTACATCTGGGAAAGTGACTGACAACAGCTGGAAATTATAGTCTTCAGGAGGGTATGTCAAAAGAGATCAAAGCCTTGTGCTAAACCAGGCCCTGGGAACTCCAGGAGGAATAGCTGGGAGCCACCAAAAGTCCAAGAAGTGGAATGGGGCATTGAGGCGGGTAACTAGAACTGCACACAACTCCATGAACTGCAGCTGGAAAGTTGAGATATACATATGGAAGATGAAGTCCAAGTTTACATCATTCACTGTAAGTCTTACCCTGTGGACCCATCTACCTGTTGATCTTGAACGGATCCAAGACTGTAATGAGGTAAAAGTACCATTAGGTGGCGATGCATGAAAGCTTTTTTTCTGGTCCTGAAAGAAGAGCGCTGTGGGTTTGTCTTTAACACCAAGATCACAGGCAACTAACTCACCCATGGTCCCTGCATCTACAGAACAGCTTTATCTTCCACGAGTGGCAGCTGCATGCGAGGGCTGTGTGTGCTTGGTTGTACGTGTTTGCGCGTGAGCGCATGCTTGCCTGTCGGTGTGCCTGCCAGCAAATGAGGCGGCAGGGACACACTGGCAGCAACGGATCGCTTGGGGCCACACTCTGTGAAAATGGATTGCCTCCGTCTTCTCTGCTTGATCTTTGCTGGGGGAAAAGCCTTAAATTAGATTTCAAGGAACGCTGCCTGGCAGCCCTCTTCAGAACAAGCTCATTTCCATAGAAGATACTGAGTCTCCTGGTTTGCAAAGCCCGCCTAGTCCCTTCCCTAGACAGGCTGGATTCCTTCCCAACTCCACTTCTATTTTGCCTCGGTGCTATAGTTCTCTGGCTGGTGGAGGCTTCTCCCCGTCCTGCTCTTCTCTCTCTGGGTCTTGACCATATACTGCTCATCAGTTTGCTGCCTAAACACAGGATTGGTACCAGCTTCCTGTACCCCATGGAGCCCCCAAGTGCCAAAAGAACGAAATCAGCCTTTCTCTGTTCATCCAGGACTCACTGATGCTCACTCACTCTGGGGTGGGTGGAGGGGGGCACACATTTTTGTTTTTGTTTTAATTGGGATATAGTTGATTTACAACGTTGTGTCAGTTTCAGATGTACAGCAAAGTGATTCATATATATATATATGTTTTTTTAGATTCTTTTCCATTATAGGTTATTATAAGATATTGAGTATATAGTTCCCTGTGATATACAGTAGGTCATTGTTGTTAATCTATTTTATAGACAGTGGTGTGTATATATTAATCTCAAAATCCTGATTTATCCCTCTCCCCTACCTTTCCCCTTTGGTAACCATAAGTTTGTTTTCTACGACTGTGAGTCTGTTTCTGTTTTGGAAATAAGTTCATATGTATCATTTTTTTAAGATTCCACATATAAGCGATATCATATGATATTTGTCTTTCTCTGACTTACTACAAATTTTTGTTTATAAGTCAAAACAAAGACAGTGTGTGGTTCCAAAGGAAAATGCCTCCTGGTGAAAGAAACACTTAAAACTGCTGAAGAATAAATTCCGTTCTGTCCTAGGTGGCTACCCTGTCAGCAACTTTGCTGGATCTTCTGTTGGGTAGAGTCTTGCACTACCTGCCAAGGGAAGAATTTCACCCATATTCCTAAGTTAAGGCACTGGGCCAGGGGCCACCAGGGAGTCAGTTTGTGAAACTCAGCCATTGCTCTGCAATGACTTTTACCCAATTAGAGATGTACTAGCCACCCACCCACACAAATGCACACACTGTACTGGGTGACTTTTATGTGTGCAACATGTCCCATGACTGGGTCGAGGTCAGGCACAACGACCTCCTAGGAGGGCAGAAACACCATTCTTTTCTTCCCCATGTGAAAAACGATAAAAAAATACAAATGTGAGCCAGCGATCTTGCAGGAATACCATTGAATCTGTTCCATTTTATACATTTATAAAATTTGAAGCTATTTTAGTCTAGTAGATAAAAATGGTACACAGATAACTTGGATAGGAAGCAAAATATGGAAAATATGAAACAATACCCAGTGAATTTTGGGGCTTCAGGAGGTGGAAGCAATTGCAGCTGACTGAGAGCAGGAAGGTGGATACTAGGAAAGGGCTTCCCTCTGCGATAAGTTTTGATGGATGAATGAACTATTTTTTCAAGGGTTTTTTTTTAGTTTTATTGATGTATAATTGACAAATAAATTTGTAAGTTATTTAAAATGTTATTGTGATGATTTGATCTACATATACATTGTGAAAGGATTCTCACCATGTAGTTAATTAACACATCCATTACCTCTCATGTTTATCTTTTAAATTTTTATTTGTATTTTTTGGTGAGAACATTTAAGTGCTACTCTCTTAGCAAATTTCAAACAGCGTTATCAACTATAGTCACCATGTTTTAGAGCAGATCCTCAGACCTGGCTCATCTTATTAAAGTTTGTACCCTTTTACCAACCCCTTCCTGTTTACACACCCTCAGCCCCTGGCAACCACCTTTTTACTCTTTGCTCTTATGAGTTCGACATTTTTAGATTCCACATATAAGGGAGATCAAATGGTATTTGTCTTTCTGTGTTTGGCTTATTTCTTAGCATAATATCCTCCAAGTTCATCCATGTTGTCACAAATGGCAGTATTTCCTTCTTTTTCGTGGCTGAATTATATATATATATATATCACATCTTCTTTATCTACTCCTCTGTTAACGGACCCTTAGGTTGTTTCCATGTGTTGACTATTGTGAATAATGCTTTAATGAGCATGGGAATGCAGCTACCTCTCCAAGATAGCGATTTTATTTCCTTTGGATATATACCAAGAAGTGGAATTGCTAGATTATATGGTAGTTCTATTTTTAATTTTTTGAAGAACCTCTGTACTGTTCTCATAGTGGCTGCACCAATTTACATTCCCACCAAGAGTGCACAAGGATTCCCTTTTTGCCACATCCTTGCCAACACTTGTATCTCTTGTCTCTTTGATGAAAACCATTTTAACAGATGTGAGGTGATATCTCATTATGGTTTTGATTTGCATTTCCCTAATGATTAGTGATGCTGAGCACTTTTTATGTAGCTGTTGGCCATTTGTATGTCTTCTTGGCAAATGTCTGTTCAGTTCCTCTGCCCATTTTTTAATTGGATTGTTTGGGTTTCTTTCTATTTTTCTTTCTTTCTTTTTTTTCTTTTGTTAGCTGTATGAGTTCTATATATTTTGTATATTAATTCTTTAACAGATATATGATTTGAAAATATTTTATCTCATTCAGTAGGTTTCTGATGGTTTCCTTTGCTGCACAGGAGTGTTTTAGTTTTTGTAGTCTCACTTGTTTATTTTTGCTTTTGTTACCTTTGCTTTTGTTGTCATATCCAAAATAATCATTGCCAAGACCTATGTCAAGAAGCTTTCCTCCTATAATTTTTTTCTAGGGGTTTCATGGTTTGGGGTCTTACATTCAAGTCTTTAATCCATTTTGACTTGATTATTGTGTATGGTATAAGCTAGGTTTACTCTTTTGCATGCGGCTGTCCAGTTTTCCAAACACCATTTATTGAAAAGACTATACTTCAACATTGTATATTCTTGGCTCATTTGTCATATGTTAATTGACCATATATGCATGTATATATTTCTGGGCTCTCTATTCTGGTCAATTGATCTATGTGTCTGCTTTTATGCCAATGCCATACTGTTTTTATTACTATAGCTTGGTAACATAGTTTAAAATAAGAAAGTGTGATGTCTTCAGCTTTGTTCTTTTTTCTCAAGATTACTTTGGCTATTTGAGGACTTTTGTGGTTTCATACAAATTTTAGGATTGTTTTTTTCTATTTCTGTGAAAAATGCCATTGGAATTTTGATAGGCATTGCATTGAATCTATAGATTGCTTTGGGTAATATGGACTTTTAACAATGTAAATTCTTCCAATTAATGAGTTTGGAATATCTTCATTTATTTGTGTCTTCTTCAATTTCTTTCCACAGTGTCTTATAGTTTTCAGTGTATAGATCATTCCCCTTATTGGCTAAATTTATTTCTAGTTATTTTATTCTTTGTGATGCAATTGTAAACAGGATTGTTCACTACAAGTTATTTTTTTTTTTTAAATCTTTATTGAGGTATACTTCAAATACTACAAAATTCATCTGTTTAAGGTGTACAATACAATGAGTTTTAGTATATTCACAGAAGTAAGCAATCATCACCTTAATCTAAATTTAGAACATTTTGTCACCACAACAAGAAACCCAACATTAAAAGGGAGTCACCCTTATTTCTCACCATTCCCCAGACCTAGACAACCACTAATCTACATTCTGTCTCTGTAGATTTCTCTATTCTAGATATTTTATATTAATGGAATTATATAATATGTGGTCTTTTGTAACTGGCTTCTTCCACTTAGCATGACTTCAAGGTTCATCCATGTTATAGCATGTATCAATACTTACTTTCTTTTTATGGCTGAATAATATCCCATTGTATGGATATACCACATTTTGTTTATCCATTCATTAGTTGTAGGACATTTGAGTTGTTTCCACTTTTTTGTTACTATGAGTAATGGTGCAGTGAACACTCATGTACAAGCTTTTGTATGGGCAAATGTTTTCTTTCTCTTGGGTATATACCTAGGAGTGGAATTACTACGTCTTATGTTACCTCTATGTTTAACTGTTTGAGAAACTGCCAAACTGTTTTCCAAAGTGGTTGCAACTTATTTCATTTTCACTAGCAACAAATGAGGATTCCAATTTCTCCATATCCTTGTTATTGCCAGTCTTTTTAATGATAGACATCCTGGTGGGTGTAAAGTGGTATCTCATTTTGGTTTTGATTTGCATTTCCCTAATTACTGATGATGCTGAGCATCTTTTTATGTGCTTATTGGCCACTTATATGGTCTTTTTTTTTTTTTTTTGGAGAAATGCCTATTCAAATTCTTTGCCCATTATTAATTGGGTTCTGTGTCTTTTTATTATTGAGTGGATGGATGAGTTTTTGAGAGGTAAAGTGCAGGAACAAAAGCTTTGATATGGAGAAAGGAGAATGTTAGTCAAGAGTGGGAAATAAAACAGATTAGCCAGAGGGTAACATTTATGTAGGAAATGTGAATCTGGATTTAGCAGAGATGACTGTCAAACATCTCTATTTATCTATCAAGTGGGGATAACAAGGAGACAAAATGCCATAAAGAACCAGTGTTTACAGATAGGTTAAGATCATACAAAGAAGCTGATGCCATTGCTCTTGCTGGCTGCCTAAAATGAGTTTGTCACTCCCTTAAGAATATTATGTGTGATCTGACTTAATCGTTCCAGCCACTCTATGAGTTTTCCCATTTTTCATATGGGGTAACTAAAGCTCAGAGAAGTTAAGTAACTTGCTCCATGTTATCCAGCTAATAAATTGCAAAAGTGAACTCCAAACTGAGGCCTTTCAGCTTCTAAAATGCCATGGGAACTGCAGTGTGCTACTTGGGAGATACAATGACAGAGGAAAGTTTGGGGCTGTAACTGTACAGGACCTTGACTATGCAGAAAGAGTTTATGCTTAATTTGGAGGCATGGGAGAGCTGCACCTATGAGCAGGGCAGACTAGAATGATAAAGCTAGATAGTTTGAAGTAAGGGACCAGAAGCTGAGAGACAGGTTAGGAGGCTATTAAAATAGTCCAGGTGAAGGATAAAGAGGACAGAACTGAAGAGGTCATAAGACACCCCAGAAGGAACGCAGATATGCAGTGCTTTGTTGGAGCCAGCACACGAGAGCCAGTTATTAAATTTTCAGCCATGTGTTAAACACTGCCTTTATTATAAGTTAAATTACATAAACTCAAAAATTTTAAATTTATATTAAAAACAAAGATAATATCATATGATTCAGCAATTGCACTGCTGGGCATTTATCTGGAGAAAATGCTGATTCAAAAAGATACATGCACCCCAAAGTTCATAGCAGCACTATTTACAATAGCCAAGAAATGGAAACACTTAAATGTCCATCAACAGATGAATGGGTAAAGAAGATGTGGTATATACAATAGAATATTACTCAGCCATAAACAAGAATGAAATATTGTTATTTGCAGCAACATGGATGGACCTAGAGATTATCATTCTAAGTGAAGTCAATGGAAAAAGACAAATATATGATATCACTTATATGTGGAATCTAAAAAAGTGATACAAATGAACTTATTTACAAAACAGAAATAGTTTGGTGGGGTTAATGGTGGACTCTGGGAGGGCTCACACCAAGGAATACTTCCCAGAACTTCTGCTGCAAGTGTCCATGTCCCCACAATGAGCTACAGCCACCTCCCACCTCTGCAGGAAACCCTCCAACACAAGCAGCCATGTGGCTGACAGGGTCTTGGTGCCCTGGCCAGGTGTCAGACCTGAGCCTCAGAGGTGGGAGAGCCGAGTTCAGGACATTGGTCCACCAGAGACCTTCTGGCCCCACATAATATCAAATGGTGAAAGCTCTCCCAGAGATATCTATCTCAGTGCTAAGACCCAGGTCCACTCAATGACAAGCAAGATACAGTTCTGGACACCCTATGCCAAACAACTAGCAAGACAGGAACACAACCCACCCATCAGCAGAGTGGCTACCTGAAATCATAATAAGTTTGCAGATACCCCAAAACATAACCGGATGTGGTCCTGCCCACCAAAAAGACAAGATCCAGACTCATCCACCAGAACACAGGCACCACTAACCTGCACCAGGAAGCTTACACAACCCACTGAACCAACCTAAGCCACTGGGAGCAGACACCAAAACAATGGGAACTACAAACCTGCAGCCTGCGAAAAGGAGACCCCAAACACAGTAAGTTAAGCAAAATGAAAAGACAGAGAAACACACAGCAGATGAAGGAGCGAGGTAAAAACCCACCAAACCAAAGAAATAAAGAGGAAATAGGTAGTCTACCTGAAAAAGAATTCAGAATAATGATAGAGAATATGATCCAAAATCTTGGAAATAGAATGAAGAGAATACAAGAAACTAGAAGAACTAAAGAGCAAACAAACAATGATGAACAGCACAATAAGTGAAATTAAAAATTCTCTAGAAGGAATCTATAGCAGAATAACAGAGGCAGAAGAATGGATAAGTGACCTGGAAGATAAAACAGTGGAAATAACTACTGCAGAGCAGAATAAAGAAAAAAAAATGAAAAGAATTGAAGACAGTCTCAGAGACCTCTGGTACAACATTAAATGCACCAACATTCGAATTATAGGGGTCCCAGCAGAAGAAGAGAGAAAGAAAGGGACTGAGAAAATATTTGAAGAGATTATAGTTGAAAACTTCCCTAACACGGGAAAGGAAATAGTCAATCAAGTCCAGGAAGCGTAGAGAGTCCCATGCAGGATAAATCCAAGGAGAAACATGATAAGACACATATTAATCAAACTATCAAAAATGAAATACAAAGGAAAAATATTAAAAGTAGCAATGGAAAAGCAACAAATAACATATAAGGGAATCACCATAAGGATAACAGCTGGTCTTTCAGCAGAAACTCTGCAAACCAGAAGGGAGTGGTGGGACATATTTAAGTGATGAAAGGGAAAAACCTACAACCAACATTACTCTACCCAGCAAGGATCTCATTCAGATTTCAGAGAAATCAAAAGCTTTACAGACAAGCAAAAGCTAAGAGGATTCAGCACCTCCAAACCAGCTTTACAAAAAACACTAAAGGAACTTCTCTAGGCAGGAAACACAAGAGAAGGAAAAGAACTACAATAACAAACCCAAAACAATTAAGAAAATGGTAATAGGAACATACGTATTGATAACAACCTTAAATGTAAATGGATTAAATGCTCCAACCAAAACACTTAGACTGCTGAACAGACACATAAACAAGACCCGCATATATGCTGTCTACAAGAGACCCACTTCAGATCTAGGGACACATACACACTGAAAGTGAGGGGATGGAAAAAGATATTCCATGCAAATGGAAATCAAAAGAAAGCTGGAGTAGCAATTCTCATATCAGACAAAATAGACTTTAAAGTAAAGACTATTGCAAGAGACAAAGAAGGACACTATATAATGATCAAGGGATCAATCCAAGAAGAAGAGATAACAATTGTAAATATTTATGCACCCAACATAGGAGCACCTCAATACATAAGGCAAATGCTAACAGCCATAAGAAGGGAAATCAACAGTAACACAATAATAGTAGGGAACTTTAACACCCCAATTTCTCCAATGGACAGATCATCCAAAATGAAAATAAATAAGGAAACACAAGCTTTAAATGATACATTAAACAAGATGGACTTAATTGATATTTATAAGACATTCCATCCAAACCTAGCAGATTATATTTTCTGCTCAAGTGCTCATGGAACATTCTCCAGGATAGATCATACCTTGGGTCACAAATCAAACCTTGGTAAATTTAAGAAAATTGAAATTATATGAAGTATCTTTTCTGACCACAACTCTGAGAGTAGATATCAATTACAGGAAAATATCAGTAAAAAACACAAACACATGGAAGTTAAACAATACATTACTAACTAACCAAGTGATCACTGAAGAAATCAAAGAGGAAATCAAAAAATACCTAGAAACAAATGACAATGAAAACATGATGACACAAAACCTATGGGATGCAGCAAACGTAGTTCTAAGAGGGAAGTTTATAGCAATAAAATCCTACCTCAAGAAACAAGAAACATCTCAAATAAACAACCCAACCTTACACCTAAAGCAATTTGAGAAAGAAGAATAAAAAAACGCCAAAGTTAGCAGAAGGAAAGAAATCATAAAGATCAGTTCAGAAATAAATGAAAAAGAAATGAAGGAAACAATAGCAAAGATCAATAAAACTAAAAACCGGTACTTTGAGAATATAAACAAAATTGATAAAACATTAGCCAGACTCATCAAGATAAAAAGGGAGAAGACTTAAATCAATAGAATTAGAAATGAAAAAGGAGAAATAATGACTGACACTGCAGAAATACAAAGGATCATGAGAGATAACTTCAAGCAGCTATACACCAGTAAAATAGGCAACCTAGAAGAAGTGGACAAATTCTGAGAAAAGCACAACCTTCTGAGACTGAACCAGGAAGAAACAGAAAATATAAACAGACCAATCACAAGCACTGAAATTGAAAGTGTGATAAAAAATCTTCCAACAAACAAAAGCCCAGGACCTGGTAATTCACAGGTGAATTCTATCAAACATTTAGAGAAGAGCTAACACCTACCCTTCTCAAACTCTTCCAAAATGTAGCATAAGGAGGAACACTCCCAAACTCATTCTACGAGGCCACCATCACCCTGATACCAAAACCAGAAAAAGATATCACAAAGAAAGAAAACTACAGGCCAATGTCACTGATGAACATAGATGCAAAAATCCTCAATGAAATGCTAGCAAACAGAATCCAACAGCAAATTAAAAGGATCATACACCATGATCAACGGGGGTTTATCCCAGGAATGCAAGGATTCTTCAATATATGCAAATCAATCAATGTGATAAACCATATTAACAAATTGAAGGAGAAAAACCATATGATCATCTCAATAGATGCAGAAAAAGCTTTTGACAAAATTCAACACTGATTTATGATAAAAACCCTCCAGAAAGCAGGCATAGAGGGAAATTACCTCAACATAATAAAGGCCATATATGACAAACCTACAGACAACATCGTTTGCAATGGTAAAAAACTGAAACCATTTCCACTAAAATCAGGCACAAGACAAGGTTGTCCACTCTCACCACTATTACTCAGCATAGTTTTGGAAGTTTTAGCCACAACAATCAGAGAAGAAAAATAAATAAAAGGAATCCAAATCAGAAAAGAAGAAGTAAATCGGTCACTGTTTGCAGATGACATGATACCATACATAGAGACTCCTAAAGACTCTACCAGAAAACTACTAGAGCTAAGCAATGAATGTGGTAAAGTAGCAGGATACAAAATTAATGCACAGAAATCTCTGGCATTCCTATACACTAATGATGAAAAATCTGAAAGTGAAATCAAGAAAACACTCCCATTTACCATTGCAACAAAACGAATAAAATACCTAGGAATAAACCTACCTAAGGAGACAAAAGACCTGTATGCAGAAAATTATAAGACACTGATGAAAGAAATTAAAGATGATACAAATAGATGGAGAGATATACCATGTTCTTGGATGGGAAGAATCAACATTGTGAAAATGACTCTACTACCCAAAGCAATCTACAGATTTAGTGCAATCCTTATCAAACTACCAATGGCATTTTTCACAGAAATGTTTAATTTTTCACAGAAAAAAAAAATTTTAGAATTTGTATGGAAACACGAAAGACCCTGAATAGCCAAAGCAATCTTGAGAAAGAAAAATGGAGCTAGAGGAATCAGGCTCCCTGACTTCAAACTATACAACAAACCTACAGTAATCCAGACAGTATGGTACTTACACAAAAACAGATATATAGATCAATGGAACAGGATAGAAAGCCCAGAGATAAACGGACACACATATGGCCACATTATCTCTGATAAAGGAGGCAAGAATATACAATGGAGAAAAGACAGCCTCTTCAATAAGTGGTGCTGGGAAAACTGGACAGCTACATTTAAAAGAATGAAATTAGAACAGTCCCTAACAGCATACACAAAAATAAATTCAAAATGGATTAAAGACCTAAATATGAGGCCAGATACTATAAAGCTCTTAGAGGAAAACATAGGCAGAACACTCCATGACATAAATCAGAGCAAGATCCTTTTTGACCCACTTCCTAGAGAAATGGAAATAAAAACAAAAATAAATAAATGGGACCTAATGAAACTTAAAAGCTTTTGCACAGCAAAGGAAACCATAAACAGAGAAAACATTTGCAAATGAAGCAACGGACAAAGGATTAATCGCCAAAATATACAAGCATCTCATGCAGCTCAATAACAAAAAAACAAACAATCCAATCCAAAAACGGGCAGAAGACCTAAATAGACATTTCTGCAAAGAAGATATACAGATTGCCAACAAACACATGAAAGGATGCTCAACATCACTAATCATTAGAGAAATTCAAATCAAAACTACAATGAGGTATCACCTCACACCGGTCAGAATGGCCATCATCAAAATATCTACTAACAGTAAATGCTGGAGAGGGTGTGGAGAAAAGGGAACGCTTTTCCACTGTTGGTGGGAATGTAAATTGATACAGCCACTACAGAGAACAGTATTGATGTTCTTCAAAAAACTAAAAATACAACTACCATATGACCCAGCAATCCCACTACTGGGCATATACCCTGAGAAAACCATAATTCCAAAAGAGACATGTACCACAATGTTCATAGCAGCACTATTTACAATAGCCAGGACATGGAAGCAACCTAAGTGTCCATTGACAGATGAATGGATGAAGAAGATGTGGTACATATATACAATGGAATATCACTCAGCCATAAAAGGAAACAAAATTGAGTTATTTGTAGTGAGGTGGATGGACTTAGAGTCTGTCATACAGAGTGAAGTAAGTCAGAAAGAGAAAAACAAATACCATATGCTAACAGATATATATGGAATCTAAAAAGAAAAAAAAATGGTTCTGAAGAACATAGGGGCAGGGCAGGAATAAAGACACAGACATAGAGAATGGACTTGAGGACCCAGGGAGGGAGAAGGGGAAGCTGGGATGAAGTGAGAGACTGGCATGGATATATATACACTACCAAACGTAAAATAGATAGCTAGTGGGAAGCAGCTGCATAGCACAGGGAGATCAGCTCAGTGCTTTGTGTCCACCTAGAGGGGTGGGATAGGAAGGGTGGGAGTGAGACGTAAGAGGGAGGAGATATGGGGTTATATGTATATGTATATTTGATTCACTCTGTTATAAAGCAGAAACTAACACACCATTGTAAAGCGATTATACTCCAATAAAGATGTTAAAAAAAAAAAAACAGAAATAGACTCACAGACATAGAATGTAAATTTATGGTTTCCAATGGGGGAGGGATAAATTAGGAGTTTGGGATTAGCAGATACAAACCATTATATATAAAATAGAGAAACAATAAGGTCCTACCGCATACCACAGGGTATTCAATACCTTGTAATAACCTATAATGGAAAAGAATCTCAAGAAGAATATATATATATCAGTATATACAAAAGAATATATATATATTTATATATATAACTGAACCACTTTGCTGTACACCAGAAGCTAACACAACATTGTAAATCAACTGCACTTCAATTAAAAACAAAAAAAACAAAGGTAATATGTACTCAAAAGTCATAGCTTCCTAATTATTTGACTGCTTTTTGCTGATATCTACACTCTTGAGGTTATTTCATCTGTTTTTTCTATATGGTGGAAAGGCTATATGACAGTGCAATATTGCACTTCTCTTCCCAGTGTTCAATGACATCATGCTGGTACCTTGAAATTGTCCATGGTGGGGTAGTTATAACAGCAAATTCCATAAATCAGGGGTTTTCTTTGGGTGATTGCTTACTGTTAAACATTTAGCAGCCACCACTGGGGAGGAGAGATGCTGTGGAGGCAGAATATGTAGAACTGGGCAGTTCCACAGATGGAGTGCAGAAGGAGAGGCAGAGGCAAAGGAATGGTGTGAGGGTTTCTGGTCTGTGACACTTGCCCGGAGGTTCTGCCCGTGAGAAATACGCAATGTGCAGCAATAGGAAAGACAGGCTGAGCAGGAGTGTTTCCTCCAGGAGGCAGGTGTGTTTCAGAGTTTGAGAGAGAAGGGTAGGTACAGGGGTGGTAGAGCCCATGGGACATATATGTTTAGGAGGCAGGTGTGTTTCAGGGTTTGAGAGAGAAGGGTAGGTACAGGGATGGTGGAGTGCATGGGACACATATGTTTAGTCTATGGGTTCTTTGTTTGGTCACCTGATTTCTTCAGCCACAGAACGGATAGTGGAACTTTCCAGGGCAGAGACTTTTATCTATGACTGAGTGCCCTTCAGGGGGTCTGCTGGGTGCTGTGTAGAGAGGATTTGAACTGAATTCTCCTTTCTTTCTGAGAGTGAAGTGGGAATCACTACTCTCCATCTTTCCTGGACAGCTAAAAAAAGAAAGAAAGAAAGAAAGAAAGAAAGAAAGAAAGAAAGAAAGAAAGAAAGAAAGAAAGAAAGAAAGAAAGAAAGAAAAATCCAACCATCAAGGTCTCTGGGAATCCAAAAATCTACTTAAACTAACCGTCTGACCTTAGGCAAGTTATTTAATCACTTCAAGTCTCAGTTTCCTTCTCTGTTAAATTAGAACGTTGGACTAAGCTTTTCCAGCTCAGGTTCTCTGAGCCATTGCCCTTCACGCCATGTCTCCTTGCTGTCTGTTCAACTCCTGGGCAGGCTTGACTGAGTTCTGGGAGCTCTGCTCCCAAGATAGTAATTTATGAAGCAATCATTCATCTGGACATCATCCACCAGGTGGGGAATGAGGGACTGTGATCCCGTCAGCCTGAGTAAAGGTGACACAGAAGGGCTTTATCAAACGAAATGGGACAGATGGATGGCGGGCTTCCCAGTGTCAGGGAAATATTGATTCAGGCAAATATGTGATCTATCACATGAGTATCTCAGAGGCTGTTGCAAATAGAGACACTGTGGTACGGAGAGTGTTTTTTACATGATGAAGGATGGCTTTTTTGGTGCCGCTTTGTTGGAATGAGAAGCAATGTGCGGAGACCTAGCCTCACTCCCAAACCATGCACTGTGATGCTTTTTCATCACCACAGGTAAGCGGAGAAATGTACAATTATGGTCCTAATAAAATCAGAGGAAGAGAGATAACAGGCAGCTTCTCTAGGGATCCAGAGCTGCCTGGGACCAGGCAGGGTGCAAGGCTGCTAATCAGACTTTCTGGAAGCTGCCTTTTGGAGGGAGTTGCAAGGTAACTTCTGACTCCCTGCACTGTTGTCTGTCTTGCCTGAGAGCCAGTGAGCCAAGAGGAGTGCTTTATGAGGCTTTAGTCATGCTAATTATTGTAATCACTGGTGGAATTATCTTAATCAAAAGGGTCCTAACTTTACACTTATACCCACTTTCTATTTCTTCCTATTGAATATATTGGCATTTGAGCCTATAAATAAACCTGCTTTGCTGATGCCGGAATTGGACTCAAGAGAGGTCATTTGACTCATCAAGGCTATTTTGCTATTTGGCACAAGAGCTAGGACCAGAATTCAGGCTTCCCAAATAGTCCAGGGCTGATTTCTGCCATACAACAGTTTTGAAGCATACTACAGGGATTGCTCACATCAGTAAAATCCTCGTAGCCCATTTGGAAATCTCAAAGACTGCACTTCATTCAGACTAGTGTTAAAGGAAGAGACCCTTGCTTACCAGCCTTCTTTTGTGGGCCTGGAGAAAGATACACTTGGATTCCAGTCCCAACTGTGCTATCCTGTGTGTTCCAAATACTATTTCTAAGCCTCAGTTACCATATCTCAAAATGGAAATGAACTCATAGTCAACATGTATTAATTGAGCATCTATTACGTGCCAGGTACTGTGATAGATGCTGATAATAATAATGCCATTCTCATTGGTATTTTGGTGAAAATTAAATGAAATGAAGGCAAGTAAAGTACTAAGCATAGTGCCTGGCCAATGAACTGGCACTGATGGCAATGAACATGAGTATAAAGTTCCCCCAGATGTCCTTATTTCTTCCTTTTATGAATATTTATTTGAGGGCCTGATATAATCTGAGGGTTCAGGAATGAAAAAAGCATAGTTCCTGTCACTCAGGAGTTCTGTCTTATGGCACTGATCATCCTGGGATAGAATCCTGTCTGCTATTGGTGCAATCATGTCAAGGTTATCTATGTAAATGTCTAGCCCAGCGCCATTAGCACTCAATTAGTGATAACGATTATCATTATTATATGATCATTACTCTTAGATTATTATTAAACAGATTAATGGATACTTTTAATGCAATGTGAATGTGCTAGATGCCTAGAACACAATTAGCATTTAATCGGTGATACTGAGTATCATTGTTGTTAGATAAAGAGATACTTTCAATGCAATGTAAATATACTAAGTGGAACAAAAAGCAAAGGAGCCATAAAGAGGTGAGTTCACAGAGCTGGCCCTTGACAGATATATTGAAATTGCTCTGGAAGAAAAGGAAGAGAGGAGCTGCCACAGCTGAGGGAACAGAATGTGCAAGGCTTGAATAGTCAGGAGTGGGGACAAGTTCCCTATGGCTGGAGGAAAGGCAGAGTTGGGGAAGGTGCATCAAGGTGAGGCCATAAACATGGAGCAAATTTGTAAAAGACACCGTAAGATACAAAGGAGTGTATTCTGTAGAAATTGGCAGTGGGAAGCCATTGTAGATTTATAAGGGCATATTTGAGGATGGGAGACAGAGACCAGGCAGTCTGCTTTCCTGGTCCCTTCTTCCACCCCACCTCAGTCATCCAGCTAAATACTCAACCAGTAGCCCTGAAACTGATGCCTCTCTGTCTCTGCTACTGGGGGCGCTGAACCTGGGGTGGAGTTTATATGCACCATGCCCCCTGCATGGCCCTGTCTTGGTGGAAGCTCTGCTGATCATCTGAATTCAGCTCCAAAAGCAGAAGGAAGAAAAATTCTGAGCCAGACCATTTGACCTGCACTTAGCAGAGCTCGATTTCCGAAGTGTCCGGGTTCCAGAGACTTCAAGGCTGAGGCAGTATCCCTGTGGTTGATGCCTAGAGCTTGATATGGGTGATCCTACCAACCAGTCTCCCTGGGGCTGGAAAATAAGGAAAAAGCAGATATGAGTAAAATCTCTCCGGCAGGCTGACCGAGTTAGCGAGGTTCAGATCCCTCACTGACTGTGGCAGGGAGCGCCCTGGCCTGGCTGCTTCTGGGAGGGTTTGAAGGGATATCGATTTCCCACTGCAAAGGGTCAGACTGTATGGAACAGAGAATCCACGCCCTGCCCTCAGTGGAGCGTCTCTTTTCTCTCTGCTCAGGAACTAACTCCACCTCACTGTTCTTCCTCTGTTTCCCTTTCAGCTCCATTGTATGTTGGTGCCTTTCCTGATAATACGCATCAGTAATTGAATGGTAATTGTGTTCGGGCATCTAGTACATTCACACTGCACTGAATGTATCCTTTTATGTGTTTAATAATAATCTAACAGCTATGATAATAGAAAACAATAATCAGCATTATTAGTTGAATGCTAATTGTGTTCAAGGCACCGCGCTAGACATTTACACAGATGATCTTTACACCTCACATAAGCTTGCATGATTTTGCCAGTAGCAGAGGCAGGTTTCCAACCCAGGATGACCTGTGCTGTAAGACAGAGCTCCTGCCTTTCTGTTCTACATGGATGATGAACTGTGTTCCGCTTATACCCCTATGAGATTTTAGCACTGTCATTAACTTTCAACAGTTTTCCCTGCATTTTAATTCCTGTTGCTCGGCAGCAGGTGGTGGAACAAGGGCACAGCTGATTTCTAAATCACTTTTCCTCTCCAGGAGTGGCTGTGTCATCTCTCCCAGTTAGGTCTGTGAGTGAAAGTCACACCGTCCACGTGGCATCGATGCTGTACCCAGTTCTCTTCCTTGGCCTGCACAATGTCCACTGTTTGCGGCAGGGAGCGCCCTTCCTTGGCTGCTTCCGGGAGGGTTTGAAAAGATGCTGATTTCCCACTACAAAGGGTCAGACTATATGGAACAGAGAATCCAGGTCCTGCCCTTAGTGGAGCTTCTCTTTTCTCTCTGCTTAAGAACTAACTCCCCCAGCACAATGCAAAAAGGAGATGACACCTACCGGTATCAGACCTTCTATTTCTTGTCCTAAAACTTCCAGAGCCTGAGGTGTTCCTTGGAGAACCAGGGCCTCACAGCCCAGCTGGGTCCTCCACGATATCAAGGCCTTTCCTGACTTCCCCTGAACATAAGTAGGTGTAGGTCAGCATCGAGACCTCAGGAGACACAGGAAACCTGCTGTCTCAGATCATCCTACTGGTAAAATCACTTAAACCCTAGTGAACGGTCACCCACTCAAGCTATTTTTTTTTTCCTTTAAACAAGAGCTTTCAGGATACAGCAGTTTGACCTCCAGAATGGAGCTGTGGTGGAGCAGAGCCTGTTTGGGCAGACAGGTCTTGGAACTCTTGATCAGCATTTACTGTGTAGGTAGTGCCTCTGTCTCTGGCTCGTACGTGTCTTCTGGCTCGTAAAGTTTTTTTCTGGCTTTCTTGAGAATCGTCACGGGGATAATGGGGAATAGTAAGTGTCCCAAGGTTGTTCTGATGTGGCTAAAAAGAGGAGTGGCTGCTCACTTCTAACATCCCTTTAGCGTGGTGTTGCCACCTCTTATTTTGTCTGTGTTATGTTGACTCCCCAGCTAAGTCATAACCTCCTCGAGGTCAGGAACCTGTACTGATGCTTTGTACATTTCATGTTAATAGGCAATCTCTGTTCAAAGTCAGAGATAGTCATTATTTTGATAGTTATTGCTTTATTTCATAGTTTCAAATCCCTGTGAAGATAGATACGATGGCCATTTTACAGATGAGGAGAGAGAAAGGTTGGAAAGCATTGGCCAGGGTCCCATAGCTGGTAAGTCACAGAATCGGGATTTGAACAGGGCTTGGCAAAGCCTGTACAATTGATAACACCTCATACGATATAGCATATGCACCAGGTTTCCTGACTTCCAGTCTAAGCCTCTAGTTATATAATTACTAAAGTGAATCTGTATCACAGGTTCTCAGTCCTGAACTTTGTAGCCTCATTTGTTTCCTTGTGAGAAAGCAGAGGAGAGAATGCCAGGAGAGTTTGTGGGTGTGGCTGAGTCTCTGTATGCAGGAGTCTGGCTTGCAGTCTGACAGCCCCTATTTACCTCACTTCATTCATTTTGATTTGATTTTGTTTTAAAGATACACATGCACACAGTCTTTTCAAAAGGGGTTCCCCATTTGAACCACAAAATCAAGAATGTGATTTGAGTAAAAATCTGCTGAATTCTCCCCAGGAGGGTATATAACTGGTGCCATTCGAGATACATGGGGGAGAAATTAATTCATTACATACGATGGATGCCTTAGGACAGTGGTTCTCAAAGTGTGGTGTTTGAATTCCTGGATGTCTCTAAGACCCTTTTAGGAGATCTGGGAGACCAAAACACTTTTCATACAAATACTAAGTCATATTTTCTTTTTTCACTGTGTTGACATTTGTACTCGTTGTGAAAAAGTAATGGTGTGTGAAACTGCTGGCACCTTAGCAGGACTGAAGCCATGCACAAAACTGTACTAGGAATTGGGTTTTTCACCACATTTGCTGAAAGAAAAAAAAAAAAAGGTTGGTTTTCCTTAATAATTCCTTCATTAGGTTCTTCAAAATATTTTGTGTGACAAAATAAGAAGTATGCATAGAGCACTTCTGCTGCATGCCAAGGTACCACGAACATCTGAGGAAAAGCAGTTGCATTGGTGGTTTGCACTGTGGGCTAAGTCAGTAGCTTTTTCCAAGGAACACCATTTTTTTTTTTTTTTTTTTTTTTTTTTTGCGTTACGCGGGCCTCTCACTGTTGTGGCCTCTCCCATTGCGGAGCACAGGCTCTGGACGCGCAGGCTCAGCGGCCATGGCTCACGGGCCTAGCCGCTCTGCGGCATGTGGGATCTTCCAGGACCGGGCACGAACCCGCGTTCCCTGCATCGGCAGGTGGACTCTCAACCACTGCGCCACCAGGGAAGCCCCAAGGAATACCATTTTAACCTGAAAGAATGACTGATAGGCAAGCTATTTATACTTGGGTATTTAGCAGATATTTTCTAAAAAAGGCATGAAGTGGGCCAGTCAATTCAAGGAGAACAACTGACAATATTCTTGCCTAAAATAAAATTGAGCTTTCAAGTGAAAATTAGAACTTTGAAAAACCTCTACCTACCTCTGTAAGCTTGATAGCTCCCCAGTTCTTATAGATTTTTCTGATGAGATTGATGATATTAATCCTTGTGACTTTTTTGAATATTATATAATGAAGTATGTCAAATTTGAATATTATATAATGAAGTATGTCAACATTTGGAAGATCTGCATAACTCAGTGAATTAGTATTTTCCAAATGACCAATGCATACTATTATAAAATCATGCATGGATAAAATAACAATTCAAAGTTCAAGATAAACAGTAGATTTTAGTGTAACACAGTATATAAAATTCATTGAAATGATTTCAAATTCTACATTACAACTTAGCTTTAAGAAACTGTCATTTCGGGCTTCCCTGGTGGTGCAGTGGTTGAGAGTCCGCCTGCCGATGCAGGGGACACGGGTTCGTGTCCCAGTCCGGGAAGATCCCACATGCCGCGGAGCGGCTGGGCCCGTGAGCCATGGCCGCTGAGCCTGCGCGTCCGGAGCCTGTGCTTCGCAACGGGAGAGGCCCGCGTACCGCAAAAGAAACTGTCATTTCTTGCATTCTAGTGTAGAATCGAAGAATATCCTCAGTTATTACAAAGGGCTATAAAATTATCCTCTGTTTGTGTAGTTGGATTTTCTTCATTTACTTCACAAAAACGTACCACAGAAGATTGAATAAGGAAGCAGATATGCAAATTCAACTGTTTTCTATTGTCGGACATTAAAAAGATTTGCAAAAAACATAACAAGGTACTATTCTAATTATTTTTTGAAAAATAGTTTTTATAAAAATATGTTGTTTTATTAACATCATAGGTTTATTATTTTAAAATAAATATTTAAAATTAAATTTTTTGTTCTAATTTTTAATATGGTAAATATTAATATATATAGTCCATATAATTCAAAGCTCTTTGGGGTTCTCAATGATTGTTTTTGAGTGTAAAGAGATTTTGAAATAAAAAGTTTAAGAACCACTGCCTTAGAGCCTTAAGTTTAATTCTCTCCCAGGTCCCAGAAGTTTAGTCAAAAATTCTTTAAGAATGACTATGAGAAAGACAGTCAGTCTCACATTCTTTAATAGCTTCCTGAGAAAAGATGCATAGGAAGTAAATTTCTTGAGACATTTGTTGTCTTAAATTAACATTATTATACTCTCATACTTAATCGATAGTTTTGTTGGTATAGAATTCTAAGTTGAAAATCATTTCCTTCCGAATTTTGATGGCTTTCTCACAATTTCTTAGCTACCAGTGTTGCTGTTTAGAAGTCCAAAACCAATTTGATTACCGATCCTTTATATTAATCTGACCATAACCCTCACCCCGCCAAGATTGTAGGATATCTTCTTTTTCTTGAGTGCTCTGAAATGTCATGTTTATGTAACAATGTGTGTTTGTTCTTAACCATTTCTAATTGATGGATATTTGGTAGACCCTTTCAATCAGAAAACTCAGGTCTTTCAGTTCTGGAAAATTCTTTTGACCTCCTGAATTGGTCCTCTAATTGTTTTATCCTTTCTCTTCCTCCCTTTTTTTCTTTTCTTTCTTTTTTTTTTTTTTTTGGCTGTGCCACACGGCTTGCAGGATCTTAGTTCCCCAACCAGGGATTGAACCCATGCTCTCGGCAGTGAAAGTGTGGAAACCTAACCACTAGACCACCAGGGAATTCCCAATTATCCATTCTTTTCTGTTTTCCCTTCTATTCTCTCTTTTTCTCTTCTTCTCCCCTCCCATTTTCTTTTTAGGAAATTTCCTCAACCTAACAATTGAACTCATACTGAATATTTTATGTCTGCAAATTTCTTTTTAATTTTCAAGAGCACTTTTTTTGGTCTTCTTAATTCTCCTTTATTAAGTGTTTTGTTTCTGTTTCATAGATGCAGTATGTCTCCTGTTATCCTTCTGAGAACATTGATGATATAAAACTTTACATTTTTTCCCCCTTGGCTTATCTCTGTTTCCTATAAGTTGTTATTTACTCTTTGATATTTGTGTCTATCTTTCCCATTGGAAGATTCCCTTAAATGTATGGTCATCTGCTCATATTTATGAACAAGCACTCAAAAGCAAACTGAAATCTCTGCGCATATAAGTTGGGGGTGTTGACTTTTGAGTTTCACTATAAGATGATCAGTGTGAGCTATTTGCTGGTAAACCTCCAACGTGGAAAATCTTTAACTTTTTCCTTTTGAGCTGTCCAAATTTGCCAAGAAATGTCTTTCAAACATCTATCTTATAGGTCTAACTGCAAGCATTCTGGAAAATGATTGGAGGGAGAAGGCTCAAGGTCACAAAATACTGAATATAAGTTTCCGTTTTGTGCTTCTTTATGGTATGATCTCTGTCTTCAGCTCTGGTTGGTGTCTATCATTCCAAAGACTTCCTGTTTTACTTTCTTAGAGATTAAATCTCAAGTCTTCTTGGGTGTGGAAGAAGCAGTAACCCAGTAACTTGGAATGGGAGAAGAGATCTGATTGTTTAATTTGTAAAATTTTAAAATATTTATACATAATACAATATACAAACATTATGCACAAATCATACAAGCAACATATATAAATTATGAATATTAATTAGATAAACAAGAATTAAGAACTAGGACATTCTAAATATTTTTGCACCTACATTTGTGCTCCTTCTTTTTCCCATCTCCTTGCCTCCTTTACCATACTGACCCAGAGGTAATTATCATCATGAATTTCGTATTTATCATTTCTCTGCTTTAAAAAATAGTTTGATATGTATATCACATATGTATATATTCATAAACAATGTATATTTTTGGTTTTGATTATTCTGAGATTTATAAGAATGTTTTCATACTATATATAGTTCTTCTATAATTTACTTTTTTCATTCAAGGTGTGTTTATTAGAGTAACTGCTTCTAAGCAGACATTAGATCAATATTCCTGCTTTTAGTTCCAACTTCATCCCCACTTCCAGGATTGTCTTGTGCTGCCAATACCTGAGCTGTTGGAGTTTCCTCAGTATAAATTGTTTTACTTGTTGGATTTCTCTACTACTAGCTTAGGTTTTAACTTTTTCAAGTTTGTGAACTCACTAAGTTACTCTTTTTTCATGTGTTTTCTAGCTTCTGAAATGTTGTTGCTTGTGCTTTTTTGTTTTGTCTTTGAGAGTTTAGGTTTTAAATCCCTTTGCAATAACACCTGTGAGATTTTAGGAAGAAACATATGTAGCTGTGTGTCTGATCTGTCATAATTACTTAGAAGTCTTTAATTCTTTCCTTTGGATGGATTAAAATCACCCAAGATGGTCTAAAATGACCAGATTTCAGTTGTTCTTTCTACCAGCCCCACTTGCAGAGCCTGCTCTGTAGATATGTGTGTATTCATATGTGCATTTGACAGAGCGTGAAATCATGTCTATGTACAAGTGTGCAGATAGAGCTCCAATCCTAATTTTTTTTACCATTGGTTTCATGATAAGTTTTTCGAGCATATTAAATGTCTATTATATGTCACACATTGTAATAGATGCACAAAGAGATAACTCATCATGGTTTCTTTCCTCAGAGAGTTTATACTATAGAGAAAGAAAAAATATAAACCCATGATATAGTACAGTATGATACATAACTGCCTTGAAATTGCAAGGCATTGGGACTAGATGGTTTAGAATGGAACAAGGGGAAAGAGAGGAGGGTTCGAGTAGGTAGGGGCTCAGAGAGGGGGGTGAGGCTTTAATGAGCCCTAAGGGCATACTTCAGAAGAGAGAAATGGGGAAGCCATTCCAGGAGTGGGGAACTCTGTGTACCCTCTCCCTGGCCTATGAGTTCTAGCTACACTAGCCTTTCATATCCCTGGCCAATATCTGCCCTCTTACAGAAAGTATGCTCACGTTGTTTCCCTGCTGGCATCCTCTTTCTCCCATCTGTCCTTTAGCTCACTTTAGAACTTAAAATTTTGCTTCCTCGGGAAAGCTCTCCTCCATCCTCTCAGCCCACACTCCACTCCACACCTGCGGCAAAATGTTCTATTCTCACATAATGCATTGGACTTTTCCTTCTCAGTTTCTCCACAAATTGTTAATTGTACATTTATTCGTGTGATTATTTGTCTAACATCTATTTTTTGCATTCAACAAGAAGTTCCAGGGTGGAACTTTTCAAAGTGAGATCCAAAGAAATTGTTATATTAGAATCACCCAGGTTCTTTGTAATATAATCCAGATTCCCAGATCCACCCCAGTCTCACAGAATCAGAATCTCTGGGTAGAGCTTAGCAATCTATGTTCCAATCATTCCCCACATGATGCCTGTTGTCCGCTGCCTGCTCTGCATCTATAAAATGCACTTAGGTACCAGTTATTAGGAGGAACTTTCCGCAAGGACCTGAAGGGTCCTGCGGGCAAGATGATACAGCATGAGGAATCTCATTCTCAGAAGGTTTGTAAATGCAGCTTTAATTTTCCATCAGGTGGGTAGATTTAAGTTCTTTCTTAGCCCACGCCAGGAAATCCAGATCTGTGAAATGAATGTACTTCTTTCTTATGCCCACAGGAGGTCAGTGAAACATTAGGCCTATCTTTTAAAAAAAATTCAGAGGAAATTTCAACGGTGCTGTTTTAGAAATAGACTGCTTCCACATTACAAAAGGTAAGCTTTATTTACTAATAGGTTTCTCGCGTGAGTGTTTGAGTTTCTATGCATCCAAAAATCCAGCAGTGCCCTGCTCTTTATAGGGAAAGGTACATTAGCTTTCAGGTTCATAAACTTTAATCCAGCAGTAGCCTTCCCAAAATGACTGTCCTTGGAGCTCTGGGAGTCATTTTAAGGCAGAGAAAATTCTCTGCTTTAAATTTCTCTCGGGCACCTCTTGAGAAGAGTTCAAGATGTCTGGCATATGCTGATTCACATGTCCCCCCAATGGACGTGGGGCAGAAGAATGATTAGCTGAGCACAGAGGTGGGCTAATGCAGGCTCAGAGAGGCTAGACCACCTGACTAAAGACACACAGTAGTGGAATCAGAACATGGGTCCACTTCCTCATCACCCAGGGCCTTCTTTACAAGATGAGATTCATGATATGGGGTGTTCAAGCCAAGTGTTCTCTTAGCCGATTTATACTATTCTGTATGTCTTTTATGGAGCTTCTGTCTGGAGCTCAACAGTTGCTCTTTTCCCTAGTTCAGCTTCTTTTTTCTTCTTTTAGCATCATGGTCATCAAATGAGAGTGGAAGAAGTAGGGTCAGGGAAGAGTCCACTGTAAGGGGCAAAGGGGTCTGTGTCCACTTCCTGAGCCCTTGTCACTGCCCTGGCATAAGACCCAGGCTTGCCTTGGGGCTGGCCATAGTGACTGCTCACCCCAGACTCTAAGGCTTCTGGACTCTGATGGGTTTCCTTCTCTCTATCTCTTTTATTTTCATGAAGCCACCCATGCAGGTGGCTTCATGACTAACACATCACAAATCCAGAAAGTGCCAGGTCTATATACCTGACTCCAAGAGAAAGATTATGCTGATCTACATTAACTAACTAATTAATTAATTAATTAGCTTACTTGTCAGATGACGCATGAGGAATTCCTTCATGCCAGGCATTTTCCCTTACACTTAGGGTTTCAAAGATGAGCAACATGTGGGTGCTGCTATGAAGGAAATTGTTTCAAGGGGAGGAGGTTGATAATAAAACCATTAATGACTGAGTTACATTCTGAAAAGTGCTACAATGGGGCATATCTGAGAGAATGTAGAGACGTAAACAAGAGGACTTCTCTTGCTTCAAGTGGATAAGTTGGTAAATGACATTGTTTTTGTACATCCCTGAGAACATCCCATGGAAGATTCGTGGTGGTTGTGGAGTGAAAGACAAGGAGAGAAGGAAAAACCATACCTGTGGACAGGGCCTGGGGCTCTTTCCCTTACAAGGCTCCCGGTGGGATTGAGGAATATGGTGGATCAGTCCCACTGAGTGAAATGTGTTGATAAGTCCAGTGTGAAGGGCTCCTCCCTTTGGAGACATCCTGGACAGGGCAGAGCCTTCCAGACCGCAGAGGGGATGCTCCTGTCACCCACCATTCCCTTCCCAAGAGTCCTTGGTCAGAGTAGAGGTTCTGAGTGAATCCTGAGCACCAGTTCCCCTGGATCCACTGAGAGGCACATCTGGCCAAGTCACAGGAAGGCAAGGACGCTCCAGGTCTGGATTGATCTGGATTGGTCTAGATCAGTTCTGCATATACATTCTGAGGGCTGACAACTTCTCCCATCATGCAAACCTTTCTTCTTCCACTCATATCTCTACTCTCTCTCATTAGATGACCAACTCGTCCTTGCTGGCCTGGGATTGTCTCAGTTTTCAAACTGGAAGTCCTGTGTCCCAGGAACCCCCTCAGTCCTGGGCAATCTTGGATGCTTGATCATTCTATTGTTTTGCCATAAGTGAGAATGACCCAACTAGACAAAGAGTGCCAGGCTGGCTCTGAGGCACCCAGCACTATTGGGTCCACACCCATGCCCAGCTGATCTGTTAAGTAGCAGGGATGATTTCTGTAGCAAACCCCACTGCTACTTCCAAAGCAAGTATATTGGTTTCCTAGGGCCACCTTAATAACGTATCACAAACTGAGTGGCTTAAAAGAGCAAAAACTTATTGTCTCACAATAGTGGAGGCTAGAAGTCCAAGATCAAGGTGCCATTCTTCCCCTGAAACCAGAAGGGGAGAATCCTTCCTTGCCTCTTCCTACCTTCTGGTGGTGGCCACCAATTCTTGGCTTGCAGCTGCAACACTTCAATCTCTGCTCTGTTGTCATGTATTGTGTTTTTCCCATGGGTCTCTGCCTTTGTGTCTCTTATCTCTATAAGGACACCAGTCAAATTGGATTAAGGGCCCACCTTATCCAGTATGACCTCATCTTAACTAATTACATCTACAACGACCCTGTTTCCAAATAAGGTCATGTTCCAAGGCGCTGGGGGTTAGGACTTCAACATATCTTTTTAGGGGACATAATTCAACCCATAATAGCAAGCAGGTGAGAAAGGATGGATTGGGGCCACTTTCTTTGCAAGGTAGCTGTGTACACAGCAGGCCCTAAAGCTTCATATAGTTTTCCTTCAGACAGCTTAATTGGCCTTTTGTGGAGCTCTCTTTCTGTTCCTATCTTTTGGTTTTTGTTTCTGTTTGTTTGGCTTCTTTTATCTGTTTCTCTGCTTTTTCCTTTTTCCATTCCCCAACCTACTTTAAGCTGCTGCTCCCAGCCCCCCACGGTACCTTCCTTTAGAAGAGCTCTGCTTTCATTGCTCCAGGACTTACCACAACCTTCATCTCAGCTTGAACCCCTTCCTTGTAGTCATTGTTTTTTACATTCAGTCCTGGGATCTACAGAAGGGCTGGAGACGTGGCGGTGGTAAGGGCAAGGAGACCCCATATAAAAGAGTATCACTGAATAATAAAGATTTAATCTGCCCAGAACTCTCTTTATTCCTTTGATCTCTTCTTCATATTGTGTTTTTCTTATATGATTTCATTTAAGAAAGGAGTTCTGCTTTAAAAAAAAAAAAGAGAGAGAGAGAGAAAAAATTACAGCTCTAAGACATAGTGAGAGGAGTCTCCTGTCCATAAGGTTGAAAGTCCAAGCTGGTTGGTTACCCGGAGAGCTGTTAGAGAACTGAATAAGCATTCAGTATTAACTCTGGCCTGAGACCTTAGAGATCACCCCCTTCAGTGTTTTGCACAGTTATTAAATATGTGAAACCCCACTCCACCTTGACCTGTCCTTTTTCAAAAGCTAAGTGGAAGTCCATCACTGCAAACAGATACAGTCGTCCCTCAGTGTCTGGGGGTGGTGGTGAGGATTGGTTTCAGGACTACCACCTCCTCCCCCCACTCTTGCAGACACCAAAATATGTGGATGTTCTAGTCCCTTCTATAAAATAGTGTAGTATAGTCAGCTCTCTGCATCGTTATTGGATTCAGTTGGTTGAATCCGTGGATACAGAGGGCTGACTGCACACATGGCAGAGGTTCTAATGGCCCCCAGAGTCCTGCCTCTTCTCCTTTCCCTTTGGCCATTGCTGAAGGTTGAAGGACCTCTTTACGTTTTGAAAACTGTCAAGTGGTAACACAACCCACAAGTTTTAGATGAAGATGGGGCCCAGATAGGAGTGATGGTTTGCCCAAGGCCCCACAGTGCTTGTTGGCAGAGCACCAAGTGGAGGTGAGCTTTCCCATGGTGAGAGCAGAGCTTGGGTCCCCAGCCAAGAGCAGAACAGGACTCCTCTTGCTTTGACGTCCACCACCCTGTCTCTTGGCTGGGAATTTTATCCTCTCATTGCTCCACCCATCCAGTGACCAGCTCTTAATCATCCTTCAAAATTAAGCCCAAGTACTGCCTCCTTTGTGGAGTCTTTCTCCACTGCCCATGCCAACTTAACTCTTCCCATATTCCCACCCTTTGTCATTCATATCAGAGAGGTTCTTACATTCTACCACATAGATTTGTCTGGGGTCAGTCACTGATGCTTCTTATTAATCTATAATGTGCCTCATTCCAAAAAGATTTCAGATAGACATTTTCCCTGCTATTTGGGGTGTCCAGCAGTGTAACTCCAGCATCTAGCACAGTGCCAGCACATAGTAGGTGTAGAGTCATTACTTTTATAATGAAAGAATTATACAGCTGGATGGAAATCAACTTATGCTCTAAGCCAAGGTACCCCAAACTTTAATGCACTTCAAATCATCTGGTAATTGTGCTAAAATTTAGATTCTGATTCAGGAGGTGTAGGTTAGGGCCCATGATCCTACATTTAACAAGCACCTGTGGATATTGATGCTGCTGGTACTCAGATACTTTTGAGTTACAAAGAGTAGACTGAAGTATGCTCTGTTAACCATATTGAAAATGGACAGGAGAGTAAGGATAGAGCAGGAATAGTCAAGGAGTCCAAGGCACATCCAGGAGTGCACACAGCTGAGCTTCAGAATGAGCCTTGCAGAAGTGCCTCCAGTTAGAGATTCCTGTCTGCCTGGGGCTCAACTAGAAATGGACTTTAGAATTGTTGACTTGGGGAAAACGCAAAGCCGTCAGGAAGTTCCCTCACCATTCAGCGTGATACGGCCTTCAGAAGGGAAGATAGACTGGGAATCTCAGCAGTACTTTCTCACCTTTGGGAAAGAATATACGTTTTTACAAAATGCTACACATACACTGTCTCAAAGATTCCTAAGGGAGATGTGTGATACTCCATCGTGTGGATGACAAAATGGAGACTCACACACATACAGATGGCTTGTCCAGGGTAACTCAGGCCACAGGACACTGATGAAAGGGATACAGCAATTAGATTTTCATTACATCTATTCTTATAGCACTTTCCCTATCCTAACATCCTTACTATTTTAGTATTATAACTTGTTTGAATAATTACCTTCCAGGCAGATTGTGACCTAGTCTGAGTTATTTGTCATCAAACCCTTAGCACCTAATGTGAGGGTCTTGCACCTATGAGGCACTCCAAAAATATTGGTTAAATAAAAGAGTATTGAGTTTCACCATCGGAAGGTCTCCACTTATACACTCCATCAAGATTATGGGTTGTGTTCAGCTGATTACAATACAGCACTAATGAGGTCTAGGCTGTGGCTTTGGTTACCCTGTATGAGTGGCACAGCTTTGCCCTCTTCCCCACCCATGCTTCTCAACACGCTCAACAGGTTTTGTGAAAATGGGACCTATCACTGATTCAGGAACTTGGCCTCCTGAAACAGAGTCTTTGGGGATGGGCCTATGAATCTGCATTTTAAATAAAATTCAGTGTGATTCTTTAGGGTTTGAAGATCTTTGATTTAGGCTGGTCAGACACATCTCCCCAGAAAGAGTTTAAAATCTCTGTCACCTCCTACTCTCACCCTTGTGACTCACTCGGACAGGATTCAGACTTGTCAATCAGTCATGATTTTTCTTTGAAGCCCCTTAGAATTAATTCCACTTCCTTCCCTGAAGGGCTTGGAGTGGGACAAGCACACTTGGCTCAGGAACAAACAGAAATTCTACCCCAAATCCCCACCTTCTCCCCTCTCCTATCCTCCCCACCTTGAGAAACAGCTCTAGTCCCTCCCTTCCCTGCGTTGGTAGAGAGGAGAGTCAGTGTGAGCAGGAAACTGATCAATCCACTGGTAGACATCAGAGAGATAAAAATCCGATCTTTTATACCTTTTTAAAACCTGCCTCATGGAGAGGACAATAAACCAGGACCCCCTGTACTCCGAGGACCTTGGTCGTTCCTTATCCATGTTGAGATAAATCAGAGAAATTAAGTTCTCCTCAGAACGCAGTGCTTCTCTTTATGCTCAGTGCTTTCCAAATAGCAACTCTGCTGCCAGGGTTTCTGCAGCCTCCCCTCCCAGTGCTGCAAGGATGGGGCATCGCTCCTCAGTTCTGGGACAGCTGATTTCTATCACTTGATACAGCAGAGTTTGAACTCAGAGGACCAGATTCAAATCCAAGCTCTACCCCTTACCTGCTCCATGACCTTGGGCAAATCACTTAATGTCTGTCTCTATTTTCTCAGCTCGAAAAAAAAAAAAAAAGGATCCTATTTTTCTCTACCTTTACTAGGGCTTTTGAGGACAGATGAGATGATTCTTGCTTTGAAAAGGGTAGAGCTGTGAACTATTTTAAGCAGCAGTGGACCTGAGCCATACCCTGAAGTCCCCTCCACCAGGGGTTCCATCTGTAGCCCACAGAAGGTGACCTGCTGGGGCTTCCAGTAGTCCACAAACATTGGTGAGATCAGAGTACTGCCATTCTTGAAAAATTCACATTCCCTAGCTCTGCCAGAGTGCAGATGGACTAGTGGTCCAGGTATCACCTCCAAGCAACCCTAGGAAGAAATAAAGAGAGCTGGCTCGCCCCACGAGGTCAATGGAGAACTCAGGCTTCCATTAACCTCTGGGGATTTTGACTCTACAGCTTCCGGTTTGTATCAAGAGAGCGGAAGTTGCTTATTCAACTTCCCCATAGTTTTCAAACACACTAGAGGAAGGTTTGGGGGAGCTAGGCAGGCTGGCTGTTCACACTATTAGATTTTGAGGGACTCCTGGCCCAGCCCATCATCTGGGCTTCTCCTCAATTGTATCCTCACCCATCAGCACATCCCTGGGTCTTGGTACTTCAGGTGCATGACCTGGGAATGACCTATGTAGTCAATAGGTTCTGAGTACCAGGACTGACACAGGTTTAGAGGGTTCTAACCCCTTCATGCTTTTATCTTTAAGAGGTTTGTTATTTTCTTTGCCTGAAAATAATTCTATACGGGCAAGAATTTTGAGAATAGTGACAGGGGCTGGCCCCTCATACAACAGCATAGAGGAGCTGGCTCACTGGGCCTTTTAAGAAATTCTTAACCAGGAAAACAATCACATCTCAGGCTGTAGGTGGCAATGTCTCTTTTTAAATGATACAAATGATGTCAGTCTCCAGTGGTTTCTCATTATACTTGAAATAAAATCTAAACGCCTTACCCTGGCCTTTGCCTACAGCCCTGGGCTCACCTTAGACGCTCAGTGTCTTCCACACTGGCCTTCTTCCCATTCCTCTCATGTCAACCAGCCATGATCATTCCACCTTTGGGCCCTTTGCAGTGACCATGTCTTCTGCTCAGATTCCCCTTTCCTCTCCTTTTGTAGGACCTGGCTCTTTCTTGCCCTCAGATCCCTCCTTAAATGTCACCTCCTCAGAAAGGCCTTCCCTGACTACTCAATCTCCTATCTGCTACTATCACACGATCCTATTTTCATTCTCTGCAGAGCACTCAGCACTCTGATATTTTTCCTATTTATTTCTTGATTTCTGTTTCTTTCTACTAGACTGGAAGACAGAGATCTCATGTTTGCTTCGATATTCCCTGCTCTTAGTATAGTATCTGGCACGGAGCAGGCCCTCAGGAAATATCTGATGACTTTGAAGGAACCGTTTTTAGAGCTGGATGATCAAAGCCTCAGTTTCTTCCTTTGTTAAGTGGAGATTGTAACATTGACTTTGCAGAGTTTTAAGTGTTTAGTAGGAAAGAATATATAAAAGTCAGACAGAGAAAGACAAATATCATATAATATCATTTATATGTGGAATCTTAAAAAGTGATACAAATGAACTTATTTACAAAACAGAAATAGACTCACAGACATAGAAAACAAACTTATGGATACCCAAGGGGAAAGGAGGTGGGGGAGGGATAAATTAGGAGTTTGGGATTAACAGATACACACTATTGTATATAAAATAAACAACAAGTTCTTACTGTATAGCACAGGGAACTATAGTCAATATCCTGTAATAAACCATAATGGAAAAAAACATGAAAAAGAATATCTATGCATAACTGATTCACTTTGCTGTACACCTGAAACTAACACAACATTGTAAATGAACTACACTTCAACTTGGGGAATTCCCTGAGAGTCCAGTGGTTAGGACTCTGAGCTTCCACTGCTGGGAGCCTGGGTTTGAACCCTGGTCAGGGAATTAAGATTCCACAAGACAAGCGGTGCGGCCAAAAGAAAAACCAAAAAACCAAAAAACTATACTTCAGTTAAAAACAAAAGTGCCTTGAACATAGGAGATGCTCACAAAATTAATTATGAATTAATTAAAATAATTCCCTTCCTTCTCCTTCTCCTCCTTTCTCTGGCCATGGCTCTGCCACTTAGGAGCCTATGGCCTAGGTGAGTCATTTTTGTTCTCTGGGCTTCGTGAGGGGAAGAGAATGTCAACAGCTCATCAGCACAGATAGTCTGAATTTACTGTTTACCGGGGGAAGGAAACGATGTCTCTTTTTCCGCAGCCGCAGGGCCTAAAAGACTTCCTTAAGTTAGCGCAGAGATGCCCCTCCCCTGCCTAAATGCGCATGGTGGGGGACTTCAGAAAGGAAGCTAGTGAAAGGGACTACTCTTTGAATACTAAGCAGGATCTTAATTTCTCCTTGAATTGACGAGCATTATATTATGGCCCTGCCGTTGGCAGATAGGGGAAAACCTTGATGGTGGCTGAATTAAATATGGCTGGGATTTACAGTGGAATAAAAGGTCCCAGAGTAATATGGCTTCTTTTCTCTGAACCGTACTTTGGAAGCCCTGGTGCCTGATCGGCTACTAAATCTCCAGTCCTGAGGGCTTTCAGATGGAGAGCTCTGGAAGCACCCACCTGGCAGCGAAGGTTCCAGCAAACGATATCACCAGAGGTTTTGCCCTGCAAGGCGTGCTGGGTTGAAGGGCAAAGGGACCTACCATATTTGCATGGTATTGATGACATCACACTGGCTAAGAGGACTTCAGCCTTTCTCCAATCATCTCAGGGGATGGCCTGAACAGAGGGCAGCAGACGAAGGGCTGGAGGGAGCATAGGCAGGCAGCATCATGGTTCAGCTGCTTGGAGTTATTTGCACAAGTTCGATAAGCACCTCCTCCCCCTCCCTCTCTGGAAGAATGCTGCAAAGACGGAAAACAGTCAGGACCAGTGACTGCTTGGGGCCATGCCTGCAAGCCCCTAAGGACATTTTCTTGGAGAAAATACCCTGCAGCATTGTAAGGAGCATAGTCTGGGTACAGCAGAGAGTAGAGTCCTCACTTGCTTGAAGTCTGGTGGGGGAGGGGCAGAGAACAAGACAAAGGCAGGGAACCCGTTTCATTGTCACAATAAACTTCAAGGTGGGTAGGACTGTGATTGATGTCATGGTAGGAATAAAGAAACCAAGATCCGAGGAGATTAGGTGACTTGTCCACAGTCACACGTTGGGAAGCAGTTACTAAACAAGAAACAAATTCCCTGGACACCTCAGCCCCTCATGCTCTCTCCTGTTAAAGCTGCCTTCAGTCCCCCTGTTCATAAAGAGGGGTACAGATGGTGCTGGGGAGGATGTGAACATGGTGATGATGCAGGGTTTTGTCCTGCTGCTTCCAGCCTTCTCCAAGGCAGGGGAACAGGCTGCGGACTAGGAAGGCTGTGAAGACAGAAGCTAAGATATTCAGAGCCTTTATGGGGCTTAGAAAAGATGCCCACTCTGGGTAAATGTAACCCTGTGCCAGGCCTGGACTTTAGCCTCAACTTATCCTTCAGGCTGTGTACATTTTTGCAGAGAATAATGTACATGTCCCTCCACATCTGCTCTGCTGACAGGAATTCAAATCTCAGCTTCAGAAGGAGGCTTTCCACCACCAAGACTTGCCATTTGCCCCTCTCCTCTTCCCTCTGCTCTTTTAAGCAACTCCTTTAAGGAACTGTCTGCTAAAGACACCCAGACATCTTACCCTACTGCCTATCTAGGACTTTTTTTTTTTTTTTTTTTTTTTTTTTGCTGTACACGGGCCTCTCACTCTCTCACTGTTGTGGCCTCTCCCGTTATGGAGCACAGGCTCTGGATACGCAGGCTCAGCGGCCATGGCTCACAAGCCCAGCTGCTCTGCGGCATGTGGGATCTTCCAGGACCGGGACATGAACCCGTGACCCCTGCATTGGCAGGCGGACTCTCAACCACTGTGCCACTAGGGAAACCCTATCTGGGACTTTTGACAGAACCCCACCAGACCATTCAATTCAGGCAGGAAACAGAAAGCCCCAGAGGTTGGGAGACATGCCCTGAGTCTGACAGTCAGGTGGGATCCACCCCAGGCATCACCCCTTCTGGTGTCATCTACCATCTTTCAGGTGTCTTCTACTGTCTTCTCAGCCACTCTTAGAGTGGTCCCAACCCATCTCTGAGCCAGTAGTCATTAAGCTGCTTTGGCTAGAGCTTCCATGGACACATAGCAGGATATTAATGTTCAGTCTGCTTTTTTTTTTTTAATGTCAACAGCTCAACTTACTTTTTGGCTTTTTCTTTGCTACATTAAAAGTCAATTTCTCTTAGGTGACCTTCTCTTTAATAAAATACAAATATTTTTCTTACTAACAACTGTGCTTCTGAAGACCAAACCCTTCCTGGTATAAAGTAAGAGAAAAACCACTATTGTGTGTGCATGTGTGCGTGTGTATATGTGTGTGCGTGCACACAGGTGTGTATGTTAATTAACTAGGATGTCATTAAAATTTCATTTAGGGGTCTTATGAAAGAGAAGAATAAAATAAAACTTTTGAGTTGAGGGCAATGTGAGTATGTTCTGCAAATGAGAAGAGACTGGGAAAGGAGGAAAAAGAAGCGGGGTCTGGTTCCAGGAGTGTGTTGGAGTAAAACAGCCAAGCTGGGGTTCCAGGCAACTGGGCATCAAGGACCAGTGTCGGGGTACTGTTTGAGTTTCTAGGAGGTAGGCTGGAGCAGGATGTTTGTCCAGGGACAACGTACCTAATATTCAATTCACATGAGGGGACCACTTCATCTGCCCCTAATGTCCTCATCAGCCCAAAATCCAGTGACTTGCAAGTCTTTTCTCTACCGTCATATAGATATGCACAAAGCTGTCTCTCTGTAGAGGTCGAAGATCCACTGTAATGGTGGAAAGGGATTTTGAGCAGGCAGCAAGGAGATAGGGAGGAGCTGATGTACCTGTGTGAAGAGGTGAAGCTGAGCAAACAAAGGTCCATGGAATTAAACACGTGGGGCTTGATTTCTCAAATAGGTAACCTCCTCAAAGTTAATAGGATTATCTTCTGGTGAGATCAAATCCAATTGTAAAGGTATGAGGAGAGCTTGCGATTGAAGAACACAACTGCAGGCTGTTTCATGAAATAAAGTATCCTTTGGTCATGAGTCAAGTTTGCCCCATGATTTAACTTAAATAAAACCCTGTAAAAATCCACACCATCTTGGAAAGTGGATTTTCCTAAACCTAACTAGAAATGCAGCCACTCTTTAGCTCCTCCCTTAGAGGAGAAGCAATAGGCCCTCTTGGACAGGAGATAGCAATGCATCACAGGGAGCCCTCCCATCTTCTCTACTCACATTCAAGCTGGAACATATTGGTGAGGTTTGCTGGGACCAGACTTCTCAGAAGTTAAGACCCATTGGATGCTGTGGTTAGAAAGGATCTCAGAAGTCATCTGGTCTGCCCTCACACCTGTTATAGCAACATCCTGCTCATGACAGATGGCCACTTGAGGACCAGGACCACTGGGTCTCATTTGACTTTGGTTCCCCAGAACCTATAACATCATTTGTCAAGTAGCAGGTGCTCAATAAATATTGATCAAGTTACCTGCTGACTGAGTAAATGAATGCATCTCTCTCAGTAACAAAGATTGTCTCCTTGATCAAAAGTCTCATTGGGCTCCTCTGAACTCTCTTCTCAACTAGGCTCTGACTCTTGTGTTTCTGTGTTCAACTTTTCATTGTCCAGTTTTAGCAAGAATTCTGCTGAATCAGTTTAACCAGAATCCTCCACCCTCTATATCTGATGGAGTTTTTCATCCTCCACCATTCCCCAGCTGATGTCTGATCACCCTGGCATGCCTTCAGCAAGAATCCTATTAGGTTAATTTAGCCAGAATCCTCTCTTACCCCTGATGTTTCCTCTTAGTAATTTTTAATCCTCTGACTCCCTCTCTGCTCCTTGGCTGTAAATTTCCACTTTTCCTTGTATTTGGAGTTGAACCTCATCTCTTTCCCTTACTATAAAACCCCATTGTAGTAGCCACCCCCCACCTCCCGCCTTGAATAAAGTCTGCCTTACCATCTTTTGATGAGTACCATGAATAATTTTTCTTTAACATCAAAGCTATTTGGACACCTCCAGGGACAGAAGGCAATATATTGTTTTTGTAGATCTTTCTGATTATTAGGAAGTTGTTTAAATTGAGTCAAAGATGGATTCCTTGCAAATTTCCTACATATGTCCTGGTTCAGTTCTCTGAAGGCAGCAAAAAAGTCTCTTCCTTTATTCCCTTACTGTAGTTTTTGCTGTCCTATTTTTCATGTGCTCTTTCTTCAGTAGCCAGTGACCTCATGCTTTTCCTTGCTGAGCTGGAACATATCCAGTGAAGTGTTTAACTCACAGATGCCTTGCCATGGCTCTATGATTTAGGTCTCTCCTTTTCTCTTGGCCGTGTTCGTGTTGAATGAACTTGTCATAGGTACCATCCTTTCTCAGCTAGCTACTACCGTAAAAAACTAGCTGAAAGAGAAGATATTTCTGGTGGGGATACTATTAGTGATTTTTTTTTCTTCTTTACACTTTCTTGTAATAATGGAAAATATTTACAATGAGAACGCTTTACTTTAATAATCAGGAAAGAAAATCTATAAAGCTATTTCTATTACGGAAGAAAGATGCTGATAAACTAGCTTATAACAGAGTGCTGATGAACAGTACTGGCCTGGGGAAACTTTATCAAATATCTACTGTTGGAGAAGAAAAAAATTCCTCCACTCTTCAAGGTTCATTTGCCTGGTCTAATAATTAAAGTGAGATAAGACAGATTAACAGGAGAAAAACAAATTTAATTATGTATGTACAGGAGCCCCATGAGAATATGAGACCCACAGGAAGTCAGGCAATTAAGACTTATATGCCATCCTGAGCTGAGGAGAAAAGGGTAGGGGTCTAGGGCTTCAAACGGAAGGAAGACAATTTACAGGAAGATGGGAAAAGCAAACGTTTGGTAAACAAATGTTTGCCATGCCACACAGAGACAATGGGACAATGGGACACAGAGAGGAATTTGGTCCACAGGCCCTGCCTAGCTTCTCCCCACCCAATTTGCCACACCTAGCCCATATTCTTTGTAGCTATCTTTGGTGATAGCTCTCTTCCTGGACCAGGCCCTGAATCTAAATTCTTTTGGGCAGTTAAGGGGAAAGGTGAAAAGCTCTTCCTGAATCATTTGGGCCTTGAATGTCTTCAGCTCAAATAAATCCACATGGCAAAGTGGCACATTTTGGGGAGGCTCATTCTGAAATCCTCCTGTCCTGCCTTTAAAATTTATTCAAGAAATTTTATAGTCCAGAAGCTGAGCTGGTAGATTGTTCCATCTATTGAACCAGTCTCTTAGTCTGAAAATAGATCAGTTTAGTTAAACAGTTGTGTCTCATTTTAGGAGGCAGTGAGGCAGGTGGGCTCCAAAAGTGAGGCCTATGGTGCAAGCAATCAGGTACTTTATAAGAGGCATTTCTATGGAAACAAAAGAAAACAATGGTTAATGATTGGAGCTGACTATCATCTTAGTTTCTGAGTTCTGAAGGCAGTCAGTAGGGAAGATTTCTCAATGTCCAGCTCATGGCACTTTCAGATGGAGTGAGGGCAAGCAATGTCAATCTGGTATATTTACTGGATTGCAGTTTGAATGTCTCTGGTGATTTTTCTGAGTAGCCACACAGTAACAAGCACAAAGATTGCCCCTACATGAGCTGCTATGGTGATTTCTCTAAAGTTGATATCAAGTTGTCCAGGCTTATTTTTCCAATGGGCTTTATTGGTTCCATAAAGTCAACCTTAGTTCCTTAAAGCTGTCTGGTCATATATAAGTCTATATACATTTCTCTCAAATATGACATTTCATTCAAGTCCTTGGTGATGTAACCAACGTTTCTAATTGTGTCCTGTTACAAGGAGAACAGATTCTTAGGGAACTTAGGCAAATAACTGGTGTGAAAATAAGAATACTCACTGAGAGTTTCTGAATTCTGCAGGGATCAGGCAGGGAGAAAAAGTAATTGTTTCATCTTTGTTCACAAAGATATATTTTACCAAATTACTCTAAGAAAAGAGAAGAATGTTTGCTTAAATCTGGAAAAACAAAACTTAAAAGGACCAGCGATGTTTCAAACAAAAAGTCATAAAAAATTATAATCATCTTCATCAGTTCATTCAGTCCCATGAAATTAATATTTGTTATACTTGAAGCCAGTTTTTCCATTAATTTTGAAATTTCTTACCCAGTTTAGTTTGACGATCTTAAAATTGTCAGAAATCTGTATTCTAGAATACTTTAAAAGTCCTTTCCATGAATCTCTCTAAAGATGAAGTTTTTCAGAAACACTTCTGCAAAAACATCAGAGTAAAACAATGACAGAGTGAATGACAAAAGACTCTAAATACCCACTTTTAAAGATCTGATGAGAGTTTATTATAATGCAATTGACAAGGAAATCTACTTATTTTTGTAACGTGCAACATTTTAGGATAATGACTATAGTTATGACTGATTAACATTATACCAGGACATATCAGAATTTTAGGAATTTCATACAATTTCTAGAACACTCATATTTTTTAAAATTTAATTTTATTTATTTATTTTTATACAGCAGGTTCTTATTTGTTATCTGTTTTATACATATTAGTGTATATATGTCAATCCCAATCTCCCAGTTCATCCCACCACCACTACCCCCCTCCTCCACTTTCCCCCCTTGGTGTCCATATGTTTGTTCTCTACATCTGTGTCTCTATTTCTGCCTTGCAAACCAGTAGAACACTCATATTAATAGTATACATCTATACAAATACAATCTAACACTTATCTTCACTTATTTGATAATGCTTCATGTAACTTATCAAATAAACCTAATTATTTTAACATCTCTCTTTTTATAAGAAGAGAGAAGAAATCTTTTGAGATGTTACAGAGGCCCTCTGGAAAATCCCAAAGTCATTTCTGGGTCAAAAAGACATCATTTAAAATTTGATTTGGGGAAGTTTGTCAAAAATATCAAAAGGTTTGGACGCTTGACTAAATAGAATCACAGATCATTATGAAATAATATTTAATTATCCATTTAACCAAAATGACAAGAAGATTTCAAAGACAAATGTAGAAGCTTACATAGTTCTGAGCAAAACTTAGCTCTTTTAATACTTCATTTGGTTAAGTAATCAAAAGACCTGAAGATAAAGACAACATGAAGCACAGGAAATTATTCTGATAAAACATAGAATTTCTGCTTTTAGGCATATTATTGAAAAAGGTAAAGAAAAACCTTTTACAATCTCTTATTAGGAGCAGACCAATAGTCCAACAAAACGTTTTTCTTTGACAGATGAAAGAAAATTAAGGTTCAGTTTTACATAAGTACACTATTGACATTAAAACTTATTTTTAAAACCCCTATAATAACAATTCAATTGTAGCCAGCTTGATTATACAAGGTAAAATTCTCTCTGTCTTTTTTTCTCTCTCTCTTCTCTACCTTCTATACCATTTAGTTTGTCCTTCATTCTTATCTTTCCCATTCTAAAATAACCAGTTTTACTTTAGGACAAATTTGCTTTCTTTTTCCTTAACACAAATGCACTTCCACATCTCTTACGTTTTCTTAGCCCAATCCACATCCTATTTTCTTTGTATTTCCCTTATTTCTAGTAGCTTTAATTACACATATTAGAATTTTTAAATTTAAAAGAAACCTTAATTTCTAGTGAAAATAAAAAAGTAAATAATTGTGAACTATCTTTTATATTAGCATCCTGTGGCTTGGCAAATTTATAAATACTTTTTGTAATTTCTAGAAACACATGCTTAGATCTCACAGTAAATTTTTTGGTGTGGCACAAAACATGCTTACTAAGAGACCCAAATATCTTTTGTTCCTTTGTAATAAGGGGTTAAAAGTATTGAATAGGTAAACTTAGACTTATTTAGCAATTAATGTTTTAGCGTTTTACCTTATTTGGAAATGATCTAGCCATTTAATGAATTCCCATCAGTTAATTTAACTTAGCAGAATTCTAAGGGTGGAAGTTACCAAAGAGATTTGGGAAGCTATTTTAAAACAGACATACCATAAAACAATTATTATTGAAAAGTTACCTAAAAACTATTATGCCACTTACATCTATTACACAGTTCATTTGTTTTTAACAATCATATTTAGATTATGCCTGAAGATTTCATAAGACTTTAAAGCAGCTAGCCATCACCTTAAATTATTTTTCTTGCTGACATATTTTGTAACAGAGATGAGCTTATTTGACTTTCAGTAAACCTAGGTAAAATAAAACTATTATACTTAATGCTGATAACTCTAAAGACATGTCTGTGGTAATTAAACCAACAAACTTAAACTAGATTTTATTTACCCAAAATTATCCTAGGTCATGCAAACTTGAAAAACATTTAGGTTAGTTTCTATTACATTTCTGAGATTTAAAAATAATTTATAAGTGCTTATTTTAAGCCAATTAAATAGAGTTATTTTACAAATGAGTTTGGCAATACCATCCAGAGGTAGAAAAATATATCTGTAATGCACATACATAGACATACATAAACATGAAGACATAGAGACTGTATAGTTTTTTTTTTTTTTTTTTTTTGCTGTACACGGGCCTCTCACTGTTGTGGCCTCTCCCATTGTGGAGCACAGGCTCCAGATGCACAGGCTCAGCGGCCATGGCTCACGGGTCCAGCCACTTCGCGGCATGTGGGATCTTCCCGGACCGGGGCACGAACCCATGTTCCCTGCATCGGCAGGCGGACTCTCAACCACTGCGCCACCAGGGAAGCCCGAGACCGTATAGTTTTTGATTTAAAATTGTAGCCATGGGATGGGTATGACGGTGCAAAACTCACTAGTTTGTAGAATAGTGAATTGGAATAAGTTAAGTGTACCTGACTAGATTTTGGGCAAGAAAGCTTTTATAGCAGTCTGTTTAAAAAGGCTCTTCCCTTCCTTTGTCCCTTTTTTCAATCTTAGGAACTAGGAATGGTCTAGATAAGAGTTAATATTTACATCTCAAAGGCACAGGAAATGAATGCAAGTTCCTACAAGAAAGACTGGTTTCCTAAGACCAATATTTACAAGGCTTTTGAGGTAAACAGGGGAGGTTTTGGGATTGGTGAAAAGGAATAGGCCTTTAGAGCTGCATTTCTACTTTTGCAAAGATCTGTAAGATAAACACAGTTGCTTTTCATTCTTCAAAGAACGAGGTTACAGCCTAAATGATATGAAGGAGCTGACCTGCCCATCCAACTATACTATCTTCAATTTGCTTCTTTATATCAAAGAGAAGATTTCCAACTAAGATGGAAACCAAAAGATTTATGTCTTTGAAAAGTCCATATAAAGCATTTTTTAAAAGCCTTCCTTTTGAGTACACAGTTCAACCTTGGACCAATTCACCTTAGGCGGAAAGCCTCTAGATTGCTTCTCTCAGCCCCTGAACATCAGCCTTCAGCTGATCAATTGTGGGAGGGCCTAGGAGGAATTCTGGTCACCTATTTCCCTGTGTGTGTATTTTTCTTCCCCAGGGGGCCATCTGGATTGTCTATAATTACGGTATAATCACAGAAGGGAAGAATACCCCTTAGCAGTTAATCTAGGTTCTGAAACTGAATAGGCCCCTATAAGGCTCCTGGGCATGGAAGACTTTCTGTGTCCCACTTTCCTTGTTTTCAGGGAACAGACTCCAGCTTCCATGGCCTTCCCTGAGTCTCAAAGGAAAGATTCGAACAGTTGCTAATCAGGGATGGGAGAGGATGCAGAGATAAGGGAGGAGTAGTCAAGAAACTGTAGTGCAGCCTTGGGGCAGGGTCCTGGTTCTGCCTCAAGAGACACACATAACAATATCTTTGAGCTTTTTATAGAACTAAAACCCCAACAAATGGAAGATGTCAGCATTCTTCATTCCAGAGAAGACCACCTGAGGCCAGATTAAAGGAAACAGAGAAGCTCATCAAGAGATTATCTGAGACCAGATTAAAAGGGTGCAGGACCTGCACACACCTTGATCTTATCAGCGGTCCCACCCTTGAACCATCACTATAAAACTCCTCAACAAATCCTCCTGGGTGGGGACAAACGGCTTTCAAGGGCTGGAGCCTGCTGTGTCCCTCTTTGCCTGGCAAAGCAATAAAGCTATTCTTTTCTACTTCACCCCAAACTCGGTCTCTGAGATTTGACTTGGCACTGCTGCAGAGAGGCCAAGTTTTTGGCCTCAGTCCCTGTGAGTGGGGTTGTGAATGGTCACGAATCTTTCAAATTCCTTTCTAAATTTGATACCTAAGTCAAATGCGTCACTGGGTGGAAGATTGTGTGGTATTTTAGAGAACACCTTGTTGTACGGAATTTTCTTGAGGTTTGGTGGGTGACCTAGTGTCAATCTAACCTTCTCCATGACCAACTGATCTTAACATGAGAGTCTTTTTTTTTTTTTTTTTTTACAGGCTCTGGACGCGCAGGCCCAGCGGCCACGGCCCACGGGCCCAGCCGCTCTGCGGCATGTGGGATCCTCCCGGACCGGGGCACGAACCCGTATCCCCTGCACCGGCAGGCGGACTCTCAACCATTGCGCCACCAGGGAAGCCCAATATGAGAGTCTTTGAGTTAGGTGGTGAGCACTCTAACAGCTTTTAAGTGCTTGATCCATGCCTGCCAATTTCACAGATTTGGCTTCCAAGATGTCCCTTAACAAAAGCCTTTACCTCATATGCCCACTAACCCACAGCAAAATGTGTCTAAACATACTCCAGTCTGGTAAGAATCATGAACTCAGTCAGTCTGTGAGGCCGACTCAAATATCAGACTTATAGGGCTTCTGCCTACATTCTACCCTATGGTTTTCCTCCTATGACGAATGACACAACAGACAGAGACAAAGAAAGACAGTGGTCATCTCTGTGAGGGAAAGGACCAACAAGAAGCATAACACATCTTTACTAAAGTTGCTATACCTATAATATTTTCTCCTGCTAATTTAAATTTAGAAAAGTAAAAAAAAAAGGCTCTCACCACTCTTGCTTCCATTGGATTTTGCAGGCTGGAAGACTGAATTGGTAAGAATTTTTACTTTCTGCTGACTTGTTGTCAGAGGTCCCAGTTTTCTCAGCTGTAGCAGCCTCAGACTGAGCAATGTCCAGCTAGTGAAGGTAATCCTATCTGGGTCACCAACTGTTGGGAAAGAACATATTTTCCTCTACTCTACTAGGTTCATCTGCCTGGTCTAATAATTAAATTGAGATAAGACATATTAACAGGAGAAAAACAAATTTAATTATGTATATATGGGAGCCCCATAAGAATATGAGACCCATAGGCAGTTAGGCAATTGAGCTAACATGCTGTTCTGAGCTAAGAAGGTTGTAGGGGTCTAGGGCTTCAAAGGGAAGGAAGACAACTTACAGGAAGATGGGAAAAGCAAATATTTGGTAAACAAATGTTTTCCATGCCACACAGAGACAATGAGACACAGGGAGGGATTTGGTCCACAGGCCCCTGCTTAGCTTCCCTCCACCCAATTTACCACACCTAGCCCATATTCTTTGTAGCTATCTTTGGTGATAGCTCTCTTCCTGGACCAGGCCCCCAATCTAAAATCTTTTGGGCAGTTAAGGGGAAAGGTGAAAAGTTCTTCCTGAGTCATTTGGGCCTTGATGGTCTTCAGCTCAAATAAATCCTCATGGCAAAGTGGCACATTTCATAGAGGCTGGTTCTGAATCCTTTCACTACTAAGTACCAGGCACTGACCTAGGTAGTACAGAGATAAACAAAAAAAAAGTTTTTCATTTAGGTAGCTCTCAGTTTATTTGCTCCAACCATTATGCCCTATGAAAAGAAAATGCTCAGGTTGCTATGGAGGCACTGAGGAGATGCACTGAAAGTAAACTGGGAGAACAGCAAAGAACTTGTAGGTGTCTAACAGGGAATGAGGAAGGGAGAATTAAACAAGAAGGTGCACTAAGATGCAAGAGACTGTGGCCCTTTTGAGGAACTTCCAAGGGTTTGGTGCCCTGGGAGGGCAGGGTGTGAAGGAGGGAGGGGAAGAGCTGAGGCAAGAGGGGTCAAGGTCATGGAGGACTTGCTGCTAGACTTTTAGACTATTCTGTGTGCATGTACGTGAGGGTAGGGTGGTGGGGAAGGAGGCAGGAAAGGTGAGAGCCTTTAAACAAGGAGGACTAATAACTTTGTCCAGAGAAATGATTGGTAATGGTAGAAATCCTGGCAACATGATTGTTAGAAGGAAAGATTTCTGGGTGAAGAGAACGGGGAGTAGGAGAATATATGTGCTTTCATTTATCAAGGAATATCATACTTGTAACAACTCATAGTCCTTCTGCTCTGCCACAAGAAATGGGAAAAGTCATTGCTTAAGGCATAAGAACACATGTTCTAGAACCAGTCTTCCTAAATTCTAATCACAATTCTACTACCTATTGGTGATGTGATCATGGCCTCTCTGTGTCTCAGTCTCCTCATCTGTAAAGTGAAAATAATAATAGTACCTACCTTATTAGGTTGTTGGGAAGATTAAATGAATTAGCATATAGGCATGGCTCTTAGAAAGTAATATTATTAGGTATGGCTTATCTTCTAAAGGGTACCGGAAGATGCCACTCAAAAATATACCTCTTTGGGGCTTCCCTGGTGGCGCAATGGTTGAGAGTCTGCCTGCCGATGCAGGGGAGGTGGGTTCGTGCCCCGGTACGGGAAGATCCCACATGCCGCGGAGCGGCTGGGCCCGTGAGCCATGGCCGCTGAGCCTGTGCTTCCGGAGCCTGTGCTCGGCAACGGGAGAGGCCACAACAGTGAGAGGCCCGCATACCGCAAAAAAAAGAAAAAAAAAAAAAAAAAAAAAATATATATATATACATACACCTCTCTGGCATGTGGATTATTTTGAGTTAAAAGGCAATTGAGAACCAAAAGGTGCAGGAAAAGCTCTAAAAGGAGGGCACAAATTTTCCTTTTACAAAGGAAATTTTCACTTGTAGAGATGTCTCTGTTGCCCATACCAGGAAGAGGAGGACTCTTAACAATTCTTATCACCAATGTAAATCTGCATAAAAAACCTCACCAAACAACACTTTACTAGACAAGTTTACCATACTTTCCTGGTCACCTTTCCAAAACTTGCCTCCTCATCCCCTCTTTCTACCCAGAGACCCCAAACACTTTTTCCTTTTTTTTAGCCTAAGATGGTATATAAGCTCAAATTCCAAACACCCCTTTGAGTTACTCACTGCTGGATGCTCCTAGGAGCAATGCACCTGTTAATAAACTTCTGTTTGTTTCTCTCTTGTTAATCTGATTTTGGCCAGTCTCACGCACAGGAGTCCTGCTGAAGACCCTAATCTGGGTAAAAGAAAAACAGATTTTTCTCCCCTACGCTTTTCATCATTGTTCTATCTATCAAGGAGAAAGAAGGGTTGAATGGGATTTGGAGTCAGAAACAGCATGCCTCCATAACTAACTGTGTGACTTGCACAATTTAACCTCTACTGGTCCCAGTTTTCCTGTTGGAAATGCAAATAATGATAATTCCCACCTCACAGGGTCTTGTGGGGATCAAACGAGATAATGGGTGCAAAAACACTTTATAAATTGTAAATTGTCGAATACCAGCCACTAGATTAATATTCTCTCACCAGTCCTCCCCTGAAGAGGGCAGGGATGGGTCTCCCTGCTTAAAAAACTGAAGGCCAAAGGGGTTCAGTAATTTACCACAATTCTTCTGCAAGTCTGGGTCAGGTCTGGCCTGGGACAGGCCTCTGCACTCAGCAATTTCCCTACACAGTCTGGTCAAGTGTGCTCTGCTGGCCACCTCCACACCCAAGAATTCACATGATTAAAAGCAAAATCCTGGGTCAGCCCCGCCCCCCCCCACCACCACTTCACTGGGTTCTAATTGCCCTTTCCTTCAGAAATAGGAATAATTAAATAGCAGCTTTATTTTAATAAGCCTCAGGTCAGGCTCAGCATTCTGCCTCCTAGGTCAATTTCCCCACGTTTCTTAGCTAATCTGGGGGAGAGGAAACTGTCCAGAAGCAGCTCATTTGCATCAAAAGCACTATAATTTGTAAGTAAATGGCATTGCTTTTAAATGCAAAGGAGCTTCCGTAAGCTGACAGAGAAGGCTGTCTTTGATTCTTCAAATAACTGTGACCCCTAATGTTCTGGAAATAATCTTTCCTTCTCTCCAATTACACCCATCCCAGGAGGATCCCCCCTTAACTCCTCTTCAAAATATAGCTATTAACATTTCTCCAATCAAAGGCAGCTCTCCTTGCCCACAGGAGGACTTATTTGAGGAACAATCCTCAATTGGGCAGACACATTGAGATGCTACTAAATGCCAAGTGTTGGGAAACAAAGATGAATAGGACACTGTCACGGCTGTTAGGAAGTTTACAACCTTGGAAGATAAGGCTGCTACATGTGTAATAGAAGATAGAATATGTTGTTTGAAGAGAGATGCAAAATGTTCCATGAATTAGTCTGAACCTGCTTGGGAGATTAGGAAAGACATGGAGGAAGATTGTTACTATTTTGAAGCTCAAAATCTGATATGATCTCTCCACCAAATCAGTTCTCCTCTGTCCTCCACAATTCTTACTCACCTCACAGTCTCAGTCCAGTTCCTTTGCTCATGCTTGGTCTTCCATATTTGACAGTGCTTCCTGTTAAAAACAAGACAACAGCCCCCAAAGGAATTCACTTGTCACCAGACGTCATCAAACCAAGACTTAATACCTAATTTAATGACACTCTCAGTCTTTCCCAAGAATGAAATCTTAAACCAGTCAACTGGACTGGAATTACCTGGTCAACATTAATGAGGTCATCTAACTGATAGATCCCTGCTGTCTCCTATAGGAAGGTGGCCTTGCCACAGACAATCCACTTTTAGCAGGTATAAATCCTTTGTCCTGATCTCTCCCGCATATGAGTCTTCTATTTTGTACAGCTCCTCAGAGCTCCTTTCTAGTTGCTAGATGGGATGCTGCCCGATTCATGAATTGCTGAATAAAGCCAATAAGATCTTTAACATTTTGCCAACTACCAGTTGGCACTTGCCATCTACCGCTACAAGGATTAAATCATGAGCTGCTACAGCTGCTGACTTTCAACACCCCCTGAAAGGAGTTCAGGGTGGAGATCAGGAATGAGGCACTCTGTGCTCTGGGAAAAACTGGCAGAACAGGCCTTCAGATAGTTAGATATTTCCAGGAGAAGATTTTATGAGCCCAGCTCTTGCATCTCCTTGTATCTAGAAAAGTACTGAAATCATTAACTGTGATGTTTGCTCCTCGTGACTAGCAGCAAGCCTCTGCCAAAATGCGTGTTTGACTGCACGTGCCCCCTTCACTAAAATCGTATATAACACTGACCTTCCCCCCTACCTCTTTGAAGCAGTTCCTCAGAGCTATCCGAAACGCTGTCTCCCAGGCTATAGTCCTCATCTTTCCCCCAATAAACCTTAACTCACAACTCTCCCGTTGTGCTTATTTTTTTTCAGTCGACAGTTAACTCAGTTGAATTTTGTTTTTTTAACAGTCCTTAGTTAAAGCATCACTCCCTCCAGGAGTCCACCAGGAAGAAACTTCACCATTGTTAAAAGAACAAAACTCAACCAAGTAAATTTGAAGCTCTAATAGGCTTTATTCAATGATTCATGAATTGGGTAGCATGGTATCCGGCAACTAGAAGCGGACTCCAAGGGGTTGTACAAAATGAAAGGTTTTTATAGGAAGAAGGGTGGGGTAAGGAAGCTATTAGAAAAAGAAAAGAAAGGATTATTTTTAGGCCAGGATATCTTCTTTTCTGGGAGAAGGGTTTCATCATGCAGCTTGTCTCTTCTGCCTCTGAGGGGATGGAGAGGGTCCACATGACAGATTACCTTACTGGTGTTGACCAGAAGATTCCAGACTGGTTGATTAAGGTTACATTTCTAGTGAAGGTCTAAACCGCAATTAGGTTAGGTATTACATCTAGGTTTGGTATCATGGGTTTTGCACAAGTGATACCATTTTGGGCCTGTGCTTCTTCTCTTTGACACCATCTAAAGTGACCTGGTGTAGCCTATTAACTAGCTTCCGGCCTCTTTTCAAGCCTTTGTTCTGTGTACTCTGTGCCTGAATTCTTTCTCGCTTTGGGCAGACCCCTGAATGCTGAGGAGAGACGGTTGAATGGGAGATTCGACGTGGGAGTGGATTGGAATCCAGCCTCTGACCCGAGCCAGCTGTGTACATTTGGGGAAGTTATACAGCCCCTGAACTTCACACTCCTCATTTGTAAAATGATAGTAATAATTATCACTGTACCGAGTTATTGAGGAGAGATGGCTAATGGATATAAAGCAGTTAGAAACTGTGTTCCTTATGGCTATACATTATTAGTTTTGTTGGGTGTGTTAGGGCGTTTCCCGGGTGTGTAGGAAGATCTTTTCCTGGTACCCGGTATTTAGTAGATGATAACTAAGTGCTTACTGAGTGAATTGACACTCTGTTTCATCTCTATAAGTTTGTGTATGATTTTGCTCCTATTTGAAATATCGGCATCGTAACCCCTCTCTCCCCACCACATAACTTGGTTAACTACTATTAATTATTTGAAAAGCAGCCCTGCAGCCCACTTCCAAGCTAGACAGCTCCTGTTATGGAGTAGAAAAAATAAGGGTAAGAAGACTTGGTTTTTCTGGAGTGGAATGTCACTGACTACATCACTACTGTTCAAAGGTGACCACTGCCTCTTCCCTACCACGTTGATGGCTGGCTTGACCATGTGACTTGTTTTACCCAATGAAATGTGAGCAGCAGGGTCACGTGTCGTTTCCAAGAAAGAGTTTTAAGAGCCAGTATGTGAACTGCCACAATCTCTTTTCCCTCTGCAATCCCACCAGTCATGCTCTTCCACCTGCATGGGAACTGCTTAGAGAACATGCGGCAGAGCCATGAGTGACCTGCAAAGCAAATGTGTGAGAAATAAACCTTTGATGTTGTAAGCTCCTGAGGTCTGGGGGCCATGTGTCACTTCAGCTTACCCTGGCTGATATAATAGCATATTATCTGGCTTTTCTTCCTCTGAGGTGCTGCCCAGCCCTTTTTTCCCATTCCGGTGATTGCATCAATTCCATGCCTTAATATTTACCAAACCTATATATCTCAAGCCACAGTCCTCACCGTGTGGATAGCCTGCTGGAACCTGAAACACAGCAGGCACAGAACCAGACTCACTTTGTTCCCTCCCCTCCCCAGTTCTGCTGCTTCTCCCATCATCCTTTCTATATCCATGGACTAACTAGAGAAATCTGAGAAGTCACTGGTACCGTTCTCAAACCCTTCATTCCACTGAGGGGTGAGGCTGATCACTTCTACTGCTGAAATGTCTCTCACTTCTGTTTTCTCCTTTTAAAGTCTCTAACCCGAATCTGGCCTTCCATTTGTCACCTGAATGCCTACAGGAGCCCTGCAGCTGGACTCCCTGGCTTTTGTCTCTTTCCTAATCAATCTGTCAATCCTAACATTTACAGGACCTGGGATAAAAATGTGAATGGAGACCCAAACATTACATGTCTAAATATTTAAAATTTATAAATCAAGATAAAATACATGCTAAACAGAATATATTCTGGTTTCCTGTCTTAACAAATAGACCTTCATAATGACTTGGAAGCCCGGATCAAATTTCAAATTTTGCGGGGGTTACATGATGGAATATATAGAACGGGGAGAACTGGATCCTGGACACCAGCTCATCACCCACACCCTTTTCTCTTCCCATTCCTGGCTTTACTCATGATATAAGAAGTTTTGCACACACGTGTGAGAATTCTGAGCTTGCATGTGTAAGATTCACCCACACCCCATGCAAGCAGCCAAGCTTTGCCCACCCTTCAGCCTAGGGTGAATATGACAAAACACAGTCTGCCCTTAGGATGAAGAATCAAAGATGGTAATAGTTTGTGCCACGGAAGTGGGCTTGCGGCCATGTGTGTAGGGAATTCCACGATCTCGACACGCTGAGGGAAGGACACTCTGGAGGGAAGGACGTTGGTTAGAATGCTTTGTCCTCCTGGTTCCTTGTACTTTCACCCTATGGGAAGGGCATGACTAGAGATATGGGTCAAAGTGCATCCTTCTAAAGTGGAAGGCCTAGGGCAGGGGTCCCTCTTCCTGAGCCTAAGAGCAATTCTATAAACCGTAATCACAATCAACATTGATTGAGCATCACTGATGTGCCAGGCATTGTTCTAAATTACTTACTGATGAAGAAACTCGGCACATCTCTTAATTTGCCCAAGTTATACTGTTACTGGACACAAGTTTGTGTGCCTGTTGCACAGAGAGGCCAAACTGAAGGCTTGGAGTTCAGAGATGAACTCCCTGAAGGGTTTCAGCAAAGCATTTTAAAAGTGAGTATTTCAGCAAGGTGAGGGAGGGGCTTCCCAGGGTCTGTGACCAGCTCGTGCACAGTTCTCTGATTGGTTGATGCTGAGGTCACAGGACAGGTAACATTATCCATCCTTAGGCACCAGAAGGTCTGGGAGCTATGTGCTCACGATCATCAAGCAGTTAATTTCTTCCATTTGGTGGTGGTTTTTAGTATCCGAAAAATGCAAGAAGTATGCATGAGATACTAATATCTAGGTGCTTCAGAGAGGAGCTACAGCAGAAGATATGGGGGAGGGGTCTGTCCTGGAAAGACCCCAAAGGGTTCTGACCACTTACAATACAGCTCATAGGAGGCAGAGTCAGGGACTGAACCCAGGCAAATCGAATCCCAGAACCACAGTACGTAACATGCTACACTGCCACTAGAATCAACTGAAAATCCCGGATCTGATTGAAGCCGTCTCCTCTTCACCAAAATGCAGTGTGTGACCCAGTAAAGATAATATTAGGGAAAGGACTCCAAGATTTGGAGCCGGAAGATTTTGGTTTTAATGCTAGCTCTGTCTATTAATCAAGGAACTTTGCCTTTCCATAAAATTAGGAGAGTAATAATATGTCTCCCATTGGGGATTAAGTGAGTAGTGAATATGAAAAGCTATAAAGCCCTGTTATTATTAAGTCTGTTATTAAGATATTACAGTTACTATGGATACATAATAAATTACCCTAAAACTTAGTAGTATGAAAAACCATTTGTTAAGCTCCTAGATTCTATGGGTCAGGAATTTCAACAGAGAAATTTCAATTTCTCTGCTCTGCAACATCTGGGGTCTCAGCTGGAAGACTTGAAGAATGGGAGCTGGAATAACTGAAGACTTGCCCTCTCCCAATGATGCTGGCCGTTGGCTGAGACCTGCAATGGGGCTGAAGCTGAAACACACGTGAGGCCTCTGCATATACCTGGCCACCCTCAAATTGTGGTGGCTGGATTCCATGGGTGAGGAAATAGAGAGAGAGATAGAAAGATAGTGATAGAGACAGTTAGAGATAAAGATAGAGAGACAGAGAGAGAGAAAGACAAAGAGACGGAAATGGTAAACAATGTTGAACAAATCTGCCCCTCCTGGTTTGTATCTTTCTGAAGTGACATTATCTCTCCACACTTTCCACGTTAGCTGGGGATTCAATTACAAGGTGTCCTTGCCATGGCATTAAGCATCACAAATCAGGATGGATCCTTGTCTGCTTGACTGAAACATCCCTCATCTTTCTGGCATATATTGGACGAATATTTTGTTAAGAGCAGGTAATTAGCTGTGCAACTTTGCTTTTGAATGGAGGAAGTTACGGTGTATCAAGCGGCAACTTGCCTTCCAACATCATATTATGTTAATTCTTCTCCGTCACACGAAGGTGATTTGACACAGCGTAATGTGATGTGACTATAGAACATCAAAGTAAAAGATGGGGGGCGGTTACTGCCCAGCCGCCTGTTCCTGAAAAGGAAGATGTTCCCAAATGGGCTGTCCTAAACAACCTGAGAGCCCAGGGGATCACTACTGTTGACTAAAAGATTTTTGTACACAGCATCTCATTTACTCCTTACACCATAATCTTGTGGGATAAGCATGGGTAGCGTTCACATTTTACTACTGAAACAGTGAGGACTCAGAGAGTCCAAGTTACTTTCCTACAATCGCATGGCTGTTAGGATGTGGAGCTGGAAGTCTGGAGGAACATGAAGGATGTCCAGTGTATGAGCTTCGAAGCCTGGGTTGCCTGATACTGAGCTAGCTGGGATCAAGGGATCCCCCTTCCACAGAGGGAGGGGCTGTGTCAAAACTTAGCTTCCCACTGGTCCTGAGGGCCCCAAGCATCCCAGGCGACATGGAGCTGTGTTTCTCAGTATCCCCCTAAGAGCCAGCAACTAAGCTCAGACTGCTAGACATTTGAGCTCCAAATGTGTATCTCCCCATACAAAGCTGCTCCCACCCTCACCCCACAAAAAAACGAGCAGATGGAGGTGTTGGGGGCCTCTGCTGGGATTCACCTGCACTCTGGCCACTTCTATGGCCATAAGACGTAGAGAGAAGGCCCCCTGTGTGCACCTACTGAAGTCCTGCCCGACGGTGCCTTCACCCTGATAGGGCTTGCTGGTGGTGTTGGAGCCCTTGTTTTACAAAGACAAATCCATATCCTCTACTGGACATCCTCTGCTTCCTGTGTTGTTTGAGACCATTGCATTTCATGTGGACCTGTTCACGTTTATTCAACTTTAATTTATATTAGCTCATTACCTACATAATCTCATGGAATCCAGGAGGGTCTGGGAACGCAGCATGAAATACTATTCTACCTCACAAGGAAATTTGTTCTTTCAGAAATGAACAAGGAAAATGCTTGGAGATAAATAGAAATAAAATAAGCTTTTTGAAAACAAAGCTGTTCTCCATTGACAATTGTTTTTCTATATCTAGGTAGAATTATGTTCACAAGATCAGGGTAGATATTCCTTTGGATTTGAAGAATCTGTTTGGAACAGTGTTTGAATCATTATCTCCAAAATGAGCCCCAGTTGAAAGCTCTCCTAAGATCAAGTCTTAAGAGGGAAAGGGAGCTCACTCAGCCACCTGGGAATGATGTCGCTGTATAAGCTTGGGCAAAAGGAATGATTCTGAAACGACACAGACAATCTGACATAATGTAGATCCAGAAGTCGGAATCGGGAGCAGTGAGACTGCTTGAAAAGTGAATGGGCTGCTTGAGAACAAAGTAAAGTCTGTTTCTCAGAGGAATTCAGATGGGTGACCGTTTGGTGAGGTTACATTAGAATGACCAGAAGAATTAGATGGGGGCAGTAATAATAATAAGAATAATGGTAATTTTTATTTTTTGAAACTTACTCTAGGCCTAGGAAGGAGCTAAATTCTTTACATACACAGTGTTACTTAATCCTCATAACAACCTCATGGAGCAGGTATTATTATCCACATTTTGAGGATGAGAACACTGAGGTACAGAGGTTAAATAGTAGAGTCAAGCTTAAACGTCACAGAAATAGGTTTAAATCCAAGTCTTTTTGATTCTAAAAGCCCTTGTTCTGGGACTTCCCTGGTGGTGCAGTGGTTAAGAATCTGCCTGCTAATGCAGGGGACAAGGGTTCGATCCTTGTTCTGGGAAGGTCCCACATACCGCAGAGCAACTAAGTCCGTGCGCCACATCTACTGAACCGGAACTCTGGAGCCCATGAGCCACAACTACTGAGCCTGCATGCTGCAACTACTGAAGTCCACACGCCTAGAGCCCGTGCTCCGCAACAAGAGAAGCCGCTGCAGTGAGAAGCCTGTGCACTGCAATGAAGAGTAGCCCCTGCTTGCCACAACTAAGGAAAGCCCGCATGCAGAAACGAAGACCCAGCACAGCCAAAAATAAATAAATAAATAATTAAAAAAAAAATTTGGAAAAGATACCTTTAAAAAATAAATAAATAAAAGCCCTTGTTCTTGACAGTTAGTCCTGGAAGTCAATGCCATTCTTCTAAAGAATTCTCTGACCCCTGCTAAACTCTTCACTTCTTGATTTAATAGTCATGGAATAAGTCCCCTTACGAGGGAAGTTCAGAGCCCTTGCACTGTGTGTGGTTACACTGGAGGTTATTTTCCTACAATATTTTCCTCTGTGTGGTCCCCACCTCTCTACTGGCAGATGGAGATGAGCAAAGTCAGGCCTCCTAGCAGACAGTGAGCGGGGGCTACCTGCCGAGAGTAATGACTTGTTGTATTGTAAAGTGGAGGGCTGCAGGACAGGGTTACTCCAGGCCACTGAGAGTGCAGAAGGCTCCTTTGAAGTAGAGAGTGTAGCTTCTTTGGGGAAGAGTTCTCCAGTGGGTGTCCACGGCACCGATGGGTCTTAGGGGTGCCAAGATACTGATTCCCCCAGTCAGCACGGCAGGAGGGCAGGTCCTGGGATAGCCAGAGCCTGGATCCCAAAACCTTAATGTCCTTTGGCCACAGACAGGCTCCCTGATTTCCCTGGTGTTGTATAAACATTATTTTGTATATGTACCTTGATGTGAAAAAGTGAGAAAACCCTATTAAAAGCATATTGCAGACAGAATGTTAGTTAGGAGGAAATCACTGAATTTTATGGGAAACTGAGGCTCAGAAGATTTGCTCTGGAGGCTGTTCACAAGTTCCCTTCAGGTTCAGTCAGGGTGATATTAAGAAGGAGGAAAGAAAAATAAAACAAAAAGAAAAAAAGAAGGAAAACAGAGGATCTCTACTGTCAAAGGGGAGGGAGCTGGTGTGAATGTTGTGGAGCCTTCAGACCCATTACAGTCAAGCAGGACCTTAGCCAGGGACTTCTTAGCAAGGGGCGATGAATTATTGAAACGCCGGAATTTAACATGCTATACTTACTAATAAGTGCTCTTAGCTACAACCCCAAAAATGTCACTGGATGTCAAGAGAGGATTCATAATGACACTTAAGTTTGCAAAGAATCCCATATTCTGAAACTGCAGCCAGTACATAACACATGACCCACGTCGTGCTGAGCTCGTATTTAATCTGACAAAGGACAAATATGAGGTGGTGAGAACTTGATGCTTTTCTCCACCGCCGCTAGAGAGGAGAAGCGGTGGGGCATATTGTTTTTGACACGGCACCTCAATTAGGCCTTAAAGAATAGGTAGTACATGCTTGATGAAATAGGAGATGCTACACTGATCCGAGGAGAATTCAGCAGCTTGGTTTGAGGTTTAAGTTTGATGTTCCCCCACCAGGGACCCAGCAGTCACAATAATTACATTGCTGTCTTTTCATAATATGATTTATTTAGATGTTGCTTTATGAATTAATTCCCTCTAATTGCTGCTCCTCTCACTGTAAATCGAGGTTTCTTGCCTTCTGTAGTACGACGAACATTATCCTACAGTACAGTAATTAGTCCAATTAGGAAGCAAGGCAGATGCGGGAAACCAATTAGTTTCAGGAATATATCTGTGCCTATGTATCCCAAGCACTATTCAATTGAAATTTAATAGCAACTTAATAAAACATTGTTTTATTCATAAACCATCTCCTCTTTCCAAGCTCCCATTTGTTTGTTTATCTGTTCATTTCTAACGGAGCCAGCGCCAACTTGCTTCATGCTTGGCGAGTCCCTTTCCAGGCAGAGAAGATTATTATTTTCTCCCTGTTATTGGAGTGAAGGGATCCTTGCTTGGAGAAGGAGGCAGAGGCCAGTGGTTTGGGAAGGGGTGAACTTTTGGCATCCTCATCCTCTTTATCATAAATGTAACCATCATTTGATCCAGGGACTTAAACCAGGAGGTGTCAGCTCTGCATTCTACATACACACATGTACATACATTCTTACACACACAGAAATAAAACATGTATACACAGATACATACACACATATATAGATACACACACGCATACATAAACTCACACACGGACACACACGCACACACACAGATAGATACACATATTAACACACACACTTACATATACACACAGAATCATGCATGTATATACACACAGGTACGTGTATATATCCAAACATACATGCACACTCATACATATGTATACACATATACATGTACACACACATGTTCTTGGCCACTGCCCCTCAAAGGAACCTTGTTCCTAGGCCCCTTTCTGAATCTAGCAATCTCGCTGGGGCTTTTGCTGCCTTAGTCTGGGCATGACTCAAGAGACATCCTACTTCCTGAGGTTTATTTCATTGGAAAATTAGAATAAAATGAATTATTAATCCCCTGGGTCCAAAAAGTTATCTATTCCTCAAAGTTTCTAAGTATTAACCCACAAATCACCAACAAAACAAAGTGGTTTAACATGCAAACCGTTTGTGCTCTAACCCAAGACAAATTACTGTGGATAACACCACCCAGCTACTCACGTAGACAAACAATTTCACCAAGTGTAAAAAAAGGAAGAGGGTTATACCATCCCTTGATTTAATGTAGGATCTGGGGAGTGAAGCATTGCACACAGAGTGAGGAAAAACTCATGTTTCTTTAGTTGATGAAGGGCTGGCTGACTTTCACTAAAACTGCAGCTCAATTCTCTCTAGAAAGTGGAAGGCAGGAGGTGTCCTGTTGCATTTTGTCTGAGGAGTGTAGGTACCTAGAATCTCAGCGAGAAAGGGACCTTCAGGAGTGCAAAGACCCTTCTACATACAGCATTTGATGGAAGAATCTGGAAGCCACAGAAGGGAGCTGGCTTCTCTCCGCAAGGTGGCAGAGCTAAATCAGCTCAAGTGTGTTTGACTCATCAAGCTGCCATGTTCTTTGCACAGCCTTCTGCTCCCTCCCTTTAGGAAACACATTTCCAGTTTCTAGAACATCTTTGTACAAGAGTTATTTAAAAAAATCTATGGCAAAACAATCACAATAACTGAAAATCCCTATCCACTGCTCGATCTGATAGGTAAATTACCGAACTTTTGATTTATGTAACTCATTATCACTGCAGGGTGGTTGCAGTGATACGCTCCGTTTGTTTCCTTGATCGTTATGTGGTCGCTTCTCTCTATGTCCTGAAAGCAAGGCCTTAATAATAGCCAACGAGGGTAATACAATTAGCAAGATGTGGCATTAGTGGGTGCAGTTAGCTGTGTGAGGATGTGTGCTGTGAAGGCGCAAGTGATGAGGATTTCAGTGCAAGAAGTTCATCTTTTGGGACCAGTGACCCCCTTCTCTCCTGACCCAGGAGAGGGATGGGGCCTGTGAAAGTTCTGTTTATATGCCTAGACAGTCCAGTTGGGGGCCCTTGGGTACAAGCTGTAGTGTTGGGGGGAGGAGAAGGGAAGAGGGAATACTGTCAGTGTGGAAAGGAAGAGAAAGGATGGCGATAGATCTGTGGTGGATCTCTGAAGAGGGCCGCCCTCGTGACCTGAGAGATGAGGTTGTTCATTGCAGCTCCCAGAAAGTCATTATTGCTCTTCTGATTGCATCTCTCCCTGGGGGGGACATTGTGACAGCGCTGGGCTTACAAACGCCCAGCCACTCCAGAGTGGATGACGCACCCACCTAAGCTGATGGAGGGGTGTTAAATCAAAGCTCGAGGAGCAGAAGTGTTTTCCTTGCCTTCCCAGCCTTTCACCTGTACAGGCACTTTTGCGGGGTGGGTGGGGTAAAAAAGGCAACTGTCAATCAGATCAGTAACATTCTTAAAAAGTCAGACTCCTTTCTGACAATTCCATACAATTTAATTCCACAAACGCTTATTGAAGAATACCTGACAGTTATAATTATCATTAATAATATAAATAATAATATACTGTGCTGGAGTGTATGGCTTATTTAAAGAAGAATCATATAGGATTCCTGGCCTCAGAGTTTACAGTCTACTCAGTCATGAGCAAATGGTCCAGATGCCTGTAAGACATAGATAATGAGTGATACAGGAAGCATCCAAACGGTGAAGGGTCTGAGAGAAAGGGGGAGGGGATCAGAGGAAGCTTCATGAAGAACATGATATGTGAGCTGTATCTTGAGGAATGGTGGGTTTGGGGCAAGCAGAAGACATCATCGCAGACAGAAGGAACAGCCGGCAGCCACGTGGTCATAGGAGAGTAGTGGTAATTGGTAGCAGGAATCCAATTTGTCTACAACGAGGATGGCAGTGAACTTTAAAGGTGGGGTCTGCTCTGAAGTTTGGTGGGCACGGGGCAACAACGATAGCCTTGACCAGGTTTTCTCATATTCTTGGGACTTTTCTAACACAGAAACCACTTCAACGATCCATCCTATCAGCTCTGCTAAATGATTGTTTTGGAAAGTGAAATGCATGAACCCTTGCAAATGACATTTTTAAAAAAAAATTTTTAAAAATATATATTTATGTATTTATTTGGCTGTGCCGGGTCTTAGTCATGGCACACAGTGTCTTTAGTTGCAGCATGCGGGATCTTTAGTTGCGGCTGGTGATCGAATGGCTAAGACTCCGTGCTCTCAATGCAGGGCGCCTGGGTTCGATCCCTGGTCAGGGAACTAGATCCTGCATGCGTGCCGCAACTAAGAGTTCGCATGCCACAAATGACATTTAATTCTGTGCCCCTCACAACTCTTTATCAGGCGAGTCTTCAAGCACACGCTCCTTGCAGGCTCATCTACAGTGACAATATTGTATTATTCGTGAGTCCCAAGATTGATAAACTACTGCTGTAAGGTCAGTTTTGTAATAACTGAGCAGAATAATCTTTCTCTGTTATTAATGCATATGTGTGTGCAGGGGGAGGTGTTGAATACTAAAAATAGCAGTTATTTAAGTTTTTCCAGGGACTTCTCAGGGCCACACTTCTCCAGGAGTCTGCTATTTGGAGGGAACTGGAAACGAGGACAAAAGCTCAAAGACTTCTCAGCCTTCCCTGGGGCCTGCATTGATTGTGGGAAGTACTGCATTCAGGGCATCTGCTTTCCCAAGAAATCAATGCAATAACACGAGTGAGAAATGAGTAACAGCAACTGCTTGGCATCCATTCTTCCTTGTAATTAATATCGTTTGGCTGTGTGAACAGCCCGGAGCTGTCTGGTGGAGAAATGCTCATTCAGGGAAACCAACCAACAAACAAACAAACATGAAAAGACATGCTGGCACATAATTCTTGCAAAACGCAAAAAAAAGAAAGGGCTTACTTCAAAGCTGACTCTAACTGAATTACCACTGGGGGTTTATGTTTGGTCTTTTTTCTTATCCTCTGAAAAATCAGCTCATATATTTTCTTGCAACCAAGACAAGCACTCTCTTAATTGTTCCATTAAAAGAGGTGTTGAAATGTTACTAATTGTCAAATGCAATTAAGTGTAGCAACATGTCACAGGCAAATTAACGGAAAGCCAGGTGCTTGGGGGGGGCACAGCATTTATACTGATGGGAATAATCATTATCCTTTCCTGTAGGTGACTCCTGCTTGCCTAACCACAGAACTATGCATGACACTGGCCCCTGATTAGAGCTTTTAAGGGTTTCTGACTCATCAGTGGCCATTCGCTGTGAGTAGTTTTTAGCTGTTCTCTCTCTAAAAGCTTGATCGTGATGTTATGAGCAGAGAGAGTGCTGGTAACTTGAAAAGTCAGTTACCCAGAGAAAGGGAACAGTATTTGCAGAGAGTTCCCAAGCTCACACCTGAAATTGCATAAAGGTGTATCCACAGGGAGAGAGGTGCCTTACACAGGAGGTGCTGTGGTCCCAGTAGGTTAGGTAGGTTCTGCAATCCTTCTTTTGATTTCACATTTATTCACTGCACACATGTTTCCACTATAATACGTGCAGTGAGACAAATCCTGAGACCCCTGCTTTGGTTGTCAGCTACTTCATTGAGGTCAAGCACACACATTTTCAACTAGACTGTAAGCTCTTTGATGGCAGGAACCTGATCCTGTTCTTTTACTGTAGCTCCAACATCTAGGGCAGTGCTTAGTACATATTAAGAACTCAATAAGCATTTAATGAACACACAAAAAGAATTCAGCAAGTTGGGAGAGGGAATTGCTCTGGAGGAAGAGGGTACATTTGGTTGGGAATTCATACTTGCGGAGGCATTCGAAGACTAGCAAGACACTTAAAAGACCAAATTCCAGATGAGGTCAGAGCTGGAGGTGGAAAATTGAACATCAATTATAAAGAAGGGAGAGCTGAACTGTGGACTGAGATCTGTTCCTGATGGAAGAGCAGTGAGAGGCCTAAAGGCTCAGCCGGGGCAGGTGCTCATCGTGCAAGGTGGGAGGGACTGTGGTGGGGGCAGAGGATGCAGACCCCTCTGTTACCATCCATCCTGCTGCCAGGCCCTGAGAGGGCTGGGAAGGCAGTAGAAGACATTGTCTTCCCAGCTGGCCGGGGCTTTCTGGATGGGGACACAGCCACAGGAGGGCAGTAGTCTGAGGGCCTGTGTGGTTTTTATTTTTCTGATACCAACAACCAATTATCCGACACCAGCTGGGTGTTCAAAAATCCAATTCAGTTCAGATGCTAAGTATCTGGAGTTAATGCAGACCCCACAGGTCAAGGGCCAGTCCCATAGGACTGCCCCCATTTCAGACACCAGCCACAAGTGGGGTGCCCAGGTTACCCACCCTTCTGCCCAGCTGCCTGCAAATTAGAAGATTCCCACCACTCCCTCCTTGGGTTTGATGATTCGCTAGAACAACTCATAGACCTCAGGAGAGACCTTTGTTTACTATTACCTGTTGAGTGTAAAGGGTACAGCTCTGGCACAGCTAAGTGGAAAAGAAGCATAGGGCAAGGCATGGAGGGGGGTAGGGTGGGAGGTTGGGAAGCTTCCATGCCCTCAACCATCCTCTAAGCACATGGATGTGTTCACCCACTGGGAAGCTCCCTGAAACCCACTAAGATTTCATTATGTAGGCATGACTGGTCCAACCATTCGTGATGGAGCTCAATCCCCAGCCCCTCGCCCCTTCCCAGTGGGGCTGAAAGCTCTAACCCTCTAATGGTTGGTTTTTCTGGTGACCAGCCCCCATCCTGAAGCTATCTACTCACCTCGGTTATGCCATCAGCACACAAGACACTGTCATCACTCAGCAGTTTCCAAGGGTTTTAGGAGTTCTGTGCCCGGAACACGGATGACAAAGACCAAATATTTATTTATTGATTGATTTAATTATACCACAGGGCCCATTTTAAAGATGTGCCCACGGGGAGCTCACTCCACATGGGACTGTGATGAAATGGGCTGTCCTGGGTATTTCCCTCCTGTCCTGGTCTCACTTTGACTCCAAATTTTCACACTTTTTGAGGCAAGAAATTTGCAGCTCACAAGATCTCTCCCTGTCAACCTATACAACCTTTACACTCCTGCGTAGATTTCTGTGGAAACCCAGTATTGTGGAAGTTAGCCTGGGGTCAGGTAAGGCACAAAACAAATACAAGCAGGTAATGGGGTTCAGGGCAGTACCCCCCAAATATGCAACTTTGGCAAATTGATTAGCTTGTATTGAAGTTGCTTGAGAAACAGTCAGTGCAAGAAAAAGACACCTACCTTCCTCTCTGTCCCCCTAAACACAGGAAATAAATCTACCATGTGGAAAGTACCCTCCCTATACCAGGGAGTAGAGAGACATACTTTTGGATTTTCTTTTGGCTGTGGATCGCAGCTATGGGATCTTAGTTCCCGACCAGGGATGGACTCTGCTGTGGAAGCGCAGAGTCCTAACCACTGGACTGCCAGGGAAGTCGCTAGAGAGACATTCTTACCACCAGAGATAGGAAATTCAGGGCTGAGAAGGCCATGTAAACAAACCCTGCTTCGTTTCTTCACTAATTATTACCCAAGCCTAAGTTTCTTTGCCTTGCCAGTTCTTCACAAATTTAATGTTTCTTTGTCTAAAAGGTGTAAAAGCTGCCTGTTTTGGTCATTTCTTTGAGTCTTATATTTCTATGACCTTCTGCATATATGAAATTAAAATTTGATTTTTTTCCTGTTAATCTGTCTCATGTCAATTTAATTATTAAACCAACTGGAAGAACCTAGAAGGGTAGGGGAAAAATTTTTCCTCCCTACCTAGGCAGTGTATAAATTTACTTCCAAACTTGGGTACCAGATTTTGGATTCCTTTTGTTTTCAATTTAAAATAGTAGTTGTGTTGGAATAGGCATAAAACTGAGTGGTCATCTTGTCAAATAATTCAAAAGTGGTGACCAAAAGTTCACCTGAAGAACTCCTAAAAAATAAAGATTTCCAGGCTGTACTCTGAGATTTATAAAATCAGAATTTCTGGAGGATGGAGACAGGAGGGCAAGAATCCATATTTTATAAGCTCCCCCATGTGAGTCTGATGTCTAAACTTATTCATTTTATTCAGCCAATCATCCCCTTCAAATTTGTCTGGAGTCTTTTTTTTTTTTTTTTTTTTTTTTTGCGGTACGCGGGCCTGTCACTGTTGTGGCCTCTCCCGTTGCGGAGCACAGGCTCCGGATGCGCAGGCTCAGCGGCCATGGCTCACGGGCCCAGCCTCTCCGCGGCATGTGGGATCTTCCCGGACCCGGGCACGAACCCGTGTCCCCTGCATCAGCAGGCAGACTCTCAACCACTGTGCCACCAGGGAAGCCCTGTCTGGAGTCTTTTGAAGACACATACATCCTCTCTCTTACACCTCTCCTCCTGGCAGCATATAAAGAGACTCTCATCTCCTGCAGGGGGATGAACATAGAAAGTTGAAGACCTGGCTCAGGACTTAATCAGAAGCGTAGCCAAGTTCCCACTCTAGGCCAAAGCAATCCATAGAGACCTGGGTTATGTAGACATCCCGCAGAGTATCACACTGGTCCACTATGTTGATGACATGACATCCTATTAATCAGACTGGATGAGCCTGCTGGAGGCCTTGGTAAGACAACATGCACTCCAGAAAGTGGGAGATAAACCCTAAGAAAATTTAGGGGACCATCGTATTAACAAAATTTGGGGCATCCAATGCATTAGAGCATATTGAGATATCCCCTCTAAAGTAAAGGACAATTTAGTTTGTCTTGCACATCCCAACCCGAAGAAGAAAACACCATACCTCTTTGGATTCTGGAGACAGATATTCCACACTTGGGAATACTCTACACTCCATATACCAGGTGACGTGAACGGCTGGCTGTTGGTTTTGAGCGGGGCTGAGAGCAAGAAAGGACTTTGCAATAGGTTCAGGCTAGTGTACAAGTGGCCCTGATGCTTGAGTCATATGATCAAGCAGACTCAATGGTACTAGAGGTGTCTGTTATGATAAACAATGCACTGTAGAGTTTTTGGAAAGTCCCAGTGAGAGGATATTAACATAGGCACCTGGGATTCTGGAACAAGGCCATGCTATCTGCAGAAGAGAATTACACAGCTTTTAGAGAAAAAGCTCCTAGAGTGGTACTAGTCGTTAATGCAGATGAAACACTTGACCATAGGACATTAAATGATCACGCATCTGGAATTTCCCATCATGAGCTGGATTTGATCAGATCCACCAAATCGTAAGATCAGGAGGGCCCAGCTTTCCTATGACGGAAGTGATATATGTGGTATTGAGCACAAGCAGAAGAAGGCATAAGCAAGTTGCACAAACAAGTAGCCCAGACCTCATGACCTCTGCCTTGCTGTACCAGAGCCTTTTCCTCAGCTCACGTGTGACCATACTTGGAATCTTGTATGGCCAGTTGATGAAGGAGGAAACAAGCTGATTTTGGTTCATGAATGGGCTGGTTTGGTATGTGGATGTGTTTTGTAGCTGAACTACAGCTCCACTCAGGAGTGGGCTTGAAAGACGGTGATGAGGGAAAGCCTCCAAAATGGGAAGACCTCAGGAGGTCCACCTAGTCATCCGTCTAACAAGTGGCCCAAGGTTAGAATATTCATGGACTCATGGGCTGTAGGGAATGGGTTGGCTGGAGGTATGGGCAAGAGGCATGAGGATGGAAATGGGCCAAAAGTGCAAAGATCTTCAACCTATATATTTGTGCCTAAAAGAGTGTACTCTACCATGGTATAGATATTATAGAACCATGTACACAGAAAGTTTGGCCAGGATCTGTCATTGGCCTCCCCTGTGTTGGCACAATGGACAAATGACGGTAAGAGCCATGTTGGCAGGAACGCAAGGTATACATGGGCACAGCAGCATGAACTTCCACGGTTGATTTATGTATTGTCACTGTCAAACGAGCAACCTGCCAGCTACAGAGAAAAATGACGGACCCGTGATTCAACACCATCCCTCAAGGAGACAAACTGGCCACTTTGTGGCAAGTGGACTGCATTTGGACAAAAATAGAATCATACTCCAATGACCACTTAAGGAACATGTGCTTCTTACCCCACAGATCTGGGCCACGAATGTGTAAAAGCACTGTTTCTTTTTTTTCTTTTCTTTTCTTTTTAGCACTGTTTTTTAAAGGGGAAATTCTGCTGGAATTCTATTGAACCCTTACTTCCTTGGCACTTCAGACACCTTGTGTCCGGAGACCAGTAGGCAAAAAGAGGAGTTACCATTTTGTCTGGTGTGATTGTAGGGCTGCTGTTACTCATTGCAGGCAGGGAGAAACATGTTTGGAATTCAGGTGATCCACTTGGAGGCATCTCTTGGTAATTTCTGACCAGTTTTAGTAGGTATTATGACTTTGTTAACTTAATAATTGTTAAGTGGAGCACAGGGTGTAAGCTGGTGAATCACAGTTCAACAGCAGACCACAGAGAGATTGAAATAGAGAAGCTTATTACTCACGGGTCCTGGAAGAAGTACACAGCATGCCTCAGGTCACTACACGGGGCAGTCAAGGAAGGGTACTGAGAGAGAGGCAAGGCCTGGGGCACATGCCTTTATTAAAGTTCATGGGTGGAGTGCTTTGTGATTCCTGGGCTAGGGATGGTTTGGTCAATTCAAACCAAAAGTGTGGGGTTTTGGTAAACCCCTTGGGGGTTTTATCTAAAATGTACGTAAAGCATACAGGTGCTGGGAGGGAAGGGAGACTGTTGATCAGAAGGGCTATTGAGGAATTCATATCAGTATCACAATATCACAATAGCAGGAACCTACCTTTGCTTGTGACTCTGTGGGCTGCTGTCTAGAGTATGTGCTCTCATGAGAGGGCTAGTGTCAGTTTAAGATAACTGCAGGACACCTGGCCAAACAAAATGGATGCTGAGGCAGCGATACCGTGGAGTAGCTTAGCTAAACACTCAAAAGTAGGAGATGGGTAAGTGCATCAGCCCTGGCAGGAGGAGGGCATGGTGACCAAGAGCACAGACCCCAAGGAATACAGGTCTGGGTCGTACCACCAAATAGGCCACCAAGAGCAGCAATGGCACCAGCTGAAGGTGGGGTGATACGAGTGGATAGTGGAGGAGACTCTCAATCCATGTTTGATGCAGAAAGAAATGCACTTGGTTTTTCCTGCTGTGGTGGCCAGGACAGGTAGTCTAAGTTGTCATCACTGTCTAGTTATTCTTGGATGTGTTCTTGTTTATCCAGCTTAAGAGAAATCTTCCTGACGTTGCACAACTTTTTACTTAAAAGTTACTTTTCTGTCTTTCTGTAGAGTCTATTGCTCTACACTTGTCTTCTTTCCTCAGTAAGAACTTGGTAAACTCTAACAGATTTCCTGAAACACAGAGCAGAACAGCCGGGTGTGGCCCTGGGGGAAACTGGGAGGCAGAAAACATTAGTCTTCAGTTATTCAGCAACTCTTTCCTTAGTTCTTTCCCCACTCCCAGCACCCCATTACCTCTGCTCTTTCATCCTTTTCATAAAACTGAGCTCTACGAAAGGGACTGATTTAATCACTTATAGCTTGGTGTGACTTTAAGTTAGGATACTATCTCTTTCTGGAGTATTTGCACTTTTTGGCCTCATTTTTTTTGACCTTGAAATTTTTTTTAAATTTATTTATTTTATTTCTTTTATTTTTGGCTGTGTGGCTCTTCGTTGCTGTGTGCGGGCTTTCTCTAGTTATGGCGAGCGGGGGCTACTCTTCGTTGCGGTGTGCAGGCTTCTCATTGTGGTGGCTTCTCTTGTTGTGGAGCACAGGCTCTAGGCGCACGGGCTTCAGTAGTTGTGACTTGTGGGCTTCAGTAGTTGTGGCTTGCGGGCTCTAGAGCACAGGCTCAGTAGTTGTGGCGCAAGGGCTTAGTTGCTCCACAGCATGTGGGATCTTCCCGGACCAGGGCTCAAACCCATGTCCTCAGCATTGGCGAGCGGATTCTTAACCACTGTGCCACCAGGGAAGCCCTGGCCTCATTTTTGATTGGGGGGGAAAAACGCTCTATAGAAAGTCTGATGAACTCTGTTCCACCCCTTCAGAATATCTATTTTTGTTTTTAATTTGATAAAGTTAATTTGTGTATCAGGAACCACAAAATGAGGGCACCCCAGTGGCCTGGCCCACATCACAAATCTGAACCTCAGTCAGCCCACACTTAACGCCTCACTGTCAAGGAAACCTCACACACACTGGTCACAATCCCCCAACTCAGCTTTAAGTAGCTTACCTTACCTAGAAGATAGGGTCTTCAAGCCTTATAAGGAAATCCCCCACCTCCTGGTCATTCAAGCCCTGTGTCCGAATTGCCTCTCCTAACACCCCTATAAAACTTGCTCCTGCCCCAGATCCATGGGGAAGAGTGTCCCACTGCTGGTGAGGCCTTGCACTCCCCCAGTCCATGGACTGTTTTCTCTGTGGCAGGTGCAGTGTAAGCTTGTGGCCATGCAGCATCTCAAGTCTAAGTAGGTCGGCATTTTATTAGGCCCATTTTTTAGAAAAGGAAACTAGTACTAATAATAACAACAATAGCTACAGAAGCCACGTCAGCTACAACCGTTGGCAGTTATCAGGTACTTATACGTCTTAACGCTCTGCATTTCATACATCATCTCATTTAATAGGGCTAATATATAATATATATACTTTCCCATATTCTTTTCCATTATGGTTCATCACAGGATATTGAATATAGTTCTCTGTGCTATACCGTAGGACCTTGTTGTTTATCCACTGTATACATAATAGTTTGACTCTGCTAGTCCCAAACTCCCAGTCCTTCCCTCCCCCACCCCCCTGAGTCTTCACATGACTTTCCCTCTGTACCTGTCTGTGCCCTAATCTCCTCTTCTTAAAGTCATATTGGATTAGGGCCCATCCATATGACCTCGTTTTACATTCATTACCTCTTTAAAAACTCTCTCTCCAAATACAGTCACACGCTGAGGTACTGAAGGTTAGGACTTCAAAATATGAATTTTGGGGAGCACAATTCAGCCTGTAACAGTGACCCAGCCAGAAGGAGGCAGCTAACCCCATAGATTAAATATACTATATTTAGAGCCAGGAAGGCTAAGGTTGGAATTCTGACTTTACACTTATAATCACTTGGGTATGTTGTTTAATTTCTTGGAGCCCTAGCTCCTTCTTCTGTTAAATGGAAATAAAAATCATATGGCACTAGCCCTATTAAATGAGCTGATGTATGAAATGCAGAATGTTAAGACGTATAAGTACCTGATAACTGCCAACGGTTGTAGCTGACGTGGCTTCTGTAGCTCTTGTTGTTATTATTAGCACTAGTTTCCTTTTCTAAAAAATGGGCCTAATAAAATGCCGACCTACTTAGACTTGAGATGCCGCATGGCCACAAGCTTACACCACACCTGCCACACAGCAAAATCTCAAAAGAAGTGTGGCCATCATATTCATGGGACAAGAGCCCAGTTTTCCAGGTACTGTGTCTTCCTTTTATCCTACTGAATAGGATCTGATGTAGCAAAAGTTTATCTATATTTAATAAAATGCAAATTTTCTTGTCAGGGAAGTTTTAACCAGAAATCTAGCTATTTTATGCAGGAGCTCATATTTTAGTTATGAAAACCTGAAATGATATTTTAGTTATTAAAACACAGGAGAATGCACACCTTAGAAAATTATTCAGCTAAAGGGAGGTGAGATCTGTATTCTGAATTACATAGCAAAGAAGTGGTCAGGTTCAATGTGGGTGATTAACCGTTTGATACCTTGTCAGGCTTTGACAAGTTCTCCCTCTATTTTTTTTTATGTCTCTCACTATGTCTTGTGTAATTAAGAAACGGTGCTGAGTTCTTGTCGTCCACCATTAAGGACTAGTCATAGATAGTTTCATAACATCTGCTTCTTGCCACCTTCTAATTATCCATAAAAATCTGGCAGAGGGACCTGACAGTTTATCTGGAACACAGAATATGAATACAAAATAGGGCGCTTTGCTTCTCGCTAGAGTATGGTGTAAAACAGTTTCTCTCTCACCTCTTATTTCGCATGCAGCTATGTTACCTGCTCAGATCAGATCTAGGTGCATGTCTTCTCTATAAAGACTCAATTTTGAAAAGCATCTTTTGACAAAATGAATGTGGGTCAGGAGTATGTTAATGGTGCTGTGTCAAAATCTGCTGTCAGGCGCTGCCCCAATATTCTCTTTGCAACCCAGCCAGACGCTGTTGATTCTGTTATCTCCTGCCCGTACTTGCAGGCTTGGAAGCCATCTATGCCCTGATAGAAAGCACTGAGGGACTCGACTGGGCCAGACACTTGCCTCCAGCAAGGTCAATTCTTAGCCTCCTGTTGCTTGTTTCTCGTGGTGGGTATGTTTCTTGCCCACCAACCTGTCTGGCTTTCCAACTCATTGTCTCACCTTTACGCAGGGAAACGCGTCTTCCTGAAGCCCTACACTGTGTGGTCTCCTGAACCACTACTTTATTCTGATTATTGGTCAGAGTGTGTCTTCCCTCTGCCTGTGTATACCTCCACCATCCATTTGGATCCAGGGATGATTTGCCCTTTGGAATCCACACTTGCCTCTCTGCCCATTGTGTTTCAGACTCCTACTCTGTTGAGGCCTCTGGGTTTTTTGTGTGTCTTTAATCTCCTCTGGCTGCGACCTCACAGTCTTTCCTCAGCTCTCCTGGTCCTGCTGTCTTTCATTGTCTCTGTGTCCGACTACCAGTGAGATGTAAAATAATACTCCTATTCCTATCTACCATTCACTGAGTACTTCTTGTACCTGCAATGAAATGACTTTGAGAGATAAGGAACATGATTTGCTTTGTAACTTTTTTGTCAGTTGAAGCACAGATAGGTTTATTATTTTACTTAAGGCCGCAGACTCTGGATTTGAACCCAAATCTGTCCTGCTTCAGCTTGAGTTCTTTCCACCCAGTCATTGATTTCCTGAGCCAACAAAGTACTGCTCAGAAGAGTCATTTATCTGTGGTATTCACTTCTCCAGTAACCGCTGAGAAAGTAACTCAATATTATAAGTATACTTTTATAAATATATATGATGTTAAATATTTAATTTTTGCATTTTAACAGCTCTACGGTCCCCCTGTTACAAAAAAAATGAATCGAGGCATTGAGTTTCAGGGTGTTGATAAATCCACGTGGTAATTAGCCAAGAGAGCAGGAGGTTCTTAGCACAGCAACAGAGAGGCTTGTTGAAAGTAACACTAGTCTACAAGGCGGGAGGACTAGGTCAGTTCAAGGTCTGGCCCAGAATCTTAATCTTTGGTAAATTATCTGACATCTTCTTTCATCTTCAAAATTGCTCACTAAGTTTAGCTCTGAGTTTTCTGGCAGCCAAAGTATACTCATGGTTCCTAGCTCCAGATCAGTGGTCATGGGCCAAGATCCTTGAAGGTGCTTCCTCTTAGTTCCTGGGTCCCAAAGATTTTATCCATAGTAACGTACCTCGTATATTAGGCATTGGAGGTACAATTACTATTCTAAACTGCTGCGGGTTCTTTGAATTGGGATCGCCTGGGCCATTCTTACGTCCAGAAAAGACCCCAACTTCTTCATCACATGTCAGAGCCTGGGCTGCCATGACAAGCCCAAACCCCCCTTCTGCCCTCTGCGGCTCTCATGTGTCCCCGGAGTGGCTAAGACGCCAGGGACTTGAAAGAAAAAACAGAGGAAAAGGAGCAAAGGAAAGCTGAGAAGTGGGTCCTGGCCCTCTGTTGAACTGAGAGGCGGGGTGTTGGGGAAACTGGCTTTGAGTCTCAAGCCCTCTAGTTCTTTGCTATTCCAAGTGTAGGCCTGGTGCCACAGTGGCATCGCCTGGGAACTTATTCAAAATGCAGTCCTCAGGCCCCACCCTACATCTGCTGAATCATTTTTACAAGATTCCCAGGTGCCTTGTGTGCACATTCAAGTTAAAGAAGCCCGCTGGTTTATTAACCCATAGAAACATTGAAAATTAACCTCCTAGGGGCGAGACATGTTTAATAGACCCCGCTTGGAGGGGCCCAGGGAATTTGCTGCCATTGTTGGCATGGGCTTGGCGGAGGAAGGAAGGACTCTGGACCAGATTGCGGTAGATAAAGCAACTTAGCTAAAAGCCAGCCCTTCAGGAGGGCAAAGGGGAGTGCTGTGGACTTTTGACGTAAGGCCGTTAACAGCTGGATTATAATGCAACGTGCCATAATGGTTTAGTGATGAAACATAATTGATATAGTTATGTTATAAAAAAGGAACACTTTCTTTGTTCCAGGCTCTCTTTCTTAGAAAGCAAATGGTCTGGGCTAAGGTAATGAGACAAAAGGAACAGGTTCTGTAAACATTTCCCTTTCTCTTTTAGCCTTCCTTTGTCCAGCTGCCGGTGAGAACCTCCCTGGTACTGGCACCTACCAGATAAGCAGTCTCCAGCCAGTACCCTCATACTCTGAGATCAGCTGGGCACTCTAGGAGGGAGTGGTGACCTGAGAGCCAGGCACCTGGCAGGTCCGAGTGGCATAACAGCCCCACTCCCATCTGTGAAAACCCTTGGGGAATGAGCCTCAGTGGGGGGATGGCACGCTTGCTGTCAGGACTGCAGTCTCTTTACTGGGACCTCCATGTCATGGCTTCAGCGTGAAACTGCTCCTCAAACCTCAGCCTCTGGCTTCAGGGTACTGAGCTCAGAGCCATCGCAGCCTCCTTGCCGATGGTCTGTTTGCTATTTCTTGATGTCTTTCTTGATTCATCTCTTGAATGTTCTACTTTCTTGGGAGCCGAAACCATTTTCTCTTTATTAGCTCTTCACCAGTTTCTTTTTCCCTCACATGTTCCACTTGCCCCAGGGAAAATAGAGTGAAAATTTGAAATGACACTTATCCTGGAAAAATGGTTACTTACTTCTGATTTAGGCCACGCCTATTTTGAAAAAAAAAAAAAAATCCTCAAGGCCTTAAGGTACGACACATGCACTGAATGTGAAGCTAAAAAACGAAAACTCCCCTAAAATGAAGATGATGGGAGGAAGAGAGAACTGTTCCAGAAGCCGAGGTGGCTTGTCGTTGGGACTAAATTGCACAACGAACTCAACACTGGCTTGCTGGCAGCCAAAGATGTGCATATGGTTACTTATTCCTGGTCGGCAGACACAAGGCAAGCTTCTCAAAGGTACTTGTCTTGTTACTGAGGTTACAATAGTAAATACTATTTTTGAATCCTTACGGTTTACTGGACACTTGCTGAACCCTTTGCCTGCATTATCCTACCTCATCCTCACACCAGCACCAAGAAATGGGGGAGAGTAATAGTCCCGTGTGTGAACTCCAGGGCCCGGGAGCCCAGGGTTGCTGCTCACAAACTGGGTGGCCTTGGACAAGTCCCTTACCCCTCTCTGTTTTACTTTTATGGTGATAAAACTGAAATATCAATCATACCTTATAAGGTGATTGTGAGTATTAAATGATTTAATCTACGCAAAGCATGCAGTGTCTGGCCCTTAGTAAATACTCACCATTATTATCATTATGTCCACTTGACAGATAGGGGAAATTGGGTCTTAGAAAAGTTAAGCGTCTGGCCCAAAGTCCCCTACCCAGGTCACATTGGCACCAGATCTAATCTGACCCCTCTTAAGTACTTCACACACTGACTCAGAAACCGTAGCCTGCTGCCAACAATGCACTTGGGTGCAAATAAGGAGTTGTATTAGCCTTACGCAGTCAGTGTTTGATTATCTTTGGTGAGAATTTCTCATCTATAGATTATCTTCTGGGGAACTTCTCCCAGCTGTTCAGCAAGATGAAGCCTCTGGGATGGTATCTCCTTTCAACATGACTTTAAGTAAATTTAAAATAATACGGGAGGGCTTCCCTGGTGGTGCAGTGGTTGAGAGTCCGCCTGCCGATGCAGGGGACACGGGTTCGTGCCCCAGTCCAGGAAGATCCCACATGCCGCAGAGCGGCTGGGCCCGTGAGCCATGGCCGCTGAGCCTGTACGTCCGGAGCCTGTGCTCGGCAACGGGAGAGGCCACAACAGTGAGAGGCCCGCGTACCGAAAAAAAAAAAAATAATACGGGAGTGGTATTGCAAATCATAGTGTATATTTGTTTATTTATAGATTCCAGTTACTTATATTTATTCCTAGCCAAATACTTCCCCAATACAGTTGAACATAGCAGAAACGTAGGTGGGTATCTACCGAATTGCTACTATATTTAAAGTCCGCTTCAATTCCACATACCCTAGCAGCTGCTTGCCTTGTTATTTCCCATGATCTCCGAGGGTGCACAAGTCTCCTTAGACCTGTAGTGATGCTTGAGAGCCAATGTGGGTGTAATTCCCCTATTCACCACCAGGTGTCCCACCCAGCCCTGCTATCTGACACGCATCAAGGAAAAAATGGCCTTCTTCACCCCTCCAAAGGGGAAAAAGGAATCGAGGGGGGACGGAGGCGTTGTGGGGAGGAGGGCGGGAGACTGTGACGAGTCTTCTAGAAGCTGCTCCTTGCCTCCGGACAAAGGTAGTCTTTTGCATTGTTTTTCTTTGATGCATAGGTGTCTCTCTCCAGAAAGCCTAGAGTCAGTTCCCTACAGTTTAGGAAGCTTTTATTTCCACTAATGAACTGGTGTCTGGCCAGCCCTTTGCATTTCTGAGTTTGAGTCTGAGGCAACTGCCTGCTTGCATTGTCTTCCTTTTGCCTGAAAGACCCTGACAGGCTCTCATCCCTCTGTGGTCTCTTTCTTTCAGGGTCTAATTTAAAAAGAGTTAAGGGAGGTACTGATTCCTCCTCACGTCCTTAATCAGAGGAGGTCAAAGATGGGAATCAGTGTGTGACTATGGCACGAACTAGCACTCTTGTAAACAGTAACCTAATTCGTCCCTGATAGCAGTATTACCTTGACAGAAAGCCTTCTTCCTCACTTGCAAATGAAATTGTCATTTGCTTCTCTGGGGACAGGGGAGGGGACGCGGGGACGGGGGTTGGAAGTAGGAGTAAGGGGATTTGGATCCACTGACTTTTAAGAACTAGGGACTTTTAAAATTCCAGAATAAATCTCTTATCTTTTGCAGGTGCTTGACTGCTTGCCTGTTATCAGTCCTCCCTCCCTTCTTCCTTTCTTTTGGAGGACCACAGACAGGGTCAGAGTTAGGGTCAGGAAGAGAGCTCTGAAGCCACGTGGTTTTTCCTTCTGACACTGCCATCTGCACTGGGGCTCTCTGCAGACCCCAGTCCATCATTGTAGGTCACTCCCACAGACCCTAGACATTTACCACGGACCCGAGGCATTCAAAAGGATGCAGTTCTCTGAGCTGTCTGGCAAACGGAGGCCCAGATTGTAGCTTATTCTGTGACTGAAGCTTCACCCGGGGGTCTGCCTAGAACGTGAATGGGTTTTCTTTATTTAGCACCGGCTTTAGGATATTTCAATGTGGGATATTTCTTCCATCAAGGACCTTGATAACAAAGACCAGACTACAGCCCTAGGGGAGCAGGTAGCTTCTGTCTCATTATATGCATGGCTTTTACTGTTTGGAGAGCCTTTTGCCAGTACACATTTTCCCGTGAACTAGGAAACCAGAGCCCGGGTGTGATGTATTATTGATAGGATTGTAATTTACTCTTCTCAGGTTGTATCTACAGTGTATACCATTAGCACAACCTATGAAATTACCAGCGGTTGTATATATTTGTCTGTTCAGGTTTGGCTTAATGATATTTGCCTTTTGCCTCAATGAAAGATCATGAATAAAGCGAGCAGGGCAACATTGCTTGTTGTTGCAGGGGAAAGTTGATTAAATCATTTTCTCTGTGTTGCGTTGTGGCAAGCCATGCTTTGCAATGAAGATATGGGACATAAAATAGCGGGGGCTGGATGGGGAAGATGCATGGGGCAGTTCGCTCCAGCTCACAGCACATGCTGGCTTCCCTGGCAGGTTGCTCCGGGCTGGCTCACGCTCCTTCCGAATGGGAGATTAACCACCCTGCCCATGCTGCACCAGCAGGGGGAGGGGGCAGTTCAAACTCTTGTGTCCCTGATGCGAAGATGGCGTTGGAGTGCGATTTGGGGTATGGAGACCCAACAGTGCATCACGTAGCGCGTAGAGGAAAATATTTTGGAGAAATGCTTATGCCTCTTGTCTCCTGCCCTCAGTCTGGGAGCCCTGTATTCCTGAGGGGCGGAGTCCCAGGAAGGGGTGGAGGGGTGAAGAGGCCCCTCCCCTCAGTGGTCACTGGCTGGGGGAGGGGGCTTCGATACCCAAGTGACAGGCGTCCATCTGTAAAGCTGGACTCTCCTTTATAGCCGGCTCCTAAGAAAAACACCACTCGGCCAAGCCAGGGGCATCTATTGACTTTTACCATTTGGGGCACATTCTGGAGGTGAAAACCGGTTTTTCTGAAGTCTTGTCAGGGGCAGGCTTTGTTCAGATTTTGCCTCTTTAGTGGACTGGCTCCCTGAAGGAGCCCCTGTTTACCTGAGGAAGGGGCAATTCACAGAAAGGCTTGGGCATCTCCTCAGTAACTGGGTGGGACTTCCTTTGGACTTAGGGCCCCACCCTGTTCCCCACAACCTTCTTCTTCCCTAAAGAAGAGACGCGGAGAAAAAAAAAGGCAAATCACACAGGACTGTAAAGCCAATGAAATCAATGCTAAATCTCTCAAAGCAAATCATAGAGCCTGACAGCTGAGAAGTATTATTTGTTTTTTCGCCTTCCAGATTTCCACCAAGCCTGGTGTTTTAATCATATGTCTTGGGGAGAAGAGACCCATATAAGGGCAATTACAATGGATAAATGATTAAATGTTAGACCTGACATTTTTATGTGTCAAATATGTTGAAGTGCATTAACCTTTACAGAATTTACAGATATACAGAGATATATCTTGTATAGCGTCTCAAATATCTGCAATCTGCCCTCACTTAAATCTTACTTACATTTATTTTATTACAATATAAATGGGTTTTAGACATCTTAATAGAGTTTTTTTTACACCATTCTGCAGGTCCTGCTGGCACTGCAGGGAGGCTGAGAGCAGTAGGTTTCCTTGCTGATTTCAAACAGTGTTCCAGCCACCTGCCTGGAGAACCCAAGGAGAGCAGGGATTCTGTGTCGGTTGTTCAAGCCCATGTCTCCGTTTTAGCTCAAAGGGGAGGTGACTTAGAAGGCCAGGGAGTCGGCATCCAACAGCATGAATCACAGAGACAGAAAACTTTTAATTTTTATGAGTTACAGAAAACACACGCGTCCATAGCATCCATTTTAGAAAGAATAAGCAGATCCCATCTGTGGTGCTTTTGCCAATCTGCCATCGCCCATCCCATCTGCGGAAGGATACTCACAGCAGATGTCTGCATCTCTCACACCTCTCACTGGGCCTTTCGTTTTCCAAGTCAAAGCTACTCTTGCAGCTGCTCTGGTGTCAGTTCCACGCCTCCTGAACTTCACTCCACTGAAATCTGGTTGGGTATGAGACAGACTCCGGTGGAATGAAGGACAAGAGAAACACATGGACGGTCTGAGGTCTTTTTCTCAGAGGGTGGGCCACGTGTCAAGCCTGGCCTCTGCACGCAGGGTTGTTGCCTGGCCAAAAGCCTTCGGGATCTTTGAATCACAGACTTGGGAGGTGTGGGAGATCTGAGTACTCACATCTTCCCCAGGATCACTTCCTCCCAGGAGCTGCAGAGATCCAGCTCACTAAGATCCCCCTGTGTCTGCAGCACCAAAGATGCTGAGTGGTGGGGATGGCCTGCGGGACTGGGACCCTTGCCGTTTCTTGCCCTGGAAGCAGCCATTCCACAGCAGTCCATGTGGAAACTTCTCTGCGTTTACCTAGATGGACGCTGGTCATCCTCCTCTTTTGTCTGTGTCCCCCTGCGTGGGCCATAACTGAGCTTGGCCCTGGCTGCAGAAGGCAGGTGTTCTGAAATTGCTTTAGAAGAATCCATCTACTGTGCACTTGCCTACCAAGGTGGAGGGAGGCAGGGGCGGGGGCGTTGCCCTCCAGAACACACTGTCCAGAAAGTGTGAACAGCAATTGGCAGGCCCATCTGTGGGTGCGAAATGGGAGGAGGAATGGCCGGCTGGAGCCAGGCACCCTCGTCGGGGCTGGGGCAGGAGGGCAAATGAGGGTGAGCCTTTTTTTTTTTTTGCGTTACACGGACCTCTCACTGTTGTGGCCTCTCCCGTTGCGGAGCACAGGCTCCTGACGCGCAGGCTCAGCGGCCATGGCTCACGGGCCCAGCCGCTCCGCGGCATGTGGGATCTTCCCGGACCGGGGCACGAACCCATGTCCCCTGCATCGGCAGGCGGACTCTCAACCACTGCGCCACCAGGGAAGCCCTTTCCGTTTTTCTTTTTGTTTGTTTTTGTTTTTTTTTTTTTTGAGGGTGAGCCTTCTTGCTCTCACTCCTACAGACTCATCTAGGATGGCCACTTTCCGGGGGCCCCCCATGCTTTCCCAAACCTTCCTGGAAATGGCACCACTACATCTTCTCGGGGCTTGGGGATGGGGAATGTGGAGAGGGAGGCCGTAACCTGGATTTCAGAGACTGATAAACAGAGAGGATGGAAACCCTCTGAGAGCTCTCTGTCCTCCTACAAAGAGATGCCATCCACCCGTTGCTATGTAGTTACTGCCCCTCCCCTTCCTCGCTGTGTTCAGACGTGCCCTGGGCTCAGTGTAAGCCCCATAAAAGGCTGTTCTCAGCACCGACTTGCTGACTGGGTGAGTTAGGGCAGATCCACCCTGTTGTTTGGAATACTTTCTTCCTGGGGCTTGTTCTGGCCCGATGCAGGGAGGCAGCGGCTTTGTAACGTGGCTCCCCACCCCCCATCCAACCCCCTGGGCGTTGGGCATCTCAAAAAAGGCTCTTCAACAAGGGCTCGGGGTTCCAGCCATTGCTGAGGCAGAGCCCCACTTTCCTTGGTCAGGGCAAACACAGGGTGTGCTCTGGGCAGGGATCTGGGTACCGGGAGGAAGGAGGCTGGCCCATCCTCTCCCATCAGCCTTCTTCGTAAGTACTCGTGGCTCTCAATCATGAGAGAGAAATGTGCCCCACTTGTGAATGATCTAGATGATATGGTCCCCCCGCACTGTCTTTGAACCATTTCATAGTTAAAGGAAGAAAGAGACCAACCTGTTTGGCTCTGATAAATGATGGCAGGCGATGATGGGAGGAAATAGCTCTGGGATGGAAGGATTCTTTGCTTTCTCTCTGGATTTCAGCCCAAGTCAGAGAGCACAAGGGACAATTCCTCTCCCTCCAGACCCCCCTTACCCCACTCTTACCCCTCCCAACATGTACCGTCCACCAGATTCTTCAAATCCTCAATCGGAGCGTGCAGAGAGCACCACCCTCATATGGGGTCCTTAACCTCCAGGGTGGACACTCCAGTGATGGCAGAGTCTGTAAAAGCACTTTAACTGTGAAAGGCCGTGCAAATAGGAGGTAGCGCTGATATTAGAGAGCCCAGAAAAGGCAGGCCCTTCCCTTATCACCCTCCCCTCACCCTACAGACCTGCAGCTGCAACAAGACAGACAGGAAAGGATGAGCTGAAACCTGTATCAGGAACCTTGACCCACTCTGGACCCCATACCTCAAGTTCAAGATTCTTCTGCCCAATATGCCTTCGCCAACTTGATGTCCCAGTGACCTTTGCCTTGGCCACTTGCATTGTGGGGTTTGTTTGGAGAAGCAAACCACACATGTATTTGGCTATAGAGTAAGTTCATCCCCTGACTGCCCTCCTGTGCTCCCCAACCGCCTTCAGGACTGTGCCTTAAATGACTTCCTAATAAAACCAACTTGGACATGAGAACCAAAGAATGGAACCCAGGTCCTGAATCTACTGTTAGGGCTGCACCCTCTAGCCCAGGACTGAAAAGCCAGTCACCCTCCTGTTCCTCTAATTGGGTAAATTTTCACGAAACCAGACAGAACTGCAGTCATGGTACTTAACTGATTAGCTCCCACCTCACCACACCAGTTCCGATTATCAGTGAGATTTATTGCCTGGGATCCCTGGCAGTCTCCAAGAGAACATGGAACTGACTGGGGATTTGGTGAAAATACAGCAGGTTCAGTTCTTTTAGCCTTGGGGGAGGTTGATAATCAACTTCCAGTGTGTGGCTTTTTCCACAGCTCACTCTCTTCTCTTTACGCCCAATGATTCTCTTGATGGAGCCTCTTGGCTTTGGTTTTCCAATGCCCCCCACGCCCCAATCCAGAGATTTCAGACTCACCTGTCAGTATGAGTGTCTGTACCTTCAGGTAACAGGGCCTCCTCTGAGCTTGATTCAAAATAATACATAGATTTTTTTTCATCAGATAATTCAGAACAAAGAGATGGCTGGAGACTCGTGCGCATGAGAGGAAGAAAAGGAATTCCAAGTCTTGGAATGTTCTTTCACTCCTAAGGTTTGAGGACCGGGAATGAGAAACGAGGAGCACTTACTGTATAAAGTGTCCAGCTGAGCAGGCCCCGTGCAGAACAGAAATGGGTCCTGAGCGCAGGTGGGGGCCGGTCCTGAACAGTCACTTTACCTTTAATTAAAAAAGCATATGAAAGCAGAGGAAAGGGGAGATGGAGTAGAGGGGAGCAAATTCAGCCAGAAAGCAAGAGTTTGGAGTACGGTGGGGCTCAGCTGAACTTTCAACACAGACAATAAAAGAAAGAGAAGCCGGTTTTTCCAAGGCAAAGGTGAAGAAGTAGGACTCAGCCCCTTTCAAGGAGGTGGTGCTAGTTCCACACTTTATTTATGCACCTCTCCGCCAAGCTTCGGGTTACCTGCCGAGCCCGCCCAATGCGGAGAGGCCTGGGCTGCTGGCTCCACCTCTCAGCACCCACACCCCCTGGGGGCCAGGAATGGCGAGGCCCTTCTGCACCTAACCTCGCTTTCTTACTGTTCTGTAAACACCAGAAAAAGGAGGGGAGGTCTCTATCCTTGGAGAGACTCAGGTGATCTGAGCACTGTTCCTGGCCTCCCAGAAACCTGGGGAAGGAAGAAAGGGAATCTCAGATCTTATCCCGGCTAGGAGGGGCTGTGTGTGTGTGTGTGTGTGTGTGTGTGTGTGTGTGTGTGTGTGTGCGTGCGCGCGCGCAGGTAGTGGAACTGGATGGCCTCTGGAGCTTTTAGCCGTACTCCTGGGTCCTAGCTCTACGCAGTGTACATCAGGAATCCAGCAGAGATCTGCCACCCCATCCAGGGACCCTTGGGTCCGAGGAGAGGCCCAGCCAGTGGGTTATCCTGGTATTTAGAACAGAGTGAGTTTGCTGCGCTCCTCGTGAAGAGTAAGAGGCTTTTATAATCCAAGAGGCTTTCAGACCCTCTTCTCTTTCATTCCAGGGGGTGGGGAAAAACACTACCCTGTGTGAGAGGAAGTTGGGAAGAGACAAAAGGAATTGGAGAAAGAGCCAGACAACTCATTAGGAACATTAAGGAGGTTGGTCTATCAACTACTGATTATTTTAATTCCCCTTCCCCCGTTCCTCCCCATCTCCTTCTCCCCTTTCCCCATTTCTCCCTCTTGCCACACCGGGAGGGCAAGGGCGCTTGAAGTCTCCTCAGATGTGGTGTATTTTGCCAAGACTCCTAGCCTGACTTCCATGTGTTCTTAAGGCAGATCTCCCAATGCTCAGGGAAAGTAGATTCCTCCCCTCTCCCAGGAAAGGAGGGGAATTAAAGAACCCAATTTATAGGATATCGCGGGGCCGTGCTGTCCCACAGCGCTTCGTAGAACCCAAATTCTCTCTCTGCTCAAAATCTCTTCAGACATCAACCAATCCAAACTTCTTACCAAACAGATGGGAAAACTGAGGCTCTAAGAGGAGAATTTCTGTCTCAAGTTCGTGCAGCCAGTGTAGGGTTAAGATTCAAATATACCTGGATCTCCTGGCTTCCATTAAAGGGCTCTTTACAGCAGACACTCCGTGATTGCCTTCCCCAGTTCTGGAGGGCCTTGCGTCTGCCTGGAGCATTCTGCACTCTTTCTGGAAGAAGAAAAGGTTCCACTGGGGCTGATGGGAGGGAGATTTTCCAGGTGAGAGCTTTAGTTAAGTCTATGGACTTCTCCCCCAGACCATCAGGGCACATGATTTCCCTGACATCTGGACTCAGTTTGCCTTACCACAGCCTCAGCTCTTCCATTTCCCAACCAGTAATGTAGACTGAGAAGTAGAGATGACCGAGATGAGCCACACTTGTGGAGTAGAGACCCTGTGCCCTTGTCCATCCGTCCCTCCCTCTATTTCATTCATTCACTCTCTCCCTCACTGCCTCACTCCACGATGGCATCAACTCTGTACCAGGTGAGTGAGGGACTGTGCTTACCCTTGAGGGGAGTAGATTCCTCCCCTCTCCCAGGAAAGGAGGGGAATTAAAGAACCCAATTTATAGGATATCGCGGGGCCGTGCTGTCCCACAGCGCTTCGTAGAACCCAAATTCTCTCTCTGCTCAAAATCTCTTCAGACATCAACCAATCCAAACTTCTTACCAAACAGATGGGAAAACTGAGGCTCTAAGAGGAGAATTTCTGTCTCAAGTTCGTGCAGCCAGTGTAGGGTTAAGATTCAAATATACCTGGATCTCCTGGCTTCCATTAAAGGGCTCTTTACAGCAGACACTCCGTGATTGCCTTCCCCAGTTCTGGAGGGCCTTGCGTCTGCCTGGAGCATTCTGCACTCTTTCTGGAAGAAGAAAAGGTTCCACTGGGGCTGATGGGAGGGAGATTTTCCAGGTGAGAGCTTTAGTTAAGTCTATGGACTTCTCCCCCAGACCATCAGGGCACATGATTTCCCTGACATCTGGACTCAGTTTGCCTTACCACAGCCTCAGCTCTTCCATTTCCCAACCAGTAATGTAGACTGAGAAGTAGAGATGACCGAGATGAGCCACACTTGTGGAGTAGAGACCCTGTGCCCTTGTCCATCCGTCCCTCCCTCTATTTCATTCATTCACTCTCTCCCTCACTGCCTCACTCCACGATGGCATCAACTCTGTACCAGGTGAGTGAGGGACTGTGCTTACCCTTGAGGAACTCCCAACTTAGTTACACATGTACATGGACAGACAGAAAAAACAGGCCAATGAGAAAAACACGATGAATACCCCCCAAAAAGAAACTGCCAACTTTTGTCTGTGAGATTCAGGGAAGGTCCCACAGAGAAGGTGACACCTGAGCTGACTCTGAAAAGACGAGGAAGGGACAGGAAGTTGGTAAGGACCTGGCTTGAATGAAAGACCCGAGGAAGGAGCCCTTGCCCTCTAGTTCAGAAGCTCACCCAGCTCCCAGGTAGGACTAGAGGTAGGTGGCTCGCTGCTGGCCCCAAAATGTGGGGTGAAGGGAAGGGAATGAGGGGTACCGAGGGCAGAAAATAGGCACCAATCCTGCTGGTCAGATTCTTTCCCCTCCAGGGGTCATCTTAGATCTCTGAATTTGTTCAGCAAAATGGGAACAAATTATAGCCCAGCTGACATGGCCGGGAAAGTCTCACCTGCCGTTTATTAGTAGTAGTATTATCTACCTTCCCCTCAACTCGATTCACAAGGGTCCAGGAGGATGCTCTGTGGACTGGCTGGACACTGGTTTGTATGGCGGGTCAACAAGGGGTGGGAAGCACATCAGGGTGGCTTTGCTGAAAGCCTCCTGTCTCCCCACCCCTGGGTCTGGCTCTTTGTTCCACAGTCAGCTTGAGAGGTAAAAGCCCTAGGAGTCCTCCTTGCCCCCAGACTTCTAGGTCCGCGTCTCTAAGACGCTTTCCCCAGACTCTTTCAAGGGTTGCCGCCCCGCCTGGCTGCCTGCGAGTGTGTGCTTGTGGGCAGAGGAGAATGCACTGGCGAGGGCAGGGCTGTTGGGCTGCGAGCGCGGGGATCCCATCTCCACTCAGGAGCTGGCCATTCTAGCGGTATTTGCTCATTTTCTCCAACAGAGCTGCACATTTTGTTTTGACTGTGTATCCCTGATCCTGACTCCTTCTCCCCTCACCATGCCTGAGTCAGGCTGCTGTGCTGCGGAGGATCTTTGGTCCACACATGCCTCTCTGGGTCCCGGAAACCCACGACAATTCCCTCTGCCCTGACCTCCAGCCCCTTATCTGACTGTCACCTCTTTATTTCTGAAGAAACAGGCAAAAGACTGCAAAGTCTCCCAAATGTTCTAGCACCTGATTCAATTAGATTCTGGTTACAAGCTCATCGAAGTTTGCAGCTGTACCTCCACACCTTGCGCTGTGCCTGAGGTCTTCCTTTGAAGGTCTGGAATCAGCTGCAATTCTTTCTACTGGGGAGGGACAGCAGAGGAGGTTCCAAAGAGCCCTGTTGTACAACATTTGGAGCGGGCTGGCCTCTTGGAGTGAAACAGAAAGGATAGTATGACACAAAGAGACAGCTTATTCCCAGGAACCTGCTGGGGACATCAGTGCCTATGCCTGGGGGATGGGGAGGGCCCCCTTGGGCTGCCTACAGACTGGAGCTTTCATTACCAGCTTTCCACTGGTCCTGGGCCTCCACTCTACATATTGAAGAGCCAGGAGGACCTCTTCCTGAGAGGTTTCTCAGGGCTCAAAGTCAGAAGGAATGCATGCTAATTCATCTGCCTCTACCTAGTTCTGTACTTTGGCCCAGAAAGTAACCGCACAAATGTAGGGTAGGGAAGATGTGATTTAGCAGCAACATAAATAGAAAACAAAACAAAACAAGAAATTTAGGATTTGAGCTTATGGTAAGCTTTATGGGACTCAATGTTTTGATGTGGCTGCCAAAGGAGGAAACTCTATCTTTGGTTGTATTATTAGAAATATGAGACCAGAAACAAGGGAGGTGATATTCCTACTCTGTACTACTCGGATTATACTTGGTTTACTATGTTTGGTTATGGGCTCCACATTTTAAGAGGGGTCAAAACAAGTCTGAAAGTGAGAAAAAAAAATGATCAGAATGGTGAGAGGACTTGAACATAGATCACTCTGACAAAGGATTAAGAGACAGGGGCTGATTAGCATGGAGAAGCAATTACTGGGGAGTAGAGGGAGGGATATGATAGCTGTTTTCATCAATACATGAAGGTGTGCCATGTAAAAGAGGTTTATATTTGTTCCTAGTGGTCTCATGGGATAGAATGAGGGGTAACTTCTTTTCCTATCCCCTGTTCCCTATAGAAGTAGCTTCTTAGAAATAGACCACAAAGGACACAGGCAGGCAGCAAAAGAAACCTGATGGTTCTGGAGTCAATAGAGCCCCCTCAGAGAGGGTAAACGCTCACCCCAGAGTGGAAAGACTAGGCATGCTTTCTGCATACACCCACCAGGTGGTACAGAACACCTGTCTGAACAGGTGGAGCCAAAGCCCTAAACCCAAGTCAGTAAATCAAATGGAGGCCCCTTCCTGCCCTCGTGAATACACCTTCCCTCCCACTTCATGGTATCTCCTTAGTTGACTTGCCTCGTGCAAGTGTTGTGCCCTCAGAAGTTGAGTTTGGGGTTGCTTTTCACTAGCCAGCCCTTTGTACATTGACTGTTTCCCGACACCACATCCCCACTCTGCACATACGATCCTGCGATCAGTGCACACCTCTATAATACATTACGTTATAGGTATTGATTTCTTGTCTTTCTGTCTCTCTAGACCTTGAACCTCTTTAAAGAAAGCCAGCACCTAGAAGTTCCTGGCTTGTGGTAAGTGCTCAGTAAACATTTGTTGACTGGGTGAAGGTGAGGAGAGGCCTGAACTGGGAATTCTGACCCTCTGTTACTGAGGGGACTTGGGGTCTGGGGCTAACACCGCCGCCTCCAACTCCCCTGGCCCCATTACACTCCAATATGGATCAGAACTGTCCCAGAGTTTCAGGGTCTGCCACCAGATGTTTTCCTGCTCTGGGAGATCTGACGGCTTGTTGTTCACTCGTCTATTTCTGGGCTGGGGCTGGAGACCCCTCATTCCTGAGGTGAGCACATTCTCTGGAAGCTGTAGAGGCAGCAAGGTGGGCTGAAGCCGGCCCTGTTGTGGGTCTCCTCTCCCAGGCCCCTCCCTCCCAAGGCCTAACCTAGTCCTTCAGGTGAGAGAAACAACTTCGAGGCCTGCCCACGTGCCCCTCCTGGACAGAAGAGGGACCCCAGGGGACATTATGGTGCATGAAAGCAAAATCATTTGTCTTTAGCACATTTGTCACTCTGGACATTTCCTACAGTTATTGGCTCCAAAAAAAGTCTCTTCAACTTGCTTGGAGGTTTTCTGGGTTGGGGGAATTTCCATTTCCATGGAGAATGGTTGTTTGAGATTTTATTTTTCTACTTCAACATCTGAATACCACTTTAGGAAAGCAGAGGGGTGGGGGAGCATTCTTAATAGAAGAGGCTTTGAAAAGCTGAAGCAGTTCATGTTATTTGACATCAAGAGCAGAATCAAAATCTATCTCTGAGCTAGAGATAGCTTGCACCTTCCTCTGTCCTCTACTCGTGGCCCTCATCATTTGGAGAACTAGAGGGTTTGGAGAACACAGAGGAGAGACAGGTGTCATTTGTTTACTGATAACTTCACTCAACCTTTCTTGTGCACCTACTATGTGCCAGATACTCTATCAGATGCTGGAGATCAATGGATGGCTAAGATTGAACCCCTGGACACAAAGATTTTACAGTGCAGTGAGGGAGCCAGTGTGGTGACATGGGCTACAAGAGGAAGGGGCAAGGACAGTAGCCCCTGTGCTAGCTAGCAGTGTAGCAGCCAAGGAGGGAGGGAGGAGCCTCTGTCCCTGCCTTGTATATCAGTAAGGCTTCACGGAAGAGGTTCTACCCAGATGAGCTCAGAAATATAAGAGAAAATGTGCCAACTGGAGAAAAGAGAGAATTTGGTGTGGGGACTCCTTGGGGTGGCAGGGCTGAGCAGGGGTGGGCAGGTTGCCTTCTTCCTAAAGAAAAAGATAAAAAAGTGCAAGCTCTACCCTGGGTCACTGCCCAGACAGCAGGTTTACTACCTGGGGGATCTGGAGTGAAGCATGGGAGGGGATTGAAAGAGCCCACGCTGCCTAGGAGGAAAAACAAATCTAGCCAAACTTCATCAGCACCTCTGCAAGGTGGATCTACACAGGTAATCAAGTTTGGCAATCTCTGTTGGCTGCCTCACCGCGTGTTTCTGTGTGTTTCATGAGATGCCAGTTAGAATTTGCTAAATAAAGAGGGAAGATCAGCAGTAGAGGGGCGAGTTTTAATGGGGAGAAACTGACTGGTGAGCTGGTAAAGGGAGACAGATAGACTTGAGGTCACCAGAATGCTTAGCTCGGCACCAGGTAGGGTTGGCCCGCACATGCGTGTCCGTGCCCATGTGTGCACGTGTACCTGAAGGTAATTACAGCATCAGGGCATTTTAGCCCAGTTTACCTGCTAGTCACAGAAAAGCGATTAGGTGGGCAAAATGAATGAGGTAGAAAAAGAGGCGGAGCATTGGACAGTCGCAAAACTTTTCTGTGAAAGGTTCCAACCCTTGCTGAGTTGTTGGAGGGGGAAATAAGCCAAGTTTGGGTCTCTCTTCTACCTGCCACTCTTAGAAGAAATAATTGGAAACCAAACCTTCAGGTGGGGAGTCGTTTTGGGGCTCGGAGCACAAGTCTCTGCTCTCAGACGCTGGCGGGTGCCAGCTCATCCATCATGCATAGTCCTGGAGGAGCCGGCGCTGGTGCTGAGTTCAGCAGTTCCGAGCAATAGAACAATAAACCAGTCCGGGAGCCCTGTTGCTGCAGCGGAGTGGGGTAATCCTACAATTTAATAAGCAGGAACATGCAGCAGGACTGAAGCAAATTGTTTGGAGGTGATGAGATTGCAGTACCTTGCCGGGCCAGAGAGAAGCCTGAGAGAGGGAGTTTGGGGTTTGTCATGCGGGGGTGGGGGATGGGATGAGGGCAAGCTGAGGAAGAATTGGGCCAGCGCTTTACCGGTAACCCTGGGATTCACATTCCAAAGGCTAAGAGGATGGATGACCTAAGTCTATTCAGCATCTTTTTAAACTCAGGATGGGGTGGAGGGCTCACTCTCACTGAAGTGGGGCTGAACCAGGTGTTAGGCAGTGAGACCCCCTCTGGGATGGGCAGAGGGGTCAGACTCCATTCATTGCTAATTGTGCCATTTAGTCAAGTCGCAAGTCACTCTGTTTCCTCATCTGTAAAATGGGCATAATAATGATGCCTGGATAATGCATGGGTATATTCTCCTAAAACTATGAAGGCTTTCAGAATCATGATGAATGTTTATCACACCTGAGATTCCAAAATGTTAAAATGCAGATTTTTATGGACTCGAGTTGCTAGGTATATCCTGTTTTGGGGTTCTGTGTTTGGCACTGAGGACCTGGCTGGTATTCCCCAGTTTTCCTCAACCCAACCCACAGATGTACTGCAGCTGTGAGAGCCAATTGTTAACATTTCAGGAAATAGTTTCCCATCTGGTTGGTAGCTTGAAATCAGCCACCGTGGAGGTACTTATACCATGCTACAAATCAGGGTCCTCCTGAGAGTTTGTTGTTAAGCATTTACGAGCACGACTCAGATCTCATCTTTCCCTCTTCACTGGTTTTCCACGTTGCTTCCCTAGGGCCGGCTTCCCTGCCTGTTTTTCTCCTCAGCAACACTGAACACATTGGAGCAGGGATGCTGAGGGCCCTGAGGGGGGCCTGGTTCTGGTCCTGCAACCCAGGCTCCAGTCCCACTGGGCTGCTTCCTGTTTCCAGTAGATGCTATCCACATCATCCACATTATTTTTTTAACTCTGTGTGTGTTTTTTTTTTAGGGTGCATAAGGTTTTGATTTGGTTTTTTATTGGGGTATAGTTGCTTTACAATGTTGTGTTAGTTTCTGCTATACAACGAAGTGAGTCAGCTATATGTATACATACATCCCCTCCTTCTTGGACCTCCCATGTCACCCATCTAGGTCACCACAGAGCACCGAGCTGAGCTCCCTGTGCTATACAGCAGGTTCCTACTAGCTATCTATTCTACACATAGTAGTGTATATGTGTCAATCCCAATCTCCCAGTTTATCCCACCCCCTCCTTCCCCCACACCCCACCCCGGGTCCACCATCCATTCTCTACATCTGCGTCTCTAGTCCTGCCCTGCAAAAAGGTTCATCTCTGTGCTTTTGATTACGCTCTTCTCTCCATGAATGACTCTCTTATGATGGTTATGCCAGGCTTTCCTATAATACTCGTGGCACAGACATTTTACAGGTATGGAAACTGAGGTTAAGTTGTATGAGGTAGCTTAACTAGGAAGCGTTAGGATTGAGATTTGAGAAGAGATTTTTCCTGACTCCTTGGGCCAGGGCTTTTGCCATTACTCTTCCCATCACATTTTCATACCTGTAGTCATTTTCCTCGTCCCCACGGAACCCAGCACAATGCCCTGCACAGATGTCAGGGTTTAATTCCTGCATGATGAATTGACTAAAACTTCACTTCCTCTCAGTCATGTCTTTTTTTGTGACAAAAATGAGGTGGGGATTAGGGAGGAATCATAGCATGATATTACTTCTACAAAATCAACCTTGTCTTCAGCAAAGCCCTGAGGATATTTTCCCCAGTAGGTACTTGGCTAGATGTTCCCTTCAGAGTGAAGCCTGGAGTCTGTGTGAAGGCAGCTGAAAGGGTTTCAACAGAAATGGACATGTCTGTGGACTTTCAGCAGAAGAATATTATTTAACAAAATATGCAGGTATGATATTGCACGTGTCAGACCCTCCAAGCTCTAGTGAAGTTTTTCTGCCTCTTGTTCGTGGTGTAGCCAGGACAACAATTGAACATTTCCCTTAAATCTGAGGATGGGTAGATCCATGTGAGAATGAAAAATGGACAAGTAAATGGGCTTTTGGCAATGAATAAGAGATGCTTCACCATGATGAAGAGTGACCCCCGCTTGCCACAACTCGAGAAAGCCCTCGCACAGAAACGAAGACGCAACACAGCAAAAATTAATTAATTAATTAATAAACTACTACCCCCAACATCTAAAAAAAAAAAAGAGAGAGATGCTTCCAAAGGTTTTCGTTATATATTTCTTTTATTTATTTATTTATTTATAAGTGTTCCTTTCATCCCCACCTCAAGAAAAAACATAATAAAAGTAGGGAATGGTAACGATTTAACAATGAGAGTTTCCTATTTCTCCATTCGCTTAGTGCCTAATTCTATTTGGGCTTGGAGATATGAGTCCATTCTTATTTCTCAACCAGTTTCAAAGGAAATAAGAGACACCTCCATACTCCTGTCTTTTCTGAACCGTAAGAGAGCCAATGCCACACAGTGGTCAAGAGGCACCAGTTGGGTTGTCCTCTGATGGCAAGTCAAGAGCTAAGTGTATCTACTTTCCCATGAAGGCTCTGCCAGGTTGATGGTCAGGGAAATTATAGGTTTACCTCTGGCCAATATTTTGAAGAACCGCGGTGTTCCTATTCTTTTCCAGCTAAGCTCTGATGTGTGCAGACTCCCTGTAATTATGGTATAATTGGATTTAACTATAGAGGTAGAATTAGTTTTCAACCAAGTCCCCCTCAAATAATTTGTTGCTTATTAGAAAAAAAGGGTAATCGTACTGGCTTTAGTGGCATGTGTGGCTCCCCCCAACTCCCCAAGGGAGAAGAGAATTGCTGGTATGAGCTCCAGCAATTTAGTGGGGTTGGTTGAATCACAGCGCCCTTGTATCCTAGCTCTGAACATTCCAGAAGGTTCACTTTCTCTAAAAAGGAAGTCAGAGATGAGGCCTTCTTAGGGTCCCAAAGGGAAATGTTTCAATCTTTCTCACTCCTGTGGTGAGGAGATTATTCTCAACTTCCAGAATTGATAAATTGGAGGGGCGAAGGGGTGTACGGATTGAACCTGAGAATGGGTTAGGGCCACAGATGTAAATTAAGTGGTTTCACATAAAATTCCGGATTTCAGCTTCCCCATAAAAAAAAAAATCTGTTAATCCTGGGCCAGAAGTTCTTCATTACCACACTCTGCTGGACCTTGAATCTCAGGTCCTTTCAAGAAGGCAATGAGTTTATCACTTGCCTTCCAGCCCTCATCACTCATTCACTTAAACGTCTTGACTGTTGGCATTTGAATGATTTGTATCTTTGGGTCCCTCTCTGTCTCTCTGTCAATTTGCACCCTCCCACCCCACTATCTCTCAGTAATATGAACACATCTTTTATTGAAGGCAGTGTGATGTAGTGCAAAGAAGAAGGTCTTTTGAGTCAGAGAAACTTATTTAAATCCCGGCTCCCTTGTTCACTGTGTTACTTTGGATGAACAGCTCTACATTTCTGATCACTGTTTCCAGATCTGAGACTTAGCTACTACCACATCACAGACTGGTGTGAGCCCCAGCACAATCTTTGGCAGATGGTGAATGGTCAGTAAATACTAGTTTCCCATGTTCTCATTCTGCCCTAAATGGAAGCAGTGAAGAATATTGGTATCAGCCGATGTCACAGACTCCATACACTGAAAGGCATCTGGGGACATTGTCTTGTTTACTTCTCAGCCTCCAACTTAACTCTCACACACAGGTGAAACACAGAGAGAGGTAAACCCCCTTGCTCAAGGTTACTCAATGAATAACAAATAAACCCAAGTGTCCTGGGCTCTCAGCCGAGGGTTCATTTCACTCAGGACAGCCTCCCAGACCCACACACAGATTCTTTCCAGCAGAATTGAAGATGGAGTGAGTGTGGGATTTCTGTTGCTTGGGGTCTGAGGAAACGGTTGCAGACAATGAGTGGTTTGAATGTCTGAAAAGAAGCATCAGGGAGTGATCTGAATTAATCATGCTATTGTTGCAAGATATGACCAGGGTGTTCATAAGCTCTGCTTTGCCATTTCACTCTTTAATGAGGCAGGTTGCCTTACCTTCCTTTTGAGGTGACTGCAATAAAGGTGTGCCATCTAGGTCAGCACCTTAACTCAGCATTTCTGGCTGAGTCTCAAAGTGAAGTAAAATAATATCAAATAGCTGACCCAGGCTTTTCTCCGTCCCATCACCAGGATCCCTTATGGACTATGTGGCCATCAGATATGTGTCTTCACTTGAAAATGGCTCCAGGGATATGGTTAAGTTGAGACCAGGTAGGGTCTTGGACAATAATGCCACCTTCTCATAAGGTGATTCAAAATGCCTGAGGTCTGGAAGTTAGAAGACCAGGATTCCAGCTGCCCACCTGCTACTAAGGAGCTGTGTGACCCTGGACAAGCCACTTCACATCTGTGGATCTTAGTTTTCTCATTTGTCAAGAGATGGGGCTGGAGAAGACAGACTCTAACGCTCCTTCCAGCTCCAACAGTCTTAGATGATTATTAATGTAGAGCTTAACTCTTCAGAAGGTTGCAGGTAGACTTTGGAAAGGACCCAAGTCAAATTGCTGAAAGACGGGAGGCAAGTTATGACCCTAGTATGGGTCAGAGAGAGGCAGGGGTAGCAGAATCAGATTCCATGATTTTTTATTGACAACCCTTGGGGATCCCAATGAGCTTGAAGAATGCCAGGCTGCTGAGTTGTGTCCGCTGAACACAGTGCAGAGGTCGGAAGATGGTGCCATATAGGTGGGCGATGAGGTGGTGAGGCAGAAAGTAGAAGGCTTTGCAATTCCATCCTTGGGTTTATAGACTGAGCAGTGCATCCTTGGGAAGTGGGTTTCGCTCAGACTCCCTACCTCAGAAACGTAGATGCGGGAAGATTGTATGTGAGTAGGGGATGAGATTTTAATAAGGCTCACTCTTGATCTTTAGTTGGGATCAGACCAGAGATAGGAGTGAGGAGAAAAGTGGTGATGGATTTCTCTTTCATAATTGACTGAGTGGTTTCCAACAAAGCATTTAGTCTCTCTGAATCTCTGGGGTTGATGTCCTTCTTGAGGCTAACCTGAATCTGTTCCTTGAGTGTATCCAAGTCTTTGAGTAGAGAGGCTTTAGCCAGAGCCAGAACAATGCATGGGTATTGATTTTTTGACATGTGACCTTGAACTTGGCTTAGGATCACCATGAAGTGGAGCTCAGCATTTCTTCTGTTGCCTGTATCCTGCAGAGCTCTTGAAGTTGTCCAATAGCTTGAGAAATTAGAAAAACCCTGTGGAAATGCAGAGGCAGATTTGAATCGGCCTGGACTGGGTTGGATCAGTCGTGGTTCTGCTAGGACTCTGACTCCAAGCCAGCTATGCCCTCCCTTGCTTTCATGAAGATGTATCTTCGTGTTGCACCCCTACAGATGCTGTTTATAGCACCCACTGGTTCCTCTGACCACATGGATCACCATCCCTGACTTATTTCTCTCCTCCTATCTTACTGTACCCATCCTCTAGGCTGCTGTATGGCCTTCATCATGTTTTTTTTCCCCCAGCTGCTTCAACCCATGGTGATCTGTTTTGCACTGACCTGCTGTGGCCATTACATTCTGAACGCTTCCGTCTAGCTTTTAATTCCATGCTGTTTTGTACTGTTCTCCAATTGTTTCATGTGTGTTCTTTACCTCTTCACAACCTCTCCAGATTGTAAGATTCTTGGGGCCAGGGACCATATCTTCTTGAATCACCCCCTGGCCTAAGCTTGCTGGCCTGAGTGTCTGATCTTTTATGGTCACAGGTTTTGTACTAGACTTTCCCCCTGCCTCCACACACTTCCCCCAGCTCCTGCTTTGCCCCTGCCCATGACAAACTTTCTTTTTCAGCTGGAGCCCTGCAGCTGCCCTAGCATGCCTGCTGCAAATCAGCTTGAAGTAAGCTGTCTGTAAGTGCCCTGGTGAGTCAGTTGGGCCCCTCCTGGAAGACAAGGAATTCTGAGGTCTTGCAGACACATGCCTGCCCATCCGTGGAACGATTCCACAGCCAAACCCCATCTTGCCTCTGGGAATGCTCCTTACTTTTACCTTGCTGCTTCCCTCCTCGGCTGGCTGCCCTGACTTGTCAGGTGTAGATGGCAGGGCACCTCTGAAGAGCCAGCCCTCGGTGGGGAGAGACAGGACTCTTTCCTTTGAGAGCCAGAGCATTGTGAGGTTCTGCTGGGTTTACTTTGGTAAACCCAGGAGAAAGAGGAGAAACCACTGAGTCATGGCTTTTTTAAGTCTTTGCCCAAAGAAAGCAAGAGTAGCGTGGAGAAAAAGAGACCAGGGCTTCGATTTGGCTTGGCCACCCATTTACTGTGTCATCTCGTGTGACTCACTTACCCTCTCTGACTCTCAAACTCCCCTTCTGTAAAGTGAGGTAGTTGGAGTAAAGCAGTAGATTTCAAATTTATAAAACAAAGGAACCCTTTTATCAAATGAAATCTTATGAAGAATTTCAATTTCTATAGCAGAAAAGCAGAGCCATTCTGATTGAACCTGGGGTGCAGACAGGCTCTTGGTTTCCTTCTGTTCTTTCAAATTATCCCCTGAAATATCCCCCTTGTTAGAACTTCCCAGGAACCCAGTTTGAAGAGCACTGAGAACATTGCTCTCTATGGCCATTCTAGGTCTGACAGTGTTCATACCCTTGCCACTCAAAGTGTGGTCCTTGGGCCGCAGTAGCACCTGGGAGCTTGTTATGAAGGCAGCATTTCAGGTCCCCTGCAAGACCTACTGAATCAGAATCCACAACCCCAGATTCACAAGATCCCCAGGTTTGAGAAGCATTGGTCTGTATAGTTCTGTGACACAGAGAACTGAGGGACACGAGGACCAACGGGGCATCATGTCTTTCATCATCTTATGTGGACCTGGTCAGCTGAGTTTGGAAGTGTGGGCCACATCTCTTTCTTGTGACTCCTATGCTTCAGTGCCTTAATTGTTCCCTGGATGGGGAACCAGCCATGGGAAACAGCAAGGCTTGTCCTTAGGCTTGGCTAAGGAGGGCCTGGAAGGGGTACGAGTTGGCCCTGAAGAATGTATGTTAGGAAATGCTGGAGACACAACATTTCAGAGGGGGATTTGTGTTTCCAGTATGGAAGTGCTCACTGCAGATGCCTTATGAGAATGACTCTACTAGGTGTTTGTGCTTTCTTTTCCTCCCCTTTCCTTTCCTTTCCTTTCCCTTTCCTTTCTTTTCTTTAACATGTGTCCCTTGCACTGTCATGCAGGACTCCTGACCTCTCCAGCACCTGGGGTCTGACAGGTGGGCTTAGACTTAGAAGACCTGTATTTTACTCCTAGCTCTGGCCTTTTCTAGTGTTGTTCCTTTATTTTCTCTACCTCTCTGGGCTTATATATAACACAGCATGGTAACCTAACAGAGCTGTGAACTGAAATATGGGAAAGTTCTTCTGGTCAATTGTAAAGTGCTAAAAGCTCAGGAATATTTTTATATTAATTCTGATCTGTAAAAACACCCAGAGTTTGCCTTCAGCTGACCCAGAGGCCACAAGCACCCCTGTGAGGCTTACAGCTGGTATCTTGTATCAGACTAAGCTTTTCCTTGAAGTCCAGGTTTCTTCAAAGTTAGACAGTCCTGTTGGTGGGTCTTAAATACCCTTCATCAGAATTGATGAAACAAAACTTGATTTTCTTTTAAGTAGTATTGTGGGATATTGAAAAGAAAGGGAAAGTCAATTTGAAACTGTTCTAAGATGAAAAATAAAAAAAATTATTAAAAAATCCAAAATAAAAGGAAAAAGAAAGAGAAGAAAAACAGGTTTTACTCTTAAAACCTGTCCTTAGAAAAGGCCGGGAGCCCCTTCCTGCTGTGATTTTTCGATTTGGTCAGAAAGCTGGGATGAGATGTGCCTTGTGTCAACCTTGAAAATGAACTTGCTATTTTTTTCTTTCATCAGTTAATGTTTTAATGGCCGCTTCTGAAAAACAAAACAAAACAAAACAAACTCTTCCTGGTAACCTAAAAGTATGTTTGTTCTGTCAGGGGGGATGTTTCAGGAAATTTGTATATTTCTGGTGCTTTTTATATTGACAGAAGTATTTAAGTGTCATTTAATAAGACCTTTAGGATTTTCTTCTGATTTCTCATTTCCTCTCTCCTTTTTGAAAATGTGAAATCTTCCTCAGCCAAGAAGAAACAAATTTTAGCCCTAAAGGAGTGGGCTTGGTTTGATATCTAAGCATCTGGAATGGAGGGAGGTTCATAACTTGGCAGGCAGCCTCAGCACTGCCCTGGTTCTGGTCGGGCACCATATGGTACCCCACCCTCTCTCTTCTCTGTGCTCAGTGCAGCCCCTGCCATGTCATCCCACCTCACCTACTACCAGCCTTCTTTCCGAGGGCACCCACAGAGGTTCTATGCCTTTAAAAAATGCTCCCTTGGGGACCTCTGTGCTAGACTTGGGGAGAGACTCTTTGCTTATTGTGGTGCTGTCATGAGGACGGAGGCAAATTCAGGACAGGTTGGGAAGATCTCAAAGCTCTTGGGATAAAGCAAAGTCAACTTCCCTTAAAAAATAATTTAAAAGAGTATTGAATGGGCTGCTAAATGCCCATCCTATGAATCCATTCTGGGGAAGCTGGGATTGGTGGTGCTATTCAGCTGATCCCAGGGGACTTTGCTTGTAAAGCCTTCTTTACCAGGATCTTATGTCATTTGAAAGGTCATTTGAAAGGTCATGCCATCATTGGCCAGGCCTGGCAGAGTAGAAAGGGAGGTTTTGTCCAGCTGCATCTGCCCAAGGGTCATTGGCCTGTTACAGAAAGATGCTGACTCTCCGGGCCAACCAAGGCTGCCTTTGGTGACTTCATGGGGTTTTCCTCACTAATTCAGCATCTTTCTTTGAAATCTAGGCTAGTGATCAATTCCCAAAGCCCCAGGGGATTTCCATTTGGATCTTCTTATCTCTTTGGGGGCTGGAAAGATCCACATACCTTCTCCATCCCTTCTTTTTTTCCCACTTTACAAATTGCCTTATGGCGTGCCTCCCATATTCATGTCTTTAGCCCAGATCTTTGTCCTGAGTATAAGGCCTGTTTGTCCAACTTTCTCTGGAACAGCTGCAATTCAGACTCAATATGTCAGAATTGAATTCATCGTATTTTCCCCCAAACACTCCTGTGTTCCTTTTCTCTGTAAATAACATCACCTTTCACCCAGTTGCTCATGCCGGAAATTTAGGAGTCACCCCTGATTCTTTTCTTCCCCTTATTCTTCACATCCTATTTGTCATCAAAACCTGTCAATTTCATCACCTTAATAGGCCTTGAATCCAGCCATTTTGGTCCATTCTCATTACTCCCACACTGGTGCAGACCACAGGTATTAATCACCTGGATTAGAATCAAAAGGAGAAGGCTTCGCCTCCCCGCCTCCCAGTTCCAAGCACGGAGACTGACACGATAGATGCTAAAGAAATGTTGGCTAAATCAAGAAACGGGGAAAGCAAGGAAAGACAAATGAATCTATTACCAACTCCTGCCTCCTCAAAAGACCAGGCTAGACACAGGAGGGAGATGAGGAATTCTTCATATATTAAGACCTCAGATGAGACGTCTCATAACATCCCTTCGCTGCAGGACTCATGGCCAGTAACTTCATTATCTAACCTGGATCCCAACTGCTATAGTATAAACTTGTTTTCATTGGCTCTGTCCTTAAGGAAGAATAACTCATCCCATTTCTTCTGTATGTGGCAGAAGAAGCTACGGGGATTATACAGCTTTTGTTCAAAGCCTGGTTCCAGTCCAGGCTGGAGACCTGAATCCTTTTGCTGGGAGGAGAGCTGCCCCAGGGCTGGCTTTCTATGCCAGATAATTAGCAGAAAAACAAAAATGAAACTGAGGCTTGCGCTCAACTTCCAATGTCTTTACGGTAGCTATGTACATCTCAGCTTCTCACATACTGTGTCCCTTCACTTTTTTCTGTGCAGCTCCCCCAATCCTTTGCAGTCTTTTCTTTTCTTCCAAATCCAGGAAGAAAGGAGATCACGATACAGGAAGAGAAGACAAGTCTCAAAGCCCCACCCTAGCAAAGTTTCCACACCAGAACGTGATATAACATGTTTTGCTGATGCTAGATCCTAGAACTGTGGGGAAGGGAAGGGAAGCCTGACAGAATGCATAGTTTGAAAAGCACTCCTTCCCTATTTTTTACCCCCTATCAAGGGAAAAGGAAGAGTTTCACAATCATCTCTCTCTGTCTGGACTAGCTCGGAAGCCTTGGATGGTGCCAGATATTTTTGTAGGATGGTGGCCTTCTGCTTGCGGAAGGAAAACAATTCCTGCACATGTTGGCCGTAGAGACCCCTGCATTACACTGGAGTAGTTGTGCCAGTTCTGCTGAGGGGAAGCCAGCCAGCCATGGCTCTGGCTTTCCTTGGGTGGTGTTGGTGACTGTGCCAGTGGTGGTGATGATGGGGGTGACGGAAGGGGCTGGTGTGTGTTGGGGGTGGGAGTGGGGACAGGAAGGTATTGCAAAGGGGAAGGATAAAAAAAAAAAGCCTTCTTGGAAGGCACACTGTTGATGGACTAAATTATTTGCTCTGACACAAGTTTTGAGCAGGAAGGTAGTTCTCCTGGATTGGGAGAAATTCTTTTCATCTGCAGGAGAATTTCCAGCTACAGTAGCGAGTGAGAAACTTTTTAGGCTTTCACTCCTTTAAAACAAAGGAACATGACTAGATTTAGCAGCTTTCTTTTCTTTATTGTGATACTGTGATAAGAATGTGTCATCATTTCTTATTCATCTAGGTTCTTCCTCCAATTGACTTCAACGATTCACCGTGTCCTAGTTTTTCTGGATGTCTAGATTTGTAATTAGTTACTCCTGCAATTTTAAAAATTTGTATAAAAATGTTGCATGTCTGCTGAAATTGAACAGATTACCTCTATTTCATCTGGAAAATGACTTTCAGTAAGGCAATATGTTATTTTAAAACTTCAGAGTCTCTGCAAAGAATTATAGACCCAGAAATTCAGAGCTGAAAGGACTTTAACGACATCTTTCAGGACTTCCCTGGTGTCCAGTGTTTAAGACTTGGGGCTCCCAAAGCAGGGGGCCTGGGTTCGATCCATGGTCAGGGAATTAGATCTCGCATGTCACAACTAAAGATCCCACACACAGCAAAGAAGATCCCGCGTGCCGCAACTAAGACCGGGAGCAGACAAATAAATAAATAAATGAATAAATATTAAAAAAAATAGACATCTTTCAGTGGGTCTCAACCAGGGGCGCTTGGAAATGCGTTTGCTTGCTTTGGAATGTCACAATGACCATGACTGAGGGGCATAATTAAATTTAGTGTTCTGAAATTACAGATACTAAGCATTTTACACTTTTACATGCTATATGGTATGATATCATTCCAAGCAGCTGAGAATTTCCCTGTCCAAAATGGCAGTAGTGCTTCTGTTTAGAACATTGAGTCCAGCTCGTCATTTAAGTTATGAAGATACTAAGGCCTGATATTCCCTAGGCCAATAAAATGACAGTGAATGGGGCTGATTTACAGGTCTAGATTTGACTCGATCCAGTTTCTTTTATTTCCGTATGCCAGCTTTACTAGTAGTTGCACAGCTAATGTGAAGAGACCTCCTTTATGTAATGGGAGAACCAATCAAAACCTGGTATGTCTTGGTATTTGGATATCTATTTTTTTTTCCTTCTTATCCACTGGGGACCACAAATCTTATTTTCCTAACCAACAAAAGGGCTTAAAGGTACAAGAAGAACAATGAAAATTACAATTGCCAAGAATGGATGAGCCAATGGCTTGAGAAAATTATAATGTTAATGGATGAATGAGAGATGATAGAAGCCCAGCGGTAGTTTGAGTTCAGTCTTCATCAAGAATAGGGTAGTCAAAGAAGATGTTAAAATATGAGTGTGGGAGATCTTAACATGAATCAGATCACAATCTCCAAGTCCAGGTGGTTGCACCCTCATGTATTAAACACATTTGCAGATGAAATCTCAAAACTCGTTTTCAGTAACCATGAAGAATGGAAAAGTTCCCAGAATACTAGAAATATAAAAATATTCTTCTAATTTTCAGAAAGAGAGAAAAGGTAGTTCTGGAAGCCAACTCCAAGGGAACTTGACATTACATTTGGTAAAACTCCTCAACAGTACATTAAGCGTCATTTATTCATGCTTAGGAAAAAATGAGGTGATTTCTGGCAGCCAATATGGATACGGCTACGATAAACTGACCCACAGTGGACCAACTACATTGGCAAATCTGTGAAGGTCCATAAACCTATGGGAATTCTCAGGGAAAATTCTCAGGGAAAATGTTACAGTGATCTCAATAGCCTGGGAGTCTGAACCAAATTCAAGAAGATGAGATTTACCAAAGATAAAATGTTAATCTGCTGTATTGAAATTCAATAAATCAACTGCACAGCCACAGAATTAGGGGACCCGTTTTTGTAGATGTTAACATTGAAAGGGAGAGGGCTTTCTAGGTGAAGGGCTTTTTATTGTACAAGAAGCAGGAGATGAAACAATAGTGGGCTGTGATTTCCATAAAAGTTATTGTTATCTGGGAAGTATCCAGAGAAGCATGTTAAGTTGATGAGAGGCTTGGAGAATGCATCGTATGAAGGATTACTGAAGTAACAAAAGACCTTGTAATAATTGGGCTAAAGAAGAGGTGACTAGAACATCAAGGTTGTCTTCCAATATTTAAGGTTTCCTTATGGGGAAAAGGGAGAGGGTTTACCTTATAAGAACTTAAGGTAGTAGAATGAAGACCAACAGGCAGAAGTTACAAGGAAAAAGTTTTAGTTGAGTATAAGGAAAAACTTACTAGTAGTTGAGAAGAAATGAGCTTCCACCCATGTTCACAGCAGCATTATTCACAATAGCCAAAAGGTAGAAGCAACCCAAGTGTCCATCAATGGATGAATGGATAAACAACTGGGGTATATACATACAACAGAATATTATTCAGTCTTAAAAAAGAAGGAAATTCTGACACACACTACAACATGGATGACCCTTGAAGACATTATGCAAAGTGAAATAAGCCAGACACGAAAGAGTAAATATTGTATGATTCTGCTTATATGAGGTACCTAGAGTAGTCAGATTCATAGAGATAGAAAGCAGAATGATGGTTGTCAGGGGCTGAGAGAAGAGGGAATGGGGAGTAGTTTAATGTGTATAATAGAACTTCAGTTTGGGAAGATGAAAAACTTCTGGAGATGGATGGTGGTGATGATTGCAGTACAATGTGAATGTACTTAGTGCCAGAGGACTGTATGCTTAAAAATGATTAAGATGGTGAATTTGTATGTTATGTACATTTTACCACAGTTAAAAAAACAAATCAAGAGCTCCATTGCCTACAGAATCAACCCAAAAAGTCAAAGAACAAATGGGCTGCTATGAGAGGTACTGAGCTTCCCATAACTGTAGGTATCCAAGCAGGGGCTGGACAATCTCATGTGGCATGCTCTAGAGGGAATTTCATGATTAGAAGGGATCAATGCCAATGATTTCAGAACTTCTATAACTCTGCATGAAAGCAGAGACTTAACTCCATGACACAGAGTCAGACTGCATACTTTCTTAACATTGTATTATACACGCATGAGTATTCATATATTCATATATGTTTGTCATATATGTATTCATATATGTTTGTCATACAAACATAAGAGCATGTTTTATAACAAATGTTCATTCCAAAATATACTGTTGAATGAATATTTTTTAAATGGATACCCATTTAGCCCCCGAGCAGTTTGAATATTGGAACATTGCCAGTATCTTATGTGCCATGTGCCCTTTCCCAATCAGATCACCTCTCTCCAGATTTCTGTGATGACCTGCTTCTGACCTTTTTAAAATAGGCTTACTACCTATTATGCATCCCTAAACAGCATAGTTTAATTTTGCCTGTTTTGAATAGTATATGTATCATAATAGGTTTTCATTTGTTACTTTCTTCTTTAGCTCATTGTGCTTACAAGATTCACAGAGTTGATACACGCATGCAGCTGTAATTAAGTCATTTTCAAGAGATCACACTGTTCCCTTGTGTGTATATGCTACCGTTTATTTATTGTTACTGCTGTTGAGGGACATTTGGGCTGTTTCCAGCTTTTAGTTTTCATAGACGTTGCTGCTATAAGTATTACCTGGGAATAAAAATTCTGAGTTGTAGGGTACACACATCCCCAAATGTTCAAGATACTGCCAAAGTGTCTTCCTAGAGACTGTATTAATCTACATGGCCACCAGCAGTGTACCAGCTCTCATTGTTCCATATGTTTGTCAGATTCAGACTGCAGGGTTTTTTTTTAATTTTTATTTTCTTATTGAAGTATAGTTGATTTTCAGTGTTTCAGGCAGCAAAGTGATTCAGTTTTATATATATATGTAAATATACATTTATATATAATATAAATTCTTTTTCAGATTCTTTCCATTATAGGTTAGTACAACATATTGAATATAGCTCTCTGTGCTGTACAATAGGTCATTGTTGTTTATTTTGTATATAGTAGTCTGTATCCGTTAATCCCAAATTCCAAATTTATTCCTCCCCTCCTTTCCCCTTTGGTAGGCAAAGTTGGTTTTCTATGTCTGTGAGTCTATTTCTGTTTTGTAAATAAGTTCATTTGTATCATATTTTTTTTTTAGATTCCACATATAAGTGATATCATATATTTATCTTTCTCTGTCTGACTTACTTCACTTAAAAAGATAATCTCTAGGTCCATCCATGCTGCTGCAAGTGGCATTATTTCATTCTTTTTCATGGCTGAGTAATATCCCATTGTATATACATACCACATCTCCTTTATCCATTCATCTGTTGATGGGCATTTAGGTTGCTTCCAAGTCTTGGCTAGGAACACTGGGGTGCATGTATCTTTTCAAATTAGAGTTTCCTCCGGATATATACCCAGGAGTGGGATTGCAGGATCATATGGTAACTCTATTTTTAGTTTTTTTAAGGAACCTCCATACTGTTCTCCATAGTGGCTGCACCACTATACATTTCCACCAAGAGAGTAGGAGGATTGCCTTTTCTCCCCGCCCTCTCCAGCATTTATTGTTTGTAGACTTTTTGATGATGGCCATTCTGACCCGTGTGAGGTGATGCCTCATTGTGGTTTTGATTTGCATTTCTCAAATAATTAGTGGTGTTGAGCATCTTTTTAGAACTTTTCTCTAGTTCTTTATCTAAGAACTAGAGAAGGTGGTGAGCTTGGCAGCTTGGTTCTAATATCTCATCATAAAGTGGGAAAATGTACTTGAGTTGCACCAAGAAGTATTTAGGTTCCAAACCAATGTGGGTTCTTCTTTTGAGTTAAGTGGCTTAATAGAGATGGGCTTCCAATTACAACCTAAGCACATGAAGGGCAGGAGATGCCACGTATCTTTTGATCAGTTGGCTATCCCCAATTTGCCCCTCAGCCCTAGGTTTATAATGCCTGCTCATCAAATACTGATGACTTTGTATTCTAAATGCAGTCTCCAAAGAAAGAAATTTCAAAACAAGACATAATTTACTGAATTGTAGCAATGTCACTGTTGTAGCCTGAACTTGAACTTTGTCCTGCCCAGCCACTTTCCAGCTATGAAACCTTGAGCAAGTTAGTTGGTCTCCCTAACCTCAGTTGCCTCATCTGTAAAATGGGTAGAGTAATAGGACCTCCTGAGTGTATATGTATGGGAAGGGGGTTATGAAGATGATATAATTCATGTAAAGTGCTAACCTCAATCCCTGGCATTCAGTATTCAATAAATGTAGCACATATTATTAGAATCTTTATCCCTGAAGAAATACTTTTAAAGGTATTCTTGGATAATCTAAGCATGACTTTGCCTGGGGAGATGCAGCAGAACTTGACCTCTTCAGGATTTTTCTACCCGGTCCGCCACCTTGGTAATTTTCAGCAGCAAACATTTAGAATAAGCTCTGGTTTTACTCTTCATCAAACCCAAAGTGACAGCAAAAACAGATATTTTTTTCAGAAAGAAATTAATCTCCTAAACAGGGTGATTTTCCCCTTTTCTTTAAATACTTCTAAACTCGTGAGGGAGAAGCACAGCGCACATTATCCATCAGAATGAGGCATCATCCAGCGCTGCTGAGTTTCATTGACTTTAAGATTGCCCTCTGAGCTATAAGCTTTCTTTTTTTTTCCTTTCCCAGAGCACAGTTAGCAGGGATATTTTTCTTTAAATGGCCCCGTTTCATTTGCATTTTTTAAACTTTCACAGCAGAGAGTAGAAGCCATTGTAAATGGTTCCAAGAAGGCGGCTGTGATTTCACCCTACTCTGAGCTGCCTGCCTGAAGCTTCTGAAATTGAGTGTCAGTTTCCCCCGGAGCAGAAAGATATTACTTCATATTTGTGCGCGCGGTTCGCTGCTCTGCTCTTGGTTTGGTGGCCTCATTTAGCTGCAGGCATTCTCCAGTAATGATCGGTTCTCCACAGTAAAATTAAATATCACCTTTCTCTCCCCCCAGCCCACCCCCCCACCTTTTTAATAAGATGTTTTCTTGTTTAGACTGAAGCGAGACAAGGTGAGAAACTGTGAGTTCTTCTCTGATTCCTTTTATTGCTTTTTTGGATAAGGAGAGCACAGCAAAAAGGTAAAGAGGAGGAAAATCTACCATTGGAAATCTGAATGGAAAGCTGTACCAAGATCACAGATCAGTTTGAGTTTGTTTAAGAGAGGCCTGGAGAGAGGAAGGCAAGATATAGAGAGCATAGGGGAGGCATTACAATATTGTAGAGTGAGGGACAGACTGACCAGCATTCTTTCCATGCTGATTCTTGAGTTCACACCATATACTCTCTGTTCCTTGTATTTACAAGCCCCTCCTCATTCCCTCTCCAGCTTCATCTTCCTTCAGCCTTGCTTCATGGATTTCTTTCATACTTGACGGGCAAAACCTCAACCCCAGATCTAATGAACTATCAGCCTTCTCTACCAGTATGCTAAGTGTTGGAGAGAAAACTGCCCAGGTATACAGATTAATTTCACCACAACTTCACGGTTTGGACTCTCCTGGCTTTCCACTGCTGCCCTGTAACCGTTCCATGGTTCCTTAGCCAATTCTCTCTCTAGTTCTCTAGACTAGCTTTTGCATGCCTTTTTCACTTTCCTCCTCTCCTCAAATGTTTGACTTTCACAAGTTAAGCATACGGCATTTCTTCCTACTTCACAGAGAAAGTAGATGCCAAAGATGGAAACACTTCCCCGCCCTCCCCTTAACTTACTGCTCTCAAACCTACAAGTTAGCTATTACCACCTCCATGCCTCCCTTCTTTGCTTCTGTTACAATGGAAAAGGAGCATCCCCACCTGGGCTGGTCCCTCCACTGGTCCTCTGGAGCTCTTCTCTCCCAGTCCTTTGCACCCTGGCTTGATAAGCGTCCACTCTCTCTTTCCTACACCATCACCCTGCCCTTTCCCTTTTGGCCTCTGCCTATCAGCACTTGAACATGTTCAAATCTTTCATCCTGAATATCCCATTCCTTTCAAACCTCATGGCATCTTTCAGCCATTGATTTCTCTTTGAAGAGACATATGTATCTGCTTCTCTGCTTCTTTATTTCCCATTCTCTGTTCTACCCACTGCAATCTGGCTTCTGCCCTTATCACTCTACTGAAACTGCTTTCAGCAAGGTCATCCATGAGTATTTTATCGCTGAATCCAATGGAAACTTTTAAGCCATTATCTTCCTTGACCTGTCTGTAGGAGCTGACACTTTTGGTCCTTCCTAGCATGTTGAAAGCCCATTTCCTTTGCCTCCAGGGCCACGTGCAGCAGCTGAACTCTCCTACCTCTTCAGGCTTCCTTGTAGGCCCCTCTTCCTCTGCTTGCTCTTAAATATTAGAGGGGCTTCTGTCCCAGGTCCTCTTCTGGTCTTACTCATCGGTGCTCTCAAGGTTATCTTAGCATTCCATGCCTTATCACGGAACAGGAGGAATAAGGTGCAGATTTTGTGATGGGGAATAGTGGAAATGAGGTCGGCCAGGCACGGTGGTGCTCCAAGACGGAGACTAAGACTTCAGAAAGGAAGTGTTTGACTTGCTGAAGTTGCAACAGGTGAACAAGCACTGGGTCTACAGTGTCAACATTGAGCGTTTTAGAGGTTAGACCCTCCCCTCCTGTTGTGTAACAAAGTACCTGTCTGTTCTTTGTCCTGGGTTCTTGGGATGGAGCTTTGAAACCCTTGGAATTTCCAAAATGATGGGAGTGTCTTTGTTATCTATGGCGAAGCCTTGGGACCACGCTTGAACTTATGCAAATGAAGTGATTCGTCGTGAGCCCCTAGATAGTTTCAGGATGGGGGGTAGCTAGGCTGGAAAGACCAGCCATATGATTAGAGTACTGGGGCTTTGAGCCATGATATTGGCCCAGCTTTCAGAATAAATAGAATTTAAACGCATGGCCAGTGATTCAATTTAATGATGCCGATGTAATGAAACCCCAGTGAAAACTCTGGACACTGAGGCCTGGTTGAGCTTACAGGTTGGTGAACACATCGATGTATCAGCAGGGTGGTGCATCCCGCTTCCGTCAGTGAGGACACAAAGACTTCACTTTCAGGGCCCTCCCAGGTCTATGCATCTTTTTATTTGTCTGGCCTGGGGAGTTGTATTCTTTATGATAAAACTTTAATCATAAGTATAGCACTTTCCTGCATTCTGTGAGTCATTCTGAGTAATTGAACCTGAGGGAGCTGTGGGAAGCCCAGCATTGATAGCCAGTTGGTCAGAAGCACAGGTGGCCTGGGGACCCCTGCACTTATGGCTGTTGCCTGAATTGAGGGCAGTGTTGTTGGAGACTGTGCCCTTAAGTCGTGAAGTCTGAGCTAACTCTGGGTAGTCGGTGTCAGAAATGCACTGCAATATTGAACCTCCCCGGGAGAAAGTGTGTGGACTCAGTGAGGGACTGAGTGCCCCATCACTAGAAGAGATGTGGTTATAGAATATAGAGGCATATAAAGGACTATACAGTCAGAGGCAATTGGAGGCAGAACTGACTATTTAGAAACAGTGTCTCTAGATTTTTGGTAAGATAGCAATAAAGAGATTTTTTCAAAGGCAGAAAGATTGTTCCCTTTAAGTCCGGTCATACTTTCCTTTAACAGCCTTTGTGCTTCTGAGTTCTTGGATCTGTCCATCAAAAATTTGCGAATACTATATATTTCCAGGTTAAAAAACATGACTTTTTCTTTTGTCCCCTAGAAAAGGCAGAGAGCAGCCCTTGGGGGTAATAATGATGCCATTCACGCTGTGCTCTCTCGTAGTTAAAATTGTGTCAGCCATTTTGACCCCTGATGGGATTTATGGTGGCTCAGATCTCTGTTGGAAAAATGAGTTTGGGGCAATAGACAGGAGGAAAAAGGTCTCAGGCTTGGAGCATATTATTTTGGTGAAATGGGGAGAAAATTCACTTGAGGCTTTTTTCCTCTTTTTAGCTGTAAAATCTGACTGTCCATATTCTATCACCCCTGTGTGCACTCTAATGTCACTGAGCTCCCGTGCCTGGGACCCTGTGGGCTTCTATTCTTAATAATATGAGCTCCCGTGATGTGCTGATCTCCTACTATGTGACTGGTTGCCGGGCCACCTTCTTACAGACCTTCACTCTGTCCCTCCCTCCCACCTTTGCAAATCACAAGTGCCTCCATCTTATAGATAAGGAAACTGCAGCTTATTGCTGAGGTTGGAACACTGTTAACGGCACCTGCATGGAATGCCACAGAGATTGGAACCCAGGTCTATATAACATCACTGTATAGTGAGTCTTAAGGGTGGAGCAAGTGCTAAACCCAGAGCTGGAGAAAAGAGTGATTAAAGCTCTATTCTTGTCCCTCTGCGGAGCTTGCAATCAAATCAGAGGGACTGACCAAGGTGCTGAGTCAGTCAGAGGGACTGACCAAGGTGCTGGTTTGGGGCAAGAGTTGGTAGAATGAAGATTTTAGTTAAGTATATGACCTGTTGTTAAGGCTAAAAGATCACCATGGAGGGTCCCCAGCCACAGCTTAGTTTAGAAACAGCTTGCCTCTTCTTCTTGAGCCTTCTAATGATCATTTCCTAAACTTGAATTTGAATCTTCTTGTCTTTCCTTTATAATTGAGCCAAATTCCACTCAGACTGTTCCATGGAGATGTAAGATAATACCGTTTTTAAATTTTCCAGATCAGGAGACAAGAAAGTAACATTTATTGACATTTACTACATTCAGAAAACTTCATACACTTGAAAAACATTTTAATCATTTTAGACATCAAGATACAGAAGCTCTCTGTTCATCTTCCTTAAGAATGAATCCATGAGTCAGCCTGACTCTAAGGTAATATTGGTCACCCACCTCAAGGTTCTCCTTTTTGTATTTCCTAGATAGTGGTCATATGACGTCAGTGGCACCTTTAACTTTTCCAAGTGTCTTCTGCTGTTCCATTCACAGTAAATCTAAAAGCTCCAGCTGTACGAGGCAGGGACTTGTGTGCCCATTTGATTGAGGAAACTAAAGTAAACACACGGTGTTTAGCGAGAGGCCACTAAATTCCTAAGAGGAGAGATAGAAGGAGAACACAAGTCTTTCTATCCCACCAACTTTTTAGTGAAACTCCTCTTTCAATTAAAGATGAAAAAAAAGAAAACTTGAAAACCTACAGGAGCCAGTCACTAGACACAGTTTCTTCACTTATTACAACAAGTGTTCAAGTCAAGCATGGTGGTCCTTGTTTTACAGATGAGAACTGAGGCTCAGGGAGGTTATGTAATGGTCCCAGAGTCACACAGCAAGTGGCAGGTCTGCTCTTGTCATCGCAGCCCACTGTCCCACATGGCTAACCTTTTCTATAGGATCTTTCAGTTGAACGTGTTAAAAAAAAAAAAAAATTCAAGTCTAACTCATCTAAAAAGAGGAAAAAAAAAAATCTAACCTTCTCTTGCCCCATCTACCCTCTCACGGCCATCTCACCCTCACCTGCCCTTTCACGGTGGAGCCTCTTCACAGAATAATCTACTTCCCCAGAGTTCCCTCCTGAGTTTACTACCATCATGTTCCTCCCTTAGCTCCCACGTGCCTGGCTCTTGCCAAATTGCTAGGACCAACTCACTGTTATCCAACAGCTGGCCTTTTGTATGTGTTTCCTTTGCTTCTTTCCAGCCTTTGACACTGGTCCCCTGTTTCTGGAAACTGCCTTCCCTTGGTTCTGGGCCACTAATCTCGTTTTCTCCTTTCTCTCTGACTGTGTCCTCTCTTTTGCCAATTCTCTTTGTTAGCCTTTAAGTGTCTGTGTTCCCCCAGAGCTCTGCCCTCAGGCTTCTGCTTGCTCTCATTTATCCAACTAATGGTGCTTGCAAGTTTATTGTGTGTCAGGCCCTGTGCTAGGAGCTGGGGGTCAGTGACCGAGTGATGATCAAGTGGTCTGAAATGTGAGAAGCTCATCATGCTCTGGTCCCTCCCTGCTGCCCATCCAGCCCCTTCATTGGCCCCAACTCTGCTCTGCACAAGTGCTGCGGTCTCCAGATGAGCTCTCTCTTGCCTCGCTCGGGACTTTTGCAGTGGTAGTTTCCTCAGCTAGGAATGTTCTCAATGTCTGTCCCTGTGTTTGCTTAACTCTTTCTCATCTGTCAAGATATGGTTTGGGTATCATCTCCTCTGGGAAGGCTTTTGTTACTCACCAGAGTGCTCCAGGAGCTGCCTCTGTGCTCAAGTCCATCACAGAACCTACACACAGAATAATTGCACCTGTGTCATTATTCTGTCCAGTCCCCCATGGCAGGAGCCAGCTCTTTGGCTCCTTTGTATCCCCGGCACCTAACACAGTCCTTGATATGTAGCTCTTTGTAGAGTGAATGAATCAGGCTTGCCACGACTGGTCCTTTCCAGCCTGGACTCCTGTCTTTCCTCCACCTGTACTATTCCTGATAGCCCGTGTTTATCCACTTTGACTGCACATGGTAGTCACCTGCGGGGAAAAAAATGCCGGCCCTTATCCATTTCAATTGAATTAGATTATCTAGTGGTGGGACCCAGTCATCTTCGTTATTTAAAAACTCCCCAGTTGTTTCTGATGAACCGGAAATAATCATGAGTCGGATCTGTCTTGGTATCTCAGCACCTAGCGCGATGCTTTGCACATAGTGGGTATTCAATTTCTAGAATGACTTCTAGATTTCTGGAATAACTGAGTGGCTGCCTAAAAGCCTAGCGCTTGCATATTCAAATCTAAGCCAGACATATCCAGTCTCCAAGCACACTCACACAGAAAGCCAATTCTCCAAAAGAAATAAAGTTTTCAAAGCCTAAATTAGCTGCTGATTTGTGTAATTTAGTGTCACATAATTTTTGTTTTAACCTCCAGAAAAGCAGTAGTCAAGGAGGTGGTGATTGGATGAGAAAGGAGTAGGTGGAGATCGCTGGTTTTCATTATGTGAGAATTTAGAAGGTTTGCCATGGTTTCTGGTAAATGCTGGCAAAAGTCTGTTTTGCCACAGGCCCTGTAAAAGCACTAACCTGATTCCTTTTGATGTTGCTGGCTTTTCTTTGGTAAGGGAATGAGACCTAGCCAAGTCCGTTGGGGCTAGAGCAGGGCAGGGACAGGGAGGTTACGGCGGAGGGGTGACAGCATCCAGCTCCCTTCGCCCTGTTTCCTCAGGTCATTTCTGCACCTAGAAACTCTTTGAAAGTCTTAGTGATCTCTAGCGAGTTGTGAGGGCACGTACGTGGGGGCTTTCCCCCCCACTTTCCGTTGCCATCCCAGCCCCAAGTTCATAGGACAGAGTTCTGATATCAGGGGGCTTAGTCACTGTCATTGTCTGGCTGCAACAGCTCCCGCTGGTGCAAGCACTCTACAGGCAAAGTTCATGACCATAAACTTATTGAAGCTGCACAGAAACACCATGACGGGGGTGTTGTTACTACCATTTTGTAGACAACAAAACTGAGGCTCAGAGAAGTTCAGTGACAATGTCCGGCTATGTGGCTTGTGCTGCATTATCACAGAGTTATATATATATAGCTGCATTATTACCCCAGTCTCCTGACTTTCCGTCTAGCACTCATTCTACTACCGGGAAGGTGACCCACTCAGGCTGGAGCAAGAAGGCTCAGGACACAGACCGGCCAGGAGAGAGTTCTTCTTGGAGTGGACCAATGAGCTGTGAGGGGCAGCATTGGAGCAGACGTGCTGAGGGTTTTGGGGTCTCTAGAAAGGCTGAAGAGGTGGGAAAAGCTTGGAGCTGACTCACCTCGGCAAAGAAGTGAGAAAGGGCCTGCTGGGCGCCATGGCTGCCTCATTCCATTCCTGGAGGTTTGGCAGAGACGTCCAAGGCTTCTTCCCTCGATTTGGAGTTTGAGGGGAACTCAGTAAACAGGCACATGAAACCTAACTGAACTTGTCATTATCATCCCATAAAAGGTTAAAAAACTGTTGGAGGATGGGTGGGAAGAGAGAAATCAAGCGACCTCTTGGTGTAGCTGTCTTGTTTACCACTGGCATCTTATCTATCAGTGCTGTGTCTTCCATTTGTCAGGCTATAACGATAGCAGCTTTTATAAGTAAGCAGTTTTTTGTAATGAACTTTTTCCAAATGTGTATTCTGTTCTGGGAACTCTCTGTGCTCTGAAGCAGCTTTATAATTATTGCCTCTGGTGGAATAGCCAGGCTCTATGTGGCTTTTATGTAGCAATTTCAGTTAATCTGCCTCTTCCTCTTTTAGCTTCAAATAAGGAAGATGAAGGGATGGAAAAATATAATGATAGCTTCTTTTTTTTTTAAAAAAAGTGTACTTATTATATATTAGGTATTGTTCTAGATGTTATGCATTCATCTTTTCATTTTATCCTAACATTACTTGGGTCTCAGGTATTTTTATAGCCCCCATTTTACAGATGAGGAAACTGTGGCTCAGAGACTTTGAACAAAGTGTTTAAAGTTACTCAGGCAGTAAGTGGTAGAGACAAGATCTGAACACATGTCTGTCTAACCACACAGCCTGTGTGTGGTGTGGGCTGCTTTTGCTAGTGTGGAGTTGGGGGTGGGAGGAGGAACTTAGGACACTCACTGATGCTGTGGAGTCACTTGCCATGTTGGTCCATGCAAGAGATGTTGTAATTCAGTGCCAATGGCTCTGTAATTATGCATCATTTTCTGGTCTTTTGCTTTTATAAAGGGAAATAGAAGAATTTCAAGAGCTCCCCACACTTGTTACAGCCGGTAGTGATGCTACCTTCTTCTTGGTACATGGCTGTACCATTTATCCCCAAGCTCAAAAAATGTTCATATCATACATTGGCTTCTATTTTGCAACATGGACTGTTAGTTGCCATCTTATTTGAAACCCTGATCCTGCCCAACTGAACTGAGGCTATTTTGGATCTCCTTTCTCCCCATCCTGCATGCTGCTCCAAGGGGACAAAGGACAAAGTGGCCTTCCATCGCCTCCATCTGCTACTTGAGCGATGCTGGCCATGGACGACCAGCTCTGGGGTTAGCTGCAGCTCAGATCTCTGCTCCACCACATTCCCACTCTGGGACTCTGGATCAGTCATTTAACCTCTCTGAGCTTCTCTTTCCTCGTCAGTACAATGGGGATAATAATCCGAATGTCTACCTCATAGGTTTGTTGTGAGGATTAAATGAAACGATGCACGTAAAATGATTGGCTCCATAAATTTGGGCACTGCTATTCTCTCAGCTCCAATCTAGTCCCTGCAGTTAAGGATTGGGAACCACTAGCAAATCATTCCTAGTATCCTGCCTTATTTCAACAAATGTGCACAGAGTGCCAAGAGCAAGGTTGTCTCTAGGACACTGTTTCTTAATGCATCGTTATTCCCAGTATCACTTTATGGGGTTAAAATGTACAATGAGCAAAGTTTGCTTGGGAGAAAGCCCTTCCACTTCCCACTTATCATCTCTTCCCCCTTGTTGCAAAGGCTTCCTTTTTTCACACCTGGTACCCTCCCACTGACCCTGGACTCCCCCAGGGCTCCTCATGGGAACACCCAGGCACCTGGAACTTTACCTCCCGGTTTTTTTCTTTCTTGGCAAAGGTGTTTTTGAAAGTATCATCTTTAAGAATAAAAAATGAAAAGACATGACCAACACCAAGAAATTACTTCCATAATTGGTGACACATCCATTCAGTGAAGTACTGCTGGACCCTTACCTCTTGATTAAGACAGAGCCAGGCCCTTTACTGAGAAAGGGAAATTTGCTTGGTCTGACCCAGGGGTGGATTTGTTTGCCTCCAATTAGTTGGAAAATCGAACTTGATCTATGAAGAAGACAGATTTATAACCTGGGCTGATACATGACTGCCCTCGCTTTGTTGTAATAAAAGATGAAATCGCTCCAGTGGGGGCTTGGGTGGACATCAGGCTGGGTTTGTAATGACCGTTCCCTCCGATTTTCAGAGCCTGAGTAAAGCCGGCCGGGATGATCAAAGAGCCCTTCATAGTAGATAAAAGATCATTTGGGGGAGCTGGAGAGGAAGAAGTTTGGAGTGTTCGCTTTTTCTTTGTTTTCTTTTCCACCCCCTTTCAGTGGGACTTAATGATGCTCCTTTAGGTGGGAAAATAGATCTGTTCTGGCTAATTTTCCACAGAAGTCCACAAAGACCACGTGTCCTCAGGACAGATGGCTGCCAACATGGCCTCCACCGTGTTTAAAGGCTGTTTCTCTCCGCTTTGAGCTTTCCTTTCTCTGCCTCTCTTTAGCCGTTGATTTACTTTTGCTCCGTTTTGCCATACTCTCCTTATAGCTTCTGCTATAAGAGCTTGGCTCTGTCTCCTGCCATCGGTCCTGATAGCCTCCTGTTTCCCTTCTTTTCCCTTTGTCCTCCCTCCTTATCCTCTTTCCCACTGCATCACATTCTCTGCCTTATTTGCCTCCCTTCCTTTCATGGTCTTATTTTTGACACTCCTCTTTACCTTTTTCTCTCCTCTCTCTCTGATTCTGGTTCATAATATCTTGAAAGAGCGTTTGATAACGTTCGCCTGACCCTGCCTGACATGGGGTGAGTGATTCTTCTCAGGCAGCTTTTGATGTGGTCTGTGTGTGATTGATGAAAGCTGCTCAATTTGCTTTTCGAAGCTCTGTTTATGGAGGGCTTGGATGCATCTTCTATGGATTTCACTCTTTTTCTTTCCAGAAACAAGTCCAAATTATAGGACAAAATCATACCACTTCCCATGTGTTCATCATCCTCACAGATGCCTTAATGTGCATGAGAGAAGGACCACGTTGCACAATCCACCTTTTTTTTCTTTAAGTGTTGTTATTCCCAGAGTCCTCGTGTCAGAGATTTTTACCCACAAAGGATGTTCCTTGGGCTACATTTAATTTGAATACAACCTTCAGCCCAAAAAAGAACTTAGATTTGGACACTGCCTAATGAAATAGAAGAAAAATGCCATCACTGTTAATAGGAGAATCTAGGCACATTAGGTATCTTGGCTACTTACGATATGGTCAGAATAAAATGAGAGGAGCCATAATCAGAAGAATTGCTGGCAGCTTCTGGTTCTAGAAAGAACAGTGGGTCGAGTTCTTTCCAATGTTAATCACTCTAGATCCCAAAAGCGTACGAGAAGATGAGGGGTATTTTTCAAATGGTTCAGGTTTCCTGCACTGTTGTTTCTGCTTTTCAACCTAAGAAGAGGATTCTTGCACCTGCACCAGAAGGCTTACACATTCAGCTGCTTGAAGAAGGAGGGGTAGGCAAAATAGTCAGTAGGAGCTCTTTCTAGCTCTTAGATGCTCTGATTCTGAGAATCTAATACTTTAGGTATGACAAACATAGCGCATTGAAAAGATTACTGAGTTTTGTGCTAGAATACCTGAGTTTAATTGCAGATTTGGACAATTATTAGTTGAATGATTGTCAGTAAATTTTAAATTTTTTTTTCAGTTGTTTTAAACAGCTTTACTGAGGAATAACTTACACATCATAAAAGTCAGCCATTGTAGGTGTACAGTTCAATGATTTTTAGTAAATGTATAGAGCTGTGCAACCATCGCTACAATGCAATTTTATAACATTGTTTTATAAATCTTTTAACCTCTCTCCATTTTTTTCCCTTCATCTTACGATTGGACTTACACGGTGGATTTATTACAAAAATGACCTCAATCTTAATCCTTTTATACATTGTGACATGGCTTTTTTGCTCCTTCCATTGAGAGGTGGAATTGATTTCCCCAGCCCTTGAGTCTGGGGTTGGCCTTATGACTTGCTTTGACCAATAAAGTGTGGTCACTGTGAAGGTGTGCCTGTTCTGAGCCGAAACCTCAAACAACCCTTCATGCTTCTGCTTGCTCTTTTGCAACCCTGTTATCTCCACTGTGAGGATAAGGTTGGGCTAGCCTGCTGGAAAGTGAAAATCGTGTGGGGAGAGGCCCCAATCATTCTTGCCACCCCGGCTTAGGCCATGTTAGATCAGCCTGCCCAGCTGCCCTCCATCTAAGCTTCACCAAGACCGGCCAAGCCCAGTCCGGCTCAGCAACACTAACAAGCCACCCTGGAGACCCACAGATACAGCAGAAGGGCGCTGTTGGAAGCTACTAAGCTTTAGGGTGTATGATATTTTGATTTATAATAAGAATAGGCATTGGGTCTTCCACCCCTTCCTGTCATAGAGCTCCTAAAACTCTTGGAATTTCCTAAGCATGGAGAGTTATAAAGGTGTCTTTTGTTATGTTAATGAGGTGACCTTTGGGAAGCATCTAAGGATGGGGGATGGTTTACAGTAGAGCCAACCATGTGATTAGAGGGTTGGCTTTTTCAGTCCCACCCCTGACCTCTGGGGAGGAGAGAGGGGCTGGAGGTTCAATCAGTCATGACCAATGGCCAGTGATTTAATCAATCATGCTATGTAATGAAGCCTCAATAAAACCCCGAAAGGACAGGGTTCAGAGAGCTTCTGGTTGGTGAACACTTGGAAGTGTGGGGAAAGGGGCATGCCTGGAGAGGGCATGGAAGCTCCGTGTACTTTCCCCATGCCTTACCCTCAGCATCTCTTCCATCTGGCTGTGTCTGAGTTATATCATCTTATAATAAACCAGTGATCTAGTAAGTAAAATGTTTCTCTGAGTTCTGTGAGCCACTCTAACAAATGATTCAAACCCAAGGAGGGGGTTTTGGAGAGCCAGGCAGTCAGAAGTATAGGTGACAACCTGGGCTTGTGATTGGCATCTGAAGTGGGGGGCAGTCTTGTGGGACTGAGCCCTCAACCTGTGGATCTGATGCTGTCTCCAGGAAGATAGTGTCAGGATTAAGTTGAATTGTGGGACACCCAGCTGGTGTTGCAGAATTGCTTGGTTGGTTTGGGAGAACCCCACATCCATTGGAATCGGAGTCAGAATTGTTAGGGTGGTTTGTAAAATATCATTAATGTGGCAAGAAATAACTGATGGGGGATCATGAGAATCAATTTTTAAAAAGCTATGAAAACATCTAGACTTCTGCCTATTACATAGTAGGCTCTCAGTAAATTAAAAAAAAGATTTAATTTAACAAACATTTATATAGTCCCTTGTATGTGAAAAGTGGTATGTTTGGGGTTATGAGGGACGCAGAATTGATAAAAGACATGATGTAAACCCTTCAGTAGTCAGTTCCAGTCAGAAAAATAGATACTTACCCAAACAGTTATAATATAGGACAGTCTGTCCCTCTATTCTAACATTTATGTCTAAGTGGTTCCCCCATTGTCTGCAAATAACCATGTTCTTCTTTTCTTGGTATTTCATTTTGTTCGAAAATGTGTTCAAGGGGTATAATTTATTAAAAATTCCCCAAACAGCACATTGACCAAAATTAAGTTTTATTGCTGTGTCCAAGACAGTGTTTGCATTTATAGGCAATAGTCTATATGAAGCTTGGCCACGTGAAATGCCTCATGTAGCTAAGGAAACAGAAAAGCAGACATGAAATCAGAGCCAGGGTGGGGAGGAGAATGAAAAGGGGAGAAAGAGAGGTGGGTGGGAAAGTCTTAATTTCTAAAGCAACCAGGAGCTTTAATTCTAAGGATGCCTAAATGTAGAACACTGCCTGGGCAGATTGTTTTTACTTGCCTCCAAACTATTCTAGAGGTTTGGGAGGTTGGGTTTGAGGTAGGGAGGAGAGGAGGAAGGAGTGGGGTTTGCAAACAGGATCTTTGGAACCCAGGATTCCTGTGGTTGGTTGGGTTCAAGCAGATTCCTTGAATTCGTACTCTCCAGGGAGCAAGCCGTCTGGGTAGTCTGACAGCACCAAGAGCACTGTACAAAGAGCCCTGGCTTGGGAGCCTGGGACCCTAGTTCAAGTCCTTACTCTCACACTAAAGAACCCTTGCTGTGTGACCCTGGAAAAGTCACTTTCCTTTCCTGTGGGTTGACCTAGATGATTTCTAAGGTCCCTTCTAGTTCAAAGAGTCTATAACTTCAGGTCTAATTCAGCCACTAAGTTGAAGGAGGAGATTGAAATCGGAGCAAAGCAAGACAGATAGAAAGGCCTGACAATATGCGTGGACCTTCAGAAAAGGGCTGTTCAGAAAACCAAAACAAAGGCCAGTGGGTGAGTCCTGCAGATCTGGGAACCCTCCCCACTGCTGCACTGACTGTAGTGAGTTCTGACCAGGCCTTTCCTCAAGGACTCCAGAGGTCCTGGATGCTCCCTGACCAGGGACCTGACCACTGGGTGAGGTCCCTGCTGGGCCTGTTGAAAGGCCGCCTCGCTTTCCTTCTAGGGCAAGGGTGTCAAAGGGGTTTCTTAAAATGCACTTGAGCTCTAATAAAGGGCTGTCTAAACAAGGATAAATATTCCTAGCAGTCTGGTGGGAGGAATGGGGTAAGAAGGTGGTCTTTTTTCCTAGCAGTGGAACTAGAAGAAACTCAAAGAGTAAAGAGCTCTTTGCCACAAGTAACTCCCAGAAGCTCAGATGAAATTAGCACTTTCAGTGCTGGTTAGGGTCTCTTTTAGAATGATAACTATCAACTATCTCAGGGATAACTGAGCATGCCTTTGGGCAGACACAGTCCTTGTCCCCTCCTCCTGGAGCACCGCTGGGAGGTGGTAAGGGAAAGAAGCTGCAGAAGCCTCAGCTTCAGCCACCGTGAAGTCATTTGGCTTCACCCCATGGAGGGGGACCTCTGAAATGCTGGAGGCTCCTATCTTCCCTGAGGGGCAATAAGGAAAGGCCCATGCCGTGGAGGCTTTGGACCACCAGGTGTGAGTATTCCCGGGCCACTGCAAGGCTGGGCTACCAAAAGCTAAGCCTAGGGATGGCTTGTGAAATGTGATTACATTTGGTTCCTTTTTCATATCAAAAAAGAAAACAGAGTACAAACAGCATCATTCAGGTCCCTGTCCTTTTCTCCTTGTGTCATTCTCTTGTTTGTACTTTCCTCTTTCTTTTATCTAATGTTGTTCACTCTCGCCTCCAGGATCATTGGGTCACTGAAGTCCTGCCACTCACCACAGATTGTCCAGACTTAGTGGCATAAAACAACCATTTCATTCTGCTCATGGATTCTGTGGGGCAGGGGTTCACACAGGGCACGGCAGGGATGCTTTGTCTCTGCTCCACAATGTCTGGAGTCTCAGCTGTGAAGACTCCAAAGCTGGGGGCAATTCAAGGCCTTGGGGCTGGGATGGTTAGGAAGCTCGTCCATTCACAAGTCTGACATGGGGTACTGGCGATGGACTGGGACCTCAGTGTGGCTGTCGGGCAGAACACACACACACACGGCTGTTCCATATCCTTGAGCTTCCTCACAGCATGGTGGCCTAAGGGCAGCCTTACACAGTGGCTCAGGGTTCAGGGCTCAGAGTGCAAGTGTTCCAGCAAACAAGGTAGAAGCTTCAAGGCCTTTTTCCACCTAGCTGAAGAAGTCATGGGGCATCATTTCTGCCGCTTTCAATTGGCTACAACAAGTCAGAAGCCTGCCCAGATTCAGGTGGAGGGGATATCAACCTACCTCTCTCTGGAAGGACTGTATAAGTATTTTCAGACATGTTTTAAAACCTCCACAGTAGCCCACCATCACTCTCTGTCCTTTTTCCTAAAAGAAGCTCCTTCCTCTTCACTTCTGGGACCCCAGAATAATTTGGAGGTGACCATAGGAAAGTCGCTCAAGTGCTTCTCGGTTCCCTGGCCATGGTTGAGTTTCAGAGTGGCAGCAGTGCTGTGGGAATTTACTCTTCTTCAATATTGACCCTCCACTGTTTACTTGCCATTGGATGGCCATTTGCGGGTCCCTGGAAGTGGTTTGGCACCCTCCTGTGTGTCCTTGCAGAAAGAGTTGATTGATAATGATCCATGCCCAGTTCAGCACAGATCTCTTCTTTGGCAATACCTCCATGCCAAACCCTTGCCTCACCAACTTTCTGACTGAAGTGGTTTCTCCCCCATGGGGTGGCTTGGAGAGAAAGGCTCTCAAGAATGTTCTAGAAGGCATCGGCCTGCAGTGCCTAGCACAAAGCCGGCACTGGCACTTGTTCAATAAATGACTATTGAATAAATTAACCCTGGCTTGCATGGGCTCTAGGTGACTCAGAAGGTTTGATTCAGCCTGATTCACCAGAGGATCTGGGAGGATTTGACCAGTGGAGAGTCCTGCATGTTCCTGGAGGGAGGCCATGTGTGTGTGTGTGTGTGTGTGTGTGTGTGTGTTTGTTCATGTGCGTGTGTGTTTTGGAGGAACTGGGGGCATGTGGGGATGGTCCTGTGTAATGATATTGTGGGCCAGGCCCACAGCACTTGCTGCCATGGTGACCACCTAGCTTCTGCTAAGCGGCCCCTGCTTCCTTACCTCTATTATTTGGAAACTTTTCTAGACACCTTGAGCAAACCCTCCAAGTGTCAGGGCAATTGTCGTTTCCAGGAGGCTCAGACCACAGCTGCTTCCTCTTTTCCTACCCAAAGTGTGCAGATAAATCACCAGAAACTCTCTGGGTAAGCCTGACCTCACCACGGGAAGGACTTATTTACAATAGAGTTGAGGGTTGTCTGCGGGGGGCGGGGTGTGGGTGGGTGTCCTAGGCTTACAGGGCCCTTTGTTAATACAAGAAATGATAAGAGTAACTATGCTAGTCAATCAATCCAACTGGAGATGCTGGAGTCCCAGGAAACTTTTAGGAATGATCTACTATTTCTCATTTAAGAAAAAGCAAAAAACAAGGACTTCCAGGCTTCCCCATAGGGAGGGAGCTGCTGGCTGGGAGCATACATCCATAGAGGTAGGCGCTGCAGACTGACTGTGGGAGTTTTCTCTGCTCTCAAATAAGCTTTCTGTGTTCTCTTTCATCTTCATCAGGCCCTGTGCAGATCCACGGCCTATGTACATTAATTCTCCATGCCTATGCATCAGCATTGTGGTAGGCCTTTATGTATGTTACCTCCAAGTCTGAACAACATCTCAATGAGCAATGGATTGTTATCTCCAATCTACAGATGAGAAATTAGAGGCCCAGAGAAGTACATTAAATTGCCCAGAACACACTACTAATAAGTGGATGAATCAGATAATTTATTTATTCAGTAAACAAACTAGATTATGCCTTAAGCTATGCAGAGAAAAAAAAGAAAAAGTTGAGTTGGTTCTAGTCGACAAGAAATTCACAGTCTAGGAGAGGAAGACAGCAATTATACAGCAATATGGTAAGTAAAATGATAGAGCTATACACAGGGAATTGGGTTAAGCACCAAGGGGACATCTAATGTAGCTTGGGAGGGTCAGGGAAGACTTCCTGGAGAAGGTGATATTTGAGCTGAGGGTTAAGGATAAGCAGGAGTTAGAAGAAAGTATGTGGGGTGGGGCAGGACATTTCAGAAAGAGTAGGTCGCACAGTCAATGTGTGGAATTAAAAATAGCAAGATATGTGGAGCTATGAGCAGTTCAGTGTTGCCCTGGGGTTGATCTGACTGAAGTTTATCTGACTTCAAAATGCAAGCCCTGGGTTTCCCTGGTGGTGCAGTGGTTGAGAGTCCGCCTGCCGATGCAGGGGGCACAGGGTCGTGCCCCGGTCCAGGAAGATCCCACATGCCGCGGAGCAGCTGGGCCCATGAGCCATGGCCGCTGAGCCTGCGCATCCGGAGCCTGTGCTCCGCCACGGGAGAGGCCACAACACTGAGAGGCCCACGTACCACACACAAAAAAATAAAAAATATAAAAAATAAAATGCAACCCCTCTTCCCACTCTGCTTGATCTCCTCAACTAGCTTATTTGGGAGGTGTGGCATATGTGACACGTTACAGGGGCTTGGGATACCCAGTCTTTACTCTTTAAAATTCTGTTACTGAATTAGCAGAATGTGGGAGGTTTTTACCAGGACTTTTACATTGTGAGTTCTCAGGAGGGCTTAAAGAGGATCAGGAGGGAGCTGGGCAAAGGCCATTGACTAACCGAGGCAAAGTCAATTCAGGTCCATTGCTCCATGGCTGCCTGACAGCAATTTGGAAGAAGGAGGCCAGAGATCACCAGGGAACAATGGCTCCTGGGTTCACTTCCACAAAGCACATTGTGATGAGTCAGAATGAAGCAACAGTTACCTACACCAACATGTCAAGTTGACAGCAGATGAAGAAATTATCACAGTGAAAGACCAGGGCTGAAGACGGGTGCAGTCTAACAGTGCCAACAATTTTGCTGTGTTCTTTCTATTTTTGGTGGGAGTGGGGTGTTGGGGAAGTGTATGATACATGCATTTATGTTTCCTCCTACTAAATAAGTGGATCCGTTTCCGACAGATCGTCCCCCAAATTGTCCTCACCATTTGGCTTTTTGATCTCCTTCTTTTAATAGGTCTTCTTGTGGTATCACTTGGAGAGGACCTGTGGATACTTCTGGAGTCTGTCAGGAAATATCTTACCCTACAACCCAGGCCTACTGCAAAGAGGTGGATTTTCTGTCCTGCTGTGACAAATTCTATAAGAAGGAAAACTGTGACCAAACAAGTTAAGGGACCTTTGTTAGAAGTTCTTTCTGTAATGAACACAACATTGTAATTCAACTATACTTCAATAAAAAATAAATTAGGGCTTCCCTGGTGGCGCAGTGGTTGAGAGTCCGCCTGCCGATGCAGGGGACGCGGGTTCGTGCCCCGGTCCGGGAGGATCCCACGTGCTGCGGAGCGGCTGGGCCCGTGAGCCATGGCCGCTGAGCCTGCGCGTCCAGAGCCTGTGCTCTGCAATGGGAGAGGCCACAACACCGACAGGCCCGCGTACCACACACAAAAATAATAATAATTAATTTTAAAAAAAGAAGTGCTTTCTGATATGGGGCCTGGAATCATAGCACTAGGAGCTGGAAATAACCTTTGTCCTTTTATAGGTCAGAAAACTGAGTTGAGGATAAGAGGGAAGTGACTTGCCAAAAGTAAGACTCAAATTTGACGTAGAACCAGGATAAAATCCAGTCTCTTGACTCTAAACCTGGTGCTGTCCCCCATGCTGGTGTTCTCTCCATTGTCACAAAGCCTAAACTACTGTTTAATTATCTTTTAAATGAGCATTGCTCTTTACCTTTTCTTTGCTAAAATATAACCACTTGAAGAACCATATTTTATTTGTAGGTCCAGTGCCCACCACATTGCCTAATACAGTAATAATGTTCCTAGAATATTTCTACCCTTGAATGTGCATACAGAGGCCCCAGTGGGAGCTGAGAGTTGGTGGCTCATTTTGATTTAAATGGGACCTCACGTTTAACAGGTCTTCCTGTCTATTATCTTGCCTGGTCCCTGTTCAAATCCAGCTATATTTTCTGGGTTATTTTTGCATTCATAATTCTTGACAAGAAAATCCTCCCATCTAATCTTTGTTTTATTTCTTTGTTTCAGGAGATTATCTAGCATGTCTAATAGAGCGGCAAGTCACGTCCCGGGGCTCCAGGCCTACAATTCCCTAGCATACCAAAATCAACCACAAGACTTTCCTCCGACCTCACCCGAATCAGGGCATAGGTGGGGCTGCTTTCTGCCCCTTGGGGAGGAGGAATCTATGACCAAACGGGTATGTTCTTTCTTGATTTCTCCAGGGTTCCCCAGAGAGGTAGTATTCCTGGATGATGGGGTACAGGGAGTCTGAGTTTAACTTTCAATGAAACAATGCAAACTCAGACCTAGGGAAGAATTATCCACCTGAGAGTTGCTGGAATATTGGTGAAATATCACTTCTTGCTATTTAATTCATTCATCTGGGATTGAAAAGACATCTCTTGGGGCTGATTTAGGTCAGTGGTGTCCAACCTATTTTAGTATGGAGAGCACATTTTAATTTCAAAAAATTTATAGACCTGCAGATAAAGAAACTTACACTTTAGGAACGCACTGGGAGAGCAAATATTAATAATAGAAGCTATCACCTTAAAGGGGATTTGAATTAATCACCACCTTATCTATATGCTATCCCAAATCTGAGTTGTTGCTTTCCTTCTGTGTTTCTGTAACTCTTTGTCCTCACCACTGGCCTGGAAACCCCACAAGGCCATAGTTGATTTGCCTTGTTCACTATCTGTTGTATACTCAGCACCTAGCACAGTTCCTGGTACAAAGTAGGCACCTTATGTATATTTGTAGAATGAATAAATGAGTACATTAGAAGTATCAGAATAGTTGACCAAACTGTATGATTCATGTACAACTATAGGTACTGATTCACACAAAGATGGTGCCCCTGTGGGGTCCCAGGGCCCACAGATTGGAAATCACGGGTTTAAATTTCCACACTTGGATCCAATATTTTCTTCCATTTTCCCCCGAGGGAGCTTACTATTCAGCAGACCACAAATACCAGTCTCTGAGTTTAGAGACACATGATAAATAAGGGGGGAGCCTGCACCAGTTGACATTCCAAAGGCCGAATGGAAAGTCTAGGAAGAGGACAGAATGCATGACTTAAAGAAGGCTGGGACTTCCTAACACCCACGGCAAAGGGGAGGTTGATGACAGCTTTCCTCAAAAGCCAGTCTCTAACATTTGTAGGAGCAAAAAGTAAGCTAATCTCCGGGAGCCTCTAGGCTGTGTAGTTGGTATTTCAACCCCAAACAAACTTGCAAAGGTACTTTGCCTGTTTCCTCTGTCACCCTATTTGTGTGGAATGTTGATAACTGAAGTGACACACAGTAAATGTGTCTTGTAAGACATGGATTGGGAGTGGAGATGAGTGGGGAAATATAAGAATTAAAAGAAAGAATGCTTGATTTCAAATATGTGAATGTGTCCCTGCCTCACTGAGTGTGTACATTAATGTTTAATTGCTGACATCTCTCTTCCTTCTCTAGACAATGGGCTTCTTTTGATTCTCCCTGCTCCTTCCTCTCCAAACAAAGAGAGGGTGGTGTTCCAGGTGTGAACAAATCAGGGAGGTTTCCTGCTTCAGATTCAGAGATTCACAGCCCTGAGGAAATGAGTAAAAGAGAGGAGGGGAGAGAGCAAAAGAGATGAAAAGCAGAATCTTCGCCACCTGCTATTTAGTGATTAGCTCCCAGATAAGGAAGGCAGAGATGCATTCCAGGAGCTCAGGACTTGCCCAGACTGAACTCAGAGTAAAGGAGGGCTTGGTGAAAACTGAAGCCAGAAAAGGGCAGTGGGTGGGGGTGGGGGAGGGGCACTGAAAACACCATCCATCAATTTTCCTCAAAGCCCCTCCATGTCATGCAGCTCTTATAAATTTAAGACCCTCACTTTACCCTTTTTTTTGTTCCACCCCACCTCACCTGCTTTGGTTTATGTAAAGGAGTCTTGTAAAGCTCTGTCACGAACTAACGGTGTGACCCTGGGCAAATCACTTACCTTCTTAGATACAGGTCTAGTGGTTGCTATCTCTCTCTTTTTTTTTCTTAATTGGGGTATAGTTGTTTTACAATGTTGTGTTAGTTTCTACTGTACAGCGAAGTAGAGTTCCCTGTGCTATACAGCAGGTTCTCATTAGTTTTCTATTTTATACATATTATTGCATATATGTTAATCCCTGTCTCTCAATTCATCCCTCTTGAGTTTCAGTAGCTTCAACCAAAGCATAGGAAAAGAAATCAACAATCACAACCAAACAACCAAACCCCAAATCTCCTAATGCTGGGCAGTAGAAGCCCTGGCGAGTTTGCAGTGAGCAGCCTCTGTTCTTGTTCTTAGTTTCAAGCACACCAAGTTTTGGATTAAACCACAGTGAAAAGCAAGCACTTACTCATTCCCTTACGGAGGAGCAGGCTGATCCACTGTGGGGTTTTCCTTTCTCAGTAGAAAGGGGTGAAAATAATTTCTGCGCAGCCTACCCTTCTGCCTTTGGCACCTGTGGCCACAGACACAACCCAGGTCTGAGCAGAGGTGCAGATGCTGTGTACTTGTCTGGGGTACATGGCCTCTTCCCTCACTAGCCTTTGCTGTTCCCTTTGTTCTTATAACTGAGGGTGTTTTGTCCTTGACAACGGCCACGTGTTCAATTTTTCCAGCACGGTTAGGTGAGGTCAGCACCTTGGCTTTTAGCCTCTAGAGCAGGTAAGAGCCATTGAACCTTGAGAGATACAAGATCAAGTTAGTAATTCATCTTGATTTTCATTTTGCCGTGCTCCCATAGAAAATAAATGTGGAGCAATGGACAATTATGCTTTGGTAGAAAATAAATACTCTGGTGATTAAAAACTGGAAATCACTAGCTTTGAAACTTCTCCAGAAATGCAGCCCCAGATGTCACGCAATCTCCCATCAAACACGGGCTGTTAAATCCAACTGTGGATATTGTCTTGTAAAGTGTTCACAGATGCAAAAGCAGAAGAAATTCTCACAGCCTAGAAAAGCAAGACTTCTGCTTTTTTCCTTTCTTTCTGTGTTTTTTTCCGGCAGGGGATGATGGAGGGGTTGTGCATCAAACTGTTCATTTCAATATGTAATTTGCCTCAAAGAATTTTTGACTTAATTTATTTTCTCACCAACCTAAATCCAATTCAAAAAACATTTATTGAAACCTGAACAATCTACTTTCCGTTGACGAGTGCTAATAGGTGCAATGTTACCCCTGTCAACTTATAAGATCACATACTGAGCTTGGAGCTAAACAGGAAAACGGAAATTAAACTGGAGTTGGATTTTGTTTCCTTCTAAATTCTCCACCATAGTTGGACATGTACGGTGCTTAATGAGAAACAAGTTGCATTGTGGGCATTTCTTTATTAAAAAAAAAAGCTTCTTTCTTTTTTAATTTGGAAGATGTTTACATCTTAATGCCAGGTGTATCTCCAAGGCAGAGGGGGTAGAACTGTATGAAAAAAATAAATGATGTCAAAAAGTCGCTGCGTTTTCAACATTTCTTTACTAGTTCTCGGACTAAACAAATATCTCCAGTAAAAAATGACAAATATAATTGTTTTTGGACTCTTATTTTTCACAATAGACCAGCCTCTTTGCTCTCTTGAGTTCCATGGATAGGGGATTCTCCTGAGAAACTTAACGACATCATGTCACTTTTAGATTGAGGGCTTTGTTAGAATATCTAATAGGCAGGAGGTAATAAGAGGGTGTGAGTGAGTGTATAAGTGTATGTACACACTCCTTGTATGCATGTGTGTAGTGCCAACAATGGTGTATCCTTACTGGACTAAAATTCCATACCAGCTCTTTGAATAAATCAGACAATGTGGTCAAAATGTTTGGCCCAACATTATCACCTTTCCACCCTTGATTTGTAGTTAACTAAGAACGTGTCCATGCTGTTAACATTCTAGACTTCACTGGCCAGTAAGGGCCATAAAAAAGATCATTTCCCCTCTCCCTGTGTGTGCAGACTGTTTCTGTTTATCTGTAAGTAACAGCCAGGGTCTCATTGCTTTTCAGTTCATTTATTCATTCCTTTATACAATAGGCAATAACCAAGTACCAACTCTGTACCAAGCAGTCTTCTAGGTGTTTGGAGACACAAAGAGAACTAGACGGAGAAGGTCCCTAACCTCATGGGGCTTACATTCTGGCGTGAGAGGACAAAAACTAACTAAATAAATACCATAATCCCAAGTCACAAAAATTCCATGGAGATTGAAAAATCAGGAAGATATAATATAATCAGTGGATGTGTGTATTTGGAGCAAAATTTGGATAAGGATGCCAGAGAAACATTCTCTGAGAAGGCAATACGTGAAGACAGCCAGGTGGTGGGAGGTGGGCTGGCATGCAGGGAAGAGGGTTGGATGCTAAAGAAGCAGTGGAGATCTAGCACCTCAGCAGGACAAGTTTGCCTGTTCAAGTGAGCTGTCCTTGCATACATTACATTCTTACAGAGGGGGTTTTCTTGACCTATTTGTAAACCAAGTGGGAAGCTGGACTCTGATAGAGATGGATGTCAGGATCTGGGATACTATATAGGGGAAGATGAAGTGTTGCTTTCCTTAGAGATGGAGGACTTGCTGGAGAAGCTGAAAAACTTCAGAGCTCTAGTCTCACTTTGGCCAGTAACAGAGTATGTACCTGTGGGGAAGTCTCTTCCCTTCTCTGACTTCTGTCTCCTCCTGAAATAAGGTGGATTGAGTAATCTGAAATTCCCCTCCAGCACCAAACAGTCTTTGAGCCCTCTAAGAACAGAAGCTGGAATCGAATTTTTCTGCTTGAGAATCCCTATTGGTATGGACTCACTCACTAGGATGTTCAAAGCCAAGTCCTGGGTGAAAACAAGCATATGAACTGCTGGAGTCCAAAGGAGCCATGTTCAGACACTTGACATCTTTTACTTTCCTTGATTTGATCTGTGTTATGACTTTAGTCAGTCGGGAGTTCCTACAATAGGCAACCAATAGAGAGAATTCCATGTATAGGCCAGACCTACCAGTGTATACTGAGCAGAGACATCCATCCTGACCACATGCAACTGTGTGAGAAAGGGTAAGTCTGACAGCCGAGAAAAGCTGGACAGGGGTCCCAGGGTCTCAACCTTCAATAACAGATGATCCCTCCTAACAAAGGTCTCTGGTAAAGACAGCCCTTTACTGCGATCCTCTGGCTTGCTGGCGTGGAAGCAGCCTTCTTTAGATCCTGCTGTAAGGATCAGAGAATCCCATGGCTATTTCTTCCTATGTTGGGTCTGTTGAATGATGTTCTATCAGTTCAGGTTGAACAACAACCCAAAGTCCAGTAAAGGTATAGGACGAGGGGGGTATCTTTGTAAACGTGTTTTGAGCATCCTTACTATACAGAAGAAGGCATCTAGAGAGATACGTAGTGAATCAGATGTAGTCCTTGACCTCAAAGAACTTTCTCGACGTAAACTCATATGCAGATGCCTAATACTAACATAGGTTAGAGAGAAGGGAGTGATGGATGTAATGAAGAGGAGAGCAGTGGATGAGTTGACACTTAGAGTCGGTACTTAGGGATTAATTAGGACTTGAAATGTCAGAGATAGAGGCAAGGAAGGGCATTCTCAGGCAAGGGAACAAAGTGAGTAAAAGCTGGGCACAGGACAGAACTTCAGGAAGGACATCAATGTATCTGGGCTTCAAGGGGAGAGACCCTCAGATATTTAAGTTTAAACTCCAAGAGCTTGACACAATGGAAGCCAGAGTTCTACCCTTTTGGAGTAAAGCTACTCTGGGTCCTGGTGTTTCTGGTTCCCATTCCAGGAGAAGCACAGCACCCTCTTTCCCTCCTTTCCTCCCTTACCCCTACCAAAGACGTGGGGAACCTGCAAGGAGAGAAAGGCTGTGGTTTTCAGTAATTAAACTTGCATCATTTGTGATCAGGGAACTATTTTAAAATTCCCTCTATTCTGGTATTCTGATGATTTGCTTCAGAGTTGGAAATAAAATTTAGCCTTAGGATTCTTCACTGTTCCTTTGCTGTGATTTCTAATCGCCACGTCCACCTCACCTTCCTCCATTTGATGTGTTTCATCTCAGACACAGGTGTTTGGAAATTTCTTTTTTCCTCTCTGATTTTGGTCCCCAGATCTTATACAAATATAGTCACCTGTCCATATTTCCACTCACTAATTCTCATCATTCTGATGCCTCTGAGAAACAAAACCACATACTTCCTGGCAGCCACCCTGATCTGATCATTCACGTATCGTCATGGCTTTGTCTCAACTTAATTCTACCTTGTCATTCCCATCAATATTCTTTTCATCTCAGTGTATGCCAACTGACTGATTCATATTTACTCTTTTTTTTTTGGCGGTACACAGGCCTCTCACTGTTGTGGCCTCTCCCGTTGCGGAGCACAGGCTCTGGACGCGCAGGCTCAGCGGCCATGGCCCACGGGCCCAGCTGCTCCGCGACCTGTGGGATCTTCCCGGACCGGGACACGAACCTGTGTCCCCTGCATCGGCAGGTGGACTCTCAACCACTGCGCCACCAGGGAAGCCCTCATATTTACTCTTGACACATATTTGATGGTCATACAGAATTTTACCAGCTAGTTATTTTCTGGGCTACTTAGTTTGTGATCTCTATATTCCTTCTCTTAACAGTGGGGATGTTGCTAGTTAAACAAAGTTATCATTTATCATCACACCACTGTCCACATAGTAACAATAATGGTAACAAGGAATAACTTTTATAGAAGACTATCGACGTCTCAAGGCTCAAGGCAACCTGTGAAACAAATGATCCCATTTTATAAATGAGAAAACTGGGAGATTGATTTGTCAATTACGTGATTACGTTTAAGGTCACTGGTAGAAATAGGAATGGCTTGAGCTCAGGACTACTGAATAGACTTGGTGATTCTTAAGATATGAAGCCTGCTTTGAATTCTGTCCGGGGCTACCTGTACTCCCCAGAGACCCTCCAAACCAGAGGTTCTCAAAGTCAGTGGGTTTTAGAAACACCTGGAGGCTAATTTAAAATGCAGAATCTCTTCCTCTCGCCCATACGCGTTCTGATTCTGATTCTGAGGTCACGGAGCCCTTGAATTTTCTTCATTAACACAGACCCCTGATGTTATTGATGTAGGAACGTATGTTGAGAAATTGTTGAGCAAAGTGGGGAAGCTTCAGTCTGATAGCCTAAAAATGCCCTCTTTTTCTTTTACCTTCCGTTGTATGCAAATACGAGTTCATTCAGGGAGAGATCATTTATATTCTGCTTTAGTTCTTATAAAATATCAGTTTAATCTTATTTTAAATGACTGCATTTCTGGAAGAGGCCATTTTATCCCAAGGAGAATTTCATTTCTGATGGTTTCAGATAGGTCTCATTTTAATTCTCTTTCCCCTTTTTAAAATATGACATCATAATCCCCTTCACATCTAGATTTTGTGTTATATTGGTGTTTTTTTCATGGAATATTGCCAGAGCTGGTATTAATGATGGAGTTGTCAGAATTGTATTCTAAATGAGAGTAAAATTCAAATAAGGACCCAGATGAAAAATATGCCTATAAATATTTGAGAAGACCTCTCTCTCTCTCTCTCTCTCTCTCTCTCTCTCTCTCTCTCTCTCTCTCTCTCTCTCTCTCTCTCTCTCTCTCGGCAGTTTTTCCTTTGAGCAAAAGGAAATGTGGATTTATGTAAATATCTTAGGGGATACATTTTACTGTTACATGTACCGTCTTAAGAAATATTCATCTAAATTCTGCTTGTCAGAATCAAATGGAGGTCAGAACACTGGCTAAAATATGAGTCCAGCTTTGACTTCCTTATGTAAATGTTTTCTCTAGGTATGTCCATTATGCCAAAGCTAATGGTTCTAATAAGCACTCCAGAGACATTTGATTCAATTTAATTCTCCTCGATCAAAAAATGCAAAACAACTTTTTGAAAGACGGAGATTAGCTCTATTTCTACCACTAAAGGAAATGAGAACAGTAATAGAGAGATGAGATCTCAGACAGAGCTTCTATATTGATCTCATCTCCCCTAAGTTTGATCTTGTGTACAGTACATAGAGTGAGATTTGATATGAAAATATGCATTTATAAGTCCCAAGGAAACTGGAACAAATCATCCATATTCCTCTCTTCTTTGGTGGGAATATTTTTTTCCTCAGGGTCAGTGCAAAATTTTGAGCTCACTTCTCTAAAGATTTCAGATCATTGCCTCATAGCCATATTTTCATACAAGCTATGGCTTTGGCTTCTTGCACAAGATGTCATATTTTACAAAAATATCTGCTTTCTATGGAACAAAATGTACACTCTCTCTTTACCTATTTAAACCTGTCTTGAGAGTTTTGGGCAATGCGCTTCAGGTGCCTACACAGTCTAATAGAAAAGGTCCTTTGGTCATTCACACTCCTGCTTTTATTGATTCTCTATTTCCATCCATTTTCTGGCTCGTAAACCATCCTTTGAAACTTCACTCCATTCATGATGAGCTGGTGTGGGAACTTGTGTACTTTCATCTCTTTTCATCTTTTCAAGCAGAAACAGGAGCCTCAGTGGCAGTTAATGAATGCTCTTAGCACGTGGGAATCTGGCTAGTGTCTAGGAGGGCCAGGAGATGGACTCTCCCTCTCAAAAATGATTATGCTCCAGTTAGAGGTAAAGGGCCTAACAATAAAAATAGAGCCTGTTCATTGTTCACTTGCTTTGTGCTCACCTACTGAGCTAAATCATTACCCAAATGCAATTAAATTTCATCTCATAACAGCTGTGTGTGTTAGGTACTGTTACTCCCATTTTACAGATGAGGAAATTTGGGCTCTTGGTTGCTCTGGTCCCCAGTGAACTCAGAGTTGACATTTGAACCTTGGTCTTTCTGACATCAAAGCCTCTTCACTACATATATGCTACGCTGACTGAAACTATAAATAAGAGTCGATGACAGAAGACCAGGAAAGATCAACAGAAATAGAAATTCATCTCCAGGGTCAGAAGGAATAAACTAGAAGCTGGAAAGCTTTATCCATTCCAGTGTGGCAGGCCTCCTTGTTAAATTATTTCCCCTTGCAGGCAGAATTCTCTGGAAGAATGCTGTTGACAGCTTTCAATGCATCGTAAATAATGTCCCAGGTGCTCCAACTACCCCCTCAGTCACTCTCCTTTAGAGAGCCTCCATCTGAACCCCCCTCCGCCCACATTCCTTCTCATTCCATGCCCCCATTTTGACCTCAGTGTGTTCATATTTGATGATTGCTTTGTAAGTACTCAATATTTTTGGTAAGCTATTTTTTGCTCAAAGTGCTGCCTCCACAGGATCTATTGCTTCTATGTAGTTAGTATCTAAAAATTCCACACACAGTTTTGTTGGTTATTTGGTAGAAGAGAAAGGTCACCTAAGCTGCAGGTTCCTTGAAGGCTGGGTTGTGTTTTCTTTTTCCTCTTTGGTCCTTAGCTGAATAGGGCCCAGGACAGGAGCTCATAGAGATTTGATACGCTAAACCGAATATGGAGCCAACTGTCCTAAGCTCTGCAAAGGGGGAAACACAGAAGACCCTCAGGTAAGTTACATTTTAGCGAGTGTGAAGGTCAATTAAGATAAATCTGCATACAACTCTAATATAATGCAGAACAAGATAAAATATCGTAAGAGGGATATTAAGTGCGCCAGGGCACTTCAGAGGTTGGAGAGATCTTACCCACTTATGTAAACGGGGGTATCAGAGGGCTTTAGATGCCCACCAAGCTGATCAAACCCTCATCCCTGGCACCAGGGAGATGCCAGGTTGTCATTCTTGGTAGTGGTGGTGTGAGGTTTGGCATGGAGAAATCTTTTCCTTTATACTTTCCTGATATGAATGAGTATTTATGATAAATTTGCTCTTTTTGCAATTAAAAGGCAGCATGGGACTGGGTTTGAAAAGCTCTGTGGATGGGCTGAGGCGCAGGACGAAGAATTCCAGCCTGAAGACACAGCTCGAGGAAAAGCATAGACTCAGGAAAACATTGAGAAGGTTCAGGGAGCCAGAGCTAGGACGGCTTGGTGGGAGTGCTGGTCATGAGCAGGGACATAGCAGCAGGTAAGGCCAGAATGGAAAGCCAAGGCCATGTTGTGAAGTCAGAGATAACCAGCACTGTGTTTATTTGGCCGTGGAAGCCTCTGAAGTCTTCTGAGCTATACAAGGCATGACCACAGCTGGGCTTTGGAGGAGCCCTCCTGGACTTTGCTCAGGACTTGGATTTGTGCTGAAGGAATCCTTCATGAGCTTAATGGCCTGGGACTCTTAATGCCAGGCTGGTCTCTGCTCCATGTGCCAGCCCAGCCAGTGCTGCAGCCCAAGGGAATGACTCACAGCGGGTCTTCCAAGAAGAAGGAACAGCAGAGAAGGAAGATGATAGGTGTCTTCACAGCACCCCTCAAATCACCCATAGGTTCTCTTCTCTTCCTCTGGTCATGGAAAGTCAAGGTGGACATTGGGATTTCTTCAGTTTCATATGTTATATTTCACTTCAAGAAAGTAAAGCTTTCTTAAATATTGATATTTCCTTCCTCAGAAAACTAAAAATAGAATTACCATATGATCCAGCAATCCCACCCCTGGGCATATATCTGGACAAAACTATAATTCAAAAAGATATATGCACCCCAGTGTTCATAGCTGCACTATTCACAATAGCCAAGACAGGGAAGCAACCTAAGTGTCCACTGACAGATGAATGGATAAAGAAGATGGTACATATACACAATGGACTATTACTCAGCCATAAAAAAGAAGGAAATAATGCCATTTACAGCAACATGGATGCAACTACACTTCGTTGTACAGCAGAAACTAGCACAACATTGTAAAGCACTTATACTCCAATAAAAAAAGAGATTATCATACTAAGTGAAATAAGTCAGAGAGAGAAAGAAGAATGCCGTGTGATATCACTTATATGTGGAATCTAAAATATGACACAAATGAAATTGCCTACAAAACAGAAGCAGACTCACAGAAAGAGAGAATAGACTTGTGGTTGCCAAGGGGGAGGGGAGTAGAGGAGGGACGGGTTGGGAGTTTGGGGTTAGTAGATGCAACCTATTATGAATAGAATAGAATGGATAAAAATCAAGATCCTACTGTATGGTACAGGGAACAATATATGACATCCTGGGATAAACCATAATGGAAAAGAATATAAAAAAAGAATGTATATATGTGTATAACTGAGTCACTTTGCTGTCCAGTAGAAATTAACACAACATTATAAATCAACTATATACTTCAATAAAAAAGTTTTTAAATATTGATATCCTTACCCTTCTTCTGCCTATTCCTCTCTCTTTTGTTCAAGTACATCTCAAATATAAACACGTACACTCACACACTCAACATATTCACTCACTCACTTATACCTCCTCCTCCAGTTGCTTTGGTTCCCTTGGGAGCAATGAGGGAAAAAAGTCAATTAATTTCCACGAAATATCCATCTACTGCTTTAGTAGTGAACAGGCTTTTCATGGGTCAGGGTTCTCCATCAGTCACCCTTGGCTGTGATCATTTCCTATCATTTCAATCTGTTCCATGCTGTCCAGTATGAAGGCCCAACAGCCCCATCCCCTTTGCCTGGCTTTTGTTTTTAAGTTTTATTGACTCTGAAATGAAAAGCCATTTCCTTTTTCTTGACTCTGACCCCTTCATTGATGCATTTTTTTTGTATTTTAATATATTGCAAGGTATTTTTTTTGTCATCTATTTGTTTTGTCTACTGAAGACTTTTTAACTAAAAAGACCCTAACAGCAAAAAGAATTACCCAACTGAATATGATTCTGTTGCTGGATAAGACTCCAATGGTCTTGGTGATGGTTAATTTTCTGTGTCAAAGTGGCTAGACCGTGATACCCGGATGTTTGGTCAAACACGTCTGGATGTTGCTATGAAGGTATTTTTTAGATGAGTTCAACATCTAGACACCAGAAACTTTGAAAATTGAGGGTAAAATAGATTACCCTCCATCGTGTGGGTGACCTTATCTAATCAGTTGAATACCTTAAGAAAAATGCTGTCCTCTTCTGAGGGAGAGAGGATTCCCCAGGAAGTGGCAGACTGCCTTTGGACTCAAACTGCAATATCAACTCTTCCCTGAGTCTCCAGTCAGCAGGCCAACTCTGCAGATTGGAACTTGCCAGCTTCCACAATTTTATGAGCCAATTCCCTAAAATCAATCAATCTCTCTGTGTCTCGCTCTTTCTGGAGAAGAACCTTGACTGATACAGTCTTCATGCCCATATTCCTCCAGCGAGATTACCATTTCTTCTTCTCTTCAAGAAATACTTATTGGATAACCAGCCACAAGGTGCCAATAAAACAATTCTTCTTTACACTGACAATAACCCCCTTCAACTCCTCCATCTCTTTCTCCTGCAAGAAAACCTATATACATGAGAACCCCAGATATCATCCAGCTCTTACCTTGTTTCATATCTTTTTCTTTGCTTTTAGTGTCAGTGGAGGAAAGTGGAGTTTGGCTGTCATCACTGATAAAATAGATATTGCAACTTTGAAGACCCCTACCTTCTGGTTGTAATCTCCATGGCTTCCTTAATATCTCCCTCGGAAGTGCTGTTTATCAGTGCTCTACTCATCTTCATTTCTCTCCTCTGAGCCCTCTCCAAGTTCAATATTTGACCTTACTGGGACCTTCAGTTTGATCACAGTGACAAATTTGATACGATTACACGGTGTCCTTGGGATGAAGTCAAGTATTGGGCATTACCAAGACTCTTCCACAGAAATCTATTCCTGAGTGAAGGTACATCAACCTTAACCATAGCAGACACCAGCATTTACCAAGTCGTACCTACATGTTAGGCCCTGAAGTAGATGATTTACAACCATTGTTTCATTTTGTCCTGTAAATTAGACATGAGAGACTTTATTGATTGTTGCCCTGATACTGAACTCCTGTTTTTAATAAGAAATGAAACCTCTGAGCTTTTGCTGGGTACATGGATACTAGAAATAAAAAACTAAACCTCCCAGCCCATCTTGCATAGAGATGTGGCCATGTGACTAAGTTCTGGCCAGTGAACAATAAGAGGAAGCGCTATGGAGAACTTCTGAGAAATATCCTTGAAGGGGGGATGGTGCATTCCCCTTCTGCCTGATGACTGGACTTTGGACAGAGTGCCTGGAACTTGCAAAGTCATCTTGAACCACATGGTGTAAGTAAGTATGTGTGGTAGGAAGGTGGGGCAATCTGATAAAAAGAGCCTGGAGCCCTGACAACCTGTGGAGCCATCCTACTCATCTAAAACTACTTGCATCCGGGTTATTTTTATTCTCTTTAACATCTCATTTTGGTCACTTGGGGTTTTAGAGTTTTTGTCACTTGTAGCTAAATTGAGTCTTAATTGATACAGTAGATTCAAATATTCCCATTTAAAAGAAAAAGAAATTGGGGCTCAAAGAGGTTAGATAACTTGCTTAAAATTACCTAAGTAGCTAGTTGTAAGTGCTAGAGCCTGGTTCTCTCTGATTCCAAAGCCCAGTGCAGGGTCTCTTCCTGCTGTCCCAGGCTTCTTGTCAGTAAATACAGGCTTCTAGGTAATTTTCTTGTCTTTTCTCCTGACCTAAAGATTCTTCCAAGCAAGCATAGTTTGGTCGAGCTGCTGCTGTCTGGAGAGAGGTTCGGAGGCCCCTTCACTGTCTTGAAAGATGCTCCAACCAACCTCTGTACCCCCGACCATTCAGGGACCCTGTATAAACTTATCTCCTAGCTACCTGGTATGTTTGCCAAGTAGCTCCTTTTTAAAATGCAGGGTAGCATGGATGTCTTGCACACCCTGTCAGACTGCTAAGCCTGCCTGTCCAAACAAATCTACCCTGCCATGACTTATTCCCCTGGCGTGTTGATACACATGTTTCTCCCATTGGGGCTTGGGGCCCAAGCATGTCTGAGAAATTGAATGGAGCAAGTTTTCCTGCCAAGACCAGAGCAAACATCCCTGGAAACAAGGAAAGGGAGATTCTTACTGTGAAGTGGCCTGGCTTCCGTGTGGATCTTCTGCCAAAGTATTCCAGAAACTTCCTTCAGATAGAGAGATCCTCAAGGTCCTTCAAGTACTCAACGGCAGTCTAGGCCACAGTCAAAACCCCAATCCCAACAGAGAAAAATGTGTCTTCTTTTTGCTTGTGTGTGTACTGACTCTGATCTAGTTTACTGTGTGACCTTGAAGAGAGATGACATGCTGTGTTGAGAGAACACAGGGTTGAATTTTTGAAAGTGTGGCTGCTCGGTTACAGCTCCCACGCTGCATAGTTCAGTCCTGGGCAAGTCACTTAACCGCTCCCATGCGTCTTAGCTGTAAGATGGGAATTCATTCATTCGCCCACCTTTCCAGGCATGATGAATCTACCCCTTCATCCAACTCAATTTTATAAAGCGTGAAGTTTTCTGTGTTCTGGGTGCCCAAAGATAAACATGATATAGCTTCCCTGCTGAAAGAGTTCACCCCCTACCTGGCAGCATTATAGTAAATGTCAAAGTTTTAATGGATATAATGGTACTTGAGAAAGTAGAACGCTGTACATACAGTCAAAGAGTTATTTTTAAGTCACAACGTTGGTAACCTCAATTGCCCCTCCTCTAAGGTGGGAACCCCAAAATGTGCCAAAGGGAGTCAATGGAGAAATAGGCATAGAATAGCAAACTGGTTACTGAGGCCACTAGCAATAGTTGGATCATAGATGGGGCATCAAATGTTGAATGTGGACTCATCCTAGGAAAAGTATGTACTGAGAAGCACCTTGAAACTCTCCATAGTCAGAGCCCTTGCCTGAGCTCAGTATCTAATGGAGCTGTAGGCTGCAGACTCCTATCCTTATGATTGGGAGATGCCTCTGTCAGCCAGGAGAGAAATTTCAATCTTTTATTAAAAGCACTTTGCAACAGGAAATCCTTTTCTTTTTTTTCCTTTTTTTTTTTATTTGGCCAGTGCCAGCATAATTTAACAATGATTTAATAGCTTCTTTCATTTACTTGTTAAATTATGCCTCTCCATCACCTTCCCTTTGGGTTTTCCTGCTTTTTGGTCATACAACCTCCCATTATTTATTAATGTCTCATAATACATGATGGAAGCAAGCAGAAAGCAGCCATTTCACAATGATTTAGGAGGCTTCTGGGAGTGAAACAACAAGAACGGGAGCATAAATTCTGAGAGTCTCCCCTGTACTTGCCTTTTTGGAACAGAGTTGGGTAGTTCTCAGCCATCATCTACTTGCATCCTCCCCTCCCCTCCCCATCCACCCCCCTGGCCATTTTCCTGCCCTGAGCCAATTCAAAATACTTGGCTCAAAATGACTAGTGAGTCACAGTTCATGTTTTTTTCCAAGTGCCAGCTGCTATAATGAGCCTGCTTCTCCAAGTTGTGCTTAACCTAAATGACACGAAGAGCTAATTTGCTTTCCCTCCAAGGGAGGAGCCCTGTGGGGGATGAGGAAATTTCAGATTCTTTGAATCTTTAGGGGCTCAGTTCTTGGTAGGAAGGTTGAAACAACCTAGGGAGATGGTCCTTGCATCTCCTACAGTTCTTTTCTGGGAACAGCTTGGACTGTGTCGACTCATGGAATGACTCTCACAGGGAATGAATAGGAAGAGTAGTTCCCAAGTACAGACATGGAGGTGTTTTATGGCTCATTCAAGGATGTAGAGTGGGTTCTAAGGGGACCATCATCACGATTCTGCTTCCTCCAGGCATTTGTGAGAGGAAATGGAACCTAGATCATTCACATCCCTGATCTAGTTTTCCTTCTCCTTGTCTTTTCCTTTCTGCTTTGGACTAGACTAGTCCTCATTCTGTGAATTGGTGAACGACATATGGAGGTTCTACAGGTGACGGGGGCAGAATGGCACCTAGAAAAGTACAGTGACCAATCCATTGTCATACAGTTGAAAAGTGGCAGAGCCAGAATCAGAGCCAAGCTTTCTTTTCAACAAGAGGTTGATTTGTAAACTTTCGTTGAGGTAGGTTCGTATTTAATCTTTTGGAGATAATATATATTCAAGCCCTTAGCACAGTGCCTGGCATTTAAATGCACGTTTGCCTTCCTTTACTAAAGACCACCCAAACCTATAACGATGCTTCACGGGAGGGGCAGTAGAGTATATGGACAGATCCCTGGGGTGAGAGACTTGGGCTTTCATCCTGGCTGTTCACTCACTGATTGGGTAAACTTGGATAAGCTGCATTGCCTCTGTGGGCCTCAGTCTTCTTATCTATATAAAATCAGAAGATCGGGTTAGTCTCTGAGGTACTTTCTCACTGTAACTTCGTTCCTTAGACTACCTTAGTTGAGGTTGTGGGTGACCTAGAGTGAGACTTTCATGTCTGGGGGATGAGTTGCTCCAAGTCAATAATGGAGTCGTGACAAGCTCACAGTATTTGGGGCTTTAACGCTGTTGTATTGGGTGCTGGTCAGATCAAAGCAGAAGGATTTCTTCTACTTGGCAGTCCAGCCGCTTATCTCTCACCGGGTCCCAGATGCCCCTTGGCATATACTGCATCGTGTTCCCACTCGTTCCCTTTTCAGCTTTTGGAGGAGCATCATTGCACTGAAGGCTGAACATGCTTGTGGATTCTTCCTTCATCCTCCAGTACACTCACCTGCTTCCCCCTTCCAGATGGCAGCAAGCGCCTCAGAGCCCAGGCTTTGCCCCCTGGGGACTTGTTCTGACTTTCTTCTGGGGCCCAAGTAGTCATTCCCCATCTGGAGGCCTAGAATTAAAGCCCAAGGATGAGAGAGGAGATGGGAGATAAAGTAATAGCTGAAAGAGAGATCCTGGTCCCCCTGTCCCTCCATCACACTCCCTCCCATTCTCTGTCCTGCCCTGCAGAGGGTAGCCCAAGGAGTAAGTCAGTTCAGAGACTGGAGCTTTGGGTTTCTTTTGCTCATCCCGAGTTCTCTTTTCGGCAGCAAGCCCGACTTTGTGGTGACCTCAACTATCCTCCCATTTGCATGTCTGCAGTGCCCCGGGTTTGCAATGAAACGATTCATTCCTCCAGAAGTTTTCATTCCTGTGGCACCAAGGCTGAGAAACTTTAGAGAGCCAGGCTGTTCTGTAACTAACATCAATGTGGAATCTGCCTAAGCCTTGACTAATGTATTCCTTGCATTATTAAACACAGATTAAATATATATGGATATTTAAACGTAATGTGTTATTTTCCTAAATCTAGCTTTACTTGATGTTCCTTCGACTTAGAACTTTTCATTGCTCATCATTGTCTCAGGGATGATGAATTACAGGCAGGAAGGAGCTGAAGCTCCCTCAGCACCAGACTTTGCCATCCCATTACATTTGCCCAAGAGATGCAGCGGTAGTTCTCTCCCACACAGAAAATTACTGCTGGGGTTCTTCACATAGGAATTTTTTTTTTTTTCCTTCCTAAATAGAGCTTATTTCTTACCAATGATTCAAAGGCTAAGGCACCCAGAGCCTGGCAGAATAGTGGGTTTGCTTCTGTTCTTCAAGAAAGCTTGTGTCCGGGGTAAGTCATTGAATAACAAATTCGGACACAGTCAACTGCCTTCCCACTGATGGCACATTCACCCACTCTCCATCAGCTGTACAGTTGCCCACTTGTCTTCTACGTGTGCTTAGAAGGCCACAATGAGTTCTGACTGATTTTCTTTTTTTAAAAATCTAGTTTATTTGCAAGGTCCCTGCTCGATACCCCAACCTAACTGTAGGGAAATTAGACCCATCAACGAAAGTGATATGTTTGAAGCAGAGGCTATATACATCACTCTTGCCTGCATGCCCCAGGTGTCCTTCTGTAAGGAGGGGAATAGGGGATAGATCTTGATTATCTCCAGGGTCTTTGCAGGCTCTGCCTTCCCATAGATCTCTGTGCTTCCAAGGAACCAGAAGGGGAAATACAAATACTGTGCATTTTTCGAGCTATCCCTAAAACATGTTCCCCTCTGGGTCTTGGTTAAAGATTTTCCATCTTATGCCAATCAGTCAACTGATCAGGAACTCCTGCTTGTGTGTCCTGTTTGGTGTGTTAGACTATATGCCACTGGTGTTCTGAGCCAGTTCATATTAGCTAACAAGAGCTAATGGTGCCTATTTCTTCTCCATTCCTCACGATGGTAGCTTAAAATCAACCACTGGGGGAGTGTTTACACCATGGAAATCAGCAAAAGCTAGAAAGCAGGGCTTTTTTTCCCTCTGGAGAACTGGTTTTTCAGATTTGTAAGCACACCACTGCTGTAAGTGCCCTGAGGGCACTAATCAATTCCTATAGCTCTCTTTATATCTAACTAAACATATATTAGAGTTTACTGAAAGTTTTTAAAAGATGAGCACAGAAGACATGTCAAGTCACAGATCTTTCCCAGTTTGACTATAAATAAGTTATAATCTCCTTTGAGTGCCACAGTCTACCACCTTTTCCTCCTTCCTACAGCATTACATTACTGGTGCTATATTTTCTCAGTGGGGAGACATGCATGATCCCAGCACCCATGCTTCTCTGAGTGAATTCTCCCTCTCCTGGGTGTGCTAACCAGCCCCCAGACCCTCGAATTAGGAATCAAAGGGCTTAAGAAAAGATATTTGTTTTCCATCTTCCCCTGAACCCAAGACAATTATTGATAATCTCTCTCTTCCGACAGGAGAGCTACCAGAGCAAGGCAATCTAAGGCTTGTCTGGGAGGGAGGAAAAGGAGCAGATATTGGGGTTACTGGTGAGGAAGAGGGATACTTGGCCACCCTATCTCCAGCAGGCAGGCCACTTGTCAGCTGGACTCATGAAAACCCCAAAGAAGGAGAGGAAAAGGCCATGTTCAATGTTCACAGCACACAATGTTCGCTGTATCTGTCATACAATTAGCACGCGAGCTTTCATATTTCTTGTGCCTCCTGACTTGGATGTTCTTAAGAACAGCTTGACCTTGGTTATCCTCCCTAAATGCCGTGTCTGGAGCCTGAGATATAGTAGGCATTCAACAAACATTTATTAAACTAGCTGTTAAATTTATTTGACATCCGTGGATCTCAAGGTTCAGAACATGAATGTGGCTTGTAGTTGGGGGGTGGGCGGGGAGAGTGGCAAAGGGGATTTGTTCTTTTCCTGAACCCCTGCTTTATTCTTTATGCTTTAGTCAATGGGGTAACCAGGCCCCTCGAAGGAAAGGAGGTAATTTTCAAAGTGTGAGGGCTCAGACATGAGAGAAAATTTGGGGCAGGAGGGATGTTAGGCAATTGTGCATCGCCAGCTTCAACGTTGAGGGGCCTTTACTTTTTTAATTTCTTTGTCTTTTGAAATTGACTTTTTTAAAAATTAATTTTTATTGGAGTATAGTTGATTTACAATGTTGCGTTAGCTTCTGCTGTACAGCAAAGTGAATCAGTTATACATAAACACATATCTACTCTTTTTTAGATTCTATTCCCATACAGATCATTACAGAATATTGAGTAGAGTTCCCTGTGCTATACAGTAGGTTCTCATTAGTTATCTAATTTACTTATAGTAGTGTGAATATGTCAATCCCAGTCTCCCAGTTTATCCCTCCCCCCTGCTTTCCCCCTTGGTAACCATAAATTTGTTTTCTACATCTGTGACTTTATTTCTGTTTTGTAAATAGGTTCATTTGTACCATTTTTTTTTTTTTTTTTAGATTCCATTATGGGACCTTTCAATAGAAAGTGCCTGCAGCTCAGGTAAGCAGGGAGTTAAGGTCTGAGGAGAATGGAATTTTCCTTGTGGTCGTACAGACTTGTTTTAACCGCAGGAATGAACGCAAGATTCAACTTGTTCCCTTAGCTATTGTCTGGAATGCTTTCCCCTCCAACCGCCGGCAGCTGGAGGTTTAATGTGACATTTTTCGAAGTATTATGTTTGCTCTCTGGCCTTCTCTGTATAGCTTTTTTTCCTTCCCTCCTCCTATACTCTCATCCCTCTAGTCTTCAATTGCTTTCCAGTAAGCAAGCACTGGCCTTTCTGCCTACAGCCAGGGGAAGACATGGGGTTGCTTTATTTACTTTTTAAAGATGTGTGTCTCCTCTCCTTCCTGAATGACCCCCACCCTGCAACTCCTCCTCGAAACCACAGGCCACCACCCTCGCCACTTCCCAAATCCCAAAACAGAGTGCAGAGATGTCTGCAGGTTGGAGAGCTCAATTCAGATGCTGTTTGAGACATCCCAGCAAGGGTTTCTCGATAGCCTCATCAACAGAGGGAAAGAATAAGCTCATTTTCTCTCAATAAATGATTGCTGCTAGCCCCCAAACACTAAACACCTTCTGAGTCTTAGTTAGAGGTCTTATTTTCTGGATTTTGCTTTAGATTTTCCAGTCTGTGTGTGGCTCCCTCTAGGGTCTCTACCCAGTCCCAGCCCATCTCCATTCCATTCATGTTTAATTGAAGCAGATCTCAGAGAAAGTTACCCCAAAACTGGCTGACAAATTGGGGGTGAGAGAGATGGATTATTTCACAGATCCTCTCCCTCAGTTGCCTTGGTCTTCTTGCTGCATCTATTTCATCTTTTTGCCTGCTTGTCTGAGTTCTCCCTGTGTCCGAGGATGACAAATGGTCAGAGAAAAGTCAGCAGGCCTTGGAACCTCAAGCAAGCCGAAAGCTCCGGGCTTGCCTTCTCTCTGCCAATATTGCAATGACAAAGCATTCCTGCAGACAATTATGTTTTTTATTTTTATTTTTTAACCAGCATTAAAGAGATTGAAACAGTTTTCTTCCCAAAGCATTCCCCTTTGATGAGGTGCCAAAAGGTTAAACAAAAAAGCCAAACTTTGGTTTCAAATATAAGACACCTTTACTCTAATTATAATGATCCAATGTGTTTGGGATTTCATTATTTGGAATAAGAACTTGAAAAAAGACATCCTGTAATTACCATTGAACTTATCTTGAGGCATAAATCTAATAATTAAATACTTTCAGATCTCGTTCAGTGAGTAATTAAAATTTAAAAAAATACCATGGTTTCTTTTCCATGTTTGTAAGGAAAGTTTGAAAATTATCAATGGCGTTCAATGGAAAGACCTGGATCTTACAGTGTATAAAACACAATTCTTAACAAAATTATAATTTCAGTTATTTATAGGCCTCTCCCCCAGTGATCGGGATGTTTGAGCAGGTAAGAAAGAATGAAGTTAGGGGTTGGATCTGGATGAAAAATAGTTCCTTCAAGAAAGAGAGCTCCCCAAACTTGAGCTTCATTTTTATTGTCAGCAAGGAAAGGGAGACGGGTACTGTGCATTTTTTATGAGAACAGAGTTCTGTTTTCTGATCAGTTTTGGCAAACATTAGCAAGCCATATGCTTTCTCCTCCTGGAAGAGGAGCTGGGAGTGAGGTTTGGCAGTAGCAGATGACTGTCAAATCCAAGGGAAGGCCTTGCTAGAGGGTATGCTTGAGGAAATTTAGCTCCTTTCATGGGACCAGTCCCCAAACATGACCAAACCCCAATTCGGGCAGGGAAGGGGTGGAGCTGACCGGTGTGGGGAAATGTCTGCTTGGATAGCATAGTCCCTTAAAAAAAAATTTTTTTTATTGAAGTATAGTTGATGTACAATATTATAGGTTACAGTCACAATATAGTGATTCACAGCTCTTAAAGGTTATACTCCACTTACAGTTATGAAATATTGGCTCTGTTTCCTGTGTTGTACAATCCATCCTTGTAGCTTATTTTATACTGAATAATTTGTACCTCTTAACCCCCTACCCTTATATTGCTCCTCCTGCCTTTCCTCTCCCCACTGGTAACCACTAGTTTGTTCTCTATATTTGTGAGTCTGCTTCTTTTTTGTTATAGGCACTAGTTTGCTGTAGTTTTTAGATTCCACATATAAGTGATATCATGCAGTATTCGTCTTTCTCTGTCTGAATTATTTCACTAAGCGTAATATTTTCTAGGTCCAGCCACATTGCTGCAAATGGCAAAATTTCATTCTTTTTTATGGCTGAGTAGTATTCCATTGTGTATGTATATACCACACCTTCTTTATCCATTCATCTGTTGATGGACACCTAGGTTGCTTCCATATCTTGGCAATTGTAAATAATGCTTCTATGAGCATTGTGGTGCATGTATCTTTTCAATTTAGTGTTTTTGTGTTTTTCAGATATATACCAGGAATGGAATTGCTGGGTCACATGGCATAATCTCTTGAAGCTGAGGGGTAAGCCTGCTACCCCTCATCCAGCACCCCGCTGGGAACAGATACACAGGCATTGGCATTGTTAGGAGGGCAGATCAGAAAGAAGAAAGGAATGGGTCTCAGACCCATCTCATGGATCAGCTGCACAGCTTATCTAACGAGGTTATCTCTCCCCAAGATTCAAACCCTTTTGATACTCCATCACAAGTAAGTTCCCTGTAAAATGCTGCTTCCCTGGGGACGGGAAGTACATTAAATAAAGGACACCATAGATGAATGATGCCTGAGAACCTGCACTTACAGAAAGACATTTGGAACAGATTCAGGGAGTGGAGGGAGCTCAAGGAGAGGTAGGCGAGTGCCTGCAACAACAGCAATAATAGCGTTAGTAATAGCAATAGACACTTATCTACCCTTTATACTGACCCTTCAAGGCAAACATTATCTCTATCTGAAGAAGAGGTAACTAAGACCTAAGAGTTAAGCAGTTAGTTCATATGTTTTCAACATGGAGGTCAGATTTGCTATTAACTACTGCAGTGTATGGCAGGGTTCTCAAATTGGGTGCTCCCAGGATCACCCATAGAACTTCAAAAAGAAAAGATGTTTAGATATTACCCCCAATATATAGGAGACCAGTTAAAGGCAGTAGAACAAAGAAGCTAAGAGTTTGATTTTTGACGCCAGACAACCGGGGTTTGTTTATTAACTGCTAAACCTTGGCAAATTAAACCTTACTGAGTCTTAATTCCTCATATGTGAAATGGGTAAAATTAATGTACCTACATCATAGGGTTATGGGAAAGAGATAATACACGTAAAGTCCTTAGCACAGTGACTGGTACCAGTATGTGCTCAATAAATTCAAGCTATTAATAATTGTTTTGTGTAAGAAGTCTATTAGACCTTAAACAATGATGACAATTTAAATAAAGGGAATCTCAGAGAATATTGCAAATTAACACAAAATATCATATGCAGATGTGATATTGTTTTATCCTGGTCTTGCTTCCTGTTTCTACTTCCTAAACTGTGGACATGATTTAAGGTTCTGTCCTTGTCCTCTTTTATGCCTGTACTCTTATCTTTGGGTATCTCATCCATTCACACAAGTATCATTATCTCTTATTTACCTAGATAAACCCTCAAGCTTTATCTTGGGTGCCATCATTTTCTTAACCTTCATTCTCCTGCTTCTAATTCCTACTGGATGTTTCTTCTTCCTGAGATCTTCCTTTCAGCATGTCAAAAAATGATCCCCTAAGGGTTTCTTTTAATGGCTCCACCATACGCCAAGTTACTGAGGATAAGACCTCTTTGATATGTCCATCCACTTTCTCACATCCAATCAAGTTGCGATTTGGGTCAACATTATTGACTCCAGAACTAAGGCTGTTCTTTTCAATATGGATAGTTGCATTACCTTCTTAACTGTCCAGTGAATCTCTTCCAAACTGTATTGTACACAATCACCAAGTTGATCTTTCTAAAGGTAATTCTAATGATATCAGTCTATGCTCAGAAACCTTGGATTATTTTCAAATAGTTCTGGTGGATCCTACTATTTTCTGTTCTCTGGACACAGCCTGCATTTCCTGCCTTCATCTTTGGTTCACAGAGTTCTCTTAATCAGATCTGTCCTTCCCACAATCTTTACCTGGTGGACTTTTAATCCTTCTTCAAGAGGCAACGTTCCCCTCTTCCACTTACTTTTCTTCATCACTCCAGATTGATAAGATCTCTTTTTCCTCTGGACTGAGGAAGCATTCTGCATCCCTTTTACGATAGTGATATTGGCATGTGTTATAGTTTTACCAATTAATATAAGCACCTTATATTAAGGAAGCCAGATATCTGCTCTTATTCATCTCATATGTGATCTCATTTAATCTGCAAAATAATAACCTTATGAGGGTCAGTACATTTTCATCTTTCAGATGAAGACAGTGAAGCTCAAAACAGTTATGTCAATATTTGAAAGGTCCCAAAGGTACCAAGTGATTAGGGAGAAGAATACATTTAAACCGAAGTCCATTTGGTTCCAAAGCCGCTATACACTCTTGCAGGGTAGATGGGGTTGAGGGGAGGAGGAAGAAAGAAAGATAGGGCTGGAAAGATGTTGAGGAAGGTTTTAAGTTAGAGGCAGAGTTTGAGCTGAGCTTTGAGAATGATGATTTCCCTAGGTGGGTGCAGAGGAAGACATGCTTAGAAAGGGAACAGCATAAACAAAAGTGTGGAGATAGGCCCTCAGTACCTGCCGGTTGAGCAAATGAACCAAAAAACAGGTGTGGTCCACTTTCCTACTTTAATGAGGGAGATCTTTAGCAATGGGGCTTTGTCCTCAGCAGAGTCTCTGCTCCCACATACTTTTGTAGACTTAGAGACAGGGGAGGTGGTTCAGCATATAGTTTCTCTATTCAGTGGAAAGTTCTAGGACTCAGATTTTCAGGAAAATAGAAGTAATTCCACCTAAATCTTTAGTCTTGTGGAGTACAATGAAACCCATCTGATAAGTGGAGGCCCCTCCGTGCCAGCTTGGGTTTCTTGCTTCTACCTGGCACCAACCCAAACTCAGCAGGGGACACTTGCTGAGTCAGTCCACAGCTACCCCTCCAGGTAAGGTAAGAACAGAGATGTCTCCCCCTGAGCAGTGGGCGTCATGGGTCTATGGCAATAACTTCTTTAAGTTCTACTTTCCAAAGCCCTTCACGCCCTGCTCCACCTTGGTCGTAGCCTAAAGCCAGAGCCAAGAGCTCCACGGGCTTGGACCCCATTTCATCAGATCTCTTCCCATACCTCAGTGATCCAAAGCGCAGGGGAAGTAAATGCCCAGGAAAATTAAATTGTTCCACCATAAAACACAAGAGCTGAGTCGTATTGATCTCAACTGAATAGAGCGAGGTGGTAGGTCTTCTCTCTCTACAGGCTCTTCACTTGGTTTTAAAATCACAATGAATTAGGACCTCAAGTGTAACCCCAGTTAGAGACTCGGCTGCCAAGCCTTTGGACACAGCCTCACAACACACTCGTTATTTAGAGCCTGGTGTCAGCCCCGCAGGGAGCTGCATCTTTGTGTTTTAAGTGGCTGCCTGGACAGAATCCTTTTAGCAAATGGCACTAATACATATTTTAGGCAAAACAACCAAGTTGGTTTAATAACCCAAACAGAGAATAGTTATATAATATTCGGGTAGGTGAGGACCGTGATACCATGATACCATGACACTAAGCATGAAACCAAAGGCAGATAATATAAATTAAAAAAAAAAAAGGATAGATTTAACCACAGAAATTTTTGAAACCACTTTGCAATAAAGACTCAATAAAAAAAAAGGCACCAAACTGAGAAAATTATTTGTGCAAAAATATGACATAGGGATAACATATAGACTCATGAACATATATTAAGAAAATTATAAGCACCTTAATACAGAATAAAAAGGACATAAGTTGGCAGGTAACAAGAGAAAGGTAAGTGGAAAATAAATATATGAAAAATGTTTAACATTACTGGTTACCAAAGGAATATGGATTAAAACAACTATGGGATTTCAATCTGTCTATCAGTTTGGTAAAGGATTAAAAGTCTGATTCCCGCCAGGGCTCTGAGCATGAGGGGGTCACAGTCTGCTCTCCAGGAGAGTCTGTGAACTAGCTCTAATTTCCTGTAGGGCACTTTGGCCACATGGATTTCAAGCCTTAAAAGCAGCTGCGGCCATTGGCCTAGCAATTATGTTGCTGGAACTCACCCTGAAAATATCAGGCAAATATACAGATATGCACGAACAAGAACATTATAACGTCATTATTAGTATGTACAGAAAACTGGAAACAACCTACATGTTCAAAAATTATAGTACTATATCCATATCATAATAGAACATTGTACAGTCAATAAAATGTTGGTATATAGAGTTACATCTGTCATTATGGGAAGATGATTACATTATATGGTAAAATGAGAAAGTGTGTTAGAGACTATCAGGTTTTGTTTGCTTTTCTTTAAAGAACAAAATGGAGATATTTTAAAAGTGCTTATATTCTAATTTAAAATTTTTCTGTGTTTTCTAACTTTTCTATAATGAACATGGATTATTTGTGTTAAAAAATGAACAAGAAATGACACATGTGATAGACAAACTAAAGGCCCCCCTCCTTAAAATTTTCATGACCTATTTCCCCAAATCTGTGAATATGTGAAGTTACATGGCCAAAGGGACTTTGCACGTGCACGTGTGATTAAGTTAATCATCTTGAGATGGAAAGATTCTTCTGGAGTATCTGGGTGGGCCCAGTGTAATCACTATGGTCCTTATAAGAGTTAGGCAGGGGGCTTCCCTGGTGGCGCAGCGGTTGAGAGTCCGCCTGCCGATGCAGGGGACGCGGGTTTGTGCCCTGGTCTGGGAAGATCCCACATGCCGCGGAGCGGCTGGGCCCGTGAGCCATGGCCGCTGAGCCTGCGCGTCCGGAGCCTGTGCTCCGCAACAGGAGAGGCCACAACAGTGAGAGGCCCACGTACCACAAAAAAAAAAAAAAAAGAGTTAGGCAGGATGGTCAAAGTCATACAGATTTGAAAATGCTATATGGCTGATTTTGAAGGTGGAGGAAAAGGCCATGAGCCAAGGGATACAGGAGGCTTCGAGAAACTGGAAAAAGCAAGGAAACAAATTCTCCCTTAGAGCTTCTAGAAGGACCCTACTCTGCTGATACTTGGATTTTAGCCCAGTGAGACTTCTGACCTCCAGAACTGTCAAAGAATACATTTGTCTTGTTGGAAGCCACTAATTTTGTGATAATTCATTACAGTAGCAATAGGAAACTAATATAATCTGTAAAACCACCGTCCACAATTGGGCCCTGTTGGGTGGAGGGTTAGTAAGCGTAGGTGTAGAAGACCTTTTGCTTTGGGGACAATCCTTCTTAAGCTATATTTAGTTAAATTTGTGGAAATGGAGTCATTATGGGTAGACTGAGAGATTCTCATAATAATCCTACTCCTTAAACTTGGCTTCAAGAATAGTTTTAGTTGTTTAACCATTTAGCTTCCCTTGAAACTCTGAAATGTCAGGGACCTGTGTTTGCTCTGTTCATCTCTGTAACCCTAGCACTAGTGCCATACCCAGCTGTTAGCTCACAATCACTTGCTCTTGAATGGACAAAAACGTGGATGAGATTCCAAACACTACTGTCTACTCTTTGAAGCCCACTTTCCAACTGATGCAGGAACTCAGGGCTGAGTTTCTTCTTCTCCTGCTTCCCCTCCTCTTCCTCCTCTTCCTTCTTTTTATGTAGATGGTGTAGAATTTAAAGCCAACTGTGGTTTTTCATTCACATTCAGATGGTCTCATCTCCTAGATTTCAGAAGCCTAGGACTGAGCATTTGGACACACACCCACCCACATTTAAAACCACAAATAACAACCATGGAACTGGAGTTCAATACTTGGTATGTGGAGGAAAACACATAGGACTCTGTAGGGTCCTGGTTTCAGATGTTTTACAGATGCTACTTGGATGACCTCTACAAAGAAGAGTTCCAGGTCCTCAGAACAGGCCTGAGCCCCGGCACAAGTGTGAGAAAGAAGTTTGCTCACAGACATCTGTGCTCGATTGTCCCTTGAGTCCATAGATTAACTTCTTTCACAAAAGCCTGAACTTAGAGGCACTTGAGGGGGAAGGAGTGGGGCTGGTTGCTGGTGTTTTCTCTCCAGAGTATGTAACCTGTTCTGTGTGGAGTCCCCAAAGGCAATGCAGGGCTCCCACTGGTGACCTGCAGCAGAGAAGTGTCAAATGCCCACCCCCAGGCTCAACATCACTGACTCACATTGGTTTAACTCTTAAAAGGAAAGTAGAAGGAAGAAATTTCTGGCAGGTGTACTTCACTACTTATAGGAAACAGACTGCTTCAGAAAGTTGCAGCTTCTTTTCTAGATAGGTAATTATTGAGGCAGAGTCTGACCAAGCACTGACTGGGAGTGCTGTAAAGAAGACTCTAGCTCTGGATAGAGCTCAATTCTATAGATAAAGGCTCTGCCAGCTCTAAGTCACATGATCCCATAATCATTCTCTAGAGGCTGCATCAGAGAGGCTCATAGTAAAATGCAGTCACAAATAATTAATGGGGGAAATAGGGTCTTGTCCAGTGTGGTTGAAGATAAAATTCAAGAGCTTAAAGAATAAGTAATGGGGGACTTCCCTAGCGGTCCAGGGGTTAAGACTCTGTGCTTCCACTGCAGGGGGCAGGGGTTCAATCCCTGGTAGCGGCACAGCATGGCCAAAAAAAAAAAAGAATAAGTAATGAAAGGGGGTAAAAAGAACAGATTATTTCACAGAATAAACACCCCTGTGTCCTAAATCCACAGAAATCTTAAATCCACAAATGTGCAGGATTATGAGGTTCAGTCCATAAGGTGATCAACATAGATTCACTTCGGTTCTGCCAGAGAACAAGGGGGTAGTTTAAACGCTCCCTACTGCCTCTCTCAGCTTGAATGTGTCACTTCTTTTCCTGGTTCAATTTGCCCTCATTTACACGAAGCTAGCCATTTCTGCCTCTGGTTTCGCCTCTGTGCTTCCACACCTGCCAACCAGGGGCAAGGCCAGGTGGGAGAAGCAGGGGATTCATATTTGAATGTTGTTTCTCTGTTGCAGGAGCTGTGCGAGGGTCTTTCTCTAATGCAGTTCAAAGTCACTCACCACAGCTCAGGAGGGATTCAGGCAGTCATGGAGCGTGAAACTCCATGCTGGCAGCTTGCCTGTTAGCAGCTAAACCCATCACTGTGAGAGGGCAGGGACCTTGTGGGGGAATTGCATTGGATAGCAGACCTGACCAAGGGTTTTTTGTTGTTGTTATTTTAATAATGAAATCTTGGCACTAAAGTCTAGCAGATCCTGGCCATGGTTTGACTACTGAGGCTGCTACTTCACACAGATATAATGAAAGGACTAATACTTGAAGAATACAGGTTGTCAGAGGTGATCAGATCCAATATTCCTCACGTTTTCTCTTCTTCCGTGGTACTCCTCTGTTATGCCTACCCCCAGTAGCAGGTGCTAAAGGCACAGAGCCCAGGGAGCTTTTCAAATATTTCTGACGTGAAATAGAAGCCAGAAGAGCTCTCCTTCCCCCCGAGAGCCACCACATTGAATCCATATTCCAAAAAGAAAATAGCAAAATCAAAATAAATGCTTAACTAAATCTCCACAAAACATAATATGTCCACCAACTCAAAAATTACTCAAGTCTTATGTGGTTACACATCAATTTCTTCAGCGTGGGATGTGGGTACACTTTAATATCTTTGGTATGATGTAGAGTGTGACCTCTAAAATAATCTTGCCTGGGGCCTAGGGAACAGGATGTATCCAGCACCTACAGAACCTGGGATGTTTGGCCAGCCTTTCACCTGCTTCTCCTGGACCTGCGCTCTGAACACTGGGTGGCAGTACGGAACTTACTAAGCTTTCTCCAGAGTATGAATGCAAAACTGAACAATTCCACCTTAAGAGGGGCCATGCACAGAACCACGCAAAAAGTGCAGTAATTCTTGGACGTGGCTAATCTCTATAATTCACCTGATTTCAGATACAAGTGACAGCTGCAATAGGGGTGATGTTCTCTCATTCCCTGTGTCACGAGGATGCTATTTCAAATCTTCCTGAGATTAGAAAAAGGATTACAATTGCCCCCAGGGGCTTGCTATGTAATTTTTATCAGTCTTGATTAGTGAGTTCCCCCAGGCAGTGCACGCATTTCCGTGTGTGTGTGTGTGTGTGTGTGTGTGTGTGTGTGTGTGTGTGTGTGTGTGTGTGAGTGATGAGCAGCCCATCATGGGAGGGAAGGCTCCCGAGGACCACATGGTACATATTTCCTACGAGACCATATTTCTAGGTTCACCCCCAACTCCAACACCCTTACCTTCTCACCTTTGTTTCGCCCTGGACTTGGTGGAGCAGGGCCACTTCATGTACATACAACCCATGCCGTTAAACAGGGCTCAGTGCTCAGAAGATTCCTGTGTTTGGTTTAATTCTCTGCAGTTGCTGTCTTAAAATTCTGAATAATTTTTGAACAAGGACTCCTGCATTTTCACTTTGCAAAGTGCCCCCTGCATTAAATAACCAGTCCTCCAGTAGAGAAGTGTGGTCAGAGGTAGACTTTTCTCTAAGTCTTGACTTCATTCTCTCTCAGCCTCTTTCAGTGGCTGGCTTAACTTAGAATTGAGAATGCAAAAAGCATGGACTTTTGATCAGTTATACTGGAGTGCTGGTGGGGAGCCCACCTCTTCTTGCCCACGTGACCTGGAGCACATTTGTTAACCTCATCTGTTAGAAGGTACAATTGCCCTTACATCATTCACAGGGTGTAGTGAGTATTAAATGTTAGGATACATGCAAAATGGTCTGGCACAGCCTAGACATTCAGTAAATGTTGCTTGCCTCCTTGGACCCATCACTCCTGGAAATCTGCATTGATTCCTTCCATGTCATCTTCTCTCCCCTGAGCAGCCAGCTCCAGTTGGAATGAAAGCTTGGTTTCTTTTTCGATGTGAGCTGAAAGTCATTTCTCACTGTGTTCAGGTCTCTGTTCTGAGGAAGGGATGCGTGGCCAAACAGTGGTTATGATTTCTGCATCACAGGAAAATCTGGCTTTATAGAGCCACCTACCATTTGGGGAGCCTCTAAAGACAGCTTCTGATGGAAATGGGTCTTCAAGGAATTTCCTCTGTACTAATTAGCGTAATATGTTACACTTTGATAATGCCCTTTTCTCCAAGGATCTGCGGACACTTGGCAAACAACATTCATCACATCCTGCTGCCCTGATGTCAGGTAACTGTTGGTTGACACATTTGTCTCCCCACCTGGACGCGGAGTTGGGAGGCCCTGGGTCCTAGGCCTGCCTCTGCTCAGGACTTTTGTCTGGTCTTGAACGACTTTCCTGGACCTCAGTTACTTGAGATGTAAATTGAGATTAATAATTTCTGTTTGATCTCAGAAATCCTGTCAAGACAAAATAGCCCCCAAATGAAAATACTCTTTAAAAAGTAGAAATAATTTCCCAATGCAAGGGATGGCACTATTACATCTGGGCGGTTAAGTTCAAGTTTAAAATCCAGTGCTGTACCAAACAATATACTTTTGTAGCCGTTGAAATTTCCTGTTGTTAAAACTGGGGTCAAATGTCCAAGAGGCAATTGGGAAGTTGCTTAGAACACTGAGAGGATAATTGGCTTTATAATAATATTCTACAAGCAGTCCATTTGCCCTAGGCTGACAAAATACTGAGCAGATACTGGAGGCTCAAAGAATTCTCAAAGAATTTTCAGAACTTTTTTTTTTTTTTTTTTTGGCGGTATGTGGGCCTCTCACCGCTGCGGCCTCTCCCGCTGCAGAGCACAGGCTCCAGACGCGCAGCCTCAGCGGCCATGGCTCACGGGCCCAGCCGCTCCGCGGCATGTGGGATCTTCCCGGACCGGGGCACGAACCCGTGTCCCCTGCATCGGCAGACAGAGTCTCAACCACTGCGCCACCAGGGAAGCCCCCGAACTTCTTTAATCACCCCTATGTCGGACGGACTTTTTCCCCTCTTCTGAATTTTTATAAACATCAACACCTATCATACTCACGTAGCACTGAATGGGGTAAGTAGATATTTGCCACCCCATTCCAAGCACAGTGCTGTGTACTAGTGTGCCCTTAGTGATGATCAGTACTAAAGAGGATAGCTGAATTAGTCTGCCACTTCCAACCTTTCAGGCTCTACAAGATGCCCTAAAGTTATATAAGAAGAAAATCTTACAGCAGCGCCACTGTGTGATGTGAGCTGAAGTCTCTCATCTAGGAATATCATTCCTGTTCCAGGCTGCTTGACCTAGGTTTTAATATGCGAGGGTCTTAATAAATGTAGTCACTTTCGGTGATTTAATTAGTCTTATAAAGGATTTTTGGCGACTCGTGTGGGAAAGTTTATCAAAAGTATACTCAAACTCTTTCAAAAAAGCCAAAATTGCTATTATCCTATTAAAAATCAGAAGGCTCTTTGATGTGAGTTTTGAGAGGATAAGGATGTAGTTATGAAGTACTTGGAGCTTCTCACTTTTAAAACAAACAACAGATAAGATCTCAGACTGCTTTGTCATGATAATTCATCATGCTAAGTACATCTAAATCAATTTCTATTTCTATATTCTTCTACGTCTGTATAGTTCTTTAAAATTGTTTAGCTTATGCCTCTACACCGGCTTGCACAGTCCTAGAAAGATATCGTATGAAGGATGCAACTGACTTTGTATGTTAGAGCTCGTTAAAGACTGATGCTATCTCTCATTTAATGAAGAGAGATAACTATTTGCAATATCGCTTAAGAGATGAACTTAGTGTGTATCTGGTAAGTTATTGGAAAGGTAGGGAATAGACTTCAAGCCATCTGTCCCTGACTAATCAATCTACCATAATAATTAAGGTCAGTCTTTTTTTTTAAATTTGGTCTCTAAAATGGGGCCTGGAGTCTTATGGCATTAAATAGCTCTGAGGCAAAGGCCAATTTCTTCCAGTCCCAAATCGTGAATTCACTTCAGTGTCATGACCCTGTAACTACTCATAAAAACTGTCCTCCTTCGTAGCAGAAGGAGGCTGACCGTGACCTGTTCCATCGCTCTCAAATTCTGCAACAGAGACAGGGCTGAAACGTTTCACGGGGGAGTGGAGGGGAGAGATAAGCCATCTCCATTTTAAGCTGAGGTTTTCTGAAAACTGTAAAGCTAATGATCCCTAGAAGTAGCTCGCCTTCCCTCCCAAGCTTTGAATTATCTACTTCTAGTGGTAAGAAGGAGTCACAAGAAGTCATTTAGCCCATCCATCTGTCTCCAGGCAAAAGTTCCAGAAAGGAGGAGTCATAACAGTCCTCATCCTTGATAACACTTTAGTATTTACCAAGCATTTTATATACGTCATTTCATTTACTGCTTTACTCAAAATACTCCAAATTAGTTATTACTATCTCCATTTTACAAAGCAAATTGAAGGTCAGAGAGGTTGTTACTTGTTGAAGATTGCACTGTATGTACGTGCCCGCACCTGGGCCCGGACCTTGTCAAATGTCCTTTCTATAACATCACTGCAGACTTAGGTTTTCCCCAGGCCAGGAATTCCTACCACTTCCTTTTAGGTCCAACAGCCCTTGGAGATGACTGCTACCAACTGATTCCTTCTGTTCCTAAACCTACATCCTTTGTTCTCCTCCGGTCTAATGCCAATGGGTTTCCATTCTTCAGGGAATAGCCTTAGATGGACCTAAAGTTTTAAGAGCTGCCCCCTTAGTCCGTCTTCTCAAGGCTGAATACTCCAAGCTTCTTCAGCTGCTTCTTTCACTGGCTTGGGAGTTAACCAGCTCTGCCATCAGACAAATCACTTCACTGACATATGTTTTCTCACCTGTAATAAGGGGGTAATGTCACATATCTGACGTGGTGGTTGTAAGGATTAAATCAGAAAATACATATGAAGTGCACATCTGAGAGACACGACAAATCAATATACTTAATTTTTCCCCTGTTTCCTACTTTTCCTTTACCTTCCTCTCTGGCATTTTCGTTATGCTTGTGGATCCCCGGAGAGAGGGCATATTCCCTGTTTATGATTATGGATTTGTAGCCTGGCACTTTTCTAGGAAAGGGACTCTACTTTCGGTAAACTTCTTCAAACAAATCATGGGTGGAATCCTATAAATACTCAAGGGGCATATCAGAGGTTAGCAGCCTCTCCGCTGACTCAATGCCTTTTATTCTTGTATTATCCATGTGCACCAATTATAGCCTTAAAACATAGCCAGGAGGCGCCACCTAAGAGCATTTGATTTATTAGTTTTATTAAACACAGATACCTTTAATGTAGAGTCACTTGTGGCCCGCGCAGGGTTTCTAGCTACTTTATCGCATCTCTTGGCCAATGTATGAATTATCTTCAAAGGACGTGGCTTTTGCTTTTTATCGCACTTTCTCTCCAACTACCAAGGAAGAGGTCACTTGGGAGACACATCCTTTCATGGTAAGAAAATGACCTCGTAGATCAAACGTGTGTTTGTTCCGGAATGGTGCAGCAGCCAGGCCAGGCTTGGAGGAGGGGCTGGCATCGCTCAGAAATCTTCATCAATCACTCACCAAATGGGACCCACAGGTAAAGACTTTGCTGGGAGATGAGTCTCAGGAATGGAGGGAGTGGGGGAGGGAGTGCTGTGCAGTGGGTAGTTCTGAGATAAAATTAACTGGACTCTTTTTGCATCTCTGTGATTATTTTGTTTTTTTCTGTCTGGCCCAGCAGAGTTGGGAGGAAGATTCTGAGGGTGTTGGCTGCTGATAGGAGCTTTTGAGTTCCAGGCAACAGCCTGGTATTTTGGAAATAACAATGAGTGACAAACTAAGAGACCAAGGGTTCTGGCCTCACCTGGGTGGCTTGAGGGAACCTGGAAAAGTTACTTAACCTCTTGGCCCTTTCCTCATCCATGAAGAGGAGATAATAATAGTATTTACCTTACAAGGTTATGGTGCCGATTAAATAAGTTACTTTATTTAAAACCTTAGAAGAGTGCCTGGCCCATAGTGAAGGCTTGTCTGAGTTTGTTGCTGTCACTGCTACTCCTACTACTATTATTATTTCTAACTAGCTGTGTGGTGTCGGGCAGGACTCAACTCCTTTCCAGATACAATATTCTGTGACTTTGATGAGTCTAGAGGGAGCATTAAAAAGCAAGAAATAGGGGAGCAAGAAAGGCAAGACAAGGCAGAGCTTGCATGTGGGTGGCCTGGAGCTGAGTCCATCTTTGAAGATGCTGGGCTTGGGGTCATGGTGTACGTGAGTTCATGACAGTGTCATCACCGAGGGCTTAACTCTTGTCCAGATAGTTCCTTTCCCCCGGGGTTAGATGCTGAAGCTGACAGACTGAGTCCTGTGATACACTTAGCTGATAAGCTCTTCTGGTTTGCAGCAATCTAAACTCATAAATACTGGGGGAAAATTTTTGACCCCCTGAAACTGGCAATGAACCTCAAGGATGAGAGTCAAGGTGGAAGTTTCCATCCCAGCAATGTTTTAGAGAGTCACACACCTGGAGGCTGAGCCTTCAACATGGGGCTAGAATTATTCAGGTTGTTTATTCAATGAAAGTTTTCTATCTCAAGGGGGGAATGGAGCAGCAATAGAAGAGTGGGCTTGGCTGTCATCTTTGGCCTTGAGCACATTCTGTCATCAAACATTTAATACATTGGTAAATATGATGTGAGGGGTGGGGTGATGGGGGCAGGTGGGGCTGACAAGGCTTCTTGCTTCAAGCAACAACTGTCTTCAGGATGGATGGACCCTCAGAGTAATAGCAGAACTTGATACCTGCTGTGGAGTTGTGGAATGCAGCCCCAGGAGAAACACCTACCAAGGAGAGAAGCATTTATAACTTTTGTGGGGTGGAGTAGGGAGAGAGTGATTTACTGCTGACGAAGGAATGTTTTTCTTCCATCAAAAATAGAATTTATTGTCAGTCTAATGTGCGATATATCCAGATTAGAAGAGCAACATTTTACTAGAGATGCTTTGTCCAGTACATCTGTCCCCGACACCAGAATTATTTAAAAAATCAAAATAAATATTTTTCTTTAAAATGAACACATGCTATTCTAGAAAATTCATGTATGGAAACATAAAGAAAAATTAATATCTTTTCATAATCTGATGACCAAAGATCACCAATTAGCATTTTGTTAGAATTCATTCTATTTTGCTATTTTTAAGAATGGTACATAAACATTTTAATTCTAGCTTTCAAATTTAACAATTAAGCGCAAGCATTTCCATGTTATTAGAAAGGTTCATAAAATGATTATGATGAGGTTATAACATTATGTTGGTTTCTGTACTGAAATTACTAAACCATAGTGCTGGCAAACACTTCCTGTCTCTTCCTGTGTGCCAGATACTACTCCAAGTGTTTTACATACACTAAGTCATTTAATTCCCCAACAAGCTTACACTGTTAACATCCCATATTTTACAGAGGAACAAATTGAGAGGTTAAACAACCTGCCAGAGGTTGCTCAGCTGTAGATGGATGGGGCCAAGATTTGAACAGAGGCAGTTAGCGTTAGAGGGGATATTCCTAGTTCCTCTGCATTATCCAGCCACTCCACTACTGCAGGCTCTCAGATGACAGCTTTTTAAACAATAAACCTGCTATGAAGGAGGTGTCCTCTTTTCCTTACCCATGAAAGCTTGGACTGCTGAACCCAGGAAGACCCTTGGGTGCAGGGACGGAGGGGCTGCCTGGCCAGTGGTCTGCCAGGAACGTGAAAGACAGAATTCTGGGGATATACCCCAACAGGAGAGCCAGACCCTGGGTGGCAGAATTTGAGTCAGAACACTGTTTTTCTGACTCTTTCCTACTCTATTCTTCTTTCTGCTACTCTGTGTGAAAAGACACACAGAATCTTTTCAATAAGACAATAAAATCTTTTAAAAGATCTATGTCTAGAATGAAGCTTTTGTGGGCGGAAACTCTGGCTTATTATTGTAGCACATTATTTTCTCCCCATGTCTATCTTTATGTCTTAGATTAGCATGGAGTGGGCTTTTGTTGAGCTTTTAAAAGTATCAGGAAGGGATTTTGCATTGGGTGATGAGAGTAGGATGACTCATTTGATTGGAGACACTGGATGAAGGGCAGGGGACAGGCATGGCTCAACCCCTTCAAGGCCTTCTCACCACCAGTGTGCCCTCCTCCTTCTGACCCTGCTCCCCTGCAGGAAGTTCTAGACGTTCATCTGCCTCCTGGGCTCTTGGACCCTCTGGGCTTAGTAACGTGGACGACAGACAAGGCTCCTCTAGGAGTCTGGCAGAGTGAGGTCTGCTTTCAGACCCCATCACCCTCATCAGAGTCCTAGGGACTAAGTGTGATGGAAAGCAGGAAGGAGCCTGATTTTGACCATAGGTCTAAGGTTCTGCAATTCAAACTCGCCGACAGATAAATTTATGTTTGGGTCCCCCCTTTGGCTGTAGTGCCTATTGCTCAGTTGGTTCAGAACCCATAGGGAGAGGTGTGCAGTTAAAACCCAACCTCGATCTTTGTGTTTTGTAGACGACAAGCATTAATGTGAGAGTCACGGTTCCCCTCACCACCACCCCAAAGACTTATGGGATACAGTCTGCCATCCTCAGCACGCTCAACTCCCATTCTCTAGGAAGAATTCTGCCTTGAGAGGCGGATGACTGAATTTCTCTGAGTCTCAGTTCCTGGACTTTGATGATGCAGAATCCCAAAGACATGTGGTGACAGGCAGAAAGGAGAGGCAAGCATGGTTGGGTGGGAGGCTGAATATAAAAGGACAGAGATTTACTCATGGGGGAAAGAAAGAATAGAAATGGGAGAATAGGGGGAGAAGGAGGAAAGCTAAGAACTTACACAGGTACCCACAGGACTCTTTGGGGAAAGGATTCAGATCCACTGGGGTATGCAAGTTACACTGAGAAGAAGAGGAATGGGGAAAGATAATTTTAAGAAGTTTTTATTGGGAGCTATGAATTAGGTTCCTTTGACTTTGTGTGTATGAGAGAGAAATTCTGTTGAATATTAAAATTCTCTAAAAAGCTGGAGAGATTGGGTTTGTTTGAATGTGACTTTATTTGCAGAGAGGGCCAGGACTTGGCCCCCGTTGTGTCTGGGTTACATACATCTTCTCAAACATTAAATCTGACTCAATAGATGTTATCAAATGGAAATAGAAGAAACGCTCTTCAGTATTCTGAGCCCTGGGATGTGTAGGTGTGGGGTCCATGTGTGTACATATTCAGGGGCTGGGAGAGGTCCCAGATTGAGCCAGTGCTGTTTGATACCAAAGCTGGGCACCTTGGGGACCTCCTCACTGTCCCCCTGGCATCTACTTGTCTGAGATACCAAGGATATGCTGAGAAAGAGGATGTCCTAGAGAAAGAAGACTAAAGGGTATGAGCTTCGTCAATGACAATGCAGCGAAGAGAGAGAAGGAGGAAATTCTGACATCTATCCTTCAGAACCCAGATCCTGAAATAAACCCAAATTCTTGGATGAGGAGGTGGCTATAAAAGA